>NC_083280.1:94449533-95049533 GCF_963506605.1 Zootoca vivipara | reverse complement strand
GAACATTTCGGAAGTCAAATGAACTTCTGGAATGGATTATGTTTGGGGCTTTTATTTTTGTTATTTATTTTGCGGTTTATTTTGCTATTTATTTCTGAGGCTTTTTTGGTTAATTGGGGAAACCCAGCCAGATGGGTGGGTTATAAGCTAATCTATCTATCTATATATGAATGTAAACTGGGCATGTCCGTTCCTCTCTAATGTTCAATGAAACCGCTTGACCGATAGCGTTGAAATTTGGACACAATGCCACATGCGAATAAGAGAGTAACCTAAGACACTTTCCGTACACAGATGTCACACCTGGGCCACGTAAAAAAACCCCAACCCCATGTTTCAGGACACACAACTCACCCCAAAGTGCATGCTGGGAAATAGAACCCAGAAGCTGACAGTTCCTTTTCCAAGGGTGGGGGCCAAGGAATAGAGATAAAGGGCGGAGGCCTCGGCTCGCATTTACATACTAGGCCTCAGCTCTACTTTACAGCCTACAGACTAGGCCAAGTGGAGCCCTGAGTGGGGGTGGGGGGAGGAGGGGCCCGAATAGGTCATGGATCATGACAGGATGGGAGGAATCACAGGGATGAGACACAACAATGGGGGGGACACATAGTCCGGGGACGGACGGACACATCCTCCCCCTTTCCTGGGAAACAAGGACCCTGAGTCAGGCACAGCAACGCATGCCCGGGCCAGCTAATAATAATAATAATAATAATAATAATAATAATAATAATAGTATTATTTTTGCCGCATTATTTTCTTATTTTATTTAAATGAAAACACATTAAAAGAGGGAGGCAAATGGATTTTTAAATATGGATGGAGCTTCAAAAGCAGTTTTGATGAGTATGGGGTGATGGCTGCTGTTAAGGGGAAAAGGGAGACTATTGTATCTGATCTCTCATCATGAGGGAAACTTGTGAAATGACCTGTAGTTCCATAAGTTCAGTGAAAGAACAACGCATCCAGTGAATGCATTTATTTATGCATACTAGTATTTATATATACCACCATCTCATAAAATATAAGGGTGGTGTACCGCAGTATAAAACCCATTAAAAGGAGTACAAAACAATAATTGAAATGACTAGCTACTGAAGAAAATTCTGAACAACCACTTAGGCCTGTTGGCATAAAAAAAATATATTCCAAGAGCCATCTAAAAGTCAAAAGCAAGGAAACCCGCCACATCTCTGCTGGAAGAGTATTTCACGGCATGGGACCAGCAAAACTTCTTTCCACTCAATACGGAGGCAGGATGGTAGACTAGAAGGAGACTAGAGATTGAACTTCCTAAATATTACTGCTTTGAAAAGATATTTGGTATGTAAAAGAGGGGAGGGAGGGCCTTTATCCTGCCTCCTTCTTGAGTGGGAAGAAGTGTGCTGCTTGAGAGCAATGAGCATGGTGTGTGGCATGCATGTGTGTCTGTTTGTGAAACACTTCTTTAATAGCAATGTTCACATAAAATACTGGAAGCCCAGCTACAGTTTAATGCATTTGTCCCACGTTTTGTAGAAATTAAATGTATACCAACACCCTATTGCATGAATTACTGAACAGATTTATTTAAGCCCTGAATAAATGACAGAACAGAACAAAAATAAGCAAGCTGCACTACATGTGTATGCAATAAGGGCCACGTCACCAATATTACAATCCACAGAGGTGACATTTCCAAATGCCTATTCAACTTTTCGGAGTATGAAAAATCCACATCTCTCTTCCTTTAGATTCATTTGGCCTTCTTCAAGGATAGCCAGGTGCACAGACTCATCTTACACTACAACCTCTCACAAATCCCTTATTTAATCGTCTGGGTTTACATTGCTTTTTGAGCTAGGGTAAGCGGCAGCATGAAAACACTCCATGTAAATGTTGCTTTAATCCCATGAAAGCCACAAAACAGGCCTAGCTGAATGAGCAGGAAACTGAGCTCAGGAACTCTCTGTGACCTTGTCTGCACTGTCGCTCTTGGCACTAGCATGGTGGCCACAAGGTCATGCTGAGGACGAGCAGAGCGACCCAGTCTCACTTGCAGGACCTCCTTTGTATGTATCAGCTGGGCCAATCTGTGTTCTGTGGTGTCTGATGTTTACAACGCTTTGAGCTCCAGGGTTCGATTACACATCTCTCCAACTGCAGATAGATTACAGAATTTCTATTCCCAAATTTGGATGTGACATCAGTCCAATGTGATATTGTTCTTTATTGCTTTTGGTTTTAAATAATTTGGGAGGGTGGGAAAGAAACAGAACAATGCAGAAAGTTCAAACAAACAAATGAGTGAATAAATTATTTAAAAACACTCTATGTGTCACCAGGCTCTTAAAAAGCACCAAGAACCAGGTCTGTTAACATGTGTTGGTGGTAAAATGCAGGGCTTGGATGACTATCACTAACGTGGCCTCTGGGAAAATACAAGCACACTTTCTGAAATTAAATCTTCAAGTGTGCCCACCACAGTCAGTTGCTGGCATGCTAGCCTGTAGCTGAGGCCTCACATCCAGGGCCAATGCAAATATTAAGGAACAAGAAGAGCAAGGATCCTTTTTTGTTGTTCAATAATATTAAATCACAGAAAAGGGGGAAAGAGATAGCAACACTCAAATTTTAAACTCAAACACATGCGTACAGGATTATTTTTTTCACATTGTCCAAACTGTACTTGCTTAGAAACTTCTTTTTTCATGTTTGTAGAAGAAAAAGATAAAGAAAAAAACCATGAAGACTTTCCACTCTTTTCTTCAACAACAGTGTACAGAGTGGGTAAAGATACTAATCTCTCTTCTCTGCTTTTTATTACTGACCTTCAACATAATACAGGTTATGCAAGAAGTATGGTTTCATGATCCGTGTGGAAATGCAGCCTAGTTCCCACAACCGTTTGATTGGCAAAAGTAAGAAAGGGCTCGGGTCAACAATTATTGGTTTGCATATTTATAACTTGGGTACAATTCACAAGCAGTCCAGTTCTCCAAAAAAACAAAAACAAAAAATCTGAGTGTCTGAAACATGAACTTTCAAATTAAGAACTGAATGACTTGTGACAAAATGTATTTTACCCACAGGTAATTGGGGAACATTTCCTTGTTGTTGTTGGTGACACAGGAAGCTGACTCACACCGAGACCATTGTTCCTCTAGCAGAGTATTCCCTCCAGGGTCTCAGCGGAGGTGTTCCCAGTCAACTGCTCTTCAGATCCTCTGACTTGGAGATGCCATCGGGGACAATTTCCTGTCCTGCACTCTATTTAAGCACTGATTTAGATGATCATCATTTCAGTTAGGAGTACATACAGGGTTATATCTAATGAAGTCCTACTCAGAGTAGGCTAACTGAAATCAATGGACCCATGATTTCAATGGGTCAACTCTAAGAAGAATTAACACTGAATACAGTAAGATGTATTTTCAAATGTACAATAGCAAGGAATAGCAGACATAAGTCTAGAGTTCCCAAGGAAAATATTTGCTGGAAGCTTCTAGAAATATAATTTGGAATCAGGATGTAAGTTAAGTGTCAGGTGAAGGGGTTTCAGAGAGCAACATCCTGGAAGGTTCATGCACCCTTGGACCCCAGACACAGAGGGGAAGTTATACTGATGTCTAAATTTCAAGAAATGGACATGACTTAAAGAAGAAAATTACTCATAGCTGCCAAGTTTTCCCTTTTCTCACGAGGAAGCCTATTCAGCATAAGGGAATTTCCCTTAAAAAAAGGGAGAACTTGGCAGCTATGAAATTACTTTACCCTATAAAAAAGAAAAATCCAGCTTGCATGTGGTATTTTTGATTTCCAAACACACCTGTTGTGTTATACTACTAAAAAGGACTAAATGGGACGGGAAAGGAATCCCCCTTTCCTTGCTGTAATTAGTTTACGCTCAGCAGGGCTCCCAGGAGCCAGAGTTTTGGCCCACAGTAAAATTGACCTCCTATCAGAGATTGCTTGAGCAGCAGATTTTACAGAGTTCTGTCCCAAGCAGTGCCCCCCCCCAAACTGGGGGACCAGATTTAGGATAATGTACTGGGCCCAGATTTCAAGGATACAAGTTCCACATACTGTTAGCCCCAGTTCAGCATCTTGTAAGTAAAGCCAGGTCAAGCAAAACTCAGGTCCATCAAGGCAAGGTCAAGCAAAGCAGAGGTGAAGGTTTGAAAAAAGAAAAGTAAACACACAAGGTGGACAGCATCTTGGATGGATCCACGCGTGACCAAATGAATGTTGCTTCAACAGCCAGCAAACCCAGACTCTGAGCAGCTGGTTCTACCCCACTAATGGTGGAGTTCTTACTCTTAAAGGGACTCCATCTCTTCTAGGTGTGGGAGACTGTGGGATTCTACTATGACCACAATGAACTGGAGCCTGAAGGAGGCAACATACAGGTGAAACTCAGAAAATTAGAATATTGTCGAAAAGTGCATTTATTTCAGTAACGCAACTTAAAAGGTGACACCAATATATGAGATAGATGCATGACATGCAAAGCAAGATAAGTCAAGCCTTTATTTGTTGTAATAGTAATTATTTGTCGTTAGGCAGGTCAATTATAAATGGAATGTAATTAATGAAATGTAACAGCGATGTTTATTTTTGTATTATTGTAACTATTTGTTTTATTACTGTGGAATTTCCAAAAGAAAGCATTTGTAAAAATTAAAATAAAAAATAATAAGTTGCATTACTGAAATAAACACACTTTTCGATATTCTAATTTTCCGAGTTTCACCTGTAACTGTTTCTGGCTAGAGAAGTACTGGCATCACATGCTCCTCTGGTCCTGGAAGCATTGAAGACTTGTCCTGAGGATGTCCTCTGTATCCACAGCCTCTTCACTTGAGGATGGGAAGCTAGAGCACTGGGTCACAACGGGGGTTGGACTAGATGGACTTTGAGATGTCTTCAAACTATATGATTCTACTATTGTTTATTACAGTATTTTTATCCTGATTTTCCATACATCGTGCCCCAAGTGGGTAGCAGAAACTCACAAAAACAAGACTTCATCGCCTCTTAATGAAGTGATGAAACATGCAGAAGTGTTTACCTGAAATATGCTCATTATTATTCCTTCTGTAGGGTAGCGACAAAAATACCAGCCTTTGGCCAGTATGAGTAAATGGGATAGCATAAAAGAAAGAAAGAAAGTTCCTCCTAGCTGAGATCAAGGAATTTGAGATTTCAACTAACTGGAAATTCTCTCACCAGGTATGCACAAACCAGGTATGCACAAAACAGGATGCACAAATCCGTTTTATCTCAGTGACCAACAGCCAACCCAAATGAAGAAGAATTATAGTGCTTCTGTAATATGCTCAGGCTTGGGCGAGTTTCCATAAGGAGAGTTTCACAGCTGCAGAATATTCTGCTGAGAAATCATACTTGGCTCCCTTTATTGCCTAAATCTGACAAAAGGATATATTGTTATTGGTCTATCCTAGAGTCTAGAATGAGAATTTTAGGCATTCTGGGAACCCAAGCTATTTGGAACTTTTTAAAGAATGGCACCTTGAACTGTGCGGGAGGGATAATAGGAAGCAATGCCATTTTTGTTGTATACTATAACTGGGGCCAAAGGAGATGCGTTCTCACCTTTGACAGCAGCAGAAACAGTTTCTCCAGATCAGTCCCATATGGACAGTCTTGAGGTTATAGAGGTACAAAATATCTGCTGCCAAATCTGCATCTGATAAAAAGGATTGCTGAACAGAGCACAGCCCAAATCCATCTTGCATGCTGTCAAGTGTTTACAGCAGACCTTAGAAACGGAACATGGAGATTAAAAATATATATAATGCATGTCTGAAGTAAGAGATATTAGCCCCAAGCTAGCATTCTTAAAGTTACAAATGCACAGAGCAGGAGATTGGGAACTTTCAGAATTTAAAACTAGATCATGGAATCATTTCAGACAATGAGAATGGTAAGATGATGAGTAGAAGGTACTCTGAATATGATTTATTATCCTCTTACATGAAAACAGCCATGTTTTTTTTCATTTACAGATATTCTCTTGATAAAATTCAAAACTGAAGAATAATTATAGATTGGAAAGTTTATAGTGAGTTTGTCGTGCTAAGAAATTATAGTATTTATTCTAAAGCAAGGTATGCTAATAATTGACACCGCTTTAAATGCTTCTGTTCTTTCTAATTTCTTTTAAAGAACAGAATTCCAGTCTCCTCTTCTTTTATTCTTTTTATTGTTTCATTCCATCTATTATCCTTTTCAAAACTGGTCTGCAATCTGCTAAATTGTGGATTCAATTTTTAGGACTCCTAACAACATAGGCCATTACATGAGAGTTCTTTTGTATGCACTTCATGATACTGGATGGCAACGCTTTTCAGAAAACCACCATTACTTTGGCATCCTTCTATTGACATCTTTTCATGTTTGTTTTTCTCCTCAGTGTTCCTTGCTGTCTATGTAATATATGTTTAGAGGTTTAAAGACTGCTTGAGGCACATTGGTGCTGCTTCCCACAATGACTCTCAGGCTGCCTGAAATTTAGTGTGACCAGGAACTGCGCACTGACATAGAGCTTCAGAGTAGGCAGCTCCTCCTTGGTCAGGTCCGCTTGCGCTTCACTAGCGAACATTACATCCATCGCCTCATTGAATTTCTGGAGGCTTTCTAGCGCATCATTTTCGGCCGCAATTAGCAGTCGGACCCAGTCCCGGGCAGACCCCTCTAAGTGCTCAATGATGAACGCCACCCTCTGTTGGTCGTTGGCAAATTCCCCCTCCTGCAACTTCAGGGCGTAATTTATTTCAGTCTTGAACCCCAAATAGTGCTGCAGGTCCCTGCTAAACTTGCTCACCAGAGACGGTACTTTCCTCCCGAAGGCACCTTGGGCGGGCTGCTGGTCCATCATCCTGTGCTCCTCCAACCTCGCGTTGAGAAGCGCTGTGTGGTTTTCCAGCTCCACTTCCCTGTTGGTCTTGGCTTCCAGCTGCTGTGCCAGCTGTGCTGCCTCCGCTTTCGCGGCCTCTGCCACCTGTTGCGCGGCCAGCAGCGCTGCTGCTGCGTCCATGTTGCGTTTCGCATGAAAGTAGCCTCAAAGATTGCCGGATTGCTGTCAGGGAGTTGTTGCGGCTACTCCCGAGTAAAGTCACTCCAGTCCGTTGTGTCCTTAAAGGTTTTATTGTGCATACTATTTACAGTGCAGAGATAGCAGAAAACATGACCTCCTAGTCACTCTCAGAACCCAGCAATGGTGCCTGTCGGCTTTGGGGCCAGCAGAATAACCCCGAAACGCCGCTCCTGTGTTTGGGCGCGTGCCTCAATTCGGGCGCTGGAAGGAGCTGTGCCCCTTCTTTTCCTTGCTGGCTGGGGCAGTGCCTGGGCTCCGATGCCTCCCTGAGCCGTCCCTCCTCCATTCCGCTTCCCCCGGACCCACTGCTAGCGCTCTTGCTGGGCGAAGTGCTGGTCAGGATGATGGGGGGGGGTGAGGCTCCCTGTAGGGAGTCCCCCTGACAAGTATGAATTTTATTAATGTCCTTTTCAGAATCTGGATAGTAGAGTTGTTATTTGTATGCCTGGGATAGGGCAGGCAAACAACCCATAGAAAAAAAATATTGTATGCATTACAGTGGTACCTCTGTTTATGAACTCAATTCGTTCCAGATG
Organism: Zootoca vivipara; assembly: GCF_963506605.1. Lineage (NCBI taxonomy): Eukaryota > Metazoa > Chordata > Lepidosauria > Squamata > Lacertidae > Zootoca > Zootoca vivipara. The sequence goes on along the minus strand of NC_083280.1, from coordinate 95,041,895 downwards.
TCTGTTCTTAACCTGAGGTACCACTTTAGCTAATGAGGCCTCCCGCTGCCGCGTGATTTCTGTTCTCATCCTGAGGTAAAGTTCTTAATCCGAGGTACAACTTCGGGGTTAGCAGAGTCTGTAACCCGAGGTAACACTGTATTCTGTGATATGCCATTAACTTGCTGTTGAAACATAATTTAATTAATTACCTTTAATAATTCAATATTATTACAATAATTCTACAAACATGGGGCACAATCCATTGATTTCAGTAGGGAAGCAGAGCTTCCTGTTGGGCTGTTCCTCAGGCATTTACCCAGCCATCCCAGCTGCTTACAATCAAAGCAACTGGTGATAGGGATGCCAGGTTGACCAGAAAATGAATTTATTTTAGATAATGTGTACAACCATTAAGCTTGCATTAATATATCCATAATTTAAACCTTAATGATGGAGACTCCCTTTGTTTCTTATGAAGAACTCAGATCTATAGTGAATAGATAACAAAGCCCTTCCAGTTCTTAGAACCACCATTCTCCCCTTATCTGTAATTGACCAGCTTGACAGTTGCTATTATAACCATACTATCCCCTATTGTCAAGGTTAACTTCCAAATTCTATATTAACAAAGAGCCCACATAAGACCCATAGAGCTCACTCTCTAGCCAACAGGAAAAATTCCAATGTTTTTAAACATTTTGCACACTCCACAACATTTCGAGAACATGGCTTCTTGTTTGTGACCACTAGTTTATGGAATCTAGTCACACATTTATAAATATTTTTGTTGGTACATGAACTTTCTAAATATATGACTCTGGAAAAGGTTGGAAATTAATAAACTTCCATTTGTCAGTGTGTTAAGAAGAGAATAATCCATGACATAACTAGGCAACTGATAGTATCCTAGTTTTAGTTACAGGTAGGTAGCCATGTTGGTCTGGGATAGTTGAAACAAAATAAATAAATAAATAAGGACATTTTATTTATAAATTTTAAATAAAATTATTTATAAAATTATTCAATCAATCAATCAGACTTTATTCGACCACCAGTCAGAAATAAACATTTATCCATACAAAAATTAAAACATCAAACATCTAAAGCAGGCATCCCCAAACAGCGGCCCTCCAGATGTTTTGGCCTACAACTCCCATGATCCCTAGCTAACAGGACCAGTGGTCAGGGATTATGGGAATTGTAGTCCAAAACATCTGGAGGGCTGGGGATGCCTGATCTAAAGGAACTTAAAACTTAAATCGACAATAAGATTGACCCATGTCAATGCTGTCAATTTTAATCTTACGATGCTTAAGGGCCAGAAAAAGAAATTTGGCACCAAGGAGGCTGTCGTTCCAGTAAACTTGTTCAGCAAAAACAAAACCTGTCTTTCTCTGGCTAGAGGGCTAAGTTGGCACAGGAGTGGAGCTGTTTTTTGTCTAAGATCTGCATAGAATGGGCAGATCAAAAGAATATGTTCAGTTGACTCAACCACTCTCTGGGCACAATGACAAGATCTCTGGGCATATGGGACTCCCCTGTACCTTCCCAACAATACCGCCGATTCCAGGACATTTAACCTAGCAGCTGTGAGGAGACTACGGTATTCCACATAGTGGATTTTCGCAAGATAAGGGGCTGGTGTAATCTGAAATATCTGATCCCCCAAGAACATCCCAGGTTTCACAAGGGCAATGTCCTCGTCTAGCAATGTCACTCAGTCTTTGAGTGGTCAAAACTGGCTGCCACAACAATTGATCGTCATCTTCTTCATCTGATCATTAACCTGCATTCGAACACCTTTCTGAGAGTCAGGCTAGATAATAATGGTCTCGTGTCTAACCCTGTTACCACCTCTAGGGGAGTAAGACAGGGCTGCCTGTTGGCCCCAGCACTGTTTAATTTCTACGTTAATTCGCTGGTGGCCCACATGGCCAATAATGCTTACCACCCCCCTAAATTAGCTGGCCGATTACTAAACGTTCTCCTATATGCGGATGATGCCGCACTCCTAGCTAGATCTTCCATTGGGCTGAGGAGAATGCTACAAGCACTCCATGAATATTGTGTACAGCATGAGCTTCAACCTAATTATGGTCCAAGATTATGGTCTTCTCCACCCGACCAAAATTTCACTCGTGGTCAATGAATGGTACTACATTCTGTTAACTGTTTCAAATATCTGGGACAGGTAATTCGACCAAATAGGTCCTTTCTGGCTCATAGAGAGTATATAACTACAAATGCATCTAAAGCAGCCATGATGATTAGATCTCTATATGCTAAGAATCAGACTCAATCAGTGAAAGTTGCATTGAGACTGTTGGTGGGCATTTCCCTGGGTGCCCATAGGGATTTTCTCAGATTGGAATCTATCCAATCACGATTTCTTAGAACCATCCATAGGATTCCCCCCTTCTGTAGCAGGTGCGGTCATGAGATTAGAGGTTGGTTGGCAAGCATTCCGGTATGTGGCCTTGAAGGCAAAACTCTGGCTATGGCTTAAGCTATGTTTTAACCCGGTGGGCTTCATAAATGAAGTGCAGGCCTGCGGATTGTCACATCTTTTCCTGGAGTCTATGACATTTAGTCAAACCAGATGTCAGGGGTTCTTGTGACTACTCCAGAGTAACGGCGCTCCGCATGCTTGTCTTTAAACCGTTTTTATTAGTGCAGTCTATTTACAGTGAGACAGGTGTGTAAAACATGTCTGCTCATTCCGATGCAGAATCCAGCACTGCCCCCCCCCACGTGATCTTCTCCAACATAGGAGTCCGGGACAGTGAATCTCCTCCCTTTCTTTCTCCTGCGTAATTCCGGAACTGGAGGAAAGGGTCTACGCTCCATGCTTTCCTTTTCTCCCTTCTCCCCCTCTCTTTCCTCCCTCCTGTGTAGCCGGGGCTCTCCCATGCTGCTGGAGCCCTGGCTCTCTCTCTCCACTTCCTGACTGGCCTCCTCAGAGCCCTTGCTTCCATCAATGCTTGGGGAGGAGCTACTTCTGGTGCTAGGGGGAGGTTCTCTGTACTTTCTCCCCCTTACACCAGAGCTGTATAAAATTATTTTATAAAAAATTATAAAATTTATAAAATAAAGACACAATAAACAATGAATAAAGACATTGGATTATTATCTCATTATACATGATAAAGCTATCTTTAGCCATCTCACCCCTTGCTTTTTCCTGTAAGACCAATTGCAGTCGTTAACAGTCATCAACGAGTTTCCACACCTATCAGCCAATCACCCATTCCCACCACCCTTCTGAGTAATACCCCTCCCCACCCTCTCACTATATATAAGGGTCTGGTGACTTCTGTTTCAGTGTATCTGAAGAGGTGTGCATGCACACGAAAGCTCATACCAATGGCAAACTTAGTTGGTCTCTAAGGTGCTACTGGAAGGAATTTTATTTTATTTTATCCTAGTTTTGTTTGTGTTGGAACTAGTGGTCTAGTGGTCTTTGCTTAAACTTGGTAATTACACCAGTATGATATTTCACATTTGCACAAGAAGTAAAAAAAATCCTAATCAATAGCATGTGGCAGGGATACACAGACAGATCCATGCCATTCAGCAAAGCTCCCAGAACTTTTACTGTACATCTTCTCAAAAGATTACACAGAGCTAATAATTTTTCTCTAGCATCAACGTCAACTGTCATGTGATTCTGCTGCTTACCCTTTTCTGTTCCTTGATATATTCCATCAGCTCTTCTCTTGTTTGCTTCACAGCTTTTTCTATAGCTTTTTCACTTTTTTCTTGCTCTTCTAAAATGGCTGCTTTTACAATTGACTACAATAAAATAATAAGAGTTACAGTGTGTATACAGTTTGCTTCAAATATTCACCCTCATATACATACAGTATACATAAAGGAGATTTCCCTCCTCTCACACACCTGCCTCAGCACATAAATGCTTTGGACATCAGCCTCTAGGGTTGCCAGACTCAATCGAGGACAGGACTTCTGTGTCTTTAATTGCCCTGCTCTCTTTTGAGTCTGGAAACCTTAAAGAGAAACCAGCAGACCCTTTGCTTGGAAATTCAACAAAGGGTCTGCTGGTTTCTCTTTAAGGTTTCCAGACTCAAAAGAGAGCAGGGCAATTAAAGGCACAGAAGTCCTGTCCTCTATTGAGCCTGGCAACCCTATCAGCCTCTGACGACTCTCGCAAAGGGGATGCAGGAAGCAGAGGCATGTAAGTGGGCAGAGCAACAGGGCTGCATCCTGCACTGGCACATGCACCCCCAGGACCCTTAGAAGCAACCAAGACAGCCCTTTTAACAGTAGGAGAGGGTTTTTGTTGCTACCCAGATGCTCTGGCATCTGGCTGGTCACTGTGAGAACAGAATGCTGGACTAGATGGGTCATGGCCTGATCCAGGAGGCTCTCCTTATGTACCACCAAAAAGGTGGCTGAAACCTGTACAGGATGGATCCCACAGTGGTTGCTACTGCCCATTTTGACTGGTCAGACGGATGGAAAGAGGGGGGTAGATCCCAGGATAGGCAGAGCAAATGTTCTCTCTCCCCTTCTTCCTCCCTGCTGTGTTCTACAAGGGCAACACTGAGACCGAGGAGGAGTGAATAGAGAAGTAGGGCCCCCTCTATGAATGGATTGTAAAAAGGCAGGCAGGTGAGGGCTGGAGTAGAGCCCCATTTGCCCAGATGGATCAGCCTCCACTGACACCACAACTCTGTGATACAAATGAAAGGATCCAGGGCAGGTCTCCCTGTGAACTGCCCCCCCCAACCTCCTGATGCATGCTCTTTACCTGGTTATGCCAACAGTTGTTTCCCACTGCAAAACACCCCCCCCTACAATGTAAAGCAAAAATGCTGTAGCCAAACTGTTTATAAGAAGCCTGAAGCTAAGTCACTTGTGGGTTATAAAACTCTTCTGAAAAATAAACAAAGATCTCTACTTTGCAACACATGGTTATTACTTCTTTACTAGCCTTAAGGGCTCCTTGTTGCTTTACAATAACATTAGAAAGTAGCACTTTCATAATCCTCAATTAACCATAACAGTAAGTAATTTAAGGATTATACAAATATACAACCAAGAGCTACAAATATCATTTTTTTCATATGAACCAGCTCCCCAAGACACACTAGTTAAGTGTATTTAATTGTTTAGGTCAGGAGTCCTCAAACGTTTTCAGCAGGGGGCCGGTTCACTGTCCCTCAGACCTTGTTGGGGACTGAACTATATTAAGGGGGGGGGGGAATGAACCACCATGGGGGGAGAAGAAAGAGCTGGAGTTGGGAGCCCCCACGGCCACAGTCCCTGCTGAGGGAGGAGGGCCCAAGCGCTGCCGTCGGCCACGACAGGGGCACAGGCATGGGGGCGCGCAAAATCAACTAAAAATATGTCCATAAAAATATCAATTATTGCCAGAGCTGCTAGCTAAACTTTGAGGCGGGCACAGTAGCAGCAGCAGCGCCACTCAAAATGTAGAGGGAGCTGGAGGAGGCTGCGGGATGAGCCCGCATGCGGCACGGACAGAGAGAGAGAGTGGAGGGGGGCATTGCCCCGAAGAGAAGCGTCTCCGGCCGAGCAGCAAACCTTCCTGCCCTCTCGGCAGCCTGACAAGGAGGGCAAGTTGAGGTTGGGTGCAGCACGTAAGATGAGGGAAGGCGAGAGGGCACGCGTCTCTTTCTGTGTGTGGGGGGGGGGAGTGTGTGCGTGCATGTTTGCCAAGTGGACGGATGGTGGAGGGAGCCAGCCCAGCGCCAGGCTTCAGAGTTTCCTTTCATCAAATGAGGGGGTTGCTGCTGCCGCCGCAGCTACTGCCATCACAACCCATGAAGGCAGTGGCTGGCAGCCGTCCCGGGTTTGGCTCAGTGCAGCAATACCACTGTTGGAGCAATATCAGCACAATTAGTAAGAAGTGAGCAGTGGGAGCATTGCAGGTGATTATAATGTAAAGTTATCATTGTGGAACAAATCAGTATGGCATTGTTTGTACGTTTCATTTAGGCCTATCTGTGTATTCTTTTACAACTGAATTGCATTTTAAAAAAACTGTCAACTCACTCAAAATGTCATTTTCTTTTATTAAGAAATAATAAATTAAATATTGGATCTTCTGTTAAAGAATTCATTACAAGGTGAAGTGCGGGAGGAATTGAATGGGTGGTGGTGGGGTTTGGAGGAGATCTAATTTGTCTGTGGCTAGGGGGCTAATTTGTCCGTGGATGTTTCTGCCAGGGGTGCAAGATCACCTAGCTACAGCTCTGCCTGCAATGCAGGAATCTCAACTAAAGCATCCATGACAGATGGCCATCCAACCTCTGCTTAAAAACTCCAAGGAAGGAGAGTCTACCACCTTTCATGGGAGTCTGTTCCACTGTCAAACAGCTCTTACCATCAGAAAGTTCTTCCTGATGTTTAGTCGGAATCTCCTTTCTTATAAATAGTTCCTTTATTTACAAATATACAGAAGAGCATAAATACAGGAGGAGACATTAATAATAATTAATAATAATTTTTTATATCCTGCCCTCCCCGCCCAAAGCCGGGCTCAGAGCAGCTAACAACAAGTAAAAATAGCAGTGTACATAAAATCACACAGTCAATTTATTAAAATACATTCTAAAATCAATTCAGAATCAAATTAATGGCAACCATTTGGCTAGAGTTCTATGAGGATTACAGAAGGAGAGGAGGGGTCAGACTGTGCCTTGGCCAAAGGCCTGGCGGAACAGCTCCGTCTTGCAGGCCCTGCAGAAAGATGTCAAGTCCCACAGGGCCCTAGTCTCTTGTGACAGAGCGTTCCACCAGATCAGGGCCATGGCTCTAGTCGAGGCCAGCCTAACCTCCCCGTGGCCCGGGATCTCCAATATGTTTTTATTTGCAGACCATAAGGTCCTCCGTGGGACATACCAGAGAGGCAGTCCCGTAAGTACGAGGGTCCTAGGCCGTATAGGGCTTTAAAGGTTAAAACCAGCACCTTAAACCTGATTCTGTACTCCACCGGGAGCCAGTGCAGATGATATAGCACTGGGTGAATGTGATCCCACAGCGAGGACCCTGTAAGGAGTCTTGCCAGGGCATTCTGCACCCGCTGGAGTTTCTGGGTCAGTCTCAAGGGCAGCCCCACGTAGAGTGAGTTACAATAATCAAGAATTACCAAAAGAATGAACATTCACTGCAACACAAGAGTTACCCAGAGAAAGGCACTGCATCCTAATTTTTCGCCAACTCACATTTCTCTCTCCCTTTACCCATTAAATTGTTTAGGAAAAGTTGGCCAGAAAATGGATGCTCTGGAAGAATAATCTCAAGTGTTTTGAATGATGCAGGCTGGGAATGACATCGTTCCCTTCTGCCTTCCCTGATGTAGCCTCTGGTGTACATTGTATTGTTTTGGTGTTCTCTCTCTCTCTCTCTCTCTCTCTCTCTGTGTGTGTGTGTGTGTGTGTGAGAGAGAGAGAGAGAGAGAGAGAGATTGTAGAAATGTTGCACCATCACTGATTATTATTTTTTTGGGAACAAACCCGGATGAAGGAATCATTAAAAGACACATAGTGAATTGTCGGCAGATGTCGCTCTACAATAACAGAAGAAGAGCATCTGCAGGATGAGGTCAGTGGCCCATCTAGTCCAGCCTCCTGTTCTCACAGTGGCCAACAAGCAGTGCCTGCAAGCAGGACCAGAGCACAAGGACACTCTCCCCTCCTGCAGTTTCTTTCTACTGATTATTGAATGATTTGTTTTACTTTATTCATTCATTTTGGTCTTATCATTGTTAATGCGGATTTTTATACCTTGGGGATTATTATTTTTCAAACTGAAGATGTTAATTATTTTAATAAATATATGACCAATACGTCAGTCCCAAGTATGTTCACTATGGCGTAAACTCCACTGAACTTAACATAGCTGCAACTACACTTGCTTTCCATTGCTTTCGAGGAAGTATCTCATATCCAACATCCCTGAATAATAGGCTTGCTTCTGTTATGTTAAAATGTTTACTAGATTTTATATGAAATAGACGAGAGAAACATTTGCACATAAATAAAGCTGTGGATTTTGCAGCTTGTGTACAATTTTATCCTTTTCAGTTGGTGGCACGCAAACGGTTGAGAGTTCCAACCCCCTCCCCCCCCCAAACCCCACCTGACTGAAGAATCCTCCAGTGATTTATTCTGACAGCTACCATATATGAATTGGCCTTTAAAAGAACCGTGTCAAATATAAGCAAGATGCTAAAGATAGAACAAAAATAGTGGAACAATGCCAGCACACCATCCTGCTTGCATGCGACATCCACACCAATGATATTACCAAGAACACAAATTTGCAGAGGAAAGGCCAAGTGGATCACTGTAATCAGGATTTTACTTATTTTAGGAAGTCATGTTTTTCACTCATATTACATTCCAAAAAAACCTAAGAAGTTTTATGCAAAGCCTTTCTATAATAAGCCTCCTTTATAATTTGCATTTATCCATCTGGATAGCATATGTCTGAAATGGAAATCCCAACATACCTTGCTCAAAGGAAACAAATAATATTTTGGACTCATTTATACTGTACATCTGCTGCAGATACCACTGTAAAAAAACATCCAGGCTTCCCCTGGTGGTATAATATCATTTATCACTGTCATAGTTATGTCTCCACAAGGAACAGTATTTCCAATTTATTAAGTTACTTGGAAAACTTGGATTTATGTAACATTCAAGATGTTTGTAGAGAATTTTTTTATAGGGAAAAGTTAGAAAACTGAAACATTTTCAGAACTTTAATGGAGGGGCTTTATACACATTGGCCTTGTACAGATAATGATAAACAACGGTTTACTGTTACCAGAGTGAGGTGCTGTGATCTTTGGTTTCTCATGCTTGCCCTATCCCCACTCTGAAATGGCTGAAGCTCTTGCTTCTGTTTTTTAATTCAGAATTTTTAATTGATCTGAACTATGTTCAGTTTTCAAACCATTTCTTATGAACTGGCATGTTTCATCTAACTTTTGTTTAGATTAACCATAGTTTAGGGTTCAGATGCTATGCTAAACTGTGGCTAAGCTTCTCTGTACCTCCTCATGGCTGTGCCACAGAAGGGGAGGGGAGAGGAGCTGCCAGGGACTGGCTGGATGAAGAAGAGTGGTGGGAGCCACAGCCCAAGAGGTCGCCAAGGAGGGCTCCGAAGATGACACCTTAAAGACCGGAGCCTAGTGGTGGGACACTGAGGAGCACTCAGCAAAAGAGACGAGCTGGGAGCTGATAGAAGCAGGAGACCTGAGTGATCGAGGGGCTCAGGAGGAGGAGGGCCTTCAAGGACGGGATTAGAAGCTGAGAGTCACAGCGTGTGCAGAGACAGTCCCATTTCTGCTGACTGTCCTTTGCCCGCCCCCCCGGCTCCGCTTGAGGAGGGTCCTGCATGTAGCTGAGCAATGCGCCAGATCGGCCCAGAGGAAGAGCCCACCCCAAGGTAGGATGAGTGGTTAGAGGGGAAGGGTGGGCCTAGAGCTTAGTTTCAGCAACACCATCATTAAGATGAACCATGGACATGGTTGTATCGTTGTTTCTCTGCTAATAAAAAACTAATTGCACTCCTTATCTTCTGTGTGTGCCCTGCCCTGAGGGTGCCCTGGCTCATTGATAAGTAGCTCCTTGACAGCAGCACTCTTGATCACTATTATGCAGTGATGACGCAGATTTTTTTCTAGGCACGGGAGAGGCCATCAGGGTGGGGGACAAAGTCTGGCTGTCATCGGAAGGGCTTCCTGCGGTGGGGAGCTGCAAGAAGTTGGCACCCAGACGATTGGGACCCTTCACAGTCTCGCAGCAGATCAATCCAGTGGCGTTTAGGTTGGATCGATGAGGATCCACCCTGTATTTCACCGGTCGTTGCTTTCACCATACAGGGAGAGCGCCAGGTTCAGAGACAGCCCAGCACCCCCACCAGACATCCCGAGGGACAGGGAGGTGCAGGAACTGAACGTAGCCACTGAAATCCTAGACTCACGATGCGGGGAGGAGGGTTTGGAGTACCTCATGACATGGGAGGACATTCCAGCCGCCAATAACGCCTGGGTGCCAGCTTACGCCGTGCAGGAGGAATATCTAGTAGAGGAATTCCATGCACTGTTCCCACACAGGCCCAAACCAAGGCGCTTCTGGAGGGAAGAGACATGGGCACCAGCATTGGGGGGGGGGAGGAGACACCTCATGGGAAGAAGAACAACCAGGGGAAGGGAGGGGATCTCTGTGGGAGTGGGAGGCAGTGTTCCAAGAACAGGAGGGGAGGACACATTTGAAGCCCATTCCAGTGAGGAGACCCCGATCACGGACTAGGAACAGGTGTTCACTCCCACAGGATCAGATGAGACAGATTTCCTAGGCTTTCAGTCGTCGCCCCAAGTGCAATCCCGGGGTTCTGACTGGGAGCAGGTTTTCACCCCTACCAGCTCAGATGCCACAGAGTTTTTAAGTTTCCAATCATCTCCTCAGCTACCACCCACCTCAGGAGAGGAAGGAGGGGGGCCTGGGGTGGATGTAAGGGGGAAGGCTTATAGGGAACAGAGCAGTTATAAAAAGCCTCTCCCAGGAGCTAAGGCATGATCACACTTAAGATTGTTAACAATAGTGGTGCAGCTGTGTAGTAGTATAGAAGTAATGATAATAGTGATGAAAAAATAAAATGTGACCAAAATGTATTGGTCAGTGCTCTACTGCTTACAACAGGGGGCTCTTGCTTTCACGGTAATACCCTGTTTCTCATATTTTAAGACATACGCATAAAATAAGCCATAGCAGGATTTTAAAGCATTCAAGGAATATAAGCCATACCCCGAAAATAAGACATAGTGATAGGTGCAGCAGCAATGCCGGCCGCAGCAGGAGAAGGAAGAAAAAAATAAGACATCCCTTGAAAATAAGCCATAGTGTGTTTTTTTGAGGAAAAAATAAATATAAGACATGTCTTATAATATGAGAAACACGGTAGCACCGGAGTCCAGTAACAGGTAAGTGCATGTGAAATTAACTGACCTGACTGCTTTGTCTCTGTTCTTCAACTGCATCTGCAATTGCTTGAGCAATCCTTTCCTGATCTTTTTTTCTCTCTGCTTGCCATAGTTCCTTTTCTTCTACATGGAGTTTTTTCATGCTTTCTCTTTCTGCTTTTACTGCTGTTAGAATGGCAGCTTCCAACTCTTCTTTTTCAATCTTCAAATCATATAAAGGGAAATTAAAAATAGTTTAAACCATCTATTCAGCACACACACAGACACACAATGTTGCATAGGATTCCTAAGTCTAGGCACCAACAAAAAAAAAAATTCTCCCAACCTTTCTTCTAGCCAGAAGGAAAGGTGGGAATCTCCTTCACTGGTGGCGAAGCTTGAAGACTGTTGGAGGCAGAACTGCCCATCCGACTCCAACAAAGCTTGTCCGTCCACCAGCTAACCACAGTCAGCATCGCTCTCACTCAGCCCCAGCACCCCATGCCAAGAAACTGGGGCTGACAGAGAACACAATCCCGATAGACATACTGGCTCAATCAGCCCTTCTGAAGAGAGAGGAAAAAATGCATGCCCAGAGCATAAGGAACGCCAGAATTTACAGAATAAGGCTGTGACACTCATGCCTAGCTCTCACATTTCAATGGCAGGATGTCCCAAATTTTAGGATGCACACCTTGGGCTGTGCATGGACAGCTCTCACCCCTCAATCCAATTTGGGGCTTTATTTAGCAATTTAGATCAGCCCCAGGATGATCTGAACCCCACTGGATCCCAGGATTCGGATTGTAATCTGGAAATGCAATTTTTAGGAAACTGCATTGACTTGCATTGAGAAACCAAAACAACTGTAAGTTTCTTGTTTTTAGAAGATTAAGTGTCAAAATTTGGACACAACTCTCAATTTAATCCTAAATCACTGATTCAGTTTTGGGGCTGGGCCAGGAGAAAAAATAACTAGCAATTCCAAATTTCAGACATTGTTCGCCTGCTACAATCCTATACTCAATGGTTCTCACTTCTGAGTAGATATGCACAGGACTGTGTAGTTTATCAAAAAAATCTTTTGCGTTCCATACAGAATAACCATAGAACAGTTCGAAAGGTGATTTCATCAAGTCTTTCTGCAAGCTGAGGTACCTTTGCAGAGGCTGCCAAAGCTTCCTTATTGCTTTCCCTCTCACTCTCCATGCATTTTTCCAGCATGTTCTGCAAATATAAAGCATATTAAAGTGTAAAAATATATTTTCAAGTGCTTAGTTTGTTATCAAATTCATTGTTTTATAATAACTGAGCATTTCCTTTGTAAACTTTATATTGACTTTTAAAACTTTTTATACATATTATACATATTCACCAAGTTATGAAGGAGCATAAACCTAGACTGGATGAAGACTGCATTACTACAATATACTCTTTTGCATTTGACCTGGCAGCTGCAGTTAGTGACGAATGCTGCAGCACGACTGCTGACAGGAACGAGAGCCTGTCAACATATGACACCTGTGCTCAGAGATCTGCACTGGTTGCCGATTTGCTACCGGGCCAAGTTCAAGGTGTTACTATTAGTATATAAACCCCGCAACAACAATCACCTTACCTACAAGACCGCTTCGCTCGGCGGAATTGGCATTACTACAGGTGCCACAGAATACTGGTTCCACATTTGTAAGAACCTGATCATTTAGTGTGGCAGCACCTGCAATATGGAACTCCCCTGCCTATCAAGATTATGCTCTGCTCTTTCCTGTGCCTGCTAAAAACATTCTTGCTTAGACGAGGCTGCCCAGCCGCTTAGAAGGATGAGATAATTTTATTCTGTTTTAGTATTTTAACTTTTGTATGTTTTAAAGTAGCGTTATTTAGCGTTATAATTTTTACTAAATAAACAATTAAATAAAATAACCCTAGCCTAAGGTCCCATTTCCCCTCATGTGCAGTCATCAGCCCTAAGGAGAGGCGCAAGGCATGAACTCTGCTCAAGAGACTAGAGCTTTGATGTGGCCACAGAGCACAATTATCAGTCCCAAAGAGGACTGGGGAGCACAGGAAATGTTGGCAAGGGGAAAATGCCTGAGGGGAAAAGCCTAGCCCATGGCTTTTGTTTTGTGATTTTATTTTATTTCAGGAAAGAAGTTATTTAAAAAACAAACAAACCCAAAGGATCCCCCCAGTAAAGGGACCCCCTGACCATTAGGTCCAGTCGTGACCAACTCTGGGGTTGCGGCGCTCATCTTGCGTTATTAGTCGAGGGAGCCGGCGTACAGCTTCCAGGTCATGTGGCCATCATGACAAAGCCGCTTCTGGCGAACCAGAGCAGCACATGGAAACGCTGTTTACTTTCCCACTGGAGCGGAACCTATTTATCTACTTGCATTTTGACGTGCTTTTGAACTGCTAGGTAGATAGGAGCTGGGACAGAGCAACGGGAGCCCACCCCGTTGCGGGGATTCGAACTGCCGACCTTCTGATCGGCAAGCCCTAGGCTCTGTGGTTTAACCCACAGCACCACCCGTGTCCCGTCCCCCCAGTAAGATCTGCTAAATAAATATGACCTTTTAAACCCTCTGCCTCCTTCTCTCCCACTCAACAGAAAATAATTAACAAAAGGGTAGGGTGGCATAGTCTAGCCTATGGAGAGGTTTTCCATTCCTGAAGGGGTCTTAGAATGGAGTGAAGGAAAGAAGATCTGGAGGGAGGAGAGAGAGGACTTGAAATAAGAGATAAAATAGTGTACAGAAAGCGTAAAATGCTAGCTCATACAGGAGCATTGCTTAAAAACCCCTTTTGAGAAAAATGCATTCCCTCAGCCCATTTTATGCAGATTGTTGTACCTGCTGCCAAGGAGGCTTCCACCCCAAACAAAAGATTGCCTGCACCCCAAAACCACTGAATAAATGTTATTTGTTCTCAGAAAATAGAGTAGCTCTGTGTACCTCAAATTACACTCTACTACAGGCATCCCCAAACTTCGGCCTTCCAGATGTTTTGAACTACAATTCCCATCTTCCCCGACCACTGGTCCTGTTAGCTAGGGATCATGGGAGTTGTAGGCCAAAACATCTGGTGGGCTGCAGTTTGGGGATGCCTGCTCTACTACCACCAAGCGTATAAGCAAGGGTTGCCAATATTTTTGGACTTGCATGTGCATTTGCAAATTGGGAGAAATTATTGTGGGCAAAATGCACTGAAACACCACAATCAAGCACACACCAGAGCATATTCTATTGCCTGCCACAGGGTGCTTCTCTTAAGGCCAATTTAACGGGTATGTTTGTGTGGGCACCAGGGAATTTTTATATGGGCACTTGCAGGAAGTCATGTTGATGACCTCTGGGTTTTTAAAGCTTTATACAATGTATATACAATGTACCTTATATTCTTGCGATTGCTGCAGCAAAGATTCTTCTGTTTTTTCTTCTAAAACTTTGTGCTCTTTGTCCAACATATCAAGCAACCTTTGATGCTATAAAACAAGAGGATTATATGCTATGACTCTGCAACTGCATTAGTGGCAAATGAGAGTTGGTAAAAGGAACAGGTTGTTACAGATAATGTATAACACATGTAGACACATATATAGGTTCTCTGCGTGTACAGAGCAGCAGTAAAGGGAAATTGCAAGTTAAATGAAATTATACTGATAGCTTGTCATCTGCTGTGTGTGCACAGCTTAATTTTTATGTAGTACACAGAAACAAGATCAGTGACTCCACTAGCATATGCAGTAAAAGTGGATGTAATGTTAGTATTTAAAACATGGATTTAAAAGACCTTTTGATTTAGTCTGTGCTTATTTTTACAATTGTTTATTCCAATAATTTATATCCCACCTATTATCAGAAACTATACTTTTCCATTCACAATTTTAAAAATGATAAATGAAGCTAGCATAAATGATATATGGAACTGCTTTTTATAAAAGATTGTAAATGTAATCAAAAACACACCGGAACTAAAAAGTATGTACTGTTTGGTAGGCAATGATGGGGCCAAATGGCTTTCCCTGAGGAAAAGTGCAGTGGGGGTGTCTAATTGTCATGACAACTGGTGAGGAAGGGGGAAGGGGGTCTCTTCCCCTAACTTTCACTATGCATGGTTATCACTTTCTCCCAGCCTGGCTCTGATAGCACTGAGCTAAAGCAAAAGTGCAAGGGCACAGGGAGATAAAGACAAGATGGGCATTGTTCAGCTCCCCTCATCCATATGCCCCCTCTACAATAAAAAGTAAACACACACACACACACACACACGGATCTGCACAGTGGATACAAGAACATACATTTGTGCCTCCTTAGCTCGTCCTTAGAGAAGAGATGTTGCTAGAGCCAACAAATATGTGAAAAGTAGACTTGTGAGCAAGTGCAACATCTGTTTTAGGTTCACATGGGATATGGCAGCAGCTGCTACTGTGCTAAGAAAAACTGCACAATCTATAGAAATAAAAATGTAAATGTTCGTTTGTTCAAAATCTTAAATCTCCGAAAGTTCTTCACCGATTGCTTTTGACACAACGTTGCATTCGAATACGCGCATGTTATTATATACCTATATTACATAGATGTCACACCTGTGACAGGTAAAAACATGCTTTTCTGGAAAAACAGTGCCATCTGTTGGACGTCAAAGCAACACATGCTATACTAAATATTTTACTCCCAGGACGCCTTGGGGCACGGGGTGGTGTCCTTCTGGCCCGAGCGCGCAGAGGCTGCTGGGAATGGCTGCCCGGTGGCTCCTTCTGGGAGGGTGGGGGCCAGATCCTGCCCCTTTGCCACTGCCACCTTTGCCATGTCAACCTTGGAAAAGCAGCTGCAGCTGGGCCGCCTGCCCCCTCGCCCACCGGGGGAAGCGGCCAGGCCCTCCCCAAGATGCACATGGGGTATGCGAGGGGGAGAGGGGGGGTTGGGTGCCGGGTGACATCACGTGCGAGGAAGATGATATCACGTGGCGGGGGAACCAGAGAGAGGGGTGTTGTGACATCATGCGGCTGGGGTGGGGGCAATCTTTGGAATTGTATGGTTTACATCTAGACATGGATTACTTCTCACATGGACAATTCTATGTTGCTTGTTCTAGAGTTGGCGAACCAAACAATCTCTATATCTCAATTTCCCTTAATTTTAATTTATATTTTTAAAAAATTAATTAAAGGAATATAATGTAATTAAACCTTATTTGAGCAGTTGGTTGCAATTCTTTCAAATTAATCAAAGATTTCAAAAAGATTTTAAAAATGGCTTTAATAAAGAACTTTCTAAATTAGATAAAATATTAATAAGGGGTAAGGATAAATATATTAAAAATCTCTATGATTTATTATTGGAATGGGAAACTAAAGATGAACAAATATATATAAAGATGAACAAATATTTATTAAGAAACCAGATGACACCACCACTGAACTGAAAAATTCCCCTGTAAGTTATACTTGATATGAGACTGTTGCTGAAAAGGGTTCCATGTCATGTACTCATTCTCAGTGTAGTGTTGGGGTACACTTACCTGTGTTGCAATTTCCTAGGCCCCTTGACATTCTTCCTGCTGCCCCCCCAATATCCTTTTGCACAGGAGCATAGGCTTTTTTTGGAGGGGGAGTACCATTCCTGTGAATGGGGACTTTTTGCAAACCCTTTTTTGCTGCAGGGAGAGGGGGAAGAATTGATGGGGAAAGGAAGATAGTTTAAGCGATTATGTGGATGATGTGCAGATGTTTGGAATGACAATTTGGATGGATGGTGTAAAGATGACTGCATATGTATTAATGGGGGTGGAACAGAGATGGCTTTGTCACCACCCACTTGTGGCTCTGGCATCGCCCACCATTGGCATGTAGCCCCCAGAATGTTACCCTCAAGCTGGAAAAGGTTCCTCAACCTCATCTTAAAGGAAGACAAAACTGTATTTGGATCACATAACTTTTGTCTGCACCTTTGTAAAAATGAAGCTCAAAGCAAAAGTTCAGAAATAGGCTACATTTCTTCTGCAAGTAGTTTTTCAAGCAACAGCTACAAATGAAAACTGTTTGATGTAGAGTCAAATATAAATACAGTCTTGCGGTTTTTCATGATTCCTGGTAAAAAAAAAATCCAGGCAAAGGAAAAATCTCTTTTCCTGGAATGTGAGTCAAAGAAGATAATGTAAACAGATTTTATCATGTTCACAAGCAGTTACTTTTTTATATTAAGCTTGTGTCTGAGAAATCACAGCAGGTACACAGTTGCATATAGTCGCAGCTACTTCAAAAGACCCATCTATCCATAACATGATGAACTGAAATGCAGTACAGAAACTGCTATGATCAGTGTTACAAACATGAAGGTGAGCAGGCTGCATACTGTATGTCTAACTCAGTAACAGTTGCTAAAAAATATTCCTATTGCACTGAAAACTATGTAGAAAAGTCAATTTCTCTGGAAAAATGTGTAAGTAACGCTTCCCTTTGACCACATTAATTAATCCTTCACATACCATTCATTACATGCCTTCACTGAGCTGGTAAATATAAAATGCTGCTCAATCTCCTGCCATGCAGAGCTATATAAGGAAAGGCATTCTATGGATTCAGTAACTCCTCCCTAACAACAACTCCTCTCTAGTTTTAACACATACATTGTCACTATAAGGACTGCCAAGATACAGTTTACAACCATGGTTAGAAACAGGTTTGCAAACCCTAATTCCAGTATGAGTGGGGTGGGAGAGCTTAAAAACTTCTATCTGAAACCAAAGCAGCACATTGGTTGCCAGATGTGAAACATATCGAGAGTCTTTTCCACCCCACTATATAGACATTGCACTAACCAAGATTAGTTGTGAAACTGAAAGGACAATGCTTGTGTGAAAGTGGAGGATTGAAGAGAATAGGTTTGCTTTTCACCCACCATTCTAGCAGGTTTTGGATTAAGCGACTTCCGGTATACTGCCATTGCTGTCCAGCAAGAGAATCTCGAGCTCCAAGATTCCCCGGCATGGTGAGGGAGGGGGGAGCCGCCAGAGTGCTGTGGACCCCCAAAAGAGCCCCAGATCGAGCGTTCTGGAGACGTGGGAACTCAGCTGCACCCCTTTTCGTCTCCTCCATTCCCCCATAAGCCCTATTAAGGGAGCCGAGAGTGAGCGGAGTGGAGACGTGGGTGCCTTTGTGAGTCAAATCACTACCCTCGCAGCATGAAGCTCCGTGTTGTAATTGATATTTTTCTTTTTTTATGTTTGTCTTTTTGTTTTTGTTTTTGTGATTTTTTGTATTTTGTATTGTTTGAAAATGAATAAATATTATTTGAAAAAAAGAGTAAAAATATGGATTTCTCACGAAAGTGCCCTCTGCCCAAAATACCACATGGCAAATCACAAATTGCCATGGTTAAGAACTACCTGGATAGCAAATTGTGGAAGGCTGAGGCTGTGCATGCTTATGCTTCTCCTTCTCCTGCGATCACTCGTAGCCGAGTAAGATTGTCTTCCATAAATACGGTTTTAACAATGGGTCAGTAAAGTGACTGTGGAGGCCAATTCTGGATCCACACGTCCTTCCACAGTAGGGACATTGGTTTCCAGGCGGGAGTTGATCACAGTGTGGATATGCCAAGCGTGCCTTCCTCTTAGCATATTTCTCCCTTGCATCCTGAGATAGTTTCTTCAAAGCCCATGACACCTTTGATAAAGGCTGTTCTCCAACTGGAGCGCTCACAGGCCAGTGTTTCCCAGTTGCCAGTGTTTATACTACATTTTTAAAGATTTGCCTTGAGACAGTCTTTAAACCTCTTTTGTTGAACACCAACATTACGCTTTCCATTTTTAAGTTTGGAATAGAGTAGTTGCTTTGGAAGATCCGCACAACATGACCAGTCCAACGAAGTTGATGTTGAAAAATCATTCCTTCAACACTGGTGATCTTTGCTTCTTCCAGTACACTGATATTAGTTCACCTGTCTCCCCAAGTGATGTGTAAAAATGTTCGGAGACACCGTTGATCGAGGAGTTGGAGATGGCATTGATAAGTGGTCCATGTTTCACAAGCATATCGTAATGTTGGTAGTACAATAGCTTTGTAAACAAGCATCTTGGTTTCCCTGTGAATGTCCTGGTCCTCAAACACTCTGCACTTCAATCGGGAGAAAGCCGCACTCGCAGAGCTCAGGCGATGCTGGATTTCAGCATCAATGTTGGCCCTTGTGGAAAGGTAACTGCCTAGGTAGGAGAAGTGATCAACATTTCCCAATGTTACACCACTGAGTTGGATTTCTGGCGCCGCAGAGGGGTTATTTTGTACTTGTTGGTGCAGCACTTTGGTTTTTTGGATGTTGAGTGATAGGCCAAGCTTTTCAAAAGCTTCTGCAAAGATATTTAGGATGGTTTGGAGGTCATCCTCTGAGCGTGCGCACACTACGTTGTCATCAGCGTTGTCATGACGGAAGTTACGGTAACCTTACTTTTTGCTTTCAGCCTGCTCAGATTGAAGAGCTTTCCATCTGTTTGCTATATGATTTCTACTCCAGTGGGGAGTTTCCCATCGACAAAGGGTAGGATCCCGCTGTGAATGGTTCACTTTGAGAGCCATTGTTATCTGCGATTGTTGCTGTAATATTATGGAGGAGCCAAATGATGTTTACAAATTTATCTGGGCAGCCAATTTTCAGGAGGACAGTGCACAGGGCATTAGGATTTACAGCAGGCACCCCAAACTTCGGCCCTCCAGATGTTTTGGACTACAATTCTCATCATCCCTGACCACTGGTCCTGTTAGCTAGGGATCATGGGAGTTGTAGGCCAAAACATCTGGAGGGCCACAGTTTGGGGATGCCTGATTTACAGTGTTGAAAGCCTTAGCCAGGTCAATAAATGCCATATACAGGGGTTGGTTTTGCTCTCTGCATTTTTCTTGAAGCTGTCAAGCAGTGAAAATCATGTCCACTGTCCCCGTAGAAGGCTGAAAACCATTTTGGGATTCAGGGTGGGTCACCTCGGATATTGTTACTAGACAGTTTGCTCAGATCCTTGCAAGAATTTTGCCGGCCGCAGCGAATAGAGAGATGCCTCGCTAGTTTCCACAATCAGTTCTGTGACCTTTTAAAAACAGATTGATAATTCTGGCATCCCTAAAGTCTGCTGGGATTTCTTTTCTTTCCCAGATTTTTTCAATGAGCTTGTGAAGTTGTTATGTAAGTTCAATTCCACCCACTTTGAAGATTTCGGCAGGTATCCCATCAGGTCCACTGGCTTTGTTGTTTTTCATTTGGTTAATAGCTGGACACAACTCTCCCAGATTTGGAGATACTGCAAACTCATCTCTAACTTGTTTTTGCGGAATTTGCGAGGACCTCAGCACTTACGGGGGAGTTGCGGTTAAGGAGATGTTGGTAATATTCTTTCCAGCGTAGTGCAATAGCTTCTTTATCTCTTAGAAGTGTGATACCATCTGCTGAGCATAGGGGGCATATGCCATGATTTATTGGCCGATAGATGGTCTTTGTGGCTTTAACGAAACTCTGTGCATCATGAGTGTCGGCTAAGTGATATCTCTTGAGCTTTTTTTAATCCACCAGGTGTTTTTTAGTTCTCAGGTTCTTCTTTGAACCTCAACCTTAGCGTTGGCATAGGTTTTTTTTTTCTTAGTGGCACAGTTTCTATCTTTTTGCCAGATCTGAAATGCCTTCCTTTTCTTGTCAATCATGCGTTCAAGCTCACTGTCATTCTCATCAAACCAGTCCTGCTGTTTCTTGGTTTGGTATCAAATAGTTTTTTCACAGGCTGCAATAATGGATGTTTTTATTTTTATTTTTTAAATAATATTTATTGAATTTTCCAACATTACGAATCAAATCAATATATCTTCACATCAACTTTATATCTTTAGCAAAAAAGAGAAAAAAAGAGAGAAAAGAGAAAAAAACATACAAAAAAGGAAAAAAACAAAAAATATCAGAGAAAAAAGAAAAAGAATTTTTGTAAAAATTAAACATCTAATATAAACCATTGTATTAAACTTTGACTTCCCCGTTCCGTCCTTCCCAAGTCATATTATATACTATTTTGGCAATTTTCCTAATTCTTTGCATTAATTCAATTATCTTAAATAAATTCTTATGATATCAAATTACATAAAATCCCATCAATTATATTCCCCACACTTTAATTCTATAATAATCCCCTTTAGCTTCCTGTTTTCCCTGAAAATCTCCTCAAATCTCTATCCCTAATAATTTCTAACAGAAAAGAACAATTATTATTTTAAATCAATATAGAAGATCACCCTCCTTCACCCGGGTGCCCTTCTCCGGACGACCCGACCATCATCTTCAAACAGTCCAATTCAAAACCGTGTTATCCGTCTCTTAGTTATAATGTCCTCTTTCTCTCAACCTATTCCGTCTCTTGCCCACTCCAACCCCATCTCTTCTTCCCAGCAACCCTTCTGTCGCCCCCATTGTTCATATCCTTCGCCCGGACCTACCCTCCCCTCTCTCACTGAGGAGGTTCGACTCCGGGCCATCACTTGATTGTTTTCCCCTGGAACCAGCTCTCCTCCTCTCACTAGGAGAGACAGCTCCTGGATTTCTTTGCACATTTGAGCTCCTTGGTAGCAGTCTAGGTCCTGCGCAACCTCTCTCACCGCTTGCGCTTCGATCCAAAACTTCTTCTCCTCTTGTCCTGTCACCTTTGTATCAGTGTTTTTATCATCCTCTAAATTGTCCTCTTGTTTTTCCTCATTGTCAATGGAGAGAAGTTGTTGCTGTGTCTCAAGGCATGACTTTGTAATCCTTTTAAATTCTTTTACTCCTTCAAAAATTTCGTAGATTTTTCCCCAGACTCTTTGTATCCCATTCTCTCCCATCTTGTGATGTTGTTTAGTCTAGGGATTTCCTTTGTCCTCTCCAATTTCAATATGGCGTTCGGGTAGAAGTGTCGGAGACGTATCTTAAAGTCAATAGCTGGGGCTCCAGATTCCCGCCACCTGGTTTCCGAAGGGGTCGCCAATTAAAGAAAATAAATCCAGTTTTGCAGAAATCCAGTCTTATGAAATGAAATCGTCTCCCCTTGGCTCTGCTAACCACAGGGGAGGACTCCTGCTTGCTATTTTTAGGGAAATTCCAAGTCCCGTTCCAGCTTAGTAGCTGCAGGCTCGGTAATTGCATCTAAGAAGTCTCAGTGAAGGGGGGGAACGACCTCCGTCTTCTTTAAATTCCACCCCCAAGTCCAAATTGTTTCGAATTAAAAATTAGAAATAGAGTCTTACTTGTGAATCCAATTTTGATTTTGGAGGCATCTGGTGCTCAGTTGGTGTCGGCTCGGAGCTTTGCGCCACAGAGTGAGTGTATCTTCCCGAGGCTCCGTCGCGCGCCGCCAGCGGACTTCACCCCCTAAAAAGGGGGGGTTACTCGCAGCGGCCGAGACTTTGAGGAGCTCTGCCGGGTGCCACGTCCCTGGACAGCCCAGTCCATGGGTTCTCCGGGGGGGCACCTCGCTCGGATGGCATTCCCCCCTCTCTGTAACGTCCGGGGATCTCGGAGATCGAAAATCCCCCGCCGATCCCAATGGCCGCCAGACCGGAAGTCCAATAATGGATGTTTTTAGCTTGGTCCAGTGTTCCTCGATGATATCAGGGAATTCTGAAAGCAGATGGTCCTTAAGAGTTGTTTGGAAGCAATCCCGCTTAATGGGGTCTTGAAGGGCTTGCGTGTTCATTTTGCGCCTTGGTTTCCTTCCTTGAAGCCTGCGTTGAGGTATAATCTTGACAGCCATTGTGGAGCGTATTAGTCGGTGATCCGTCCAGCAGTCATCAGCACTCGTCATAGCTCTGGTAAGGAGCACATCACGGCGATCTTTAGCACGGACAATAACATAGTCTAAGAGGTGCCAGTGGTTTGACCGAGGATTCCTCCATGAAGTTTTAAATTTATTTTTCTGTCCAAAGAGTGTGTTGGTAATACAAGGTTGTGTTCTGCACATATCATCAAAAGTAAGATTCCGTTCTGGTTGCTGTTGCCAACTCTTTCTTTCCCAATAGTCCCAGGCCACAGATCGAAATCTCGCCCAACTCTTGCATTAAAATCACCCAGGAGGATAATTTTATCTTGCTTAGGTGTCTCTGATAGGACGGTATCCAGCTGAGAGTAACATTTTTCTTTAATGTCTTCATTGGCATCCAGTGATGGTGCATAAGTGCTTATAATAGTAGCCTGTTGATTTTTGGAGAGCTTTATTTGAAGGGTTGAGAGTCATTCATTAATGCTGGTAGGGACTTGTGACAGGAGCTTCACAAGGTCGTTTTTGATAGCAAAGCCTGCCCCATGTATTTGATGTTCTTGTTCAGATAGACCTTTCCAGAAGAATGTGTAGCCTCCTTTTTCTTCCTTCAGTTGTCCCTCGCCTGCTCTCCGAGTCTCTTGAAGCGCTGCAATATCAATGTTAAAACGTTGCAGCTCTCTTGCAATGGTGGCAGTTCTGCGTTCAGGACACTCGCTATCTGGATTATCTGACAAAGTCTGTATATTCCATGTTCCAAAGTTCAATTGTCTGTTACGACCGCTAGGTGGTGACCCAACTGGGCACGGTAATCCAGTCAGGGGGAAAGGGAGGCACCTTTTCTAGCCCCTCCCCCTTTTGGGGGTGAGCAGAGTGGATCCTAAAAAGGGCTGCTCAGTCAAGGATACAGCTGCTGAGCTGCTCAACTGCCTTGTTCCTTGAGTCAGAACGATTGAATCTGTATCCACTGCCCATGTGCCGGTTCATGACTAGGGGCTTCCAGATTTCACGATCCTGCCCCTGTTACCATTTGCCAATCGCCATGGGACTTTGGGGGGTTGGGTTGGGTTTTTAGAAGCCCCCTGTGCATGAATTTGTTTTATGTGTGTAGATCAGTGCACGCTGACCAACGCACAGTCTTCGCAGTAGGGCTCTGTTCCGATGGCATGACGTAGTAATGACAGACCGGTAGATTCCTATCTGCTGCAGCCTTCATCCACCTTCACAGCCGTTGTAACATACCGCTTGTTATCATCTGCCTGTTCTGCCGTTGAGGACTTCTTGGATCATTCTTTGTCTAGCTCCTTCCCTTTGACCTTACAGCCTTGGGTGACCCTGCTGGGAGTACGAGATTCCCGACGGCTTCGCTCACAAGGGTCATGGGAACATGCAAGCCCACTCACCATGACAAGGGAATGATCCAACGAGTAGGGCTGTGCATGCACTATACCTTTAAAGCACTTTTTTTCTTAACCAACTACAATGCCCAGAATACCATTCTTTCAAGGAGATATATTATATAAATTATAAATTCTATTTTATTATATAAAATGTGCTTCAAATATTCTTTAAAGGTATAGTGGGTACACAGGCTTACACAAAAGTTTAATTATTTCCCTCCAGACCAGTGAACCTCTCAATAGAGAGTTAAATTAATTAAATAATTTAATTAAATAATTTATTGTTGAACCCAATTTATCTAAACATAGCCATACTATATGCTATGGTGGTTCATAATAGAATTATTATTATAATCAAAGGAACAGAGTGCAGAATTACACCATCATTTCAATACACCAAAGGAACCTTTGGACTTGAGTTTCTCCACCATCAGCCACTTAGGCTGCACAGAAAGAAACGTTTGAAATTTTGTAACATATCTGGGATACAATATGGATACTTAAAATACAGGAAAATCCACTGGACATTTAATATGCCCTTATGTGTCTAAGTAGCTGTTTGAATTCTGTCCAGGATATACATATTTTTTATATAAACTTTTGCAAAGAGACATTGCAATTACTTGAGCAATAAGCAGTTCTTCACACTTTTGTGCCTGTTTTTCAATCACAGATGCATGCTGTTTTTCAATGGTTTCTTTGCGTTGCTGAACCGTAGACTGCAGTAAGGCCTGAAACAAAGATACAGCAGATTTGGTATAAATGGAGAAGACAGTCAGCCTGTGACTATAAATGCATGCAAATAGAATTCAGGATCAAAGTACATCCACAGATATGTACAATTTCTAAGGCAAATGTTAATATTAGTCTAATGCAAGTTTTATATTTCTGCTAACAGAATTACATTCTTGCTTCTCATGTTCCTTATTAGAATCTTACATTCAAAAGACGGGTAATAGATAGGGAAGGTGAGTAGTGCTGTTAAACAGATCCAATTCAGTGGGACCACACAAGACGAAACACTTATGCGAGTCATCGAGGCGGGGGGGGGGAGCCAGACATATTTCTCTGGCTGACAAAACTCCACATCCTCTCAGCACACACTGTTAGATCCCATGGGCAAAGCATGATCTTCACAACCACAAGTAAAAACAGATGGAAATTATGAGTTATTTGAAAACAAAGAAGCAATGCTCCCAAATAAGTTCACACTCCAACTTGAAGAGATCATAAATCAGAACTGTGAACAGTAAGAAAGTGCCCCCCCCCAATAAACGTCACTAACATGCTAAAACAGCACTATGATGCAAGTAGAATCAGAGCCATACCTGGCTCAGGTAAGCAAAGCTTTAAAGCATCCAGATTGGGAGGGGGAAGGAATCAGCCTTTGAAAAGGGTTATAAGAGAAGCAAGCTCATATTATGCCCACCCATTTCCTTTAGTTGATTGCTAGTCTTAGTTCTGTCTCATCCTTCCTGCAGTGGCACCGTCTAATTCAAATTCTCATACCATATGCTATTTACATTATTCCTTTAAAACGAATGTTCTATCCACGCAAAAGATATAACACTATGGTTAATAGGCAACATAATGTTTAAATAAGTTTGACTGAACTGTTTGCAATTGCAATTATGCTAAAAGAGACTTATTTTATACAAAGCAGATCCTTCGCATGCACAGCCAGCCAAACAAGCAAGAAAGCACAGCATTCCAAATCTAAAATAGATTTTTGGTTTTGAAAAATAAAATATGTATTTGGTGGAAAGCATTAAGCAAGATGATGCATACATGCAAACAGTCTAGAACAACAAAAAACCACACTAGTCATTGTCATTTTCCAATTACCTGTCTCAGCAAATGCTGTTAATACACATATTTGCTGCCTTTTAGCACTGTACTTGCCTCTCATACCCATACAGCGGTACTTGCAGGCTTTGACAAAGTACTCACCAGGACAATTAATTATAGAATCATAGAATCACAGAATCATAGAGTTGGAAGAGACCATGAGGGCCATCCAGTCCAACCCCCTGCCAAGCAGGAAACACCATCAAAGCATTCTTGACATATGGCTGTCAAGCCTCTGCTTAAAGACCTCCAAAGAAGCAGACTCCACCACACTCCTTGGTAGCAAATTCCACTGCCGAACAGCTCTTACTGTCAGGAAGTTCTTCCTAATGTTTAGGTGGAATCTTCTTTCTTGAAGTTTTAATCCATTGCTCCGTGTCCGCTTCTCTGGAGCAGCAGAAAACAACCTTTCTCCCTCCTCTATATGACATCCTTTTATATATTTGAACATGGTTATCATATCACCCCTTAACCTTCTCTTCTCCAGGCTAAACATACCCAGCTCCCTAAGCCGTTCCTCATAAGGCATCGTTTCCAGGCCTTTGACCATTTTGGTTGCCCTCTTCTGGACACGTTCCAGCTTGTCAGTATCCTTCTTGAACTGTGGTGCCCAGAACTGGACACAGTACTCCAGGTGAGGTCTGACCAGAGCAGAATACAGTGGTACTACTACTTCCCTAGATCTAGATGCTATACTCCTATTGATGCAGCCCAGAATTGCATTGGCTTTTTTAGCTGCTGCATCACACTGCTGACTCATGTCAAGTTTGTGGTCTACCAAGACTCCTAGATCCTTTTCACATGTACTGCTCTCAAGCCAGGTGTCACCCATCCTGTATTTGTGCTTTTCATTTTTTTTGCCCAAGTGTAGTACCTTACATTTCTCCTTGTTAAAATTCATCTTGTTTGCTTTGGCCCAGTTGTCTAATCTGTATAATTACTATACTTTAGTTACAATGAGGTAATCAACTGAGCAGGGAACCAAGGGCTTCTGCCTCTTGGATTTGGGTGACTGTCCAGGCTTGTGTGTGTGTTTGTTTCTGGCCGGTGACCTTGCAGTGACCTTCTGGTGAGTCAGGGGAGTCAGGTGATTAGCTGTGGGTGGAGCTAGTCAGTGTTTGGAGTGCAGCAGGCCTCTACTTCTTTCCCCCTTGACTTCAAGCTTTTCAAGATGGAAGGGGAGGGAACAACTGTAGTCACCTGCAATTCCTACACAATGTTTGTATTCTTGCCAAAGGATGTAGGCAGCTACACCTGCAGCAATTGCAAGTTGGTTGCCATACTAGAAGACAAGGTTGCCCTACTAGAAGACAAGGTACAGAAGCTTCAGGCCCGTGTATCTACGCTCCAGGGAATTAAAGAGCTGGAGCTTTTCTTGGATGTAGCAGAGCACACTGTCTGCACCAAGGAGGAGACAGGGGACATCCCTGAGGAGGAGGTCAGTTCCCCATCACAGGACCCAGATGTATGGAGGAACGTGACTCATAGAAGTTGAAGGCCCAGGGATCGCTCTGAGTGTTTAGAACTACACAACCGATTTGAAGTGCTCTCCCTTAACATGGAAGACGAGGAACAGACTCAATTTGAGGATCTCTCCCTCATCACAGTTCATCAGGAATATGAAGACGAGCAGCAAAGTCAGTCCTCCGGGAATATGCAGGTAACCTTGGAAGGGACAGCACATGGAAGAATCCCGACCAAGCCTATGAAGAGGCATGTAGTGGTGATAGGGGATTCCCTACTGAGGGGTACAGAAGCAGTGATCTGTGGGCCTGACAAGATGTCTCGAGGGGTGTGCTGTCTCCCCGGGGCCAAGATCAAAGATGTAACAGAACGGCTGCAAGGATTCATAAAACCCACCGTCAAATACCCCTTCCTTTTGGTGCATGTGGGAACCAATGACACTGCAAGCCATAGCCTACAGAAGCACAAATTGTCATCTCATCTGTCCTCCCAGTTGAACGACATGGCCCAGGGAGAGAGGGAAAAATAGGGGAAGTGAACAACTGGCTTGGCAAATGGTGCAAACAGGAACGGTTTGGATTCTTAGATCACGGTTTGCAGTTTTTTGAAGATCCTGGCAAGTGATAGGCTGGCAAGTGATAGGCTGCACCTCACAAAGGTTGGGAAGAATGTTTTTGCCATGAAACTCAAAAACCTCATCAGGAGGGCTTTAAATTGACTTATGTGGGGGAGGGAGACAGTGATCCTGAAGGTAGGAGTCTATCAAGTTCTGAAGATGATCATCCAAATGTCAAGGACCAAATGGAGCAAACAGCACGCAGACCTAGTGGTGGGAGGAAAATATCCTTAAATAAGAGACATAGGGGAATGATCAATGGTCTTCAATGTCTGTATACTAATGCACAGAGCATGGGAAATAAACAAGATGAACTTGAGCTCTTGGTTGTTGTTGTTGTTTAGTCGTGTCCGACTCTTCGTGACCCCATGGACCATAGCACGCCAGGCACTCCTGTCTTCCACTGCCTCCCGCAGTTTGGTCAAACTCATGTTCGTAGCTTCGAAAACACTGTCCAACCATCTCGGCCTCTGTCGTCCCCTTCTCCTAGTGCCCTCTATCTTTCCCAACATCAAGGTCTTTTCCAAGGATTCTTCTCTTGGTACAGGAAATTAAATACGACATAATAGGCATCACTGAAACCTGGTGGGATGAGTCTCATGATTGGAATGTAGTAATACAGTAATAGAGGGATACCATCTATTTCAGAGAAACAGATCAAACAGGAAAGGAGGAGGAGTAGCGTTATATGTCAGGGATGTGTATACCTGTGAAGAGATCCAGGATTTAAAACTTCAAAGCCAAATTGAGAGTATCTGGGTCAAAGTTAAGGGAGAGAAAAATAACAGTGATCTCATTGTGGGAGTTTACTATAGATCCCCAAGCCAAACTGAGGACACAGATGATGCCTTCCTGGAACAGATGACCAGGCATTCAAAAGGAAGTGAGATAGTAGTAATGGGAGATTTCAACTATCCTGATATTTGTTGGATGTCAAGCAACAAGAGGATCAGCCATTTTAGATCTGGTCCTAACCAATAGTGATGACCTGGTTAGTGGGGTAGAAGTGGCAGGATCATTAGGTGGGAGTGATCATGCTTTTCTGGAGTTTATTATGCAGCGGAAAGGAGCAACCAAGTATACTAAGACTCAAATCCTAGACTTTAAGAAAGCCGACTTCAGAAAACTTAGGGAAACGCTGGGTGAAATCCCATGGACAGAAATACTAAAAGGGAAGGGAGTTCATGATGGTTGGGAGTTTGTTAAAAGGGAGATATTAAAAGCACAACTTCAGGCAATACCAATGAGACGGAAACATGGAAGGTGCCTAAAGAAGCCAGGGTGGCTATCTAAAGAACTTTTAACTGAGTTAAGATTTTAAAAAGATATGTACCAAATATGGAAAAGGGGGGAAATCACCAGAGAGGAACTGAAACATACAGCCAGCACGTGTAGAGACAAGGTCAGAAAAGCTAAAGCACAGAATGAACTCAGGCTTGCTAGAGAGGTTAAAATCAACAAAAAGGGCTTTTATGGGTATGTCTGTAGCAAAAGGAAGAACAAGGAAACAGTGGAGTCACTTAGAGGAGAAGATGGTGAAATGCGAACAGGGGACAGAGAAAGGGTAAAACTCCTCATTGCCTTATTTGCCTCAGTCTTCTCCAAAAAAGAAAACAATGCCCAACCTGAAGAATATGGACATGGGCGTACCCAGGATCAAAGCTAGGGGGGCACACCAGCCACGCCCCCAGCCACCCGATTGGCTAGCTGGCAATGACGTGGCCAGGATCCCCCAGGAGGCATGGTCAACGTCCACGCCCCCCAGAGGAAAGGGTGCCATTTGCAATGCAGCACACAGAGCCTCGCCCTTGCACTCCTGCCTCGCCCGCTCCTTTAATGGTAGTGGTGACTAAAACGAGGCAGCAGCAGCGAAGCAAATGAGGTGCCGCGGAGCATTGTGGGGCAGCACTTTCTGTGCTGTGCTCACTGTGACTTGAAGGAGTGTGGGCTGAAGTTAGCCCAGGTCCAGGTCCAGGTTTTTTTCTTTTTTTTAAAAAAAAATATTTTTATTAATTTTCCAATTAAAACCAATTATATCACATTCAATATTTCAAATTATACACATATATATATCAATCAAACCGAATGTTATGCCAAATCATCTAAAGAATTTTTTATTTGGGTTCCCATGCTTCAAGAAATTGGGAATTCCTCGCAACTGTCCACTGCCGTCTTTTTTCTAAAGTTCAAATCGTCCTCCAAGTTCATAATAATCCAGATCTTCCCCTTACAGTCACATAGATGTTTTCCACTTTCATCCGATTGTTTCCCAGCTGCTGAGATAAATATCAAACAAAGTTTCACAGATGTTCTTTCTCCTGTGTGAGTTAATCAGTCCAGCCTCCCCATAAATCTTCTTAATGGAGCTCCCTGTTGCGTCGAAGCAGCTCGAAGCAGCGCCATCTTAAAAAGCTCAAATCACTTTCGTTTTCTCTCATAGCCATGAAGATTTACGATCATTATAGAATTTACAGCTTTTCCAGGCAGGAGACCCAAACATCAAACCATAAACTCTTGGTAAATTAATGGATCTCCTTGCCCTATAGCTGAACTTAGCTTCAGGTCGCTGCTCCAATTTAAAGTGCGTCACAGCTCATAAATCCTCCGAACGCGTACAGAACTCCTTCCGTCCGACTAGGGGGGGGGCTTTTCTCATCGGCAACTCCACATCTTTAAAAAATATGCTCAGTAACAACAGTTATAAAGTTCAACTCACACAGTCTTTTGCTTCTCTTTCACTCCAAACAAGCCAGGACATCGCGTCCGGGAAGGTACGAGGCAACAATATGAAGAAAAAAAATAAAAACTCACTTCCCTTATCGCTCCGTCCCCATCAATCCTTCTTCCAGATGCAGTACAGTCTTTGACTCCTCTCCCTCAGCAGCATAAATTTCTCAGCAGTAAACAGCGCTTCTTCCCCTCCTTCTGAAGTATGTCCATAGATTTAAGCCTAATTATCTTCTTTAACCATGGAAATCCCCGCCATGCAGATTAGCGTCCGGGAGTCCTGGCCCTCGTAAGTGCTCAGCCCAAGCTCCCCCCACTCCAAAAACAGTCGGAGTGGGTCTGGGGGCATCGCGGGCCAGCGGCCCCTCTCCGTAACCCCCGGAGAGGGTAGGGGGTTGCCATTTACTCCCCTAGCAGCCGCCAAATTCCTTACGAAGGTCAGAGAGATGGAAAACAGGTCCGCCATTCCTGCAGGCGGAAACCGGAACCCGCAGGTCCAGGTTTTTTTCAACGAAGGGAGCTTCGCTGCCGCTGCTGCCATTTCGCTTCAGCCAAGCAGGCTGAGGCAGAGCACAGCAGGCAGCGTCTCTGCCTGTCCTCTCCAGCTGCCCTGCTTCTAGGGGGGCAGCTGCCCCCCTTGCCCTATGCTGGGTACGCCCATGAATATGGAGCAGATTATTCAGCAGAGGAAACACAGCCCAGAACAAGTAAGGAGGTAGTACAAGAATACTTGGCTAGTTTAGATGTATTCAAGTCTCCAGGGCCAGATGAACTACATCCAAGAGTATTAAAAGAACTGGCAGAGGTGATTTCCGAACCACTGGCAATAATCTTTGATAATTCCTGGAGAACAGGCGAAGTTCCAGCAGACTGGAGGAGGGCAAATGTTGACCCTATTTTCAAAAAGGGGGGAAGAGAGGACCCAAATAATTACCGCCCAGTCAGCCTGACATCAATACCAGGAAAGATTCTAGAGCAGATCATTAAGCAAAGAGTCTGTGAGCACCTAGAAAGAAACGCTGTGATCTCATTTTTTGACAGAATTACAAGCCTGGTAGATGAAGGGAACACTGTGGATATAGCCTATCTTGATTTCAGCAAGGCCTTTGACAAGATGCCCCATGATATTCTTGTAAAGAAGCTGGTAAAATGCAGGCTAGACAATGCTACCATTCGGTGGATTTGTAACTGGCTGACTGGCCGAACCCAAAGGGTGCTCATCAATGGCTCCTCCTCATCCTGGAGTGTAGTGACTAGTGGGGTGCCACAGGGTTCTGTCTTGGGCCCAGTCTTATTCAACATCTTTATCAATGACTTGGATGATGGGCTTGAGGGCATCCTGAGCAAGTTTGCAGACGACACCAAATTGGGAGGGGTGGCTAATACCCCAGAGGACAGGATCACACTTCAAAATGACCTTAACAGATTAGACAACTGGGCCAAAGCAAACAAGATGAATTTTAACAGGGAGAAATGTAAAGTACTACACTTGGGCAAAAAAATTGAAAAGCACAAATATAGGATGGGAGACACCTGGCTTGAGAGCAGTACATGTGAAAAGGATCTAGGAGTCCTGGTAGACAACAAACTTGACATGAGTCAACAGTGAGTCAGAGTCAGCAGCTAAAAAAGCCAACGCAATTCTGGGCTGCATCAATAGGAGTATAGCGTCTAGATCAAGGGAAGTAATAGGACCACTGTATTCTGCTCTGGTCAGACCTCACTTGGAGTACTGTGTCCAGTTCTGGGCACCACAGTTCAAGAAGGATACTGACAAGCTGGAACGTATGCAGAAGAGGGCAACTAAAATGGTGAAAGGCTTGGAAACGATGCCTTATGAGGAACGGCTTAGGGAGCTGCGTATGTTTAGCCTGGAGAAGAGAAGGTTAAGGGGTGATATGATAGCTATGTTCAAATATATATAAGGATGTCATATAGAGGAGGGAGAAAGGTTGTTTTCTGCTGCTCCAGAGAAGCGGACAGGGAGTAATGGATTCAAACTACAAGAAAGAAGATTCCACCTAAACATTAGGAAGAACTTCCTGACAGTAAGAGCTGTTCGGCAGTGGAATTTGCTGCCAAGGAGTGTGGTGGAGTCTCCTTCTTTGGCGGTTTTTAAGCAGAGGCTTGACAGCCATCTGTCAGGAATGCTTTGATGGTGTTTCCTGCTTGGCAGGGGGTTGGACTGGATGGCCCTTGTGGTCTCTTCCAATGCTATGATTCTATGATTCCAAGATGAAAAACAAAGCTAAATTGTTTTTAAGTACCGAATCTTTCCATCAGCAACCCTTGCAGCCAATGAGAGAATGGATAGCCTGTTTCCTAACTTAATGGATTTTGACTACTTCAGGCTAGCAGTTGAATGATAGCCATCCTGTGTAAGGTTTTATTTTTATTATTTCTAAGAAAAAGCTTAAAAGTCACCTTGCTGCTGAAGGTCATTGATAGCACTCAGTGTTATCAAAAGTAAGCAGCACTGCATTCGTAAGTGAGCACCACTGAGCTCAGTGGAACTTACTCCATGGTAAGCTCCTACGTATGCATATATGACTTTATCCATGCCACACACATATGGCAGTCCTTACGGTGCCGCAAGATTCCTCCATGGAAAACTGCAATTTTAAAATAGGCATCTTACTAGCCAAAATACACACTGTATTTCCCCACACTGTAACATTCATGTCAAATAAAAATGTAAGGTAAAGGTAAAGGGACCCCTAACCATTAGGTCCAGTCGTGACCGACTATGGGGTTGCGGCGCTCATCTCGCTCTATAGGCCGAGGGAGCTGGCGTACAGCTTCTGGGTCATGTGGCCACATGACTAAGCAGCTTCTGGCGAACCAGAGCAGCACATGGAAATGCCTTTTACCTTCCCACCGGAGCAGTACCTATTTATCTTCTTGCACTTTTGACGTGCTTTCAAACTGCTAGGTTGGCAGGAGCAGGGTCTGAGCAACGGGAGATCACCCCGTCACGGGGATTCAAACCGCCGACCTTCTGATTGGCAAGCCCTAGGCCACCCGCGTCCCCTACAACAAAGTAGGTGTTGCTTAATATTTGAACATATATAAAGCACATATATTTCTGTGTAAAACAGAACAGTCACACATTTGAAAAGGAGTAGGAGAAGTGGCTTAGTCATGCTGGCCACATGACCTGGAAGCTGCACACTGGCTCTCTCGGCCAATAAAGCAAGATGAGCACCGCAACCCCAGAGTCGGTCACGACTGGACCTAAAGGTCAGGGGTCTCTTTACATTTACCTTTAGGAGATCAAAAGCTGCAGAATGACCGCAGGCTAAATGTATAAAAGAAATGTCGAATGTTCAGCAACTTGCAAAATGTCTGACAGCACAATCCTATATACGTCTACTCAGAAATAACAGAGCACTGAATTATATAACTCCATCAATTTTACCAGTTAATGGGTGTACCTGCTAGTCACATAAAGTACTGTAATAATTAACAGTTTACAGTAAATGCATTGATCTCTTTCTCTCTGCTAGCAAGTGGGAACAGCAAGCCACAATCCTTGGGTAAGTGTTACATCAAAACCAGAGATCATGGTTTGTTTCACTTTAAGCAAACTGTGATCTAAAGCCAAAGTTGGTTGTTGGTGTACCAACAGTGGGGTGCTTTTTGTTGTTGTTAAGTAAACCACAATCCCTGGTTTGAAGTGGAAAGGAACGAAGCAGGAGCAATCTGTGTGCTTATAAAAAGCCATGACATGGATATGCAGTCCTCCAACATAAATAGGCATACACACAGTGGAATATTGGGCTTGGTTACGCTGCCATTTTCGCTGCTCCCCATCAAGTCTGCTCGCTGATTTGCTCCAGGACTCCTATAAATCAAGGTGGTATCAGTACCTTGAGGAAAAGATTGAATCTATAGGCATCGAGTTGGAGCCCATGTACAATTCTAGTGAGCAATACATTTTCCATAATATCCTAACTAGACTAAAGGATGTCGAGAGACAAAATATTGTGGCAGCTGTAAACAAAATTTGGTCCCCTATATTCTATGATTTAAATATCCTAGATAGCAGAGCCAATTACGTCACTAAGTTAATAATCCCAGCCCAACGTAGGGCTTTTATGTTGGCCCGTCTGAATGTTTTTCCCTCGGCATTTGTCAGGAGAAGATATCGAAACATTCCTAGAAACAAGAGATTATGCAGATGTTCTATGAATGTCCTGGACACTGTAGAGCATATTCTCTTTCATTGTCCATTGTATAATACGCTCCGTCAACGTGTGCTGTCCCCTCTTTTGGGTGGTCTGGAACCCCAGCAAGGTGAAAGTGTGAGATTCTGCCTATCTGATAT
This sequence comes from Zootoca vivipara, assembly GCF_963506605.1. Classification (NCBI taxonomy): domain Eukaryota; kingdom Metazoa; phylum Chordata; class Lepidosauria; order Squamata; family Lacertidae; genus Zootoca; species Zootoca vivipara. The sequence continues at coordinate 95,006,814 of NC_083280.1, read as the reverse complement.
TGACCAAAGGGTAACGGCGGGGGTAGCCGAGTTTTTGGTAGTAGTCCTTCAAGGAGCAGGTTAACAGGGAATATATATATATATACACAATCAGTCGACGTAGCCAACTGCTGCCAGTTTTATATATATTTCAAGGCTTTTATATTGTGATTTTCTATTTTATGGTTTTATTTGTAAAATGCCTAATAAAGGTTTGATAAGTAAGTAAGGATATGCAGTCAATATCCACGATTAAATGGATGATAGGACTGGGCTTCACAGTTGGCTAGTAGAAACCTTGGCTACAAAGCCCAACTGTAATTCTAGGTACTTGCAGCACATCTTTTTTCAGTAAAAATTAAACTTAGTTTTTCAAACATCAACATTCTTAGAGCAAACATGCTTAGGGCAAACTAAACCTCTTAGGAGGTGTTTTGATTTGCCAGTCCAGAGCTATTCAGCATAGATTTCAAACCAAGCCAAACATGGGTAGTGCTATCCAACAATAATTTTATTAAAATTATCACATGTATATACCCTAACCAATAAAAAAAATAACAGAATGATGGGAACTGTCATGACATTTAGCAGCTGATACTCCAATTTTATTTTTATTTCAGTTATTATTTATTGAAACATTTCATCCCATCTTCTGATTTAAAATTTCCAAAGTAGCTTTCAAGAACCAATTAAAGGAAGGACAGAGTAAGAAAAGTACATTTAAAAAAAAAAAGCAGAACACACCTAGAATAGAACCTATAAGGTGATCAGGTGTCTTAAGGTGTCCAAATGCATGGCAAACAAAAGGACAACTTTTAAAAATACACAGCAGTTTACTGAACAAAGATTTATTAGATGACAATAATTTTTTTGAAATCGCAAAAAAGGCACTGGGAGGTTATTTCTTCTTCAGATACAAAGAAAGGACCATAAGAATCAAAACACCAGAATGTAGCATTTTATGTAGCAACCAGAAATGGAAGTTGAGGGAAGTCAACAGGGGGGGGGGTTGAAAAATGAATGTTTAGTAATGATATTGGATATTTCTTCTGAGAAAAGAAAATCAATAAAATTATTTTTTAAAAAATAAAATAAAACACACAATTTAGTAACAAATAGATGTCAATTGCAAATCAGTATTAGGCAAATGTTGCAGTTTTAAAGATTTTTTTTACCACATATAATCAAAAGAAACAAACTACCATTTTTTTTTAGTAGTTACTTGTGTGAAAATGCAGGTGTTGCAGGTGTGGTGAAAGGGGCAGCAGAGTTGTATGTTCAGCTCTCTCCACATCCCCAAGTCACGCATCTCCTCCTGACACTGTATTGATGGGCCATAACATCTGAAGGAAGAAGCCTTTTCTAGGTGCAGAAGTTCCACATGGGACTCAGAAGCCTGATTACCCAGGGTTTGCAGCTGCTGCACTATTAAAATAAAATTTGAGCATTCAAAAGTGTTATTTTCTAATCTCTAATGATTGTCCTATTTCAAAAATTTTGGAATTTACTGTACGCCATATCATGGCTATTTTAAAATTTTCATTCTCTACAAACATTTCTGTGAAAGGCATTGCCTTCTCTTGTGGTTTAGGAAATATGGCGCTGTAAAAGGAAATCAGAGGAGCACAAATTTGGCAAGGGAAAGGAAAGAATTCTTCAATGTAAAAAAAAAATGACCATAGGACTTCAAGACATGTGCTTTTAATATGTATATGTAAGATTTTAAACCACAAAACAACTGCCCATCAAGCAAGATTTCTGTAGATCTCAGTGGTGCCCATTTTGTTTAGTAGTAATGCCAAATCCTGTATTTCTGTTCGTAACAGGGGTCTGAGAGTTGGCGTCCCTTTTTAAGGAACATGGCTCCATTTCAAGTGTGTTAGGTTACACCCTTCTGACATGTAATCCTAATTTCATGGCAACTTCAATTCTGTATCCAAAAATAGAGCAGATAATCATGGACCAACCTCTTAACTCATTCCCACTGATTCCACACACAATAGGACAATTCTCTAGAGCAGACACTCTTAATAGTTGACTACTCAGTATTAAATAAAGTATTTGAGAATGTTTGCGAACATTATTGCAATTCAGAATAGTAGATAATCCAGAGTAACGGTTTGAATTATATCCTGGTTTGTCATCCAATGTTTCCTTCTTCCAATTCACTTAATCTCCATTTTATCATAATAAGCAGGACAAGCGACTGGGAAAAATGAAGATTTAATGTTCAAACTGATGGCAGTTGAGTAAACTTGGCCCTAGAAAATGCTCTTAAATTTCCAACTTGGCATAGCCTTCAATAGCTTTGTTGGCTAATCAAAGATAAAATTTTGCCAAGTTTTAAATATCGCACTTTAATCTATAGCTACATGCTGGCTTACAGATCAGGAAAAGAAACTGATAGCTTGATTTGTTGCTCAAGTTAAATAAAAAAGGTCTCCCTCTGATCAATGTGCCAATATTATGAGTGAAGGAGAAAATGCAGTTATGTTTAATAAAAAATATTAAAAGCCCAAGAACTATCAGAGATGAATTTTATTTCTTTCCTCATGGTGTGCCTTTGTCAGAGCTGTATACATGAACTCAACAGTCCTACAAATATTACACTTGGAGGCAGAGGCTAGTGGAGCCATTACAAACTGCACTGTGTCCTGTGCCTCCAGAAATAATGATAAATCCATGCACATCTGCACAAAGTATCTGTTCTTTCAGAGGAATGTAACCCTGTCCAGAAAAGGCAACATGCCCAAATCCCAGGCCCACAAACCCCATCCACACCCACACCCCACCTACAAAGTCTCTAGGGATTCAGCTTCAGCCAATTTGCCCTTATCCAGCCTACTACTATATCAAAGAACTGCATCCATGTTTTCCAATAAGATGTTGATGTTCATGGTAGCCGCTGATCGTACAAAGGTTGCCATAACCCCTGTGAGTAGTGGTTGACCTAAGATTTATATGCTAAAGTAATTAGCTCTGCCATCAATCTGCTGATAGTGAACTCTGTTGGGAATTCAGTTCCACTTTGACGTACAGATGTGTATGTCACATGTCTGTGCACTTCCGTTGTGTATTGCTTTTGCTTTTGCTCTGCTGCGCTGATCATGAAGGAGAGGACATGTTTTTCTCTCTCCTGAGTTACGCTTAATAAATGATTGTAAATAATGCCACTACCGTCTCTCTCATCGCTTCTGGCTGCGTAGACTCTGCAACAGTGTGCCTAGGCTATTGAGGTCTAGGTCATTATCTCAAGCTGCACCGGAGGGTGAGACACCCAGCAGGTCGGCTGGGAGGGCACGGAGCCCTGGCGTCTCCCATGGTGTTTGCTAACAAATGGTTATGCGGCCCAGATCCACAGCCTGCTTCAGCGTCCCGGGAAGAGAGAAGACAGAGGTATGTGTGCTCAAGCGTTTCCAGCCGAGGCTAATTGCCTCCTTGATGGGATGTGATTTGTCTCCAAGAGACCCATGTAACAAAAAAACATGAGAGATTATTAAAAAATGATAAATTGGGAATGGAATTTATTACTTCGGATGAAAGAAAAAAGAGAGGGATAGTAATATATGTGAAGAATAAATGGGATCCAGGACTGTTATGGAAAGATAAAGAAGGCAGAATTATAATTAATTAGGATCTTTATCTTTGGTGGTTGCTTTCGTCATGGCATGTCTTATTCTTGTCACCAAGTAGCAATATTTAGCTACAGCCCTATATCTCTATATCTGTGCCAGCTAGCAGATAACTGGTGTAAGTTTCTCCTGATCGACTGGGTTGTTTGGCTAGGAGCGGTTCAATTAGCTCTTTTCTCGTCTCTTGGTATAACAAACAGTGTAGCAAAACATGCCCAATTGTTTCAATCTCTTTGTTGTTTGATCTTTGATCAAAGGGAGTCTTGTTATACCTACCAGCTAATAGCGCTGAGGGGAGAACATTGAAGCGGGCCCTAGAAAATGCCCAGCGATGTTTAGGATTATCTACCGACTTAAGGTAATTTGCCAAATAAATCTTTCGATGGTCATACAGGTGTTGATAATTTGTAGAAAGCCTGGTAAAATCATTTTGTAATTCGTTGTCGGGGATTCCATAGCTGCCAAGTTTTCCCTTTTCTCGCGAGGAAGCCTATTCAGCATAAGGGGAAATCCCTTTAAAAAAGGGATAACTTGGCAGCTGTGGGATTCTTTCCTTGATTATATTTTTCGCCCTCCCCATTTCCAGACTTAGGAAATGCCCTGCTGAGAGTCCGTATCGGGCCAGCGTCCTAAGGATGCTCTTCTCCCAACTTGATTGGAATTTGTCACAGTTTATCAGAGGGAGAAGGTCAGTGGGTGTCTTGTTAAGTCTTAGCCACAGGTAAAAGGCAAATTGCCATACCTTTGCTTCAACTCTATGTAGGCCTGTTTCCAATCGAAGAGCTGCGTTCGGCACACATTTTGGCATTTGGAAAATTGTTCTTAGGAACCCTGATTGGATTTTTTTCATATGCGTCCAGATTGGCAGTAGGCATAAGTGGTGCACCATAAAGTAATTGGGCTAATGGTTTAGCCACAAATAGTTTAAGAGCAGCTGGAATATATATATATTTTAAATATAATTTTTATTGATTTTATAATAAAGAAAGAAAATACAGAGAAATAAACAGTCGTAATTTCACACCTTCTTCCATCCCCCCCCCATGAGTCCCCTCCTGCCACAAGAAAGACCCATGCTGAGCAAATAGTCGAAGGTGGTTCGTTTTAAGTGGCTGGGTTTCTCCCCTACCCCTCCTCCCCTCCCCAACGCCCACCCCTGCCACCGGTGGGCCCCAGAGTAACAGGGGAAGACAGAGCCGGGTGTCCGCCCAGCCAACATTCCATACACTTGTCATATGTAGAAAAAATAAAGAAAAAAATTAGAAAATGAAATCCCTAGCCCCCCACCCCAAAACCCACAAAAAGAAAAAAGGGAAAAAGAAGAAACCAAGAAAAACATGAAAAAAAAGAAAAAAAGAAAAAAAAAGAAAATACATAATTTTTCATTGTCCATAACATTATTTTTAGGGGACTTCCCCAATCTCCCCCTTCTACGACTTTCATTATTTTAAATCATCTTAACAGTTTCATTTCTCCCTATCTCCAATCATCTTTACCAATTATACTAACCTTAATTGAAAAAATGATAATTCCTTTCAATTTATCATACAATTTCTAAAATTCACTTTTATCACTTTCATAGAATATCTTACTCTAATATTATCACCAATTCTTTTTCTACCCTAACCTATTTTACCCCTCACTAGACTTTTCTTTAATTTTTAAATCTTTGTTTCATCTCTCAATTCTAATTTATAATATAATTATTCTCCAACTGCCCTGCCCTCCCCGTTAACTAACATCCCCTTCTTCCAGCGAAATCCAGTTCACAGTCCTGTTTCAAACCTGTTAAACCATCTTAACAATCTCATTTACATTCTCTCTTCATCCCACCCCTTTCCCCCCATATTTCATCTTCCAAGCCTCATTGAAACCCCCCTGAGTTTCAATTCTTCTTTGATTGCCTTTTTCCTTTCTCTTGTGGTAAATCTGGAGTTCTACCAACTCCTGTCGTCCCCTTCGAAGAAGGAGGACAATCCTCTTGTTGTTTTGCAGTAAAGAGTCCTCTTCTCTGTCGTGGTGGGCATCATTTTGTTTTATAATCTCACAGTTTTTATCACTATTTTCTCGAGCATTGTCTTTGTTGTTCTCATTCTGTTCAAAGTTCGTATATTCCTCATCTGCAGAGTCCTCTACAAGGTCCGTTTCACAGTCCACCACCTGAGTATGCTGCGTTGAATCTTGTGATTGTAGATACTCTTCAATAATGTCACTCTTTAAACACTTCAAGAGTTCCAGAACAGTCTTTTGGAACTCAGGGGAATATCTTTTTGCTGGAATCGTTCAGTCCTGTCAAGGTCACCGCTTATCTTGCATGGTGGGAAATAGTTACTGTTGTTTTTCTCATCCACTTTTAGAGCCAACTGGCTGTCTTTTCCATATAAAATTCCAAATGATGTTAAAATGTCTATAATAAAATCCAACTTTCTTATTCTTTATAATCTCAATCCTCTCGCTGGGGCAGATGGGCTGCCGATCTCCAGGGAGTAATAGGGTTTTTCCAATTTCTTTGCAGGGGATTTTTACTTTTTGTATAATCCGCTCCCCCTTTCACCCTGCTTCCAGGGGGGGTACCCTTTCGTCTTTGAGGTTTTCCTTATTAAAAAGTCTTTTTTACCCCCGGTTAGGGAATTTGCTTTACTGTTTCTTCAAACCACCGGCGGGAGGAGATGGCTTGCGTTTTTTTCCCCCTCTCTCTCCCAGTTCCGAATTGAAATTTAAAATTATATAGCCGAATTACTTACAGTCCAATTCTTTAATTTCTTCTTTGGAAGAATCCAGCGCTCCCCGTCTCCGGCTCGGAGCTTCCCTTCGCTAGAGCAACGATGGCGCTCAAAATGGCCCCCGCGACTTCGACCCTTCTTGCCCCGGTGCACTTACTAGGATTTGGGGCTCTGCTGAGCAATTTGCCCCCGGGACGCTCGACCCGAGGTTCTATGGGGCGCAGTGTTGCTCCCGCTGCCCTCCCCCCCTCTAGCGAAGGCAGGCTGTCTCGGAGCGAGACAAAACCCCGCCGATCGACGCTGGCGCTGAACCGGAAGTCTCAAGAGCAGCTGGAATATAATTCCCTCCCTTTGATCGTTAGAAGCTTACAATTGCTGATGAGCTTCTTTGAGCAATAGACAAATAGCCTGGAGGCTTGAAAAACAACTCCCAGGTATTTAAAGGAAGGTACCTGTTCGATGGTTTGCTTGTCAATGTGCTAATTATATATTTTCCTTTTATTGGAAAAAAACATAATTTTAGTTTTTTGATCATTCACAATTCATTGTTCCTCTCTGCAGTATTGAGTGAGTTTGGTAAGTGCTCTTTGAAGGCCTATCCACGTCTGGGAGAAGATGACCTGTTGTCTGCGTACAACAGAATGGGTATCCTTTGATCCGCCAGTTTTGGGGCGTGTCTGCTCCTTGCAGATGCGCAATTAACGGGTTTATGTAGATTTTAAACAGATGTGGGGCCAAAATGCACCCTTGTTTAACTCCCTCATATGATCTGATGGTATTAGATAGCTGCCCCTCCCAGTTGCATCTTACTTGTAACCGTGTATTGCTGTATATTAATAGGAGCAGGCATCGATCTATCGATAGTGTCACAGTGGCCGGAGTGGACTACTTCAGAGTAACGACGCTACGCAGCTCTGCATTTTATTCTTTTATTGGTGCTGCGTATTTACAGTGCTCAAGTCATTGCTATTTACACGGAGCGATGTTGTCAGTCGGTTTCAGAACCTCCTAATGGCTTTTGGCGCGTCTTTCTCCAACACAAAAGCTTTGGCAGACCCATCCTCTTGCCCCTCCTCTTCCTGCGTAATTCTGGAGTTGGGGGGATGGGTCTTCCCCCCTTACTTGCCCCTTCCTGTCCCACCTGGGACCCTGGCTCCTCTACCCTGCCTGAGCCTCGGACACGACTTCCTGCTTCCCCACTGGAATCGGAACTCTCCCTGCTTTCCCCTTTGCTCGGGGACGGGCTTGAACTCAGGAGGGGAGGGACTTCGCGATATCCCCTGTCCCTCACATCCACCCCCCTCCCAAGCTCTCCTTCACCCCTCCCCAGGCCCCCCCCATGTGTCGGTGACGACTGGAAGCCTAAAAACTCGGTGCTCTCCGATCCCGTTGGTGTGAACACCTCCCCCCAGTCCTGCGAGCCCCCCCCTTCCGCCTGGGAGGACGGGAATCCCAAAAAGTCCGTGGCGTCTGAGCTGGTGGGGGTAAAAATGTTTTGCCAATCTGCTCCTTCCTCTGACTGGGTGGATCTTGGCGACACCCATACCTCATCCTCTGGTTCCTCAAACTCCGCTTCCCAGCGCCATGGTGAGCTGTTCTCCCGTGCCTCCTCCTCCTCCCCCTCCCTTTCCATGTGCCAGGGCTTGGGTCTGTGGGGAAAGAGGGCGTGAAATTCTTCCACCAAGAATTCCTCCTGTACCTGAGTGGCGGGAACCCATTCATTCTGGGACGGTGGAGCATCCTCCCATGCCATGAGGTACTCCAGGCCCCCCACCCCCCACCTTGAATCCAGGATGGCCGTGGCCTCATTGAGTTGCTCCCTGTTTTCCCTCTCCCCCCCTCCCTCGGGGGTTTGTTCGCCGTCCCTGAGCCTGCTGCTTTCCCTGTACGGCGACAGCAGCGATCTATGAAACACTGGATGCACCCTCATGTCCTCTGGCAGTGCCAGCCTGTATGCCACCGGGTTGACCTGTTGCGTGACCGTGAAGGGGCCCAGCCATTTGGGTGCCAGCTTCTTGCACCTCCCTCTGGTGGGAAGGCCCTCCGAGGACAACCACACCTTGTCCCCCACCCTGATGACCTCCCCTTGTCGCCTGTGGCGATCTGCCCCCTTTTTGTACGCTTCCTTGGCCCTCTCCAAGTGTTCTCTGAGCTGCTGGTGCACCGTCTCCAGTTCCTCTGCCCAATCCTCAGCCTGTGGGCCCTCCTCCTCCTCCTCCTCCCTCTCCCTCTCTGGGAAAGATCTGAGGTCGCGCCCGTAATTGGCCTTAAAGGGCGACACCCCTGTGGAGACGTGCACTGCATTGTTGTAGGCAAATTCTGCTAGTGGCAAGCGATCCACCCAGTCCGTTTGCCGCTGGCTGACGTAGCATCTCAGGTACTGCTGCAGAATGGCGTTGACCCTCTCCGCTTGTCCGTTGGTCTGCGGGTGTCTAGCCGTCGACAAGCTGACCTCCACCTGCAGGAGGTTCATGAGCCGCCGCCAGAACCTGGAAACAAATTGGCGGCCACGATCCGAAATAACCCTTAAAGGTAATCCATGCAGTCTGAAAATGTGATCAACAAACAGTTTGGCTGTCTCTTCTGCCGAGACTGCCCTGGCACACGGTATAAAGTGACACATTTTGGACATGAGGTCCACCACCACCAACACTGCAGTCTTACCCCTGGACGAAGGCAGATCTGTGATGAAGTCCATGGACACCACTTCCCACGGCCTGTGTGGTGTGGCTAAGGGCTCCAGCAACCCTGGTGGCGCTGCTCTGACCACCTTCGCCCTCTGGCAGGTGGTACAGCCCCTTACATAGTCTCGAACATCTTCCCGCACCCCTGGCCACCAGAAGTGTCTCATGACTAGGTGAGCGGTTTTGTCCCTTCCAAAATGCCCCGCTGTAGGGTTGTCGTGCATCTGCTTGAGGACCGTACGTCGAAGCTGGGTGGTGGGTAGGTACAGCGCACCCTTGTAGAAAAGCAGCCCTCTGCGTTCTGCAAAGTCTTTTGCCTGCTCCCTCCCCCCTCTCAGTTCTCTGAAGATGCGGTTGGCAAATTCATCCGCTGCCGTCAGTGCTGTGAGTTCTGCCTCGCTCACCACAGCTGCTCCGCAGGACCATGCCGACGGGGGGAAAATGTGCCTTGGGGCTGGTGGCGCCTCCTCCTCCATGTACTCTGGCTTGCGGGAGAGGGCATCCGCCCTGACATTCTGCTCCCCCGGGATGTAGTGGATGGAGAAGTTGAAGTTCGAGAAGAACTCTGCCCACCGTATCTGCCGCTGGTTGAGCACCCTGGCAGTTCTCCAGAACTCCAGGTTCTTGTGGTCTGTGCACACCTGGATGGGGTGCTTTGCGCCCACCAGGAAGTGTCGCCAGTGCTGGAACGCAGCGTAGATCGCAAGAAGTTCCCTATCAAACACTGTGTAGTTGCGTTCAGGCTGTGTCAGCTTCCTGGAGAAGAAGGCACAGGGTCTCCACTCCCTGTTGGCGTCCAGTTGCAACAAAATTGCGCCCACAGCTTTCTCAGAAGCATCTGTCTCAATGCGTAGGGGCGCGTCCTGCACCACATGGAACAGGTTTTGGTCTGAGGCGAACACTCTCTTGAGGCTTTCGAACGCTGCTTGCGCCTCTGGTGTCCACTTGAACTTCTGCTTGCCTCTCAGGCAGTCCGTGATGGGAGCCGTAACGCGAGAGAAGTTCTTGATGAACTTCCTGTAGAAGTTAGCGAAGCCTAGTAGGCGTTGGGCATCTTTGCGCGTCCTGGGGCTGTGCCAGTCCAGGATGGCCTGCACCTTGTCCTTGTCCATCGCCAGCCCCTTGTCTGACAGCTTGTAGCCCAGGAAGTCCACCTCTTTGGTGTGAAACTTGCACTTCTCCAGCTTCACATACAGGTGGTTCTCCTTCAGGCGTTGCAACACCTCTCTGACATCTTTCACGTGCTGCACTGGGTCATTCGAGTAGATAAGGATGTCATCTAGGAAGACCAAGCATTTCCTGAAGAGGAGGGACCCCAGGACGTGGTGCATGAAGGCCTGGAAGCATGCTGAGCCCCCTTGCAAACCGAAGGGCATCACCAGATATTCAAAAGAGCCCAGAGGCGTGAACATCGTGGTTTTCCATTCATCTCCTTCCCGGATCCTGATCAAGTTGTACGCCCCCCTTAGGTCCAGCTTGGTGAAAATCTTGCCCCTGCGTGCCGCTGTCAGGAGATCATCCACTCTGGGCATGGGGAAAGCCACTGGCTCTGTCACCGAATTCAGCCGTCTAAAGTCCACCACAAGACGGCGCTGTTGCGTGTCTTTCTTGTCCACCCAGAAGACCGGGCTGCCCCCTGCTGCCTTGCTTTCCCTTATGAACCCCCGCTTGAGGTTCTTGTCGATGAAAGCGCGCAGATCCTCCAGCTCCTGGTCTGACATGGCGTACAGCTTGGCTGGGGGTATCGTCGCCCCTGGCACCAGGTTGATCTGGCAGTCAAAAGGCCTGTGCGGGGGTAGGTGGTCGGACTCCGCTTCGCTGAAGACCTCCTGCAGGTCCCAGTACTGCTTGGGTATTGCCTCACCCCCTTTGATATGCATGGTGGCCACCGTGGCTATCGGAGGCCCCTCCCCTGGTTGGTGCTGCATGCAATGTTCCAGACAAAAGTCCGACCCAAACGTGATGCACCTCTGGTGCCAACTGATGGAGGGGTCGTGGCGCGCCAGCCAGCTCATGCCCAAGACGATGGGGGGGTCTGAGATGGTGGTGACGTTGAACGCCAGTGTCTCTGAGTGCCTTCCCACCGTCATTCTCATGGGGGGGGTTTGATGTGTGATGGCCCCTCCCAGCAGCTCCCTGCCGTCAATGGTTGCCACGTGCAGAGGAAAATCCAACTGCAAAAGCTGGATTTGGTGCTCTTCTGCAAAGCTTCTCGAGAAGAAGTTGGCGGACGCCCCACTGTCAATTAAGGCGAGGACCGTCAGGGGATAGCCATTTGGGAGCGTTAGCGTCACTTCTAGAACCACTCCTGCTCTGGGAGGGGTGGGCTGGCTCTGCACCTCTCTGTGCGGGTGGGCGGGCTGGGGCTGTTGTCTGCTGACTGTGCCTGGCTGCTGCCCCTTGTCTCCTGCAGCCAGGCTTTCCCGTTTCCCTGCTGTGGTGCTGCGTCAGTGGGGGAGGGCACCACCGTTCCCGCCTTTCCTTGCCACTCCCTGCGATGTGGGCAGTCTCTGACGAGATGCTGGGGTGAGTTGCAGAGAAAGCAATTCCCGCCCCTTCCCTCCTTGCGTCTTGGCGCCGCTGGGGTTTGAAAAGCCCGCGCGCGCGCGCTATCAATCTGCATGGGCTCCTGGTCCTGGCTGGCTCCAGGCGTGGCTTGAAAGGGTTGTTGAGGGAGTGGCTTCTCCTGCGACCGTGGGAACCAAGCCCGCTTTGCGCGCGTCGCTTGCTTGTCGTTCCACCGGGATTCCTGCCTCACCCCCACCGCCAGAGCTGCTTTGCTCAGCTGATCCATAGTACTGGGCTTTGGACCTCTCGAGAGTTCATCCTTCACCTCCTCGCTCAAACCCAAGTAAAACGCAGCTTGCATGGGAGGCGAATCCAAAACCCACCCCAGTCTGTGCACCAGCATGGTGAATTTCGCCCAATATGCGCGAACTGTCATATTTCCTTGGCGTAAATTATGCAGTTCCTCCTTAGTCTGGTCCAAATGACTATCGGACGAATACATCGTCCTCAAACCTTCTAGAAATTGTTGGACATTTTTCATGCAAGGATTCTTGGTTGCGATTAATGGTCTTAGCCACTCCCTGGCTGCTCCGGTGAGATGTTCCACAATAAACGCTACTCTGTGCTCATCATCGGGGAACTCATTCTGGTGCAGCTCAAGAGCATACACGATCTCAGTCTCAAAGCCCTGAAACTCCTTCGGGTCTCCATTGAACTTGCTTACAAGGGTCCCTGCTCTCCTTCCTGGCAGCACTTGGACTTGGGGAGCCCCTCCCGCCTTGTTTTTCTCTGCATCCAGCTTGTTATGGAGGTCTACCGCCACCGCCCTTAAATGCTGCTCTTTTTCCTGGAGCTCTCTCACCTGTTCCGCAAGTTGTAGCCGGTCGTCCTGGACCTTCTTAGTCTCCTCTTTAGCTGCCTTCAATTCTCCCTGCGCCTGCAGCGACAGCTGTTGCAGTTCTAGCTGGGCTTGCTCAGCGATCTGCCGCCACTTCTCCGCCTCGGACACGCTCATCCCGGCAACTCCGAAGTAGCCCAAAAATGATTAGGAGGTTGCTGTCACAGTGGCCGGAGTGGACTACTTCAGAGTAACGACGCTACGCAGCTCTGCATTTTATTCTTTTATTGGTGCTGCGTATTTACAGTGCTCAAGTCATTGCTATTTACACGGAGCGATGTTGTCAGTCGGTTTCAGAACCTCCTAATGGCTTTTGGCGCGTCTTTCTCCAACACAAAAGCTTTGGCAGACCCATCCTCTTGCCCCTCCTCTTCCTGCGTAATTCTGGAGTTGGGGGGATGGGTCTTCCCCCCTTACTTGCCCCTTCCTGTCCCACCTGGGACCCTGGCTCCTCTACCCTGCCTGAGCCTCGGACACGACTTCCTGCTTCCCCACTGGAATCGGAACTCTCCCTGCTTTCCCCTTTGCTCGGGGACGGGCTTGAACTCAGGAGGGGAGGGACTTCGCGATATCCCCTGTCCCTCACAGATAGGATGCTGAGCTTGTCCCAGAGTTGGACTCTTAGGATGGAATCAAAGGCCGCATTGAAGTCAACAAATGCTGCAAAGAGCTGAGGGTTATGTTGCATGGAATATTTTTCGACCAAATGTTGCAAGGTCAGGCAGTGATCTAAGGTGGATCTATTCTGTCTAAATCCAGCCTGCGCATCATCTAATATGTTCTCCTTTTCCATCCAATCGCACAATTTTCCACTCAGGTATCTGGCGTAAAGTTTACTGGTGGTATTTAAAAGGCTTATAGGCCTATAATTTGCAGGATCATCCCTAGGACCTTTTTTATAGATAATTGAGAGCCCCCAGTCATCGGGAATCTGAGTTGTTCCATCTATAAATGTAAAGAGAGCAGCTAATACAGGAGCCCACCAGTCAGGATCAATTTTGAACAGATCCATTGGAAGGAAGTCATTACCCAGAGCTTTCCCGTTCTCCATCATACCTATCAGTGTATGTATCTCATGGGGTGACAGGCCATGGCTGTAGTTGGTCGTCCGGTATATCTAGTGAATGGGTTGCAGTAATAGCTTCCCCATACAGAGCGTGAAAGTGAGATTGCCAGGCTGTCACTGGATGGCCCGAGATTAATTTCCAAAATATTGATGGATTTTTTAGTTTCGTAGCTTCAATTAATTGCTGCCAATGTTGCTTAAATGCAAGGCATTTTTTCTTAATCAATAGTTTTTTGTAACTTTTTTTTAGCATCCATCATACGTTGTCTTTTATTATTTGAGGGATCTTCCTTATGATTGATAAAGGCGTTAATCAGTGTCTTTTTAGCGGTGATGCACTCTAGGTCAAACCACTTTTTAGAAGGTATCCTGTACGTTAGGGAATCTGGGTGTGTTTTTGTGACAAATTCTTGAAGTCTTTTTATAAGTATTTGATATTGGGCAAATACAGTTATATTGTTCGTCGCCTCTCCTGTACATCCCTCCTGTATTGCTCTGGACAAGACCTGGCTCTCAGCTGATTTATAGCAACTTGCGACAAGTGCGCTCACTTGGTCGTTCCATTTAGCTTTTTTATGCCCTGCATCGGTCATTAAGGTCGGTCTATATCTGAATTGAGTTGATGGTTGGTTGAAAGGCAGCACACACCTTAAGACCATTGGGAGATGGTCACTTTCTGATCTTGCTATTACGCTGAACTCCATAATCATGGGGATCAGCTCTGGCAAGACAATGCAATAATCAATGACTGAGAGTTTTTGACCTGACCAAAAGGTGTATTGGCCTGGATAATCTCCTTGCATGGGACCATTTAGTATAAATAGATTTTGTCTGTGTACCATATGCGTGAGGTTTAATCCTCCTAGGTTACAGCTCTTATCCGAGGAGGCCCTGGGTAGTAGTGGTGGGGGTGTTTCCAAATAATAAAAATGTGTTTAAAAATATTGTGAAATTTCACAAGCTCCTTTTTTAAAAGGGATGTACTAAAATGCTTTTTAAAAGGGTTTGTGTTACTATGCCCCCACTCCCCCGCTGAAAGCAATATTCCAAGAGCAATCCTAAACTTGGGGGGATATTCATATGAAACAGGAAGATGTGAGGAATAGAATATGCATTTCATATAGGATATGATCCATCCAGTGCCAAGTACTTTTTGATTCCAATAGGAGAGTTAAGTTAAAATCCTTTCCATTGAATTTGATTGAACGTAAAGTGCTTATCCACAAACCACAATGCTTTTAAGAAGCTAAAAAATAAAAAGAATTTAATATGTCTAAAAATAATTAATATGCCTAATTCTTTTATTTTGTTTAAACATTCTATAACTAAATTATTCCAAGCAGTTTGTCCCTTTTTTAAAAAAAAAAAGCTACAAAAACTGTACCAAAACATGAGCTGAGCAGTCAGGTTTGGAATATATTAATGTTTATACCAGTCTAGAATACACCATAGATTAATATGCACTGCCTTTCAGTTTTCAATACCTAAAATGAAGAGCAAATAAAAATTCTTAGCAAACCATCAAGTTCATGCAAACCATTAATTGGTCAAACTGCAAAGTACTGGTCAAAGTCGTATCATACATGTCAGAATCTACATTTATTGATAGGGACTTTTCCTTGCATTTTAAGAGGCCCACAGGCAAATGTCAAAAAAATCAGATACTGCCTGGTAAAGTTTGAAGCCTCCACTGAACATTATTGTTAATCTAATTTTCATTATCTCCAAGTGAAGAATATTCACCATAGTACTGGTAAATTCTGTCAAAAGCCAGAAACATTTCAGCTACTTCTTGCAGGACTTCCTAAAACGTTAAGAATTATTGGTCAATGGCAACATTCACTAAATTTCTGACACATTTTTCTGGCACATAGGAAATCATCTGCCTTGCACTGAATTAGACTGGTCCACCTATTCCAGTGATGATCACTCTGATCAAGGAAAGCCCTTGTCAGTCAATGTGGGGCAGGGTCGGTGTCTTTCTTTAACTGGTGCTGGTGGAGATTGAATCTAAAAACTTCTGCGTGCAAGACTGAGCAAATCACCCACATCCCTTGCTGATGAAGGAAATGAGATGATTCTTACATGAAAGCAAACATCAGGGTTATGAATATTTTTTAAAAAAGAACAAAATAGTTCAGGCAAGCTGACATTTTTAGTAAAGTGGGCTGTAAGTGAGATAAATAAAAACAAGATGTTCACTTGAATTTTCAGAAAGTTTTCCACTCTTACTTTGACATGTGACTTAAAACTTTTAGTCATGTTACTTTGAACTTTTAAATACTAGCCCAGCTAGAATTTCCTTTGGAAAATTCTTTTCAAAAATTATGAATGATGGAAACGAAAGCCTTATGTGAAATTAGTTTTTTAAAAATAAATAAATAAAAGACCCACCCTGCACTGTTTTCTGTATGCGCTCAAGGGGGCTCTGGGCACATGCTTCTTGGCCCACCAGCCTCAACCCATCTCACACAGCAAGCCTCCTTTGAATCTGAGAGGACTATCAAAAGCTGGGAGTAGGGAAGGAGTAAAAAGAAGGCCCCAAGCTTTTTCTTAATACAAAATATGATCACACCACAGGTCTTATATTGATGACCATTGCTTTCAGATTACTAATAATGGCTGAAAATCAGAATAATGGGGGGATGGACCAAGCCAGATTACCAAATATATAACCTACTTTTAGCCTCTTTAAAACTTTCAATAGAATATTATTTACACAGGCACTAGGTACCTGAACAAAAAGCTTGTTTTCTCCTGCTCCAGAGGCTAGGACCTGAACCAATGGCTTCAAGTTACAAGTACTGCAAGGAGATTCCAACTAAACATCAAGAAGAACTTTATGTGGTTAAGAGCTGTTTGACATTGAACAGGCTTCCCTGAGAAGAGGTAGACTAGCCTTCCTTGGAAGTTTTAAAGTAGAGACTGGATGGCCATCTGTCTTGGATGCTTTAGTTGAGATTCTTGCATTGCAGGGGGTTGGAGTAGATCAGTGGTTCCCAACCGGGGGCCATATGGCACCTTGGGGCCCCCCAGGATATTCCAAGAGGGCCACAGGTGAAAATCACATATATGGGGGGCCACAGCACAAGGCTAGGGGGCCACAGATGGAAGTGAGAAGTGAAAGAAAAAAATCATCATTATTATTTTTTTAAAATCCTGATTGGCTATCTGCTTGGCCAATCACAAGCAGGCAAGGGGGTGGCCCACCAGGGCCCAGCGCTCCTTCTTGCCATGTGTGTTTTCTTAGAGCAATTCTGGTTTCTTTCTGGCGGGAGAGGGCAATTGCTGAGGCTCCCATTTTGACCTGCTACCCAGAACCCCCAGGTCAGGTAAGTGTGGTGGTGGGGTGACAATGGGTAGGGCTGGGAGAGCCGGAGCTGCTTGCTGCTGCCACCAGGGCTGGGCCCAGTGGCAGCCTGGGCCTGACTCTTCATGGTGCAGAGTGCAATCCTCCCCAGCGCCTAGCTGAGTGGGGCCTTCGGATGTTGTCATGGGGCGCAGGGCCTGCCGGTAGGATCAGCCCAGCTGTGCAATCCGCCCCAGTGCCTAGCCAAGCGGGGATTGTCTGGTGCTGCTGACTTGCTCTAGTACATAACTAAGTGTCTACTTAGAAGACAGCTGCAGGGAGTTAAGTTGACGTCAAATAATTGAAGTCAAATAAGTGTTGTTTACTTTTTATAATACATGGAAGATGGATCTCCCTCAGGAGGCTCTGGGCTCTCCTTCCTTGGAGAGGTTGGATGGCCATCCGTCATGGATGCTTTAGCTGAGTTTCCTATGTTGGAGGGGGTTGCACTAGAAAGATGACCCTTGGGGTCCCTTCCAGCTCCAGGATTCTTTGTTGTTCTGCTTCAACAATATTTCATTATGTTCCTATCGTTTTAAGTAATGGAATTTTGTATAAATTATAAAAATTATGAACATAATATGTTCTAATTACAAACAAAACATTTAATTAGCTCCCTTTCTACCGTAGGGCATGGGTGTAGCCAGAACTTTTGTAAAGGGGACTGACTTTGGGGGGGGGCAGAACCTGATTCGTATTCATTTATACTTCTTTTGCAGGGGTAGTTGACCCCCTAACCCTCCCTTGGCTACACTCATGGGGAGGGCACGGGAAGGAAACAAGGTTAGAAGGGGGCCATGGTCAGAAAAAGATTGGGAAACACTGGACTACGTAGATGACCCTTGCAGGGTCCCTTCCAACTCTACAATTCTATGATTCTAAGTATATCATGAGCCAAGAAAAATATTTCCAAGAGTTATATTTACTTTTCTTTACCGTTGTTAATTATCAAGGATAAAAGTTAAACAAACAGCAGCATAAAAGACAGAGATTAAATCAAGTTAGGTTAACATGCAAGAGAAAAGTTGGCTGACACAGCTCCAGGTTCACTTAATTTGCTCTCTCATGTTTTAAGTGTTCTGAATTTTCCTCAAGTTGTCTTATGCTGTCTGTTTGTTGAAATAAACATGGGAATGGAAAGCAGCAGCAGTTTATGATTTGTGCAGTTTATGATTTGTAACAACCCGATTCTCAACTGGGTATCAAATAGATACACACTCACACTGAGGCTGCACCTGAGCGAGTGAGGAATAGTGGGCTCCCAGGAGTGGAAGCCATTTGGAATATATATGGGTTTGTGTTCATCATGTTGCCTGCTTGATGCAAATGTTGAAGGTAAAAAAATTGTGTGTGTGTGAAGGGGGGATAATCAGTGGTGCTGGTGCATGCTGACACCACTAAAATGCAATGGTGTGGTTGGGGGGGGGGGATAGGGCTTTGGATTGTATGTTAAAATCTTGGGCTTCCCAAGCAAAAATCTCAGAAATGCTACCCATTCCACAGACACGGCCCACCTAGACAGTCTGGAGCAAGGGTGTAACATGGTGTGTGTAACATGGTGTGTCATTGCCCCAGGCACACATTTTTTGAGCGGGTGTGAACCAAACTCCCCCATGCAGGCGACGCCAGCACACAACATGGTGCTCCTCTCCACCAGCCAAGGGCCGTGTTGGCCAGCTGGGGTCCACCCTGTGCAGGCAAGCAGGCAGCTCAGTGCAGTCCCACTTCGCTCCAGTAGGGGGTGGGGTTACTCTGGTGGCAACAAGGGTTGGCACCTCTCCACCAGGCGCCGTCCCCCACCCCACCCCGCCCGGCACACACATGCACACCCCAGGTGCCAACAACCAACACAACACCAGTGCTCTGGAGGAGGGGTAAAAAATTATTGCACATCATGAGACACTCTGGAAAAGGAACATGCTCCACTTGACCCAAAATGGACTTGGGCTGTTGGCAGTTAGTATCAAAAAGATCACAAGGCAGCTTTTTAATTAACCTCTGGGCGAAAGGTAGCAGAAGCTGAAGAGCAGCTGATTCGTGACAAGTCATGGTGTACAGTTGGTAGATCTTCCAATGAGATGGCACAGAACTCAGCAATGAGTATACGATGACTTGTTAGAAAATCCAATGGACATAAGGGGAAATGTGCACGCCAGAGTTATTTGTAGAGAGAGAGAATGTAAGAAAGAGAGCTGGGGTATTGAATGCTGAATGAGAAAACAGATACAGGGGAAATAAAGAAAAAAATTCATTGCATGGAGGGATTATGCACAGAGGGATTATGATTATTCCCCATAAAACCAGAGTCAGCAGCCAGCATACAGGAGCATTTGTTGGGGGCCAGGTACACACCCTGGGGCTCACACCTTGCCTGGACCCCTCCAGTGCCCATTGGCAGTAGAGCCACCCACTTGTTCATGGGTAGGAACAAGGGAAAGGACCTCTCTGTTCTGTTGGCAAGCTGGCTTACACATCAGAAACAGTGTAATGGGCCAGGAACGGAACAACTCATTTTACAGCACCACTGCCACCACTTGATAAGCAAGCCTGAGAACAGGGAACAGCTGGGAGCTGAAGATGACATATTGAGGGTGATGAAACAGAGAAAGAAATCAGGGTGATATCCAAAGGAGAAGGTGCTGTACCATTTCAGTTACATTTACATAGATGGGGCAAATCTGTGTTTGGGTCAAAACAAAGATGCATTACTAAATGGCTGGTCCTTTAGTAATTGGTTGGCCATGGAACCAAACAGATGCAAAGTGACCCTGGACTTGATCCTAAATGACTCTGAGAACTCAGCGTGAGGTCTGCCGTTGAACCAACTGGGAACAGCTACCACAGTGCTGTCAACTAAACATACATATATTGCCAAAATGTTAAACACAATCACATTTGACTTCAAAAGAGGAAACTTCTAAAAAATGAGGGGATGAGTTAAATTGAAGTTGAAAGGGGAAGTTGTGGATCAATTCTCCCCAAAAAAGCTAGAGATTATTTGAAACCACAATAATAGAAGCCCAGCTACAGATACCACAGATTAGAAAAGGCACCATCAAGTCCAAGAGGCTGCTAGTGTGGTTAACAAACAGAATCAAAGTCGCTATGAAAAACAAGACGAGGCCTTCAGAGAAATGAAGTCTTTCCCAAATTAGAAGAACAACATGAGAAAATAACTGTATGTTGACAATAAGGAAAGCAAACCAAAACAGAATAAAACACACAATAAGACCAACAACAAACATTTCTTTATGTATATTGGAAGCAGAAATCTGGCCAGAGACATTTAATATCATTAGATGGTAACATAAAGGAGTGGAAGGGAAGCTAAAGGGATAGGGAGATGCAGAAAAGTTGAATGAAGTCCCTGTACGTGTTATTACTGGCTGTAGGACAGATAAACACATTTTGAAGGAGAGCTCAAGAAAGTGGCAAGTAGAAGTGGCAAGGGATGAAATTCTCATTATATATATATATATATATATATATATATATATATATATATATATATATATATATATATATAAAAGGTCCATGTTTGTGTGTCATGACCTTTCTCCAAAACCGCTTGACCGATTGAGTTCAAATTTGGGCACAATGTTCCAGTCCAATATGCAAGTGTTTACCTGTCACAGGTAAAAACATGAATTTGGGGGGGGGGGGACTCCATCCAGTGGATGACAAAGGAACAGACTCCATTTCTGTAGTGCTGCCACATCCCTCCCACCCCCTCCTCCTCCCTCACCAGACCAGCCGCTCCCCCACCGCCAACGCCACCTCCACAACCAGGCTGGGCCTGGAGACCCAGGCCGAACCTCCAGGCCCACACCATCTCCCAAAACCGCCTCACCCGCGACCAATGACGCCACGAGAGGCAGGCAGGTCGGACCCTGCCGCCACCGACTCCCATGCCGTCTCGACAACCAGGCCGGGCCTACAGACCCAGGCTGCTCCTCCAGACCCAGGTCCCGAAACCACCTCAGCCGCCTCCGACGACAGCACCACAGACAGTCAGGCCGGATCCTTCCTCTACCAATGCCCATGCCACCTCCACACCCAGGCCAGGACTCCAGATCCAGACCGGGCCTCGAGAACCAGCCTGACCCTCCAGGCCCAGGCCACACCCCGAAACCACCTCCGCTGCACGGGAAACGGGAGACCCTCCCCAACATACCCCCTTATAGGTACCCCTCCCCACTGGGGTCTCCAAGTCCTCTGTTCCTGCACTCTTAACAAACGCAGAGTTCTAGGAGAAGGGGGGGGGGGTCAGAAATACTCTCCAGTGACAAGGAGTCAGCTGGTTGCTCTGCCTCTCCTGGCTCTGCCTCACCTTCCCCTTCTCCTAACACTTCCCAACTCAGAGGAAGATCTCTGAGCTGTGACCTTCCTCAAACCCCTGCTGTAAATCAAGGCTGCATTCCTCTTATCCTGCAGCGTCAGGAGAACAGCAGCAGGGGTGTCTGATCTCCTCCATTCCTCCTCCATCTCGTCCCCTTCAGTACAGTCCCTGACAAACATCTGTAACTGGTGGTTTTCAGACAAAAAAGTGGTAGGACAAAAATCCAAAGCAGGGAACTTGACTAATAACATATTTTTATTTGATGTATTTATATTCCACCATATATAATCTTTACTGCAGTCCAAAGAACGGTAACATAGATTCAGAATAAAATGCAGATTCATAGACAACCCCCCCCCCCAGGAGAGAAAGACTGAGACGATATTTGTTTAGTCTTAAGTATGATCTTTGATATATGACTACCGAAAGAAACTTTGCCACGACCACTGTGATATCTTGGACTTGTCATCCAGAAGATATTTAGTATAGTAAGCTTCAGATTTACCCGGCTGATTTGCCAGTAGGGGTTTAATCAATAGATCCCTAGCTTGCTCATATTGTCCGCAATGCAGTAGGTAGGATACGCCTCATACAATCGACGTCCTGAGAGCATACACAGAGCCTATTCTGAGCAGGGATGCCTCTCAGCACTTCTGATGGAAATACATTTAATCTGGCTTTGGTAAAGAGACGCTGATAAATTGGTACAGACAGATTTCTAAGATATCCGGGTATCTGAAAATCATACCCGTAATGAATTCCTACTATCAGGCCACAGATAACATGAGATTGAGATTGGAGATCACCAAGTGATAAGTCCCAGAGCCTTTGCCCAGATGGTACAAGAGAGAAGATGGCATTCCAATTGAAGTGGCTTTTCTGACCATCGTTTTCTTCCATGAGCTGATAAACTCCTCATTGTTTAGGTGTGAAAGTAACCCCTTCCCTAGGCCAAAAACTGAGATCTTGAGCCATGCTTTACTTGAGAGAGGGCATTCACCTGTTTCTAGAAATAGAATTGCATTTGGAACACAATTTGGAACCTGTAAAAGGGACCGGAGAAACTTTGGGAAATGAGCCATTGAACCAGATGTTTGAGGTGTAGAGGAGTTGAGAGACAGATTTTGCATTAAATACTCTAATGGCTGATGGAACATAATGGCCTCCCCTTGTATAAAAGAATTGAAGTATAGCTAGTTTGCTTACCTCCGCCTTTTGATAGGCAGTCTGCCAATGGTGTTTCCAGGACTTAGAATGATGGAATAGACGCCCTAGGTACTGTTAGCATTTGGCTGCCCAGGGCCAGTTGTGAGACTTGCCCCCAGGGCTAGGACAAAACCTGTGTGCACATTCCTGGCTACGAGGTGAGTCTGGTGGCACGGGAAATATGTGATTGTTCCCACCGTGAAGAACAACACACACAAAAGCATAAAGAAGAGCTAAACTACTTTATTGTGGCAAATTGCAGAGTGTGTCTCTGCTTGCCCAGCTTAGACAGTTACCGTGTTTCTCGGAAAATAAGACACCGTCTTATATTTATTTTTCCTCAAAAAACCACACGATGGCTTATTTTCAGGGAATGTCTTATTTTTTTCCTCCCCCTCCTGCCGCGGCTGGCATTGCTGCTGCGCCTATCACTATGTCTTATTTTCAGGGTATGGCTTATATTCCTTGAATACTTAAAAATCCTGCTACGGCTTACTTTATGGCTACGTCTTATTTTTGGAGAAACAGGGGTAGAGCTGCATGTAAAAGCGTCCGGCATTGCTGGAGAACAGAAAGTAAAGTACAGTGAAAACATCACATGGAGAGAAAGGCAGATAAGATACATTCCTTTCTCCTGGGAACACAGACACAAATCACACTAGCCTCGCTGCTTGAGAAGATCGGCGTGAACAAATATCCCAACAGGTACCAGAAGTATTTGGTCTGCTCTAGTTTGCGACTATCCAATACCCATTTACTTGGGGAGAATCTTTTCTCAAACACCAGGACTTTTGATTTTTCATAATTAATGGATAACCCATTACCAGAGCAGTAGTCTGAGAATTTCCTTAGTTGGTAGTTCAGGCCAGGTCTGGATCGGGAGAGGATGGTTGCATTCCTATTTTGGGGAGATGGCCGTCAGGATCCATTAAGCTTCCGTCTAAGTCATTCAAAAACAAACTGAACAAAGTAGGGGCCAAAATGCATCCCTGTCTCACTCCCCTGGCCATCTCAATACAGTCTGAGAGCTGGCCCTGCAACCCACACCTAACCTGCAATTTGCTTCCACAATAAGATGTAGGAGGCATTTATCCTTCAAAACTAGATGTAACTTGACCATAGTTTAGATCTGGGGATGGAGTCAAAGGCAGATTTCAGGTGAAGAAGAAGAAGAAGAAGAAGAAGAAGAAGAAGAAGAAGAAGAAGAAGAAGAAGAAGAAGAAGAAGAAGAAGAGGAGGAGGAGGAGGAGGAGGAGGAGGAGGAGGAGGAGGAGGAGGAGGAGGAGGAGGAGTTGGAGTTGGAGTTTGGATTTGATATCCCGCCTTATCACTACCCTAAGGAGTCTTGAAGTGGCTAACATTCTCCTTTCCCTTCCTCCCTCACAACAAACACCCTGTGAGGTGAGTGGGGCTGAGAGACTTCAAAGAAGTGTGACTTACCCAAGGTCACCCAGCAGCTGCATGTGGAGGAGCGGAGACCCGAACCCAGTTCCCCAGATTACGAGTCTACCGCTCTTAACCACTACACCACACTGGCTCTCAATAAAGGCCACAAAGAGTTTTCCCTGTAGAGGTCTGATGTACTTCTCAGCTAGGAGGGACAACATTAGACAGTGATCTGATGTTGAGTGGTTCTGCGGGAAGCTTCATATAGTACGTTATAGTCATTTAGAAAAGTTCTCAGTTTATTACAGAGAAAGCAGGCATACAGATTTCCTATTATTGAAAGCAGACTGATTGGCCTATAATTAGAAGCCACGTTTGGCTGGCCTCTCTTAAAGATTGGGACTACTATTGCATGTTTCCAACTAGATGGTACTCGCCGGATCATCCCCTTGTCATGGTGAGTGGGCTTGCATGTTCCTATGACCCTTGTGAGCAAAGCCATCGGGAATCTCGTACTCCCATGCTAAGGATCACCGTGATGTGCTCCTTACCAGAGCTATGACGAGCGCTGATGACTGCTGGACACATCACTGACTAATACGCTCCACAATGGCTATCAAGATTATACCTCAACGCAGGCTTCAAAGAAGGAAACCAAGGCGCAAAATGAACACTCAAGCCCTTCAAGATCCCATTAAGCGGAATTGCTTCCAAACAACTCTAAAGGACAATCTGCTTTCAGAATTCCCTGATAACATTGAGGAACACTGGACCAAGCTAAAAACATCCATGATTGCAGCCTGTGAATAAACTATTGGATACCAAACCAACAAACAGCAGGATTGGTTTGATGAGAATGACAGTGAGATTGAACGCATGATTGACAAGAAAAGGAAGGCCTTTCAGATCTGGCAAAGAGATAGACACTGTGCCACTAAGAAAAAAACCTATGCCAACGCTAAGGCTGAGGTTCAAATAAGAACCAGAGAACTAAAAAACACCTGGTGGATTAAAAATGGCTTAAATTGTCTCATATTACAGTAGGAATTTACTTAGCCTGCATCAAACCAATTTAAATTAAAAACAATGTAATCTCAAGCTTGTTTCTTGTGCTATTCATGGTCCAAGAAGAAGTGAATCTTAGTGAATCTGTGGCTTGGTCAGGTCTTTATTGAAGGTCTTTGGGGTAACACTTTAAAGTATGGCAGAAAAATGGAGTTATGTGTTCTGACTGATGATGGAAATGAGAGGCAGAGAAATATATATTCCACTACTGATGACACCTTAGTCCAAACTTGCAGATAACTTCTCCCAATGAAGTATAGCTTCCAGAGTGCAATAATTTCCAGGAAGCAGAGAAGGAAGTCACACTCAATGGTACTGAATGGAAAAGTTCACAGGAATCAACAGAATGGCACTCCTTTCCCTCTCCTAGCACCCAGGCAGTTTCCATTTCAAAACTAGGACAGAAACCAGACAGTAATGGATCCAAATAATTGGCTTCATCCAAAAATCCCCGAAGCAGACATGACAATAGGCTTGACAACAGGCCCAAGACATCCTGTGAGCATTTCTGCTTCCTACATCTACATCTACAGGAAAGTCACATAGCAATCACAGCAGACTAGGTCAACTCACTGTAGCATTTTTATAAATATAAATATATTTACCTTAAATTCTTCCACAATAATAGCCAAGGCCTCATGGCCAGCTCTTCTCAAGTCTTCCAACTCAAGTTTATGCTTCTCCTGTAAGAAATATATAATCATACAGTCATGACAACATCTAGTCAACCACTGGTGTTCAAGAGGCTACCTGCAACCGTACAACTGAGTTCTACACCTGCACAGAGCATCTCTAGAATCTTCTAAAATTTAAATTAACTATTGCTGAAGTAAGCTGCCATCATCCCTAATTGCAGGATAAAATAAAAAATAAATCTGGTCTGGAATTTCTTGAACTTTTAAGTCTTTCATCAACTTTTATCATCTTCACAGCAATAAATATATGACTTTTAGAAGCCCATAGCAGTACCATTGATTACAGTATTTTATTTATTTTATCCTGTATTTTATTATGTGAACTGCCCTAAGATCTCATGAAGGGTGTGCAAAAATCTAATAAATAATAAATAATCATACTTTTGTTTCCTCCTCCTTTATTTGATATTCATTGCTTTGAGGTTAGCAACATGGTTAAAAGTAATAATTATCCATTGGTTCTGCTAATTTAATACTATAGACATTCATCCCTTAATCACTCCGCTCAGTATTGTGAAAGACAAATTCCACGGACAAGACACCTACCCTCTTCTATAGTTGGGTTACTCAAAAGCTGTACTCTTTGTCAGGAAGCCTTGGCAATGAACTATGACATTTTGCAAGCCTAACAAAATGTATTTCAACACCTCTGACCTATGATAGTCCATAATTAGTATTTTAACTGAAACATAGGTTCATTGCAGGGGTAGCTTGACCAAGATGTGCCAAAAAGAATTATTGAAACCATCTCCACAGTCCTGCAAAAACAGACCTACTAACTCCTTCCCACAGTCAAGTTTACTTCTGAAGACAGAAAAGAGGGAGTATGCTGGGCAAAAATTGACTCAACTGGGACAAGCTGCAGCCAAAAGGAAATAATCTAACTTTTGGATCCTGTTTCTAGGTATATTGTTTCATATAGTTAGACCCCTAATGAATGCAGAGATATCTGCCAGTAACTGGCTCGTGCATTATAGCAAGATCTTTGGGGATCTATCTTTAGATCACATGCCAAGATTATCCTTGGAAGCCCTTTTGGTCCCCTGTTACTATTTGAGGATTATTACATCCTTCAGATGGCAAAGCACCTGGAGAGGGTATGCTTCCCACAAAATAGCTCCACACTCTCCACTGAGCTCAAAATGGCTTACATGCAAGTTATATCCAATTGAATTTTACCTTAAATTATAGAATCATAGAATTTTAGAACTGGAAGGGACCCAATGGTAATCTAGTCCACCCCCCCCCTGCAATGCAGGAATCTCAGCTAAAGCATCCATGGCAGATGGCCATCGAACCTGTTTTAAAACTCCCCTCTCGTGGGAGTCTGTTCCACTGTTGAACAGCTCTTCCAGTCAGAATGTTTAGTCAGAATCTCCTTTCTTGGAACTGGAAGCCATTGGTTTGAGTCTTTGGAGATCTTTAAGCGGAGGCTTGACCGCCATCTGTCAGGAATGCTTTGATGGTGTTTCCTGCTTGGCAGGGGGTTGGACTGGATGGCCCTTGTGGTTTCTTCCAACTCTACGATTCTATGATTCTATGAGAGAGAGACAAGGGAGATGTGTCCCTCTCAGCAGCCTTTGATACCATCGACCATGGTATCCTTCTGGAGTGACTCTCCGAACTAGGGGTGGGTAGCACCGCCTTGCGGCGGTTCCAGTCCTACTTAGATGGTCGTTCCCTGAGGGTGTTCTTTGGGGAATGCTATTCAGCCCCGTGGAACCTTCAATGTGGGGTTCTGCACGACTCAATCCTATGCCCCATGTTGTTTAACATCTACATGAAACTGCTTGGTGGGGTTTTCCAGGGGTTCGTAGTACGTTGTCAGCAGTATGCTGATGACACTCAGCTCTGTTTCTCCTTTACATCTGCAGGTGAGGCAGTGGAAGTGCTGGGCCAGTGTCCTGCCTCAGTAATGGACTGAATGAGAGCCAACAGACTGAAGCTCAATCCAGATAAGACTGAGGCACTGTTAGTGGGTGGGTTCCCTAGACCAGATGGGTGGGAGGTCACCTGTTCTTGATGGGGTTACACTTCCCCTGAAGGAGCAGGTTCGTAGCTTGGAGGTACTCCTGGATCCTTTGCCTCAGTGGCCTGGAATGCCTTCCATCAGCTTCTGCTGATGGTCCAGTCACGCACCTATCTGGACAGGGATAGCCTAACTACTGTTGTCTATGCTCTGGTAACCTCAAAGTTAGATTACTGCAATGTATTATATGTAGGGCTGCCTCTGAAGACGGTTCAGAAACTTCAGCTAGTGCAGAATTCAGCGGCCAGGTTGCTCACCGGAGCAAGATGGTTTGAGCATATTATACCCATCCTGGTCCGATTGCACTGGCTTACTAGTTAGTTTCCAGGCCCAATTCAAAGTGCTGGTTTTGACCTATAAAGCCTCAGGGCCTCTAAAGGCTCAGGACTGCAATACTTCAAGGACCGCTTATTTCCATATGAACCTGCCCAGACCCTGAGATCTTTGGAAGGTGGCAACATGAGAACGGGCCTTCTCTGCAGTGGCTCCCCATCTGTGGAATGCTCTCCTTAGGGATGTTTGCCCAGCACCTTCATTATACATCTTTAGGTGCCAGGCAAAAACATTCCTTTATAAGCAGGCCTTCGGTCGATACGATTTACATCCTATGCCCTTTTAAAACGTGTGGTTGGGGGGGGGGGCTACTGCGTTGTTTTTATTTTTATTAGGTATTTTGTGGTTTTATATCTTGATTTTATTCTGTGAACTGCCCTGATACCCCTGGGTATAGGGCAGTTAATTAATTAATCAATCTGATTTTGTCTTCTGCGGCATTAGCTACCCCTCCCAGTTTGGTTTCATCTACAAATTTGATAAGCATCCTCTCAATTCCTTCATCCAAGTCATTTATAAAGATGTTGCACAACAATGGGCCGAGGACAGGACCCTGCGGCACCCCACTTGTCACTTTTTTCCAGGCACCTCAACCTCATTCAGGTGATGCTCCTGAATGAAGTTAGGTTGGCAGGGCCCAGGAGCAGAACCTCTTAGTAGTGAAACCAATTTTATGAAATGTTTTCTCCAGGAAAAAAATGAGATGGCACACCAGTGTGCTGCTTCAGGCTTCATTTGTTTGGTGAAGACTGGTTTTATATTTTAAGCTATTTTGTAAACCTCATTATATGCCACTTCAAAACTACAGTGCTAAATTGTTTATGGTGCCAGTTTTTGCAGAAATACATCAATAAAAATTAAAAATCTTAGCCAAAGTATTTTTGAAAAAGCTAATTCAATTCTTTTATCTTTCAGATTTAGTTTGATTTTTTTTCAAAGCTTATTAACTGTTTCTGCTGCTATTGTGCTTTTTTCCAGACAGGACAACATTGTTATTATCCTTTCTGCTGCTATTTGTATTTATTGAAATGCTGACTTTTGTTTGTATGATGATTTTTCTTCTGTGAACCACTTTAAGTTTCTCTTTTTTAAAGAAGAATACTAATTTATTATTGTTGTTGTTATTATTAGTTAAATATAACTGATGAATTGTAGTGACTAGGCAAAACACTCTTTCCCTATGACATGGAAATAAAGTGTCTGGTTGAAAGGTCTCAAGGTCCATAACTGCCAGCATATGAATTACTGTGTCATATAGATAATGATTGACCTCAAAAGTCACGTTTTCCTTTACCTGGGAAAGCTAGTAATGCAATGAGTTTGAAAGCAAATTTTTAATTTTAAGTGATTACAAACATTATATTTATTTACATTAGTCAGGTATCATTCTATTACTGCATATTTAAGGACACAGATTAACTAACACTTATATACAAATAATATATATTCTCTTAAAATTGCTTTTAATTTTTAAAAACCTAATTTATTTTGTTTTTTAAGACACAATTTAATTTTATCCACCCAGATTCCAGCTCTAACAGTTCTTTGAAATAATTGCACCCAACTTGAAACTGTTAATATCCAAATGTTTATGGAAGCATAAATAACCTTCTAAAGTTAGAAGAATGACTCAGAATGCTACTGAACATTCAAGTGTCTAGACACCTAATGCTTTAGCTACTATTCAATAACCAAAGCCTGGAAGAAAGAGAGTCCTGGCCATATCCCTTGTAACACAGTAGCATTAGATCTTGAAGTCAGATTACATTTACTGGAAGGCTCATCTTTAGTCTTCATTTCAACAGAGATGGAACTGCTCTTTTTAAATTGGTGGGTGTCATGACCTGCTCATTTCTAGGAGTCTGACCTTCCACTTGTAAACACCCCTCTCCCTGGGTGTCCTCTGGGCAGTCACTGCTGCTGCCCTGGTCTCTGAGCCTCCTCACACAGTCCCACAGGGGCATGGGACTTGTCTGTCCATTCCCAACATCAAGGGCTCATGGACTGACTGGCTGGGCTCCCTTGCCTGCCTGCTTGCTTACTCTGAGGCCACCTCAGCTCTTGGCAACCAGCACCATCCCCCTGCAGCACTTGTAGCCAAGGCTAATGCAACAAACAGCTGTGCCAGCCTTTGGTAGGCACAGATGTGAGAGGACATCAGAGGATGGAAGGAAGGAAAAAGGGACATAGGCCAGTGTTGCCCGCAGCACCCCTGGCCATTATTCGTGGCACCCCACGGCACACTGATTGAAAATCACTGCAATACACATTTGAGAAGAGGGGAGCAAAAGCTTCTTTTCACTTCCCAAATACCTGAAGGGCTAAAGTTATCTGCATATTCCTAAAAGGGGTTTCTACATAGCAGGGAAACCATTGAATAGGGAAAACCAGAGATCTGTTCAAGAAAATTGGAGATATGAAAGGAACATTTCGTACAAAGATTACCATAATAAAGGACAAAAGTGGAAAGGACCTAACAGAACCAGAAGACATCAAGAAGAGGTGGCAGGAATACACAGAGGAATTATACCAGAAAGATATGGAGGTCTCGTACACCTCAGGTAGTGTGGTTGCTGACCTTGAGCCAGAGATCTTGGAGAGTGAAGTCAAATGGGCCTTAGTTGTTGTTGTTTAGTCGTTTAGTCGTGTCCGACTCTTCGTGACCCCATGGACCATAGCACGCCAGGCACTCCTGTCTTCCACTGCCTCCCGCAGTTTGGTCAAACTCATGTTTGTAGCTTCAAGAACACTGTTCAACCATCTCGTCCTCTGTCGTCCTCTTCTCTTTGTGCCCTCCATCTTCCCCAACATCAGGGTATTTTCCAGGGAGTCTTCTCTTCTCATGAGGTGGCCAAAGTATTGGAGCCTCAGCTTCACGATCTGTCCTTCCAGTGAGCACTCAGGGCTGATTTCCTTAAGAATGGATAGATTTGATCTTCTTGCAGTCCATGGGACTCTCAAGAGTCTCCTCCAGCGCCATAATTCAAAAGCATCAATTCTTCAGCGATCAGCCTTCTTTATGGTCCAGCTCCATAGTTAAAGCTATGGTTTTCCCAGTAGTGATGTTTGGAAGTGAGAGCTGGACCATCAAGAAGGCTGATCGCCGAAGAATGGATGCTTTTGAATTATGGTGCTGGAGGAGACTCTTGAGAGTCCCATGGACTGCAAGAAGATCAAATTTATCCAGTTTGAAGGAAATCAGCCCCGAGTGCTCACTGGAAGGACAGATCCTGAAGCTGAGGCTCCAATACTTTGGCCACCTCATGAGAAGAGAAGACTCCCTGGAAAATACCCTGATGTTGGGAAAGATGGAGGGCACAAAGAGAAGTCCCGACAGAGGACGAGATGGTTGAACAGTGTTCTTGAAGCTACAAACATGAGTTTGACCAAACTGCGGGAGGCAGTGCAAGACAAGAGTGCCTGGCGTGCTATGGTCCATGGGGTCATGAAGAGTCGGACACGACTAAACAACAACACATAGCAAGAGTAATACTCCAAGATGAAGAACTTCAAATACTATGGAATAATATACAAACTGAGCATTTTCCTAATGGATCATGTTGATCAAATAATTGCTCTTGTCTAACATAATTCTGGGGTTTTTCATATTTAGTAGATCTTTATATTTAAATGAAACCTAAAAGAGGAGGAAAAGCAATGTATGCTTAGGCATTTCTGAGGCAATCACTGGAAATGGATCTGTTGGCTTGACACACTCATTACTGGATATAGCTGGGACTGAAAGGAGCCCAGGTAGTATTAGAAAGTGTATAAATTCAGAAAACAAAAGCAAATTTTCTGCCAGTTATTGTGCCCTTTGGGATTTAAAGTCATTCCAGATACATTCTAGCATTATGTAGTGCTATATTTATTTATCTATTCTTTTCTATGTGCTTCTTCATTAATCTACTTTGTTCAATACACAGTTTGCTGCGTAAGTTGAGTTTGTGGCTCTGGGAGGTTTGGGGGGAAATGTCACTGAATAAAACATGAAAAGGAATTCAAAAGCACAAAGACATCCAAAAAAATAAATTGCAATGCCCAGGCAGAAAAACTGAACAGAAGTGGGCATATGCATAAATGTGTTTAATCAAGTATCAAAAACAAGGCTGGAAACTAAGAAAGTACCCTTTTCATGCTACTTTCCTCAATGCACCATATTTTCAAGCTCTTCTATGACCTGCAAAAGTTCCTGGAATTTCATCTATAAATTTAGTGGCAGGTATAATAGGTAACTTTTTACAGACTCATTTTTCATTATTAGTGTTCTGTCTCCTCTATGTCTGCACCTAAAAACCAACCTAAATATTTTGTTAGAAGATGGTATTTAACAGGATGTAAGTCATATTAATTTTAAAAGAAAACATACATTTTCTAGTACTCTTAGCCACAGAGCATACCTACCTCCAGGATATATTTCCACGCTGTTCATATTCATGTGCACTAAATGAAACAACATTGTTCTACATTTTAAGTTTGATTTCAAAAACTCATGGTTTTCAACTAAGGGTCGAGCTGAATACATGGGCTGATTGATGACCAAACTAGGTGTGATAGGGCTGAAAAGTAGAAACTTAGCTGGATGGTACTGTGCTACAGTTAGAAAATTGGGGGAGGCAGCAGGGGACAAAGAAGGGAGAGTGGTGGACAGGTGGCGAAAGAGTGTGAATAGGGTGAGAAGCAACAATGGGCTATTTTCTGATCGATTAAGATGGTCCGAAACTGGAACGTTTTATGGAGCTGGTTGATGCATCTGGGAGATCCGGAGTCCAGGGGAAGGGGGGTAGAATTAGATAAAAAGATTTAATAAATGGACCCAGTGTGGGGGGAATCGAGGAAGTCCACAATGTCAAGTTAATGTAAGAATTGATATGGTTTTTCTTTTCTTTTCTTTGATCATGTCTTATTTTTGCTTTTTTGTTTTTGTGTTGAAATGTTTGAAAATTAATAAATATTATTTGGGGGGAAACAAAGCTGGTAACAGGTGGCTCTCAGACACCTGAGACATCATTTCCACACAAAGAATATTTTCAATTTATTTACTGAATGAAGACATTATGTACTCAACCTTTATGGGAAAATTATGCCTAGTATGGAGCAAATGTGAAAACATGAATTTGAGTCATGTGCCCATCTAAGTCACACTCAGAGTAATCCCACTGAGTTCAATGGACTTAACCAATTCATCCATTAAATTATCTGGGCATACTCAAGGAATGATTTAGTTGCATGTAACCCACAGATACCAAACAACCTCTCTGGGCTTCTTTTGAATTTGTTACCACTAAATAATAAAGAGTAGCCATTGGCAAAATAATTATACGTTCATTTCAGACAAACACCATCAAGGGGAAATACCATGTGATACTTCCAAAGAAAAGAAAAAGATTAAAATTTTGAAGTCATTTTTACAAGTTCTCCAAAGCACTGAAAAACTGATAGAAATTGAATGTTTGCCTATGAAAATGCCAAACAGCTGATGGGATGCATTTTTTGGTTTTGGTTTTGAGGGGGGAGTTAACCTTGGGAAGAGGGGGCCCATGGCTTTATGTTATAAAATTCAGTGGCAAGAGAGCTTCTGACTACTTTTTTAAAGTCCTGTTCTGAAAAAAAAAATGATTTCAAACTTTCAGGCAACCATGCAAGTTACTGAAAAAGAAAAATGTGTATTGGACGCATATTTAGCCTTAGGGAAGTGGGGAAAGAAAAACAAGTTACCTGAATCTTCTTGTACTGATCTTCATGAGAAATCAATTTATCCTCCTTGTGTTCCAGTAAATCTGTTTCCAGAATCCTGTATTTTTCCAACAAATCTTCTAACTCCTAAAAAAGATTTAAGATTGACATGAAGAAGTATTGAACCTATTTTAAAATTCTAAGCCAGGCTTTCCACAAAAAATATTAAACGATTAAATATTAGTCAACTTCTGGGCAAAGAGAGGAAATGATAAGCCACTTAATTTAAGTTGTTTGTTTTTTAAGCTCAGCAGAATTAACAATATTAATACGACAGTCACCAGAAAGGCTTGTGTGTGTGCGTATATTCCTACAACATATTCCTAGACCAGGCATTCCCAAACTGCGGCCCTCCAGATGTTTTGGCCTACAACTCCCATGATCCCTAGCTAACAGGACCAGTGGTCAGGGAAGATGGGAATTGTAGTCCAAAACATCTGGAGGGCTGAGGTTTGGGGATGCCTGATCTTGACCTTCTTTCCTGAAACTTTCCATATAAGTCCAACTGAGTCAGACACCCAGCATGGAAAGGAAACCAAAATAGTTAGATTTGGGCAAAGCAAACAGCAACTGAGGACAGGATCTTGGACTGGAAAGTGTTAGACAAGCCTAACTATAGGTGATGTTGCCAGCTACAACCATAATGAAATTACCCATAGATTTTAATGGATGATGCTGAGGAGTTTTAGTTATACCTTTTTTATTCTACCTTTTTCTTCATCAGCAGCTTTAAGTTTAACTTCTAGACTTGAAAGTGTTTGCTGAAGTGTTTCTTTATTTGCTTCATCCAATTCTAGTTTCCTATCATTTTCACTTGCTGTTTCCACATCTTCAGTTATACTCAAACAGGAAACTGGTACATTCAAAGAAGGATCAACCGATAATGGAACCTATTTCATTGAAGATACAAAAAATGCATAGAAATGACAAGAGATTTTTTAAAAATTACAATGAGACACAATTTCCATAGCAATACCTTCCTGAGATGCAGCTAATAAAGGTATATGAAAATACAGATCGAAGAGACATAATTTTGGCTCCAACCCACCTAATGTGACCTGTGACTACAAACTATCAAAAGCAACAGTACTTAATTAAGGACATCACGGCGCAGTTGTTTCACTGATTTCAAAGGGGCTCCAGGGTTGCAATAGCTCTGAAACTCTGCAGCTCTGAAATTGAAAGAGGTTAGCACTTGTGACCAACCTTTTTTGACCCAAGGGTCTCACGACAACCCCTCTGAGGGCTGTCTGCCAGCAGTGGGCATTACTAGCCACCCTGACTTTTGCATATGCATGTACACACACACACACACACACACACACACACACTGTGTACCTATGCAGAGACATTAAAGAGAGCCAAGGCCCCACACTCCTCAGCCAACCTATGCATATCAGCAGAGAAGCAGGGGCATTTTTCATCATTGTGGCTCTCAGCCCAGGAAGAGGTTTACATTGAAACCCCTGCTAAAAACAACCCCCCCCTTTTAACAGAGATTTCAATTGCCCCTTTCAGTACAAGGCATGTCATTACCTCAGATCCTCAGGTATGGGATTGATGATATATCGTCCAAAACCGGTCTGAAGTCCGTATCATTATATAAGTTTCATAATTTTTGACCTGGCAATATATCGCAAATCATTGTGTGTGTGTGTGTGTGTGTGTGTGTGTGTGTGTTATGCAAAAACCATAATGTGAGGAAATCTGTGAAGCCAGCAAATACTTCTCTCAATTCTTGCAACTCCTGCCGGCTCAGCTCTCCCTGGCCTCATGCAGGTGGCAGCAAATCAAAAGAGCAGGTGTGGCCCAAAATCACAATGCGAGAAAAACTATAAAGTCATCCAGTGCCTTGACATAGCTCCATCCATATTTCAGGTATCGTGATGTATTGGTGAGTCGCAATGTTTAGCTGGTGATGTATTTCAGTACTGGAAAGTATCTAATATAACACCAATTTTGCATTGGTGTTATAAAGTTGCTTGAAGAGCCAGAACCAGAGCCAGCAATTCATGTATGTTCAATAGGTTAAAGAGATTTTGGTCAGGTGGACTTCAGGCAAGATTTTACTTGTAAAAAGGCATCTTTTACCTACAAAAATTCAGCTCTCCACTCCTGGCAATATTATGCACATAACAAAGAGATTTACAGGGCAATCATACGTTTCTACTTACAATTAAGTCCCATTGAGTTAAATGTGGATTAATATCAATTTTGTGCATAAAGTTCCCCTATCCCAAGTTTAATCCAATTAGAAATAGTCCAGTCAAAGTTTATTAGAGCGGCTCTCCAAACACCTCCCTGTGTGTCAAATGCCACCTTACAGTTAGAAACAGGAATGATACGGGTGGAGGCAAAAATCTGGATACAAGTGTGCAATCTATGGCTGAAATTACATCACAATCCTCAGGGCCTAGTCCCGTTGATACTGAAAGAAAACTATCGTTCACCATGGATTAGAGCCATTGAAAATAAGTTACAAATTATAGGCCTTCAATAAACCCACCTCATCTCCTGTAATTACAATATAGCCAAAAATATATTCAAACACAGAATAATTGACATTGAGAGGCAGAATGATTTAAATAAAGTTCCATCTTTCCCGATATCGGAAGACCAAAGATATCTCGCACGTCCAGCTGATTATCTAACCCATTTAGAGATACCATCACACAGAAGGGAGTTTACTCTGGCCAGGTTTCATATACTGCTGTCAGCGGTTCTATATGGGAAGTTTAGACAAGTTCCCCAAGAAGACAGACTCTGTCCGTGCAGTTCTGGAGAAATAGAGACCACCGCACATGTATTTTTCCATTGCTCCTTTTACAGAGACCTCCAAAACGAATCTACCCT
The DNA here is from genome assembly GCF_963506605.1 of Zootoca vivipara. Lineage (NCBI taxonomy): Eukaryota > Metazoa > Chordata > Lepidosauria > Squamata > Lacertidae > Zootoca > Zootoca vivipara. The sequence continues at coordinate 94,970,333 of NC_083280.1, read as the reverse complement.
AAAGATATTTGACGAGTTACCTGGACGATCTGAAGAATTGCAAATTAAATGGCTCCTTTCAGACTCTAATCCAAAGGTCACCGCTATGGTGGCAAGATTATGTGCAAACGCTATCAAAATCCGGTGCGCCTACACAGGAAGTACTTAAATTAACTCCTGAATAGAGCCAGACAGATTCCATCCTAATTTATAGTGCAAAGTAAATAATCAATATAAAAATAAGGATCAAAGGTTAATTGATCCCTTTTAGATAAGTTATTTTAGTTTATTAAAAATTTTTAAAATATTTTAAACATTAATAGGGTAATGTAAATTACTGTGCTTGTCGGTGACCGCAATAAAGATCTATCATCTATCTATCTATCTATCTATCTATCTATCTATCTTGTGCATAAAGGATAAAAATAGGCACGTTTTACCTGTTCTTTAAGATCAGTTAAATTTAAAGTGTTGGTTGATGGCTGACCATCTATCACCATATCATCACCTGAAGGAATTAATGGATCAGAAGAGACAAAGCTGACATTAGTGGAAGACGACTCCTGAAGAACCTCAGCAGAAAGTGTTGAAGGTACATGGATTTCAGGTGCTACATAGGAAACATGAAAAAGCAAGCTCAATATACACTTATTTCTGAAAGTCAACATCTATCAGAGATGAAAAAAATAGGGACTTGGTAATTAAAGGAAGGAATTTTACAATGGAAAAATAGGTAATGCTGTGGAGAAAATTTAGGGCTAGATTGCTTCGCACACCATGTATTACTATGCCCCCCCCCAATTTATATTTACACTTAAAAAACAATTTCAAATTTGACTATTTTGCCAAGACAGAACAACCTGATACTAGGTAGAAACTACACAGTGAATTTCAAATGTTGCTTTTCATTCATAATACCACATTTGTCGTACTATATGTGTCAGAGACCAGACTGAGGAGTACAGCTCCAATGAGCAATGGTGGGAACCTCCCCCTCTTCCTGCTTCTGACCAGGATTCTGAAGCTGCCCAGGAACAATGGAGCAGTCTATAGATTTAGAGAATTGGTTTGCAGAGGGACATAGTTCAGAAAACAACAGCTGGGCAGAGCTGAGTGGGGAACAGCTAGGAGAAGCAGAACAGGAAGAGAGATAACTGACTCTCCTTCGCTAGAATCATAGAATCATAGAGTTGGAAGAGACCACAAGGGCCATCCAGTCCAACCCCCTGCCAAGCAGGAAACACCATCAAAGCATTCCTGACAGATGGCTGTCAAGCCTCTGCTTAAAGACCTCCAAAGAAGGAGACTCCACCACACTCCTTGGCAGCAAATTCCACTGCCGAACAGCTCTTACTGTCAGGAAGTCCAGCCTATATCTCCAAGGGCAAGGAGAGCTGATAAGGTTGCTTATGCAGAAGGCTCAGTGGTTGCAAAATCAGGTTGCAAGAAGGGGGAAGTGACGAAGATAACAGGGGCGGGGGGAAGTAGGAGGGAAGTTTAATTGGGAGCACCTTTATTCCGAGAATGGCTGCGTTGTTCTTTTGCTCTGATCATTAAACACTCTTAAACTGGTAAGAGACTCTAATTGCTTTGTTCTGCTGATGCACGGCCAAAGAGGGGGAGGGAGCCGTTTCTCCAAAGCCTGACAATATGTTGGGCTCAATATGAGATGGGGAATGTGAATTAAAGAAAAACAGCTGCTATTCACCAGTCACCAGACATCAAAGATAAACGTATATGTATCAAACATTATGGACATAGTTTTGGTCAAAGTGGACAGCTCCAGGTCAGCATTGGATGATGAATTACATAAAGAGCAAGGACTCTCAACTGGAGAATACCTGCCTTTTAATCCTATATAATAAAGTGCAAGTGTCTCTGCGTCCAAGTTTTCCGTGTGTCCCGTTTTCCGCGCTAATGGGCATGTGCTCCAGGGACACAGGGATTGGGCAGCAGAGACTGCACGCGCGCACTCTCCCCCCCCTTCTGCCTCCTCCAACCGCCACTCCCGGCCGGACACTGCCTCACTGCAGAGCACGTCAGGGAAGCGAGGGTGGAGGCCGGCGGAGGCCTCCTCCTCACAACCCTCCCTGGCCCGTGAGAGGAGTGGCGGGAGGCCGCGAAGCAGCGGCGGCGAGGTAGGCGTTTGTGTCCAGCGTCCTTCCTGTCGGCGGCTGGCGGAGAGGAACGGAGGAGGAGAAAGCAGCGCTTTCTCCTCCTCCATTCCTGTCCTCCTGCTGCCGACAGCAAGGACAGGTCCAAACCCCGGGATGCCTCCTTCCTGTCGGCGGCTGGCGGAGAGGAACGGAGGAGGAGAAAGCAGCGCTGCTTTCTCCTCCTCCGTTCCTGTCCTCCTGCCGCCGACAGCAAGGACAGGTCCCAGGGTTCAGAGAAGCACTGCGCAAGCGCTTCTCCGAACCCCGGGATGTCTCCTTCCTGTCGGCGGCTGGCGGAGAGGAACGGAGAAGGAGAAAGCAGTGCTTTCTCCTCCTCCGTTCCTGTCCTCCTGCCGCCGACAGAAAGGACAGGTCCCAGGGTTCGGAGAAGCGCTGCGCAAGCACTTCTCCGAACCCCGGGATGTCTCCTTCCTGTCGGCGGCTGGGGGAGAGGAACGGAGGAGGAGAAAGCAGCGCTTTCTCCTCCTCAGTTCCTGTCCTCCTGCCGCCGACAGAAAGGACAGGTCCCAGGGTTCGGAGAAGCGCTGCGCAAGTGCTTCTCCGAACCCCGGGATGCCTCCTTCCTGTCGGCGGCTGGCGGAGAGGAACGGAGGAGGAGAAAGCAGCGCTTTCTCCTCCTCCGTTCCTGTCCCCCTGCCGCCGACAGCAATGACCGGTCCCAGGGTTCGGAGAAGCGCTGCGCAAGCGCTTCTCCGAACCCCAGGATGTTCTAGCGCCCGTTATTGAACGGGCTGAAATACACTAGTGTTTTTATTATATGCATACTGACAAAGCAATATTAATGTTGGATGCTCTGCATTTTCTTTGGCATTATGATGAACAATGATTTGGCAATATGCAAAGCCAAATTCATTTATATAAATAAATAATAATTTTTTATTTATACCCCACCCTCCCCAGTCAAAACCGGCTCAAGGCGGCTGACACCAGTAAAATTACAGTAAGACGTAAAAGAAAGAAAAACAAATAAAATACGGGTTAAGTATTTGTATTTAAAATTTTCAAAATGCAGCCTCATTTTAAAGTAGCCCAAATCAAAACCATAAGGGAGGAAAACGTAGGGATCAGACTGAGTCCAGCCCAAAGGCCAGGCGAAACAGCTCCGTCTTGCAGGCCCTGCGGAAAGATGTCAAATCCCGCAGGGCCCTGGTCTCCTGTGAGAGAGCGTTCCACCAAGTCGGGGCCAGTACTGAAAAGGCCCTGGTCCTTGTTGAGACCAATCTAACCACCTTATGGCTCTGGATCTCCAAAATGTTGTTATTTGTGGACCTTAAGGTCCTCCGCGGGGAATACCAGGAGAGGCGGTCCCGTAGGTACGAGGGTCCTAAGCTGCATAGGGCTTTAAAGGTCAAAACCAGCACCTTAAATCTGATCCTGTACTCCACCGGGAGCCAGTGCAGCTGGTAAAGCACTGGATGATTATGGTCCCACGGCAGAAGCCCTGCAAGGAACCTCGTCGCGGCATTCTGCACCCACTGGAGTTTCTGGGTCAGCTTCAAGGGCAGCCCCGCGTAGAGCGAGTTACAATAATCAAGCCTGGAGGTGACCGTCGCATGGATCACTGTGGCCAGATCAGGGCGAGAAATTTGTTCACATTCTAGATGTCATTAGGTTAATGTACGCCATGGTTGATTTTTTTGCATACATGGGTCCCTGAGTTGGAGAATGGGTTTGTGTCCACATATTTCTTCCAATGGTAAGCAAATGAATGACACCTGCAAGAGCACTTTCAAAATGAGAAGGCTAGAAAATGCTTGCAATACTCATACCAGTTGAAGTCATTTGCAGAGGAACTGCTTGTCTACACCAGCCCCTAAGTGCCCTGCATCTCTAAAAGATGCCAAATTGCCAAGACAGGCATTAATATTTTCCTGGATTACTCGATCTGGAGAGGGAGTGAAATAATCTCTCAGATAGCTCGAGTACTTGACTGTATAATCCTTTGCTGCAGCCTCCAGCATTTCCATGCTGGCAAGGATTGAAGCCTCTGCCCCACTGAGGAATGTATTGAGAAAGATGCCAGGAGATAGCAATCTTCTTGCTAGCACACCGCTAAGATCCTCTGCCTTTAGGCTTACCATAGGTCTCAAGAAAATACTGTTTATGAAGAGGTAATAAAATGAATAATAAAAGATGTAAATTATTTTATCATTTGTTTCATTCATTTCACTCTCTACTCCTTCCTTTGAAAGTGCCAGCTTTGAGAGGGCTACCAAAGAACCACTGTTTGGAGAAAAGTTAAGGACACTGTTGGCCTGAAAGATGGATGCTAAGCAGAGCTACCCAATGTCTATGTTGACATGTCTAGACATTACTGGCCTCCACATAAGAAAATCTTGTCATGGTGGGGTCCCACCGCATTCTGCTAATATGTGAGATACACACCTACTCCTCCAGTTACTCACCCCTACCTCCTCCTATGCTTGTGCGTTTGTTATACCTGCTTTTGTATGGTCACAGAATTATCTATCTAATTCTATCCCCATTACAGCAATAGATCTGCACAGTTTACCTCTTTTTCCTCTTCAGAAGCATAGTTTATACAGATTTAAAGTCTGCTAAGAGTCTTGTTTAAATTTTAAATGGGTGACAGCTGTAGTCTAACTACCAGCAGTGATATCAGGGCTCTACAAATCAAGCTCTGCACACAACGTATGACTGTGTAAGATTTTGACCTGTGCCCTGATAACACCAGTTTCAAGTATCACAGGTTTCATTTTTAGATTAATTCTAAAAAAAATCTCATTACTATACACATATATGAAATGGAGAAAAACCTGGCCTCCCGCATTTTTCATCGCAATGCATGGTTGAGCTGACTTTTCCCAGACCCAAAAAGCACCCCAAAGCACATGCCTGAATCTCCTCCCCATCTGTTGCAAGATTGGGATAATAGACACAGGTGTGTCTTAGTCTCTTAGGTTCTCATTATGCGCAAGCAAGACACTGCATGCCAAAAACCACAAAGCCTGCACCAGTGGAATCCTATTTCTTAATGGTTATATGCACAGATGTACTGTTTCTGAACTGTATTCCAAAGACTGTTTGATTTTTTACAGCCACTACTGGAATGACATGAGACTGGAAGGAGTGAAAAGGGATCAAGGGGGTTAGAATGCTGTTAAGGTGACAGGAAGCAACGCCACAAATGAGGCACAGGAAACCATGGAGTGGAGTATGCTATTGCTCAACATGGAAAGCCCTGCCTTTTTCCATCTGGTTTCTGTACTTCCCAAAGATAATCTGATAAGTCATTTGCAGTAAAAGCGGCAAAGGAAGAAGCAGAAGCCTTAAGTGCACTCCCAAGTGTTCCTTGGCAAGCAAAGCCTTCGGTGAGCACCAATCAGCTGGCCAGAACTTACAGCAAGCTGCACAGGGATTGGCTGCATCATGGAGTTTCCGATAAGGTAATGTGCACAGACTAATTAAGCATTAAGCAAACGGTCTGTGAGCACCTAGAAAGGAACGCTGCGATCACTAAAAGTCAGCATGGGTTTCTGAAAAATAGGTCATGTCAGATTAATCTAATCTCATTTTTTGACAGAATTACAAGCCTGGTAGATGAAGGGAACGCTGTGGATGTAGCCTATCTTGATTTCAGCAAGGCCTTTGACAAGGTGCCCCATGGTATTCTTGTAAAGAAGCTGGTAAAATGCGGGCTAGACAATGCTAGCATTCAGTGGATTTGTAACTGGCTGTCACGGTCCGGTCGGCGGGCGTCAGGACCAGAGGCAAGATGGTGGTGTAGAAGCAGGAACAGGTGCAGGGCTGAGGGTCCAGCAGCAGGCAGTCGCAGGGTCAAGGAGCAAGGCAGAGGCGAAGGTCTGGGAGTCAAGGAGCAAGGCGTCGGCAAGGCGAAGGTCCAAGGAGCAAGGAGCAAGGCGAAGGTTCAAGGAACAAGAAGCAAGGCGAAGGTCCAAGGAGCAAGGAGCAAGGCGAAGGTCCAAGGAGCAAGGAGCAAGGCGAAGGTCCAAGGAGCAAGGAGCAAGGCGAAGGTCCAAGGAGCAAGGAGCAAGGAGCAAGGCGAAGGTTCAAGGAACAAGAAGCAAGGCGAAGGTCCAAGGAGCAAGGCGAAGGTTCAAGGAACAAGAAGCAAGGCGAAGGCTCAAGGAACACGAAGCAAGGCGAAGGCTCAAGGAACACGAAGCAAGGTGACGGTCCACAGGTCGAGGAGCAAGACGAAGGCAAAGCAAGGGTCCAAGGAGCAAGGAGCAAGGCGAAGGATCAAGGAACAAGAAGCAAGGCGAAGGTCCACGGAGCAAGGATCAATACGTCGGCAAGGCAAGGGTCCACGGAGCAAGGATCAAGACGTCGGCAAGGCAAGGGTCCATGGAGCCAGAATCAAGGCGTCGGCAAGGCAAGGGTCCACGGAGCAAGGATCAAGACGTCGGCAAGGCAAGGGTCCAAGGAGCACGGCGGCAACAAGGCAAGGGTCCAAGGAGCAGGAGGCCAGATGCAACCAGGCAGGGATAGCGTTGCTGTGGCAAAGAGCTGAAGGGAAATGCTGAGCTTTTATCCCTCCCAGCTCCTGCCACCAGGTGCAGTGAAGTATCAAGTGGCCTCACCTGAGTGACCACTCCTTGCCTCTCCAGCACAAGCTGAGATCTTCACCTGTGTGGCCACGCCTTGCTTCTCCAGCACAAGCTGAGGCAGGCCCCAGTCCTGCAATGCACTAAAGGCCCCAGAGCCTAACTCCTGCCCATACTCCTGACACTGGCTTACTGACCGAACCCAAAGGGTGCTCATCAATGGCTCCTCTTCATACTGGAGAGTAGTGACTAGTGGGGTGCCACAGGGTTCTGTCTTGGGCCCAGTCTTATTCAACATCTTTATCAATGACTTGGATGATGGGCTTGAGGGCATCCTGAGCAAGTTTGCAGATCACACCAAATTGGGAGGGGTGGCTAATACCCCAGAGGACAGGATCACACTTCAGAATGACAACTGGGCCAAAGCAAACAAGATGAATTTTAACAAGGAGAAATGTAAAGTACTACACTTGGGCAAATACAGGATGGGAGACACCTGGCTTGAGAGCAGTACATGTGAAAAGGATCTAGGAGTCTTGGCAGACCACAAACTTGACATGAGTCAACAGTGTGATGCAGCAGCTAAACAGGCCAATGCAATTCTGGGCTGCATCAATAGGAGTATAGCATCTAGATCAAGGGAAGTAATAGTACCACTGTATTCTGCTCTGGTCAGACCTCACCTGGAGTACTGTGTCCAGTTCTGGGCACCACAGTTCAAGAAGGATACTGACGAGCTGGAACGTGTCCAGAAGAGGGCAACCAAAATGGTCAAAGGCCTGGAAACGATGCCTTATGAGGAACGGCTTAGGGAGCTGGGTATGTTTAGCCTGGAGAAGAGAAGGTTAAGGGGTGATATGATAGCCATGTTCAAATATATAAAAGGATGTCATATAGAGGAGGGAGAAAGGTTGTTTTCTGCTGCTCCAGAGAAGCGGACACGGAGCAATGGATTCAAACTACAAGAAAGAAGATTGCACCTAAACATTAGGAAGAACTTCCTGACAGTAAGAGCTGTTCGGCAGTGGAATTTGCTACCAAGGAGTGTGGTGGAGTCTCCTTCTTTGGAGGTCTTTAAGCAGAGGCTTGACAGGCATATGTCAGGAATGCTTTGATGGTGTTTCCTGCTTGGCAGGGGTTTGGACTGGATGGCCCTTGCCCTCTCTTCCAACTCTATGATTCTATGACATGTGACTGTCTGATTAGATTATCTGTCTGGAAACTGTAGAAATGGCTTCCTTTCCTTTCCTTTCCTAAAGAAGCTGCACAACTGTGAGTTGAACTCCATAAAAACAGGATTTTTCCCCTTTGCAAGGTAAGCTGCACAACTGTGAGCTGATCCTCAAAAAAATGGAGCCTTCCCCCTTTGCAAAAAAAACCTGCACAACTGTGAGCTGATCCCCCCAAAACGGGCCGTTTCCCATTTGCAAAAGAAGCTGCACAACTTTGAGCTGATCCCAAAAACAACAACAACAGGGCTTTCCCTTTTTCTCCTCTAAAAATTAGGTGCGTCTTTTGGTCGGGTACATCTTATGGAGCGAAAAATACAGTAGCTTTTAGTTGCTATTTTGTAACTATTGTTTTATATTGATTTGTTAATCATATGACTTATGTTGTAATTGTAATGTTTATTCTCTGTTTTATTATGCTATTGTTACTTATTGTTTGTAAGCTGCTTTGAATGAAAAGTGGCACAGAAATACAATAAATCAAATAAAATCAAAGCTTTAAACTATTGCTAGGACCAGAATTAATTAGAAATATATAGTGGAAATACTAGAATGAATTTCACATCCAATTACATAATTCATGCCAATAGTAAAAGCAAAAGATTCTTAAGGTATCAAATATGATAAATCAGCATAAAACCTGTACAAATGCTAACACTGCCTCTTCTTGTAAATTATGGTTAACAACTAAAAAGAGTAAGTCAAGTAGGTATATGTTTGCATTCAAAAAAATCCATTCCTTAAATTCTATCCATTTAAGATGAAATGACTATCAATGTCAGAAGCATTAAGCTACAGAATACATTATGTTCGACATTAGACTTTCACAGTAGCACCAGACCCACACAAAAATGTTTATGACAGCTGTTGCTTTTCAGTAACGAAACTGCAAACTAGCACTAAATAGAGAAGTTACAAATGTACATTTATCAAGGAGTATGCTTTAAAATTACAGTAATTACACTATAAATAGTCTCCAAGGTCATTTCAATAGTAGCCATGGACAACAACAAAAGGGTTCAGAGTTCATGGACATATTCCAGATGCCCTAATTTAAACTGGTAAAGTAAAAGCTGATTTTGCTAGTTCTCTCTACCTGTAGTAAATGCTGCCCAAGGAATAGCTGGAGAAGTAACTGGGGGTTCACCATTTCCATCCTTAAAGTTTTCGGCGGCCTGAAAATACAAGGCATATTATTAGTGTTTAAGACGTGGACTTTCCAGCACCACGTCCTGATCAGCACATTACATTTCTTGTACAGTACATTGTTGCATACCATATTAGTTTAAACATGTTTTTGCCATGCGCTTGAAGATATTAAATCCCTCCCCACCGCCCCGGCTCAATGTGAAGGGACTGCAAATGAGAGATTCCATTATGTTAATCCAGTCACATGGGCAACAACAGAAGACATTTCCCACTCGGTGCTCATTGCGATATCACATCTCTATTGCTGCAACCTCCACATGATTCCTCTTCCACAACTGTTACATGGGTGCCATGGTAGCCATGCTCCTTGGGACTACGGCAGTGCATTCTATGTTGGGTTGCCCTTGAAGCTGGAAGCGGGGAATTGAGAAAACCCCGGCCGCGCACCTGTTTAAATGCAACAGGCCACACCCCCAGGCCGCCCAGATTGGCCGGTCTGGCTGATGACGCGCCCAGAATTCCCCCAATCGCACAGGGGCTGGGAACGGGAGGGCACGGGACTGTCCGCAACACCACCTTGCAAAGCGGAAGTGGCTTTATTTAAGAAGAGACTTTTAATTTAATTATTTAAGATTAAACATTAATAAGTTAGTTTAACACTGCATTAACTGAATGCTTACAGACTATTTCTTAGCTCCATACCTCAAAACCTCCAAAGTCGTCATCATCCATTTTCCTGGAAATACCTAGAGAACAATATAAGATGTTCATTTATAAATCTTTACCATTCATTAATAATCCTCTTTCTCTTTAATCTCTGAAATAACAAGTGATAAACATGTCCTTGAAATTCCCTCCTCAGTTTACATCTAAATTATAATAAAAAACACACAGTGTTTTTGATTCACACTTTACTAAAGATCGACAGGTAGGTGTGGTTTTAAGTGGGTAGAACTTTGTATTGTGATTTATAAGGATTGGTTCCAAGAGGGAGATCATGTGTCCAGGTGTTAAAATATAGAGAACATCACCCCCTTGCATGTATGCAACTCTGCTTGCATGTATTCAAACACAGGGCAGCCAATCCCATTTTGCTGTCTGAAGCCAAACGGGAAGGTGTCATTCGCCCCACCCCCCGGCAAAGCCTCACTTACTGGGACTGAACAGCGATAGTTTCCAGCAAGATCTCGCTGGGAGCCACTGCCAGTTCTCCTCAGTTATCCAGCAGTGGCATCAGGGGCTGGCAAAACACCACCCCATGCAATTCCACCGTCCAAGGCAGCTGCCTCATGGAGTCTACCTCATGGACTCAAACAATAAGATCTCCAGTGGAGCACTTCCAGCAGGTGACCCCAGCATCTGGGCTGGGCTGGGCTGCTACTGGTGAGAGGGTGTCAACTTTCCAGTTGTCAAACACTCTCCCCAAAGACATTTGACTGGCACCTACTTTATAGTTTTTTCAGCCCCAAGCAAACTTCAGACTGTTTTAGATACAATTTCAATCCTACTGACTGTTTAATGTCTTTGATGGTACCGTATAATCTTTATCACTTCAAACTTTGAACACCACTTTGGAAGATTGCAGACCAGAAAAATGATATAACGTAAAGTACACTTAAAATACTTTATGTAGTCAGCTTTAAACCATTTGTTCAGTAAGGAGGGTAAACAGGTTTTTCTCAATGTTTAAGCAAGAATTCTCAAACTCTATAAACCACCAAGAACCCTCAGGACAAGGAGGAACAATAAGTTAATAATTCAACTGGAGGGGAGTAACTGAGAGTAGGATGTTTGTCTTATAATGAAATCTACAATTGATGCACCAAGTCTGCACACTTGGAAACAGTTACGGAAAAATGTTCCACACCAAACAATTAACATTAGTTGTTTTTGTTAATTGATTAATTCTTTGCTGGTACTTAACCTTCCTAGAGCTCAACTCTATTCAGAGAAGTTCAAACAATCTATGTTGAAGATGGAACACCAGAAGTGCAGGTACACCCTTGTGCAAATTAACTGAAACAAAGCATGTTTTCTATCTTATTCGTAATCCTGTACTCAAAAAAACACGAAAAGCCAGTTGATCATTATGGTTTCAGAAGCCTGCAGCCAACAGAAGGAATGATGCGCTCACCACAATATACTGAGCTTCTACGAAAGAGTTATTCCAGAGCTGGAAAAGAGGTATCCTGACGGGGCTGGGATATTGCAGCAGGACCTAGCCCCCTGTCACACATCGAAAGTGGTGAAGAAATTCAGGACAGAGCAGCAAATACAGGTACTTGATTGGCCAGGGAATTCCCCGGACGTAAATCCCATGGATTTACGACTGTACAACTATGGAGAAGCTCATTCAGGCGCTGATTCAAGTGTGGTACAGGCATCCGAAAATCAACAGTGACTGTTCAAAACTAGCAGACTCCATGCCAAACTGTGTTCAAATGCTGCTTAAAAATAGTGGAGGTCATATCCATTACTAATGTTCATATATGAAACAAATTTTTTTAAAAAAATTCTTCCAGTAGGACCTTAGAGACCAACTAAGTTTGTCATTGGTATGAACTTTCGTGTGCATGCACACTTCTTCAGATACAATATAATGTTCGTATATGTGAGTTTTGTACATGTATATGTGAGTTTTGTAAAATAAACTAAATTGTTTGTTTCAATTAATTTGCACAAGGGTGTATGTAGAACATGTCTGAAAACCAGAACCTCTTAGATGGTGGTAATTAAAGAAATGGAGGTAATCAGAGGAGATGTCCTGCCAGTGAGCTCACTTGCTATCCAACCTGGTTATGCCAAAGATAGATAATTGATAACACATTTATTAAAAGCTTCATGTATCGGTTATAACTGGGGGGGAAATCCAGTTTTCCAGCACTGGGTGATTGGGTATCTAGAGTATTGGTGGAGGGTGGAGTTTTCAAATGATAAAATTGATGAATTTAGTCAAGAGAAGAGAGAGCAGACTCAGTGATCAATTCATTGAAAAATTGAGAGGCTGTTATATATTGGTTAAAGCAAATATCAAATATTATAATAAGTTTATAAATTAAATATCAGGTACCATTTATTTCTTACTGGGGTTTTTCCTTGTTAAGTACTTAATCATTTAAGTATTAGACTGTACTACCATGATATCACTATTATCACATGTGTACACATGTTTATGTATAATATATAAACTCAAGTATAATAATTTTGTGGCACAGTAGTAGTAAATATGTTAGTAAAAGTCCATTTTCATATTTATATTTACTCTGAAATCTTAAGTTTTGTGCACCAGGGATGGAAATATTTTTACATTCTCTGTTGCTGTTCAAAATTGGCACAGCAGCTCATTGCAGTAATGTTTCCTGCTTTTCACATTGCCTCTTAGCTTTCCTGGTGGGTTTAGCACAAACTACAGCTTTAAACACGACTGTGGTGAGTGTCTGCCCCCACAAACGTTTCTCCCGAAGTTTCATTAAAAGGGTTCATTTACATTTTGGAAGCTGATTGGTACACTCATGACTTTTGTGGCTATTGCCAGATATATTTTTAACTAAAGCACTCTTGCTTCTTTGGAAAAATTCTAAGTTTTGAACTCTGCTAATGAAGATAAATTCAGCCATGAGTTGACCATGGAAAAGTTGGTGGATTATATACATGGGCTCCCTGGTATCTAGTCAAAATAAATAATATCAAGCTATTCAACTAGTGGCTTAGAAAGTTAAGTTGTATTTGAACCAAAAATAATCCTTCCTAAAGCAGGGATGGGAAGTTCTTTTGATGGGCTGCATCTTCCCATGGAAAGTGGGAGTGAATGGGAATTCCAGAAGTAGGCAGGACCAAACACAGTCACACAACCTGCAGAACAACAGCGCTTGGTAGCTAAAGATAATTTTCAATTAGTAGCCCCCTCCACAAATCTTTTAAGTAAGTAAGATTTTTACTAAACTGGAAGGTAACCAGCTACCTTCCTATTTAGAAGATGACTCTAAAAGCACTTATCTTGAAATTCACTTCTTTCACAGAAACAATTACATCCGCTCTAGAAAAAGCAATTAATTACTACATTGTCTGGAGGTTTTCAATGCAGTTATCCAATGTCTACCCACTATCCCAGTTGTCACCATTCCATCTTTAAAAGATATGAGGATTACCATGGACATAATCTGTCCAGGCATTGGCATACCCTCCTGAAGTTTCAGAACAACAGTTGATGTTCCATCTTCCCAAGCTTTGTCCAGAATCAACCTGGAATGGGACTTTTCCCAGCACAAGGGCACCATCTTGTGGACATACAAGCTCACTTGGAGACTGGTGTGTGCAGACCCTATAGAGTTGCAAAAGAAGGAATCTTCAGAAAGTGGTGGAACTACCAACAGAATATTATTATTTACTGGTCATTCAGAATGAGGATGTTTCCTTTCACATTGAAGAGTTGCCTTTTCAGGTCATGGAATAATGTAGAAGAACTGTGAACTCTCAAACCAGATGAGCCAATCAAATTCTTCTCACCTAATATGGGTCTAGGTTTCACTGGGTTTCTTTCTTGGAGGAATGTGTAGTAGTCAGTTGCTATACATCAGGATTGGAGAGTTTTGTTCTTTTGAAAAAGCTCCCAAGAATGGTGGCCAATTATTTTATAGCATATTTTGATTATCTGGGGAATCTTAAATGTCATCAGGAACTAATCCAGTTCAAATGTAGCATGCAAGTTATCCGTCTCTAAAATAAGCATCCTAGCACATGGGTACAGTAAATATATAGCTACCGTAATTTATTTCCAAGTGCCACAATGCCAGAACTTAAAATGTTACATTATTTGATACTAATGTCTGGGTTTAGTCCATAAAGCGATTTTAAAAAACCAAAACCTTTCTACCTTTAGTCCAAAAGAAAGATCTTAAATGAAATTGTAAACAGAACCTGGAAAGGAACGGAAATTGGGGGGGGGGGGGACTTCCCAAAATTTCAAGTAATTGTTTCCAATTCCAGGTGCCTCCACACTAAACCCTTAAAACTGACCCAATCTTAAGCTATTGTTACAGCATCAAAGCAACAACAACATATGACTATAAAAAGTTTAAATGTAAGGATTTTAAGTATCATTTTAAAAAGTTAAAATCTAGTACATAGACATCAACTTGATATTATCTTGAAATTTGTAATGGAGATATTTTAAGAAAATATCTGAAAATACCCAAGAAATCTGTGTGAAATGTAATTCAAAAATATGTGGTAAGGGTACACCCAGCTACTTTAAATGAATTCAAATCACTAGGGCCTGATGAGCTGCACCAAGATGTACAAAAGGACTGGAGGTGGGCAAATGTTGTCCCCATCTTCAAAAGGGGGGCGAGAGAAGTCCCAGGTAACTACCAACCAGGAAAGGTCCTAGAACACTCAGTCTGTGAACACTTAGAAAAGGATGCTGTGATTACCAAGACCCTGCATGGGTTTCTCAAGAACAAGTCATGCCATACAAATCTCATTTCTTTTCATGATAGAGTTACAAGCTTGGTGGATCAGGGGAATGCTGTGGACATAGTGTATCTTGATTTCAGTAAGGCTTTTGTCAGCACTGTTAAACAGAAAGCTGTGCAATGGAGCTCTCTTCCCAATCCTTCCAACCTGATGCTGGAAGAGAGAAGTCCTCTACTTTCAATCTCCATAGGCCAAGTAGTGGCAGACTCTCTCTGCAAAAGCAGAGGAATCAAATCCACATTTGGTTTATTTGATCCAGAAACTAAGCCTCCAACAATACAGAGATCACTTGTACTAAAAATGTATACTGACTATACTTTTAAAGTATTTTTTCAAAATTATTAATTCACAGAACTGTGGATACACTGGGCTTTTTAAAAAAGAAAACAATTACTTGCATCATAGTTTACAAGGAGGCAAATACATCATGAATTAATTTCAGGTTTGAATGAGAAAAGAATGGGGACTTGGATGTTTCTGAACTAGAATCACAAACTTTTCACAATTAATACTCACACTTCCGAAGAATAATAACAAATACAAAACAAAATCAAGGTCCTGACACAAATCTTCTTGATTGGCTTGGAATATCCATTCATGCACCATGATATGCAATCACATCTTGCAAACCTGCACAGATTTTCCCACATTCTCAAACAATTCTCAAGTGTTTGTATGGCTCATAGCTTTAGCAGTTTGCTCTGGTATACGTGACTAAAGACAGGGTAGGATCCTACAACTCAGTTAATTTGCAGTTTATGTATGTGTAAGTGTAGGGGTGTTGTTACGGCTACTCTTGAGTAACAACGTCCGAGTCTGCTCTGTCTTTAATAGTTTTATTGTATTTATAGTATTTACAGTGCAGATAGCAAAAAAAAATGACCTCTCGGTCACTCACAGAATCCGGGAGTGGACGTTTCCGGCTACGGGACCAGCATAAGAGTTTGGGCACCCCAAAACGCCTCCTCTCGACCTTACGTTTGGTTGCGCACCTCAACTCTGGCGCCGGAAGGGGCTGCCTGCTCCCCTCCCCCTCTTGGTCCTAGCAGTGCAGGGGCTCTCCCACATCGCTGAGCCCTGACATCTCCGCCCTGCTCACTTCCTGATTCCCCTCACCTGACCCACTGCTGCTGCTCTCACTGGGCGAAGTGCTGGTCAGCAAGAGGGGAATAATAATAATAATAATAATCTTATTTATACCCCGCCCTTCCCAGTCAAGACCGGGCTCAGGGCAGCTAACAACAAAAATATCAAAGCAAGCATAAAAGAAACAATTCAGATTAAATACAATGTTAAAATTCAAGTTTAAAATTAGGCATCTACAAGTGGAACCTCATTTAAATATCTGTAGGATAAAACCTTAGGAGGGTAACACCGGGGTCAGACTGAGTCAGTCCAAAGGCCAAGCGGAACAGCTCTGTCTTGCAGGCCCTACGAAAAGATCACAACTCCTGTTGTGCCTTAAGTCTCCTGAGAAAGAGTGTTCCACCAGGTCGGGGCTAGTACTGAGAAGGCCCTGGTCCTGGTCGAGGCCAGTCTAACCACCTTGTGACTTGGGATCTCCAGTATGTTATTATTTGTGGACCTTAATGTCCTCTGCGGGGAATACCGGGAGAGGCGGTCCCGTAGGTACGAGGGTCCTAAGCCGCATAAGGCTTTAAAGGTCAAAACCAGCACCTCAAACCTGACCCTGTACTCCACCGGGAGCCAGTGCAGCTGGTAAAGCACTGGATGAATGTGATCCCACGGCGAGGACCCCGTAAGGAGTCTCGCCGCGGCATTCTGCACCCACTGGAGTTTCTGGGTCAGTTTCAAGGGCAGCCCTGCGTAGAGCAAGTTACAATAATCAATAATCAAGAGGCTCCCTGTAGGAAAGCCCCCTGACATCCACCTCCCTTCATGTCCCCCTCCCCTCTCGAGGCAGGTTGCCCCATGGGCAAAGGTGGAAACCCCTCAAACGATGTGTCCGGATCAGTAGCAGCGAACAATTGCTGCCAGTCTGTTTCCTCCTGTGAGCTACTAGGGAAGCCTCTGAAAGACCCCTCCCCCTCATCCGTGAATACTGCTTCCCACCCCCACATCCCTCAGGGCTGTGGGGTTTCTTCCCATTCTTCTTCAACACACACTGACTCGCTCTCCAGGAAACCTTTGAAGTCCTCTTTGCTATCTGTGGGTGCAAACACCTCCCCCACCCACATTCTCGGCGGTTTGTGTCTGTGAGGGAATAGCACATGAAATTGTACCACTAGAAATTCCTCCTCTACGCTTTCCACCGGTACCCAGGCATTGTCTGAAGCAGGAGCCCCCTCCCATGCTACCAAGTACTCCAACCCTTCAGTTCCCCACCTGGAGTCCAGAATCTCTGTTACTTCATTGTCCAGTTCCTCCTCCACCATGGACGGTGGGGGGGCGCCTCCCGTTTCCTCCCTTTGGAACCAGTGCCCTTCCCTGTAAGAGGAGAGCAAGGACCTATGATATACCGGGTGTATCCTCATGGATTCAGGCAACTGCAACTTGAAAGCTACTGGGTTGATCTGCTGTAGCACCTTGAAAGGTCCCAGCCTTCTGGGAGCCAACTTCTTTTGTGGCCCCTGGGTGGGGAGTCCCTCTGAGGACAGCCAGACCTGGTCCCCCTCCCTGATTACCTCCCCTGGCCTCCTGTACCGATCTGCCCCCCTCTTATAGGCTTCCTTGGCCCTTTCCAGGTTTTCCTTGAGCTGCTGGTGTATCACCTCCATTTCTTCCACCCATTCCTCTGCTGCGGGAACCTCCCCCTCTTTCATCCTTCCCCCGGGAAAGGCTTGTGGGTCCTGCCCATAATTGGCATTAAAGGGCGTGGTTCCTGTCAAACATGTACCGCATTATTGTATGCGAACTCTGCCAGAGGCAACCTATCTACCCAATCATTCTGCCTCTGATTGACATAGCATCTTAAGTACTGCTGTTAAGATTGCATTTGCCCCCTCAGATTGGCCATTGGTCTGGGGATGGCACGCAGTGGAAAGGCTCACGTCTATGTGTAACAGGCTCATAAGCTTACGCCAGAAACGGAAAGTGAACTGCCTGCCACGATCTGAAATCACCCTTGAAGGTAACCCATGCAGCCTAAAAATATGTTCCACAAACAATTGGGCCATCTTCTCCGCCAACACTGCACATGCTACAAAGTGACACATCTTAGCCAGAAAGTCCACTATCACCAGGGCCGCAGTTTTACCCCTTGAGGGTGGCAGGTCTGTGATGAAATCTATGGACACCACTTCCCATGGCCTACTGGGTGTGGGTAAAGGCTCCAGAAACCCTGCTTGTGCCGCTCGCTCCCCCTTTGCTCACTGGCATGTGTCACAGCCTCTGACGTACTCCCTTATGTCTTCCCTCACCCTGGGCCACCAAAATTGCCTAGTGACCAATTGTGTGGTCTTCTCCCTTCCAAAGTGACCTGCTGTGGAGTTATCATGCAATTGCTTGAGTACGCGCCCCCGCAGGGCTTCCCTGGGCAGGTAAAGAGCACCCTGGCGAAAAAGTAACCCCCCCTTTCACCTCAAACCTTCCTCCTCCCCCTTCCCTTCCTGTAAGTCTCGCATCTTGGCTTGCGCAAAAGGGTCCTATTTGGTGCGCCAGACCAGTTCTGCTCCCCCCCCCACTGTACCCCATGTCCAGCTTCCTGGTGGGAACATGTGTCGGGCTATTGGTGGACCCTCATCCCCCATATACTCGGGTTTTCTGGATAGTGCATCTGCTCTGACATTCTGCTCCCCCGGGATACAGTGGATGGCAAAATTGAATTGGGAGAAAAAGTTCACCCATCTGATTCGACGCTGGTTGAGGACCCTGGCAGTTCTCCAAAACTAAAGATTCTTGTGATCCGTGTACACCTGGATGGGATGACGTGCCCCTACGAGGAAGTGTCTCCACTGTTTAAAGGCAGTGTGTATCGCAAGCAGCTCATGATCGAAGACTGTGTAATTCTGTTCCACCTGGTTTAGCTTGAGGGAGAAAAGGGCGCAGGGTTTCCACTCCCTGTTGGTGTCCGATTGCAACAAAATGGTGCCCACATCCGTCTCCACCCTGCACCCTGCACCCTGATGGGTGCGTCCGGCACCATGTGTAACAGATTTTGCTCTGACGCAAAGACTTTCTTAAGACTTTCAAACACCTGCTGCGCCTCCGGTGTCCACCTAAAACTCTTCTTGCCGCTCAAACAGTCAGTAATGGGCGCAGTCACATGGGAGAAATTATTGATAAACTTCCAGTAGAAGTTTGCTAAACTCATAAATTGCTGGACATCCTTCCGGTTTCACGGGCTCTGCCATTCCAGAACCGACTTCACCTTCGCCCTGTCCATAGCCAAACCCCTGTCAGACAGTTTGTAGCCCAAAAACTCCACCTCTGTGTGGAACACACACTTTTCCGGCTTCGCGTACAGCTGATGTTCCTTGAGCCTCTCTAACACCGCCCTGAGATCCTTCACGTGCTGTTCCTCACTCTCTGAATAGATCAGAATATCATCCAAAAAGGCGACACGGTTCTTGAACAGCAAGGATCCCAGGGTGTGGTGTATGAAGGCTTAGAAACACAGACTTCCTGCCTGTAAAGCAAACGGCATAACCAGGTACTCAAAGGCCCCCAGACCCCCCTGGTGGTACATGGTGGTTTTCCACTTATCTCCTTCCCTGACCCTTATCAGGTTGTACGCCCTGCGGAGATCCAACTTTATAAAAAAATTTCCCCTTCTCACCACATTCAACAGATCATCCACTCTTGGTATAGGGAACTCTATAGGCTCAGTCAGGGAATTGACAATTCTATAATCCACCACATCTAACCCATTCGCGCGTGTCCCCTTCCAGATGGTCAATGATGAAGGCCACCCTCTGCTGGTCGCCGGCAAATTCCCCCTCCTGCAATTTCAGGGCATAATTTATCTCTGTCCGAAAGCCCAAGTATTGCCGCGGATCACTGATGAATTTGTGCACCAGAGATGGTACCTTCCTTCCAAAGGCCCTGGGGCGGGCTATTGGGTCACCTTCCTCTGCTCATCCAGCCTGGCTTCCAGCAACGCTGCGTGCCCCTCGAGCTCCGCGGCCCGCTTGGTCACAGCCTCAAGTTGCTGTGCCAACTCCACCACCCGTGGCATGGCGTGCGCGGCTTGCTGTGCTGCCTTCTGCACTTCCTCCGAGCTCATCCTGGCGTTTTCCCCAAAAGCAGTCTCAAGGACTCCTGGATTGCTGTAGGGGTGTTGTGGCGGCTACTCTTGAGTAACAACGTCCGAGTCTGCTCTGTCTTTAAGAGTTTTATTGTGCATGGTATTTACAGTGCAGATAGCCAAAAAAGCATGACCTCTCAGTCACTCACAGAATCCGGGAGTGGACGTTTCCAGCTACGGGACCAGCATAAGAGTTTGGGCACCCCGAAACGCCTCCTCCCAACCTTACGTTTCATGGTGCGCCTTAACTCTGGCGCCGGAAGGGGCTGCCTGCTCCCCTCCACCTCTTGGTCCTGGCGGCGTAGGGGCTCTCCCATATCGCTGAGCCCTGACATCTCCGTCCTGCTCACTTCCTGATTCCCCTCACCTGACCCACTGCTGCTGCTCTCACTGGGCGAAGTGCTGGTCAGCAAGAGGGGAGGAGGCTCCCTGTAGGAAGGCCCCGTGATAGTAAGAGAACTAGATACACAGCCAGAGGTTTTAAAAAACAAAAACAAGCTTTTGCTGCTGCTGATTCCATAAGATAACTGCTTAACTTTTAAAAGATGGCTGCACTGCTGGCTAAGGAATAGTGGTACCTCAATAATGGTACCTCACTTGAGAAAATATTACATTAATGGCACCTCAATTCAGAAAGTATTGGTGAAACATGAGTGCAAAACACTGAAGGTGTTGGTGGAATAAAGCAGACTTCCTTTACATTTGGTGAAATTGTGTAAAGAGTAAAGAACTATGGTTCTGCTGAGATTTGATGTGTTCAATATAGCGAGTGGTTGCTGAACAACTCCAGGCACGCCTGGAAGAAGCAGACCATTTGGATCCCTTCCAGTCGGGATTCAGGCCTCATCATGGGACTGAAACTGCCTTGGTCGCACTGGATGATTATCTCTGGCAGGCTAGGGACAAAGGTGAGAGTTGCTTCCTAGTTCTCCTGGATCTCTCAGCGGATTTTGACACCATCGACCATAATATCCTTCTGGACCGTCTAGAGGGATTGGGAGCTGGGGGCACTGTCATGCAGTGTCCTCCTGGGCCGTGTTCAGAAAGTGGTGGGGGGGATGACTGTTCGGACCCCTGGGCTCTCACTTGTGGGGTGCCTCAGGGCTCTGTCCTCTCCCCCCATGCTTCTTAACATCTACATGCAGCCGCTGGGAGAGATCATGAGGGGGTTTGGGCTGGGTGTTCATCAGTATGCAGGTGATACCCAGCTCTACCTCTCTTTCAAATCAGAAGCAGTGAAGGTGGTGAAGGTCCTGTGTGAGTGCCTGGAGGCAGTTGGAAGATGGATGGCGGCTAACAGATTGAGGTTGAATCCTGACAAGACAGAAGTACTGTTTGTGGGGGACAGAAGGCGGGCAGGTGTCGAGGACTCCCTGGTCCTGAATGGGGTAACTGTGCCGCTGAAGGACCAGGTGCACAGCCTGGGAGTCATTCTGGACTCACAGCTGTCCATGGAGGCACAGGTCAGTTCTGTGTCCAGGGCAGCTGTCTATCAGCTCCATCTGGTACGCAGGCCGAGACCCTGCCTGCCTGCAGACTGTCTCACCAGAGTGGTGCATGCTCTAGTTATCTCCCGCTTGGACTACTGCAATGCGCTCTACGTGAGGCTACCTTTGAAAGTGACCCGGAAACTACAACTAATCCGGAATGCGGCAGCTAGACTGGTGACTGGGAGCGGCCGCCGAGACCACATAACACCGGTCTTGAAAAATCTACATTGGCTCCCAGTACGTTTCCGAGCACAGTTCAAAGTGTTAGTGCTGACCTTTAAAGCCCTAAATGGCCTCGGTCCAGTATACCTAAAGGAGCGTCTCCACCCCCATCATTCTGCCCGGACACTGAGATCCAGCACCGAGGGCCTTCTGGCGGTTCCCTCATTGCGAGAAGTGAGGTTACAGGGAACCAGGCAGAGGGTCTTCTCGGTAGTGGCGCCCGCCCTGTGGAACGCCCTCCCATCAGATGTCAAAGAGAAAACAGATACCAGATTTTTAGAAGACATCTGAAGGCAGCCCTGTTTAGGTTGGCTTTTAATGTTTAATAGATTATTTTATTTCATTTTTTCTGTTGGAAGCCGCCCAGAGTGGCTGGGAAAACCCAGCCAGATGGGCGGGGTATAAATGATAAATAATAATAATTATTATAATTATAATTATAGTACCTGTAGAAATCAGAGCCTGATAATAACAACGTAACTTTCATCTCCCTGACAAATGATATAGCCATTGATGATGCGCAGGAGATTTGCGGGACGCGGGTGGCAATGTGGGTTAAACCAATGAGCCTAGAGCTTGCCGATCAGAAGGTAGGCAGTTCGAATCCCCGCAATGGGTTGAGCTCCCGTTGCCCGGTCCCTGCCTCTGCCAACCTAGCAGTTCGAAAGCACCTCAAAATGCAAGCAGATAAATAGGTACCGCTCCGGCGGGAAGGTAAACGGCATTTCCGTGTTCTGCTCTGGTTTCGCCAGAAGCGGCTTAGTCATGCTGGCCACATGACCCGGAAGCTATACGCCGGCTCCCTCGGCCAATAATGCGAGATGAGCGCACAACCCCAGAGTCGGTCACGACTGGACCTAATGGTCAGGGGTCCCTTTACCTTTACCTAATGTGATTAAAGTAAAGATTAATCAGTGCAACTCCAATTTCATGATCCACTGGAAAAAAAACTTGAAAATTTGCTTCATCATAAAATTTAAACATTGCCGCATCAGCAGAACATAAAGAAAATGATCAAGGTGATGGTAAGCACATCTAGAGACTGCTTAATTTTACAACTGCTTAATGCCACAGGTGCTAGCCAAATAATATAAATATTAAATGTCCTATGGCACTGAGGCTTACAAAAGCTGGAGTACAGATGAACACTGTGGGGTCAGCAAAGAGGGATCAAAAGAGCAGGTCCACTGTCCCTCAGACCTTGTGGGGGGCCAGACTATATTTTGGGGGGGAAATGAACAAATTCCTATGCCCCACAAATAACCCAGAGATGCATTTTTAATAAAAGCACACATTCTACTCATGTAAAAAACACCAGGCAGGCCCCACAAATAACCCAGAGACACATTTTAAATAAAAGGGCACATTCTACTTATGTAAAAACACGCTGATTCCCGGACCGTCCACGGGCCAGATTTAGGTGGTGATTGGGCCGGATCCGGCCCCTGGGCCTTAGTTTGCCTACCCATGCTCTACATGAGGTCCCATATTTAAATTTGAAAATACATATCTATAAATGACTATCAAGTTATGCAGAACCTCAGAAATGTTGGCCATAATACTGATGTATTTTCCATTCTGCAGTGCCAAATCCAATGGCAATACATTTTGTCATTTTTTACTGTTACATTTGAGTCTTGCTGCTGAACAGAAACAAACATTCACTTTTGGGCCTGATGTGCAGTCAATTAATTGCTATGGATAAATATCAAGCCCTCTTTCTCTCTGGTGTCCTTAGGAGAAGAGGGGTAGAGGTGCAAGATGAGTTGGTGTCTGCTGGTGGCAATTAGAAGAGACTTCTCCAGTTTTCAGGGAAGTCTTGAGGAAGCCAGCACACTTTCATCCTTGTGAGGTGGCCGAAAGAGGTTATGAACTAGTTGTAGTCATTTCCACAAAGATCTTATGTTTCTGTTGCTGCAGTCCCTGACCACAAAAGCAACTGAAACATGGATGGTCTCTGTCATTGCTCTGTACAAAACAACTTGCTAAGCTTCCATGTTAACAAGATGCAATTCTCAACGGCCATAGAAAAGTTCTGCTGGAAGGTATTTTTGAAACAGCCCTACCTTGTCAGTGGTACTGGAGGGGATGGGTGTTACTCAGGTGCCAAGTCATAGCGGGTCACGTGTACAGTTCCCCAAAGAAGAAGAATGCCAGGCTACAAATATTTACCAAGAGCAAGAAGAATCTGCATATGTGGCCTCCAACATAGCATTGCAGGGGGTTAGACTAGATGGCCCTTGGGTACCTTCCAATTCTACAATTTTATGATGTACTTCAGCTTCCTGTTGCACATTCTCATCACCAGACAAAGATCCAGCTACAAGCAGATCAAATGCCCATTGACATGGAAAGGCAGAATACAAATAAACCATGGTGTTATTCCTGCACATATCTCTGCCTGAAAGCAAGGTTCCCTCCTGTGTCCCTTCCCTGCCCGAAACCTATGACACATGGCCACAAAACAAAATGCAATACTGTACAGCAAGGTGCGCCTGTTTCAATGATTGTTTAAAATGCAGCAGTGATTGCACAGATGCTTTCCATCCTGTTGCTAACCATTTTCTTACACTCTAACTTGTGCAAGTGATAATCAGGCATGGACTTATTCTGTAAGCCTCGTTTCTTCACAACCCACATTTCTACATGTCCATTTGCACCTGCTCTGTATAAAGCCTGTGACTTCCACCTTGCACATGCTCCAAGGGTTATGGCCATCTCTCTTACTTATGGTCGTGACTGCGTAATTGTCCATCCCACCTGGATATTCTCCCATGTATGGGAAATGAATGACATTTGAGGCTTGGGCGTAGAGGAAGGCAGCCTTTGAGAGGGGGCCGAGGAGAGAAACAACCTCGGGGGCGGGAAAGGGAGCGGGGGGGAGGGGACCCACGGGGGGGGAGGAGGAGAGGCCTCGCCGCCTCAAGGGAAGCAAACGGAGAGCCCCCCCCCCCCGGTACGGCTCCCGCCGCCGCCGCCTAACAGATCACGCTAAGGCCCGGAAGTTGAGGGGGGACGCAGATAGCCAGCTCCCCCCCCACCCGCCCGCCCAGGCAGAGAGGAATAGGGACCTCCTCGCCGTAACCGCCGCTCTCCTCACCTGCAAGCGCGATGCCGCCGACGTCGCCGACACCGCCTCTTCGGCCCGCCCCCTGGCCGGCGCGCGCATGCTCCGTGGCGCCTCTCGCCGCGCGGCCTGTCGGGGCCCGAGAGGGGGAGGGGAAGAGGGCGGTGGGGGAGGGGATGCCGGGAGGGGGGAGGGGTTCCCCCCAAGGGTCGGGCCTAGTGGGGGCTTTCCTTCCCTCCGCGTTCTGTTGGTTTCCCGCAGTCCCGCCGTGGGCTGAATCTGGCGGGGTTGTCCGCTGCCCAACGCCTCGGCGAGGGGAGGGGAGGGGAGCTCCGTTGGCCTTCGTGCCTCTCCCTGCCTAGCGAGGGGTCGCGGCTGCGGGAGCTGAGCCGGTTCGTGGATGGGGATCCGAAGGCAAGCAACTCAGCTGGCGGAATCCACAGGAGCAGCAGATCCTGATGGAGATCTTTACTCCCCACTTGTCACCTTTAAGACCCACCAATTCAGGGTGCAATGATCCCCATGGAAGTCACTGGGTCTTGCTCCTGAATGCTAGATAGGGTGGCAGCAGGGAGCCCTTTGGAACCCTTCACTTAGGTGCCAGGTAGCTGTGCAACTGCAATGCTTAGGTGTTCACAGTATCTTTCCTCGGGAGGAAGATAGGGAGAAAAACAGCCACTTCACTGATCTGCTTGGCCACACCTCTGCAACCTCATGAAGTGCCAAGCAGCCCACCAAGTTCAGTTGCCACCAAGCGGCATGGGTCCAGTAACACGCAGGTGCCTTTCAGTAATGTTTTACATTGTTAGGAAACATACTTTGGATGTGTATTCTGGTGGGAGTGCACCAGGCACATAAAAATTCTCCCTAATATTTCCCTTAGCCTAAAGTTCTTGTAGCATTGCTATGGCAGTATACCCTCCTGAGAGAGACTTAGCAGCAGGCTACAACCATGGATTCAGTGATCTATGAAATCTGACCATCTTTTAGGTGCAGATTAACTTTCCTCTCTTATTTTAAATTAATTTATTCAGGTTGCATAGAATTGGAAAGGACCACAAGGATCATCTTTTATATGCCTGTTGTCTTTGTCCATGGAGTTTTCTTGGCAGGGATACTGGAGTGGTTGCCAGTTCCTGCTCCAGGTGGATCACATTTCATCAAAACTCTCCACTATGACCTGTCCATCTTGGGTGGCCCTGCACAGCATAGCTCATAGCTTCTCTGAGTTATTCAAGCCCCTTTGCCACGACAAGGCAGTGATCCATGAAGAAGTGATCCATCAAGAGTTGGCCCATCAAGAAGGCTGATCGCCAAAGAATTGATGCTTTTGAATTATGGTGCTGGAGGAGACTCTTGAGAGTCCCATGGACTGCAAGAAGATCAAACCTCTCCATTCTGAAGGAAATCAGCCCTGAGTGCTCACTGGAAGGACAGATCGTGAAGCTGAGGCTCCAATACTTTGGCCACCTCATGAGAAGAGAAGACTCCCTGGAAAAGACCCTGATGTTGGGAAAGATTGAGGGCACAAAGAGAAGGGGGCGACAGAGGACGAGGTGGTTGGACAGTGTTCTCGAAGCCACCAACATGGAATCGTGGAATCATAGAGTTGGAAGAAACCACAAGGGCCATCCAGTCCAACCCCCTGCCAAGCAGGAAACACCATCAAAGCATTCCTGACCTATGGCTGTCAAGCCTCTGCTTAAAGACCTCCAAAGAAGGAGACTCCACCACACTCCTTGGTAGCAAATTCCACTGCCAAACAGCTCTTACTGTCAGGAAGTTCTTCCTAATGTTTAGGTGGAATCTTCTTTCTTGTAGTTTGAATCCATTGCTCCGTGTCCGCTTCTCTGGAGCAGCAGAAAACAACCTTTCTCCCTCCACTATATGACATCCTTTTACCGTATATATTTGAACATGGCTATCATATCACCCCTTAACCTTCTCTTCTCCAGGCTAAACATGCCCAGCTCCCTAAGCCGTTCCTCATAAGGCATCGTTTCCAGGCCTTTGACCATTTTGGTTGCCCTCTTCTGGACACGTTTCAGCTTGTCAGTATCCTTGAACTGTGGTGCCCAGAACTGGACACAGTACTCCAGGTGAGGTCTGACCAGAGCAGAATACAGTGGTACTATTACTTCCCTTGATCTAGATGCTATACTCTTATTGATGCAGCCCAGAGTTGCATTGGCTTTTTTAGCTGCTGCATCACACTGTTGACTCATGTCAAGTTTGTGGTCTACCAAGACTCATGCCAAGACTCCTAGATCCTTTTCACACGTACTGCTCTCAACCAGGACACCCCAGAAGTTGTTTTTGAAAACCTTTTTTTTAAAAAATGAATTTGCCTAAGATCCAGGACAAAGCATCTACTTTTGGATATTCTCCACCCCCCTGGACATCAACTCCGTGTTTCTCCAGGAAAATGTCCAGGAAAATCCAAACTTATGGCAGCCCTAGCAAAACATAATATCTCAAAGTTTCTATAAAGACAGTCCAAGAAATCACAGATATAAGGGTCAGAAGTAGCGGTATCAATACAAGTAGCAGTGGGTGTCATGCATATGGAGGACTCCCTGGTCCTGAATGGGGTAACTGTGCCCCTGAAGGACCAGGTGCGCAGCCTGGGAGTCATTTTGGACTCACAGCTGTCCATGGAGGTGCAGGTCAATTCTGTGTCCAGGGCAGCTGTCTACCAGCTCCATCTGGTACGCAGGCTGAGACCCTACCTGCCTGTGGGACTGTCTCGCCAGAGTGGTCTATGCTCTAGTTATCTCTCGCTTGGACTACTGTAATGCGCTCTACGTGGGGCTACCTTTGAAGGTGACCCGGAAACTACAACTAATCCAGAATGCGGCAGCTAGACTGGTGACTGGGAGCAGCCGCCGAGACCACATAACACCGGTCCTGAAAGACCTACATTTGCTCCCAGTACGTTTCTGAGCACAATTCAAAGTGTTGGTGCTGACCTTTAAAGCCCTAAACAGCCTCGGTCCAGTATACCTGAAGGAGCGTCTCCAACCCCATCTTTGTGCCCGGACACTGAGGTCCAGCACCGAGGGCCTTCTGGCGGTTCCTTCGCTACAAGAAGGCAAGCCAAGCATGCATACAGGGAACCAGGCAGAGGGCCTTCTCGGTAGTGGCACCCACCCCGTGGAATGCCCTCCCACCAGAGGTCAAAGAGAACAACAATTACCAGACCTTTAGAAGGCATCTTAAGGCAGCCCTGTTTAGGGAAGCTTTTAATGTTTGATGGATTTCTGTATTTTAATATTTTGTTGGAAGCCGCCCAGAGTGGCTGGGGGAACCCGGCCAGATGGGCGGGGTATAAATAATAAATTATTATTATTATTGTTGTTGTTGTTGTTGGGGGAACCCAGCCAGATGGGCGGGGTATAAATAATAAATTGTTGTTGTTGTTGTTGTTGTTGATATTGTTGTAAGGAGCCAAAAAAGAATAATACTACTTAAAAAAACTGATTTGGATCAACCCCCAGTAGCAACATAGTAATATGAAGAACCTGTTCTGAGACTTTTTGCTAGATATACAGTACAAGCCTATGCATGTCTGTTCAAAAAAAAAAGTCCACTGAGTTCAATTATACTTACTGCTGCTAAGTAAGTTGGTATAGCATTGAAGACTTAGACCTTGCAGTTGCCCCTACCGCTGGCAGCTGTGCAAATGAAGAGTTCTGAAGGTTCCCCACTAACAGGTAGAAGGAATCTCTCTCCCCACACACAGTCCCAAGAAACTGCTGTTCTCCAAACTTACTGTTATTCTCGTCATTCTTTTCCATAGGAGATGCAAGAGCGGATAAATAAATACATAGAAACAACAGGTAAAAAAGGGCAGGCAGTAGTGCTCATACCAGACTTCTAAGTATTAGTTTTATTTTATTTTATTTATATAATAAAGCAGCATCAAAATGCAGGCAGGTTCATATGAGGGAATATGGTCTTGCAGATAGCTTGGAGCTAAGCCTGGTGGGGCTTTATAGGTCATAAGCTGCACTTTGAATTGTGCCCGCAAATAGACTGGTAGCCAGTGGAGCTGTTCTAACAAGGGAGTCGTCTGCTCCCTATAACCATCTGGCTGCAGCTCTTTGAGGCACTTGAGGTTTCTGAGCCCCATGTAGAGTATTTAATCCAAACGGGATGTAACGGAGGCATTGGTCACTGCAGCCAAATCAGTCATTTCAAGGAACAGACACAGCTGGCCTGGCACACTAGCTGTAAGTGTGCAAATGCACTCCTGGCCACTGCAGAGACCTGTGCAACCAGGCTCAGGGCTGACTCCAGGAGTATGCCCAAACTGCAAACCTGTGTTTTCAGGGGAAGGGTGACCCCATCCAGCACATGCAGATTTCCTTATTCTCTGTTCTGCCCAAGAGCACCATTTCCTTATCTGCCTTTCCCAAGAGGCTCCAACATAACAGGAAGGACATCTTGTAGGTCTGAAATTATTCCAGATGCACATGCAGTCCGTATCCCCAGTTACTACCCCGTATCTCCCCCTCACTCAGCTTCCTCCTCCTGGATAAAAATTGGGTTTATTTACAAAACACACACCTATCAAATTGAACATGAAAATAATAATACTGAATCAAAAAAGAAACAAACAACAAGACATAAAACAAAACAAAAAAGTACAAATAAAACATGATATTGTACGAAAACGTATACAAAACAAAGTCTATACACACACACACACACACACCATATTTCAGTTCTTTTATTACAATTTACTTCCTTCATCCTCAACATGGTTCTTAGGATATAAAAGGTTAAGATGTAAAAGATATAGAAATAAGGTAATATTATATAATATTAGAAGTATATAAGAATCGCAGAAGGAGGAGGAATGAGGAAGTCAATAGATTAGTAATAAGGGTTATAAGTTTGAATTTTTGTTTTTTACATTTTTAGTATTTTTTGTACTTTTTGTATTGTCATTTTTTCTGTTTTGTATGTTTTCTTTTTTGTTTTGTTTTGTATTTTTTAAAATGTTTTTTTAATTGTTTGAAAACCTTAATAAATATATTATTAAAAAACCATGGTTCTTTTATCGTTTTTGGTAAACTCTCCTTTTTAGTTCATTATTACTCCCTTTTTCTGTTTTTAACTTAAGTACCATAAATTATTTTGCAGAAGTTAATCAAAACAATTTGTTATTTCATGTGGCATGGAGCCCAAGGTGCCCCCAAGTTCTCCCAGGCTCTGATTTGCCCTCCCTCTTTTAAACTATTGTTTTTATTTTCCAGAGGCTGTCTCTTCCCAGCATCCTCTTACTGATCTCTAGTGTCAATTACCATGATCTTGTGGGGGGTCAGCATTGGGGTGGGAGCAGCATCAGGGTGTTTTGCCTACAGCAGCAAAATGTCTCAGGCTGGTTGCAGACAATAGCGGCAGTAGTGCTGCAGGTCCCACCATGTCCTCAGTGCTATTTGACACCTGCATGAAAATGTTGAAGTGCTTCTTAGGAGATTTGGGGTGAGGTGTCATCAGTACCCTGATGATAGCCAGCTCTGGTTCTCTGTAACATTTGAACCAGGAGATCCAGTGCAACCCCTGGACCAGTACCTGGAGGAGGGCCAGCAGCTCAACAGCGGGTGCTCCAATCCCGTTGGCTCCAGGGATCTGCTTTGCAAGGGAGGGTTGCAGAAGGCGCCAGTCCTGTAGGCTGCAATGTGGCTGCGGTGCATAGCTGCCAAGTTATCCCTTTTTTTAAGGGATTTCCCCTTATGCTGAATAGGCTTCCTCGCAAGAAAAGGGAAAACTTGGAAGCTATGCTGCGGAGAGGATGAGACCCAGTGTCCTGTCCCCCTACCAACCATATGTTTAATTAGGGTTTTTTAACTCAGATTAAATGTGTGGTTGGGAGGGGAAGGAGGAAGGGGAATAACCATCTCCCTCTCCTGTGAATCAATTTTGACCCAAATCGAGGCAGAGTCTGCCCTTAGTCAGGGTCAGTCCAAAGTTGTGGACTGGGGCGGGGGGGGGGGGGCTGTGCACAACCCTAATAACATGTAGCTAGAAGGAAATAGCCATGCTTTCCCATTGGTTGGATCATTAATTAATTAATTAATTAATTAATGTATACTTTGTTTTCAAACAGACCTTACTGATTATCACATCCAACCAATGGACAGGTTTGTAACAGTACAATGCACACCTCTACTTTGGAAGTGAGCCCTATTGTATTTAAATATTAAATTTAAATATATGCATGTCTACTCAGAAGTAAGTTGCACTGTGTTTAGGGGGGCTTGCTCCTCAATAAATGTGTTTAGCATTGCATCCTAAAGGCCTGCTTTTTCATAGAATTGTAGAATTGGAAAGAACTCAAAGGGTCATCTCATCCAAGCTTCTGCAATTCCTTTAAAGGGGGTCATTTTGCCGACTCGGCTACAGATCATTGTAATAATTTTTGCATGTTTTTCATATTTTTTGAATGGCTAGACTTCTTTCTTCCCAGCTTGCAGATATTATTTCCTTAAAATACTATCAAGTTTGCTTTAACATTCTATCCCAGTAGATACTATTTAAAGCATTTAATCCTTTAATATAAAAATAGGAACCAGCTTATTTTTCTTCCTTTTTAATAGACCCTAAACAATAATGTGTGGTCTTCTTTCCTGAACTCAGATCATGAAAGAGGTCATTATTATCAAATTACAGGTTTCTGAGGGATATATGATATGATAATTACTGGCAAAAGACTATGCAGCAACAACATTACATTCCTTCTATGAATACAGGCTATGAAAAAATGTTTTACAGCTTGATATTTGCATACAAATATTCAAAGACTGAAACATGCATAGAAATATTTAGAGTTAACTCAAACACTGGTTTTTAATGAAACAAAGCAAACAAGTCAGCAAAATTTTGTCAATTTCACACTTAATCTACTCTTGCCAGTGCCAAATGTATTCTATTTTGAGTCAAGAAAGGAGGCAAAAAATTAGTCTCTTCAAGATCTCAGTCTTGAATTTAATATTTTCTAAGAGGATCTCACTTTTAATTACAAGACCAGTGGCAGCTGGAGTGTCCAAAATGTGATGCGCTCTGCCATGTCCGTATATAAGAAGCCACTCAGTCAATATTTGACAAATAACATTTACTCTTGATGCTGTGTACCTGATGCTGGACTAAATTTATAGTTTTCTATTCTATCTGGTGGTAATCTTTGTATTCAAAAGACAGCATGCTTATATTAAGAGAGAATGGGTTTGCTCAGAAGTGGGTAGGGCATGCTACCACACAGGGCAAACCGGGCATACAGCCCCTCCCACTGTGTCATCCTGTTCCCCCTTAGGAAGAAGCTGAAACGTCTGGGATGGACCAGGGCATGGCTACATAGGACTACTGATGTCACATCCCACCTTTACCAGTTTCCTCTCTCAATATTTTATATCAGTGTATTCCCAAGCAATTGACAGAGGGTTTTTAAAAATAAACAAATCTCATTCTACAGGTTTCTTCAATATGGTCACTGTGAATCCTTCAGATGCATTTAAGGGAATTGCTTTATTGCTACTGTTTCTCTAACAGCTACCGTAGTGATCCACAGCAGAAATTTTATTTTCTCACTGCTACTTTTCAACTTCTTTAACAACCCTTGTGAGAGTCTTTGTCAGAGGCCTTATGTAAGCCCAAATAAATTATGTCAGATGGCTTGCCTTCTACAGTACAGCTAAATTCTCACTTCCAAAATCAACTTTAATCTAATTCAGATAAATATCAAGAACACTAATAAACTATTCCTGCCAACATAGCAGTTCGAAAGCACGTCAAAATGCAAGTAGATAAATAGGAACCGCTACAGCGGGAAGGTAAACGGCGTTTCCATGTGCTGCTCTGGTTTGCCAGAAGCAGCTTTGTCATGCTGGCCACATGACCTGGAAGCTGTACGCCGGCTCCCTCGGCCAATAATGCGAGATGAGCGCGCAACCCCAGAGTCGGTCACGACTGGACCTAATGGTCAGGGGTCCCTTTACCTTTACCCTTTAATAAACTATATTTGATTTATTTGTTTGGCAATAGCTGGACTGATGCTTTATTGTCATGTTCATGTCAATAAAATGAACTGGGTTTTAAGTGTTGCCCCCATATTCCTTTGAACACTGAATAACTTGGTGTTCTGATGTGTCTGATGCACATGAAGAACCTGTGTTGTCTACCTGCTCTGTCTGGAAACTTTGCTTTCAGAGGTAATCAAAGTGATGACAAGCAAAAGACACAACTCATTGGCAACTATTACTAAGAAACAGCACAGCTGTGTGTGTGTAGAAAGCCCACTCCTTGCTATCCTACCCATCTAGTTTCATATGACCCCCAAGCTTCAGAGTGTCACTAGGCCTGTGTAGTGTTCTCCACCACCTGAGTCGTCACTTACTAGGTGTTGAAAGTGAGGTGTGTATAACTCCCCTTTGAAAGTCCGATGGTGCACTGAAGGAGAACAGCCTCCACTGTAGTCTAAGTTCTGCCAGAGTCAGACTGTTGGTGTGGTGCCTCTGGTAGGGAAAAGACTTAATAGAATAAGTGGTGCCATAAGTCTTGCGTTATCCCCTTAGCATAGTGTCACCACTTCTAGTAACACCAAAAGAGAGGACCCAGATAAGCATACACAAATTTTGAAATAATTATTCTAATTTAAATAGAAATGTAGTGATTTTTCTTATTGCAGTGAGACCAGGTGACCTGTGTACTTGCTCAGTCTGTTATCTAGTTGATGGGGTCCTACTCTGCATTCTTATGGTTCCTACAGTATATCATTGAGCAGTCTTAGAGAAGGCACTCCTCACAATAGAGGACTGTGCTTTTTAAAGTAGGACGTGGCCACACACCTTCAGCAATGGAGAAATTTGTTATGTATTTAGTGGTCTGTGTTTGCCTGAGCTTGAGTCTGGACTAAGGATTCTGAGCTCCTGTGTTCTGATTCAGTACATGATCACAGAACATTTCAGAATTCGGCCTCTGCCATTGGCCCTTGAACTCAATCATGATTTGCAGTTTGGAAGTTTGGACAGCCAATCACGTTGGGAGTGGGTTTCAGAAATGTATATAAGCAGTTGCTTTGCTCCTGTTTCCCAGTTATGTAGTTCAATAAAGGTTCTTGCTGTTATCACTGTGTCTTGTCTCATGGGAACCCACCTACACTTCAAAAATTTCCACACAAGAGCATATTTCAATTAAAACACACACATTCCCCTTGTATTTGGTGGGTTAACTCACTGTGTTGAATTCCTTTTTGAATTGCAGTGCACATTTCTTTGCATACCATGTTCACTTTGGCTTCGGTGAATTAATGTTTAAAGGCCTTTATCTTAGGCCATGGTATGAACTTGATGTCTACCCCAGACAGGCCTCTTGAGTGTAAACCATTCAGAATGGAAGATGAACTATCAAACCAGCACAGGAATATAAAAAACATTTCTCAAGTGGGAGTTAGTGCAGTGCAATGGCTATTCTGTGCACATATCAGTGTTAATCCACATGTGGGTTGCACAGATCCACAATTTCCATGTGCACATTTACCCACACAAGTGCTTTTAATTAAACTCTAGTGTTTCCTGTCCATACTAGTGGGCAGTACTTCATGGGATGTATTTGCACTGTGCGTTGTTGTCCCCTCCCCTCAGTACTTCCCCACCATCTCTGAGTTCTGAAAACCTGAGATCCTTTGTGGAGATGCAAACAGGTATTTGTTTGGCTGTGTGTGCAGCCTTTTTAAAAAATGAGATACAAATGTTCTAATATACCAGACTTGCACAGAATGGTGGGTTAAGGGGTGGTTGGGTGGGTGGCCCCACCAGTAGTTCAGCCTCCCTGTGTTCCAAAAACCTGGAGGTACATCTTGGGCATGAACACAGGTGTCTGCTTACCTGTGTGGTTGGCATTCAGAGAGAGAGAGAGAGAGATGCTTTCCAATAGACCAGACTTACATAAAGCATTGAATTAGTTTTTTTTTAAAAAAAATACATGTGTGTTGCATACATGGGATACATCAAATCCAATTTAAACTGCCATGTGTGCACAAGCTAAGTATAAGCCAAAAAGTTCCCAACTGAAATCTCACTTCCACCACCAACTGACCCAAAGGGCCCCAGGCAAGTCACCATACTCTCAGGTGTTGCTCTACATCTTCCCTACAAAAATAATGATGCTCGTCCCTGTTCTTGTAAGGAATACTGAGATAATGTAGGAGAAGGACACTTGAAATCTGCTTCTCTGAATGCTGAGTATTAATATTAAATAGCTAAATGAAAAGGAAAGAACCATCAAGCACAAATCTTTCTCAAAGGATTTTTAAAATACTGGCACCCACTAAACCATCCATTTCTCAGTGTTGATCTTCTTTGTTTGTTAGCATGGGACAGATGCTTGATACAGCACCTGAATGTACATCCACTTTGCCAAAATGGACTGCCTGGTTATTTTTCCTTTCTTATAAATATCCAGTAGCTCAAAGAAAACTTCCTGATGTCATACCCTTGAGCAGCACACCACCCACCGCCTGACCTCCTTCCCTTGCAAGAAGAAGCTTCCCCCCAAGAGGGGTGGGAAAGGGAACTGCTTTCATGCTTTAGCAACACTTTCTCCTCCACCTATTTCCTTCTTAGTTTTCTTTCTTGCTGTATATTTCACTATCCTCTAACAATAGCTTTGTTTCCACAGCTGCACTGATTATATTTCTTAGTGTTTCTCATTTTTTCCAGAACTATTAGGGTGGGTTGTTTTTATTCGCTTAACTTGGAACAGCCTGCAATAATATTGCAGAAGAGCCTGAGAATAAGGTAATAAGCACAGGCCACTTTTATTTCTTTGCCTGTTTTGTTAGCCCCCCACCCCACCCCAGCCTCTATCAGTTTATGTAACAGTGAGTCTGCTGTGATATGTCCTGGACAGGTAGCCTAGAAAAGCCAAATGTTTAGTAAGAATATTCCAAAACGCTCACCCTGCATTTAAATATCCCCATATGCTTAGTTCTTCCTGTGTAGGCCCTATTTTATCCCAATTTTCTACCAAAAGAACAAATATTGGGGAAATCTTCAAAGACTTAATGGCCCACTTCACACATATTACTAAGCGAAACCATGGCTGAGGTGAATGAGTGAACATAGGGGCATTCACGGGGTGGGGTGGGGGGAAATCACCAGGATCCTCATCCCCCAGTCCTCCTAGTGCCACACTGCTCAATGTTGAGATAGGATTTGACTTAGCATGACATCCAAACCTGGACTCATGGCTTCTCTCTCTCAGACAAACCAGGAGCAGTAAACCAAGGAAATCTTGATTGCAGCTAGTGTTTCCCTCTTCTAGTTGTACAATCCTGTAAGGATAAGCAATGCCTTGTGGGTGGCCTTTCACAGAACCAAGGGTATTCCTTGGTGCAATTTTTCTTCTGCGAGCATAGAGAGGTGCTCTGCTTGCATGAGGGTTTAGGAGTAATCCCTGTGGATATCCCTCAAGGATAGGGTTACTCTATGATTCTGTGCAACTGTATAATTATATTTGATAACTTTGGTCATGTTTATTTGACCAAGTACACTTTACTTTGTTGGAGAAATGTAAAAGGGGTTCCAAAACTGGAGGTATCACTCACAGAAACCCAAGAGGAAAAGAGGCAGACTTCAAGAGTCTCCAGCCTGTCTTTGCTCCACCCATTTCATCCCTCTCCAGGTTCTGGGAGTCAGTGGGGAGGGGAGTTTGTCACAGCATGCCTCTTCACCAGCTGGACTCATCTCTGCCTCTTGGCCTCCCTCCCCTCCTGTTTTAGGTTCTGCCTCTGATTCTGGACTTCTCTCTGCCCCGGACTCTGTGTCCAGTTTACATCTGATAGATATTTATATCATAAAACAGTATATGTTAAAAATTCATTTTCCAGTCGATCAGATAGATGACAAGTTGTTTTGCAGTACTGTATGTAATAAATACATACATACACGGGTGGCGCTGTGGGTTAAACCACAGAGCCTAGGGCTTGCCGATCAGAAGGTCGGCGGTTTGAATCCCCGCAACGGGGTGAGCTCCCACTGCTCGGTCTCTGCTCCTGCCAACCTAGCAGTTCAAAAGCACGTCAAAGTGCAAGTAGATAAATAGGGGAAAGGTAAACGGCGTTTCCGTGTGCTGCTCTGGTTCACCAGGAGCGGCTTAGTCATGCTGGCCACATGACCTGGAAGCTGTCTGCGGACAAATGCCAGCTCCCTTGGCAAATAACACGAGATGAGCGCCGCAACCCCAGAGTCGGTCATGACTGGACCTAATGGTCAGGGGTCCCTTTACCTTTACCTTTATGTAATAAATGTTCATTCCAGAACACTGGAAAAATGAATGAATGTTAGAATGCAGAGTCCAGTGTGGTTTCTAATTGGATGGGGAGGGCTGTGTGTTGAGATTCCTGCATTGCAGGGGGTTTGACTAGATGACCCTTAGGGTACCTTCCACCTCTTACCATTTTATGATTCTATGAATTCAAGATTAATTGCACTTGCTGTGTCTAGCTGGTTCTCTCTTCATGCATCCAGGGGAAACCCTAATTTAGAGAAGTCATCCCGGTTTCGGATTTGATTCCTGAACATCCCACTTTCCCTTAGGATGTCCCTATTTTCATTGGAGAAATGTTGAAGGGTATGGAGTTATACAACTCCCGAGCCATCTGAAGGCTGTATAGTGAAGTGGGTTTTTTTTAATGTTTAATGTTTTACTATGTTTTATATATGTTGCAAGCTGCCCAGAGTGGCTGGGGCAAACCAGAATGATGTGTGGGGTATAAATAGTAAAAATATCATTATGGAATGGCACATCCCTATTTTCATTGGAGAAATGTTGGAGGGTATGACAGCATTTTATGCATTCTAACAGTATACTCCTTCCCGTGTTCTGGAATAAACATCCATTACATATA
Source organism: Zootoca vivipara (assembly GCF_963506605.1). Classification (NCBI taxonomy): domain Eukaryota; kingdom Metazoa; phylum Chordata; class Lepidosauria; order Squamata; family Lacertidae; genus Zootoca; species Zootoca vivipara. Next base: position 94,932,900 of record NC_083280.1, on the reverse strand, counting down.
GTACCTAAAAGCAACTCGTTCTACACTGTAAAAAGTAGACAGGCACAGGTCTTTCTACCTTAGCTAGGCCATAGCCCCCCCTCAAAATGCAATCATTAAAGCAATAACAGTTATTTTTATTTTTTATAACATTTTTATTAATTTTCACAATAAACAAAATCATTAAAGAAAAATAAAAAACATAAAAGAATACATTTTAAACAACTCTATACTGTACACGATCAATATTAACTCCACACTGTGGGATTACTTGAACTTTCCTCCACTCCCTCCCCTGGTTCCTTTGTATTATCTTCATTCATGCATGTCAATAAAGTCTTTATCTCTAATTACCTCCAAATTCAAACATTATCTATAATATTACATTTGTTTTTAAAATCCTGCTAATGTATTCACTTCCTTACAATGCTTTTGCAAATATGCAATAAACATTTCCCATTCTTTTTTATATTTGTTATCATCTTGATTTCTACGTTTCCAAGTTAGTTTAGCCATTTCCGCATACAGTATTCCATTAACTTAATTTGCCAATCTTCTTTAGTGGGGACTTTTTATTCTTTCCAGTGTTGGGCTAGCAATATCCAAGTGGCTGTTGTTGCATACATGAACAAATTCTTGTATTCTTTAGGTAGATCCATTCTTGTGACACCTAGTAAGAAAGCTTCTGGTTTTTTAACAAAGGTTATTTCTAACATTTTTTTTTCAATTTGTTATGTATCATTTCCCATTTTTAATAACCTTACATTGCCACCACATATGATAAAACATACCTTCCACTTCTTTACATTTCCAACACTTATTTTCCCTTGTTTTATACATTTTTGCCAATTTAACCGGTGTTAAATACCACCTATACATCATTTTCATTTTATAACCAATCTGTTACCTTCCCTTTTATTTCTTGAAATTCATTCAATTTTAATTGATTATCAATTTCTGTTAACAGGTCTCTCTATATGTTGCTCAATTCATTTTCATATTTATTTTTTTCATGGATATTGCTTCCAGCACTGACAGCCACCATGGGGTTTCCCCCCCCCCTAATAAATCTTTATATTTCCCCCAAACGTTAAAAATAGCATTTCTTATTATATGATTCTGGAAGCCTTTATAGTACCACAAGTTTGCATGCCAACTAAATCTATTGTCATGTCCTTCTAAATCTAATAAATCTGTGTTTTTAATACTATCCAATCCTGGATCCAGCATATGCAAGAAGCTTCATAATATAGTTTTATATCTGGTAAGGAGAAGACCCTCTGTCTTTAAGATCTGTTAGTAATTTATATTTTATTCTTGGCTTCTTTCCTCGCCAAATAAATCTTGAAATACTGTATCCTTTTGCCTATCTTTGAAGCAACTTACATTGCTTATCACTGGGATTGATTGAAATGGAAATAACATTTTTGGCAGTACGTTCATCTTGATTACCGATATCATTCCTAATAAGGATAGATTTATTACTCCCCAAATCTCTAAATTTCTTTTTATTTCTTTCCCTATTTTCTTTCCATCAGTTATGCTACCCTACTTCTTGGACTGGTGAGAGGTTCAGGCATATACCTTTGTTTCATTTTGCTTTTTTGGAAAAAGGTCAATGGCAACTTGAGATGTTTAATAGTATTTGAATGTATACACAGATATACAGATTTTACATAGGTGGAGGTACACTTTAAACACTTGTAACAGAACTTTGCCCCATGTAAAACACATACTCCTTTGGGGTACTATTCACCTGTTAATGATAATACCACATACTTAAATGTGATTGACTGGAATTGCCTCATGAAGAATCTCATGTTTTTGCAGCAGTAGTATTTGTGCTAAAGCTGAAAATCAGTATTAAGGGCAGAATCCATAAACCACAGTAATTTTAAGGAAATGGATTTCCTGTCTGCCTTGTTTTGTGTGTGAATCTAATTAAGTGCAGCCTTTTGGCTGCTGGGTAATTTTTCCACAGATATCAGAATATAGAGTTCACAAGCACAGAAAAAGACTAACAAATACTTGATAAGGTTGGGTTTGATTAGATACTAGATACTTGGTGGATTCCTGCCTATATCCTACATAGTCCTCCTGAAACTATTGTAGACTAAGAATCAACACACTGTATTTAGATTTTAAAATCTCTGCCCAGCTATGCAACTAACTGCATGACCTTGGACCATCTCCGGTCATCTGTCCTGCCAACCTACCTCATAGGTTGTTAGTGAAGATTAGAGTGGAATAGTCTTGTATGCATTCTCTGGTCTGTTGGGAGGAAACCTAGAAAAATGTATGAGATCTTCAGCCCCTGTTTGTTTGTTTGTGTTGCTCCAAAGGCAGAAGTCCTTGTGTCAATGGCTGCAACCCATTATGTCAATCTGTGATCAAGGCACGAAGAACCTGAATTTATTGCTTGAATGGCTTAGAACCTGGATTCCTTCCCTCATTTCACCAAATAATTGAGGCCAAAAGTATTGAGCTTCCATGTGTGTCTCAGAGGCTATGTCCCAGGTATGTGGAGAAGTGAGCTCAGTGCTAGGAAGCCCAGAGCAGGGCACAAGCGTGACTTTGTCAATTTTTGGAACATGGTGTCTTCTGGGGGAAATCCTCCCTGTAGCTGAAGGTTGTTACCAGAAAAACTGTGCATGACTGGGAATGAGATTGCTTATTATTTCTTCAAGGTTTGCTTTCCCCCTCTACTCAACATGCTTTTGTTTTCAAACCCCACCAAATTTCACATTAATTTTTTTTAAAGAAAAAAGCAACTTTAAAAATAAGAATGAAAAAAATTAAAGTAATTTTTTTCAAATTGCAAGTAAGAAATAATTGCCTCCCATGGCACCCAGCTAATGTTTTCTAGATTGCTTATGTTTTATGAGGAGGAGAAGACTATGCAGACCCTTGTTGCCATCACAGCTGCAAACGGAAGATTAGCATATGAAGAAGTTCCAGGTGGAGGGGAGTCCCAAGCTGATCTTAATTGGGAATAATCTGTTGGAAAAATATATCTCAGCTGAGACAGTAGAAAGAAAGCACTATACATTCCTTGCAGGCACTCCCTTAATTCTCATAAGAGCATCAGGAAAGTTTTATAATGCATGGTTAAAGGCTAGTAAAGTTGAACAAATAAGGATTGTTATTCATTCTCTCCATGCAATAATGAGTGTATCCCTGCCCATCCTTTGCTATTAGCAGGGCCCTGTCTCATTGTTTCCATTTTGCTATGACAGTAGAATATAGCAAATCTGATGACTAAGATAGAGGATAATACCGGTATATCAATGCTGATGTGTTAAAGTTCTGTTCATAGTATTAAGTGAAATCCAAAGTATAAGCTTTCCTACAGTTCCTTACTTGTCTTCTGCTTAAAATCATTGAGAGCTACTTCATCATGGAACAAACCTGAGACAAACTGATCTGTTCTGCTCCAGTCCATGGAATGATACACACGAAACCATCGTGAACAGCTGCATATTGGGCCATATTAGTCATAGATGAAGTGGAAATTTGAAATAGCCCCAGGCGTGTCTTGCTCTGACATAACAAAGCCGTCTACAACAAACTCAGAAGAGTAATCACATACACATACACAATGTAATCAATGAATTACATGATGCACTAAATTTAGATACCTCACCCACTTGTGAGGTGGGACCACCCCAGCTCTCCCTCCTGCTGCTCCTGGCAGCCAGGCAGAAGGTTGGGGTGGGCAGTAAGATTTCTGTGCAGTCTGGAACTAACATAGCACCACAGTTCAAGAAGGATACTGACAAGCTGGAACATGTCCAGAGGAGGGCAACCAAAATGGTCAAAGGCCTGGAAACGATGCCTTATGAGGAACGGCTTAGGGAGCTGGGTATGTTTAGCCTGGAGAAGAGAAGGTTAAGGGGTGATATGATAGCCATGTTCAAATATATAAAAGGATGTCATATAGAGGAGGGAGAAAAGTTGTTTTCTGCTGCTCCAGAGAAACGGACACGGAGCAACGGATTCAAACTACAAGAAAGAAGATTCCACCTAAACATTAGGAAGAACTTCCTGACAGTGAGAGCTGTTCGGCAGTGGAATTTGCTACCAAGGAGTATGGTGGAGTCTCCTTCTTTGGAGGTCTTTAAGCAGAGGCTTGACAGCCATATGTCAAGAATGCTTTGATGGTGTTTCCTGCTTGGCAGGGAGTTGGACTGGATGACCCTTGTGGTCTCTTCCAACTCTATGATTCTATAGCGATCAGGCCCACATTGGGCCAATAATGTTGCACAGTGTCCATGAGACAGCCCAGCTCCTTCCCACCTCCAGAGTGCCACATTCGGGGGTCTTCTGCTGGTTACTGCCAGCAGGCGGAAGGATCCAATTATACTTATAAAAAAAGGGGTACAGGCGAATCAGTCATAAAAAAGAACATAGTTCCTGCACTAGCTATTTATTTATTTAGTTTGTAACGTACCTATGACGGACAGCAGAGTCAGACCAGAGTCTGGTGATGCAGTGCCTCAGAATTCCACCAGAGGGCTGGAGCCTCTCTCTGATTGGCTACTAAGACAGCCAATGGGGGGAGTATACTTTGTACTTCACTGTTCTGTAAGTACAGTATATAAACTATAGGTATGAAGTGAACTATACTTCCTAGCCACGCTATATAGCTCTTACCTGTTTGCTTCAAAAGGAAAAATATATTTGAAAATGGCCCTTAGGCTACCTCATAATATTCATTGTGAGTGCAGATGCAGATGATCCACACAAAAATCCAGGTGTTTGCCTGGCTGAGATTAAAATAAGCACCTGAAAATAAATGCATATTTTTAAATGCCAGAAATATTTCACTCAAATTATGCCTGGTTAAAAAAGATGTTGGGCTCAAGTAAAATACAGTATATGAGAAATGTGACTCGACCAGGGTTGAGCATTTGGCTGAAATTCTTTTATCCATAAAGCCATCTATTTTACTCCAATAGTTTTAATTACACATCTTGTAGTCATGCTTTTGACTCCATTTCAGCTTCTCTCAAGCTTTTTCCTCTTTGGTCTTATGACTCATTTTGATGGGCAGCTTTTATGCACATTGTATTTTTATGTTGTACATTAAATCTGATATCATGCTCAGGTGATTTCATGATCTAACATGAACTAACTGGTGTGGTTGTAATTGATTCAGCAGTTGACAATAGCTTACAGTTTACACATCCTGGGAGTTAAATAATGTGCAATGCTGGGAGGATTCCTGCCAAGCACAGAAATAACAGCAGTTAACCCTCTAGCAGTATTTATTGTCAAGAACTTTTATGGGTTTCACATGCATGCCAAGTTGTTGGAGGAGGCCCCTGAAGATTTTTTTTTTCATAATCCTCTAGTACAGTAGTCCATTTCTGGATTAGAACAATATAGCAGCCTCTTGATAAGACAGGAGCCCTTTGGTAAGAAGTGGCGCTATGCATTGTTTGAGCTTGGATAGATGCAAGCTAAAGGCACCAGCATGGGTGAGCCATGCAAAGTCACCAGAAATGGCCACTGTAGGAAACTGTTGGACTTGGTGTGATTTTGGCCTGGATCAACAGCAGGGTTTTGCTTATGCACACACAACCTATATGAACCATATAACCTTTTGTTTTTGCATATGCGTGAGCCCAGCACACAGATCCACCCCTGCCTGCAGCTTGCACCTGGAAAACAAACAATCAGCAAAAGACCAGCTGTTCTGGCACGAACATAATGCTTGTATGCAGATGAACGCCAGCGGCCCAAGGATTTTATGTGGGCAGAGGGGAGTCCCCAACATATTGGAAGGAATATGCAGCAAACTCCAAGGGGTTGGGCCCACATGTGCAGATGGCCTTTCTGAGGGCTGCAGTGAACTTGCTCCTGCACAATTGGGTCCCATTACGGTGCATCATCAGAGGGCCTCTCCCAGCCAGCCTCACCTTCAATAATTTCCTAGCAGACAGAGTTGTTGGCAGGGGGGTGTCATCAGAGAAAGTGGGGCTCCTTTACCCAACTGGTCCATCTTGGAAGAACACAGTTCAATTTTAAAATTGCCACCAAGTCTTGACTCCACCGGCGATCAACTGAGGCTGATGATGTGGTCAGCTGTTCATGCAGGAGTGTGAGGGTTTTAATTGGGGGGGGGTGGCTTTCGCAGAGCCATGCCAGTCTGCAACTGTTGCTTCAGCTGCAAATGGTAAGCGGTCTTTATAAAATTAACCCAGGGTAGGTGGGAGCAGGACTGGGATCCTGCTGTGTCTGTAGGGAGAAGTCTCAAGAAAAAATGACCTAAGAAGGTTGCTGGTTGGCATGGAAGGGAATCTCCCATTGGGGCCAGTGGAAGCTGCTTCTCTGGGGGAAATTACTTTATTTGAAGATCCTTTAAATTACAGCAATATATTAATATTAATCTATATTTCACACACTGAGCCCACTTCAACTGCTATTTAGTCCATTCCCCCCCCCCAACATGTCAGGTCTCAAACTAGGGATAGAGGATAAATTTGGTTTGGTTCACAATATAACGCAAATGTAACTAATTCCTAAAAGAATATGCAAACCAAAACACATCTCTCATTGGACATATGTATTTCACCAAATATTGTGATGCAGGTTTTCACACTAAACATGTATTAGAGGACAGAGTGCAGAAATATGTACTGTACATTAAAGAAAATTATATGCAAAACAAATTGTGGCAGAAATGTGTGCCTCAGGAGAAATATGCCCTAAAATGAATTTTCATGGCATGCCCCACCAACATCTGGCAGCAGCAGCCACAGATTAGCAAGTCCGTTCCACAAAGCAGGCTCTTGGGCAGCAGTGGGGCAAAGAAGGTTGTCTGATATCTGTCCTCCTAGCATGTTACTTCTGCCCCCAGGAACCCATGCACTGCATTGCCAGAAACTGAACTGATGATGGAGAACTGAATTGGAGCAGCTGAGGTACAACAGCTGCTTCTGTGGTAATAACACTAATAATCATGGCTTCGGTTCTCTGTTTTTTTAGTTTTTAAAAGCAGATAGAATGTACCTACAAACTAAGGGCAATGTAGATTAGAAGGTATTTCCTTTGTTTAGCAGATGTTAAGAAAACGTGACATGCTGTGCTAATTTTATCATAGGCAAGTGGAACTAGCATCTGTTTTGATTTTCCCTGACCAGCAAGAAACACTTGCCTTTAAACTGGATACTCCTTGGTTTATACAAGTGTGGAAAAGCTTTAAACAACCAAAACCAAAGACCTTCCAGTTCCCAGAAGAGCTGTTGAGTTATGTTGTGTCAAATAATTAACGTACCTGTATTATGGGCAGTGGGTGAGATGGGTGGGGAAAACAAATACCTACTGCTTAAGTTTTAAAGTCTTTGGAGGTCTTTAAGCAGAGGCTTGACAGCCATATGTCAGGAATGCTTTGATGATGACTGGATGGCCCTTGTGGTCTCTTCCAACTCTATGATTCTATGATTCTAACTAAATTATGCCTATGCAATGCAATGCTCAGTAGTAAGTTATGTAATATCCACAAAGTGCTGATCCTTCTTTTATCTCTTGGGTCTTTACATTTTGCCTGTCCTACTGAGAGCTGCTTTCTGATCATGTGTCCGCCCCGCCCCGCCCATAACCATTCAAGTTACTATTCCTCCAAACACAAATAGCTTACACTGGGCAGAAACAATTTGCATAGAGGAGAATCCCAGTCCTCGTTGTGCTGCCCATGGAGCAAGTGCACTGTATTCTTGAATACAAAATGCAAAGGAGCAACACAACTCTAGGAGACAAAATCAGAAATACAGAAACACACAATTTAAATCAAGGGTACAATCACCTGAAACCCCTTTACAAAATTGAAACCAAATGCCATTGCAAGGGACTATGAGACTCTGGACAGGAAGCTGAAGGGTTTGGGGGCACACGTGGTCTTTTCATCACTCCTTCCTAGAACCACAGAAGGTACCTGAGGATCATTCTAGTCAAATCTCCTGCAATACAGGAATATGCAGCTGTCCCTTACAGGGATCAAACTTGCAACCTTGGCATTATCAGCAGCATGCTCACTAAGGTGTTGAAGGTTGTGATCCAGGAAGAGAGAGGAAAATACCAGAAGGTGGTGTCATCAGGGAAAGTTTGGTTTCTTTGACCATAGTCTCTGCTTTCTTGAGGAAGGACTTCTGGCAAGACATGGGCTGCACCTCACAGCAGTTGACAAGTATGTGTTTGCTAAAAGTCTCGCAAACCTGATCACGAGAGCATAAAACTAGATCCTGAGGGGGAGGGAGACAACATTACAGACGACAGAAGAACACCTGGTAGGTACTGGGGATAATAACTTCATTGATGCTCAGGAAACGGAGATGGTGCTCCAGAAACCTATTAAAGGGCAAGAAACATCAAGAAGGAAGTAGCTGGAGGGAATGACTCATGGTTTCAGTTGTTTTTACACAAATACACAGAGTTTGGGAAACAAGCAAGAGGATTTGGAGCTTTTAATACAGGATGGAAATATGACCTGGGAGCCACAATTTAAGAAGGATATTGTCAAGTTGGAATGTGTGCAGAGGAAGGCAACCAAGATTATCAAGGGTCTGGAAAGCAAGCCTTATGAGGAACAGTTGAAGGAGTTGGGTATGTCCTTTAAAAGAGAAGACTTAGTGGAGATAAGACTTCTTTTGAGAACGTTTTAATTTAACAAACACATTTCAGTAATTTACAGTTTAATTTAACAATTAAACACATTTCAGTAATTTACAGCACTATTCCAAGCCCTGTTGTTTTATTCACCTTCAGTCTTGGATCACAGATTTAGTCTCATGTGTTTATTTCCTTCCCTAGTTTCCTATACTTTACAATACACAAAGAAATGTAACACTGGTCTAAATAGGATACATATTTGAAATTCAGGATTATCTGATGTATATATATATATATATATATAGTACTGTATAGCACAAATAATTGATCACAAGCTTCAGTTTTATAGGGAATATGATCTTCATTGTAAACTTGGTTTCAAATCTGTTTTTATCTTAGGCTGTTTTGCAAACCCGAGATCTCTTATTACTAAGTGATTTATCTAAAGATTACAAAGATTTCTAAGCCTTATGAAGCTCAACAATTCAAGTTGTTTGTGAGCTTCCTGCACCTACCTAAAAAAATTGTTTCACCCTCTTAGTGTTACATTGTCCTTCTAATTGTTGGATTCTTGTAATTAAGTGATTCTTTACCTTTTTCTTTTGTCCTTTTGTTTAGGTGCTTCTTTAATCCCTGTAATGACCATCTTCACAGCCTGCCATTCCAGTCCTATAGGTAAGTCTGGCAAATCATTAAGGCCATCTCCAGACTGGTGTTTTTATGTGGGTGTATTCTGCAACATGCCAGTGATGCAATAATAATGTATCAGTGCTGGATTTATACTAGACTGTCCACATTCCTCTTTGCTAGTTGTTCTGCAATGATTCCACACTATATTTGCCTCCTTGCCTTCTATAGTGCAGCAAAAGTAGACAACAACAACACCCCTGTACATTTGCATACCCTCCAATATTTATCCAATGAAAATAGGGACATCCCATTCTATAATGATAATTTTACTATTTATACCCAATATTTTCCAAGCATGGGAGGTGGGATCATCTATATAATCTATCCCAAAGCTGCAGGTACAAACAATACTGAAGGTGGGATCATCTATAACCTCCCCAATACCACCATGAGCACAAATAATAATAAATCCACAATAAAAAGGATGTCTGAAGGATGCCATTTTCAGTAGCAGCCCCATTCCATTCATAATAAGTAATTCTGTCCTTAAAAAGTTGCAGAGTCACACATTCAGATAATGGTTATTTATGCTGTCTAAGCCTGTGTGCAGTTAGACTTAGACATTCTTGTGACAAGAATTTCTCCCAAACCTTGAGTGTTCAAGTGTCACCACTGCATGGTGAAGTACGCACTTACATGAATAAGAGCCACCACTGGGTCTAGAGACAAATATAGTTTCACTATGCAGAACATCAAATCAAGTACTCTGAATGTTGTGAACACTTGTAGTTTAGATCAAAGGTCATCTATCATCACCCATTCACAGGAAAACTCAACGCTGATGGGGACATGACATCTGTTACAGAACATATGCCCCCATAATAATTAGCTGAATTAACCCAGAGTTTTTCCTAACTTGAAATAAAGTAGTTGAACAGGAGCGTTATTGCAATTTCCATAGTAAAGAAAATAAAGCATTCAAGTTCAAAAAAAATTACACAGTAATTTGTTTCTCTCTTTCATGTTAAAAAGCATAAATTAGATATCAGTAAAGGGCCTTTCATCACACTCCTGGATTCCTTCCGCTGGGTTGCTAGTTGGCTTTCCCACACATTTATTCATATGATGAAGCTTTGTTTACATGGGACAAGAACAGACTTGTGTAAGGAAGCAATTAGGATGGGCGAGACTTTGGTAAGAGAGCACATTTCCATATACATTTCCTCTCAAGAACAACATTGAACTTGCTTCCCACGTCTATTTTCTTTCCTCAATCTGAAGCTTCAGTTATTCTGCAGGAGACAACTCAACGTTGGTAAATGTTAAGAATGTAACATACCTGGACCTTAAGTAATTCTATCTTAATTCAAAATGGAGGCTTATTTATTTAGTTGGGCAGATTTCACATATAAATATTTGTTCCTGACAGCTTCCGGAAGTTCCTCTCTCTCAAATGCAGCCCAACTTCAGACCAGAGTTCCCAATCAAGTAGAAAAACAGCCAACATGGCAGAAGAAGTACTTCTTTGTGCATCACATAGTCAAATTATGGAACTCCCTCCCTCAAGAAGCAGTGATGGCCAGCAAGTTGGATCCCTTTCAAAGAAGATGAGGCAAATGTTCTGCTCACTGGTTTCCCAAAGGCCACTCATTGACCGTTGTGAGAACAGAATGCTGGACTAGATTGGTCGTTGGCCTGATCCAGCAGGCTCTTCTTATGTTCTTAATGTTTGCTTGCTTGTTTGCTTTAAATATTCTGGTGGATGGCCAGAAGAACCATGACCATTTTGCTAGCCCTCTTTGGTTTTGGTTGGTGAGGTTTTCTAGCCATGCACAGCAGCTTTGGGCAAACAGACAGCTTTTGGAGATAGTCCCTAGCCCCCAAAGCAGCCGAAAACCACTGAGCTGTGCACCCCAGCTCCACACGTAGACCCAGCCAGGGCTTTGTTTCTGGGTTCACCTATGGACCCAAGTCAAGGCTCTGCCCCTTGAACCTGGGGACTCTATCCCAGGATGTGCCAAATTACTTGAATTTTATGTTGGCAACCCCTGATGCAGCCAAACTCCCACATCCCAATGTTCAACACAGTTTGCACCATTCAGGCCCTTGTTCATGCTGCTATTGCATATAATTAAAAAGTGCTTTTTGCACACATACTGCACCAGTGCATAAAGCGCTGAACCCAGTTGCTGCACATGTTGGGCAAGGAGATGTTTCAATGTGCTTCCATCCGCGTGCAGCATCAGCATGAGCAAGTCCTTACCTGTCACCTGCACATGAGATAAGTAATCCTTAAATCGGGTAATAATTGCTGCTCACTCAGAAGAAATGAGAAAGAAGTAGATCATCTGCTTGGTCAGAGCACACCTGGAATACTGTGTCCAGTTCTGGATGCCAAAGTTTAAGAAGGATATTGACAAGCTGGAATATGTGTAGAGGAGGGCAACCAAGATGATCAAGGGTCTGGAAACCAGGCCTTATGAAGAATGGTTGAAGGAGGTTGAGTATGTTTAGCCTTTAAAAGAGAAGACTGTGAGAATATATCCAACCTCAAAGATCTTAAAGGTTGTCACAGTCACATGGAAGATGGAACAGTCCTTCTTTTCTCCTGCTCCAGAGGGTAAGAATCGAGTTACAAGAAAGGAGATTCCAACTAAATATAAGGAAAAACATTCTAATAGCAAGAGCTGTTCAGCATTGGAACCTTGGGAAGTTGGGGGTTCTCCTTCATTGGAGGTTTGAAAACAAAGGTCGGCCATCTGTCATTGATGCTTTAGTTGAGATTCCTGCATTGCTGAGGACTGGACGGGACGGGACGACTCTCAGTGTCCCTTCTAACTCTACAATTCTATTATTCTAATTGCTCAGTTCCTCATAATGTTCATTTTCTGTGACATATCCAGGGAAGGCATCTCAAATAGAGGGGGTGCAAAGCTAAGAAAGCCCTACTACACCTAGAATCATAGAATCACAGAGTTGGAAGAGACCACAAGGGCCATCCAGTCCAACCCCCTGCCAAGCAGGAAACACCATCAAAGCATTCTTGACATATGGCTGTCAAGCCTCTGCTTAAAGACCTCCAAAGAAGGAGACTCCACCACACTCCTTGGTAGCAAATTCCACTGCCAAACAGCTCTTACTGTCAGGAAGTTCTTCCTAATGTTTAGGTTAAATCTTCTTTCTTGAAGTTTGAATCCATTGCTCCGTGTCCACTTCTCTGGAGCAGCAGAAAACAACCTTTCTCCCTCCTCCATATGACATCCTTTCATATATTTGAACATGGCTATCATATCACCCCTTAACCTTCTCTTCTCCAGGCTAAACATACCCAGCTCCCTAAGCCGTTCCTCATAAGGCATTGTTGAATATTCTGAGCCAACCTCATCTTACAGAGCATTAAGTGGTCCCAAAGTGATTATTTTATTGAGAGCAAAAGCTGAGAAAGCACTCGAGACGGACAATTTAGCAATGAATCACAATTGTGGTTATTACTACCTGCATTTTGCATTTCTCTGATTTCACTAATATTCTATTACTGATTTCCTTCCATAGTTCAGTTTGTAAAAGATAAGAGAAAGAAAAACTCACCACTGGAATAAAAGGTTGACTCACCTCTACTCTCAAAGGAAGTATAAGCTGTTAAATCCCATAAACTCCTAGTGGCAACGTTAAGTCCCTTAATGGCTTTAACTACTGAAATCAAGATAAGCTGCAGTAACCCCTTCTGGTAAAGTAACACTTAAACTGAATGCAGGATTAAAGGGAGCAAGGGCCTAAATCACCTTTATTACTTGGGGTAAAGAGAAAGGAGTTTAGAGTACCGCTAACTAGGGTTCAAAAGGACAGAGGTTAACACATTAGCTGAGATTCCAATCCAAATGCAATCATTAAAAGTTGTGTGAGAACTTCACCTATCCAGCCACCCAAGAAGGCTCTTAGTTGCCATGTAAATAATCAAAACACCACAGGAATTTAGGTCACATTATTTTGCACTATGACATTGGCAAGAACTACAGCAGCTTCCTTGCCACATTGCTTTTCAAACCCGCACAATTTTCACTAAAGAAACCTATTAATGTGCAGTGTGCAGGGCCTTGTTGATGTGCTGCGCAATCAAACATGGGGGAATTGGGAAAACTTTAAAGTATTGTTTTAAAATATGTTTGCCATTCCTGCAGCAATTTACTCATGATGGAATCAAAGTGCTTCGAGGATGTCGTTCTCAAAGGATGCAGTGAGTCTGGGAATTTGTTGATGCAGGTGTATGTTGGAATTTGGGGGGGGGCGGTTCTATTTTGCTGGAAATATGTATTTGATTTCTGTATATTCTGTGACAGCAGGGAACCCTTTGAACAATGGTAAAACACACTTCTTTTTAGTTAGGTGCTAAGTATCTGTACCACAGCAATACTAAAGTCTTCACAGTATCTTTGCAAGGAAGTGAGATGGAGAGAAAACCAGAACAGCTTGGCCCCTCCTCTGTGACTCCCTCACTGCCAAACAGACCCACAAGATCCAGTGCCCCCCAACCACTCCAGAATGATGCATTCTTTTTTAATACTGCTTGCCTCCACGGCCTGGCTGGATTTAAGGCAGTTTCCTATTTCCCTGTGGACCAGAGGCAAGCAGGCTGTCAAGCAGGCCTTAGGGATGGGTAGTCCCAGAACAGCTCAGTTTTTGCTACAGAATGCATATCCAAGCCAGAATTGGCAACTCTATAAGACCCCTCTATAAGATCCTAAGGGATTATTGTGTCACATGAGTTCTGCTGAGTTGGTAGCAGCAAAATCACCCACACTGATGCTGATGCAGCTCAGCAGAGAGCCCAGGCATCTGATCACTCCTCCAGCAACTTGCCATGGTGGCAGCGATCATCAGGTGCCTGGTTCCTGCTGCTGAAATTTTAAGTTTCCTTAATATTTTTCAGTACGTCATTTTGACAATGCTCTGGCTAGCAGGACACAAATCAAACTCATTAGTATCCAATTGTTAGATACTGACAGTGGGTGTTAAGCAAATCTCAGGCTTTGGCTATAGACATACAAATATTTCAAAAGTATTTAAGCTCCATTAGGGTTGAAACAAAAACAGCCATTATAGAGAATAAAACATTCTGTGGTTTTAAAAACTCTTATCTTAGCTCAGTCATCAACACAGGTTCTGTTCATAGTGGGATAATTTTGCCCATAATTTCCAGTGACAGCTACATTTTGCCCTGCCATTTGCAGCAAAAGCTACATACAGAATTATATATTTGTCCATGTTTCTTAGAGTTTGGCTTCCCAACGCATAATAAAATAGTAAATGTTGCCTCAAAGAATTAGATGTGGTCCAATGTAGCAACATCTGATTTTGCTGCTGAGTCATATTTTAACTCCTTAAATAGTGTTCAAACCTTGAAGAGCACCAGATGTTATGCCTTCCATACTGAATCAGCAAAAACCATAAACATGCATTTATCACCAAGTACTGCACAGTCTCAGGGACGTGGGTGGCACTTTGGGTTAAACCACAATGCCTAGGGTTTGCCAATTGGAAGGTCGGCGGTTCAAATCCCTGCGATGGGGTGAGCTCCCGTTGCTTGGTCCCAGCTCCTGCCAACCTAGCAGTTCGAAAGCACGTTAAAGTGCAAGTAGATAAATAGGTACCGCTCCAACGGGGAGGTAAACGGCGTTTCCGTGCGCTGCTCTGGTTCGCCAGAAGCGGCTTTGTGTTTTATTGGCTCCCTTGGCCAATAAAGCGAGATGAGCGTCGCTAATGAGGGACCTAATGGTCAGGGGTCCCTTTACCTTTACCTCAAAGGGACTGGGAATACTCTAACATTAAGGTAAAACCTTAAAACAGGCCAGAAGACTCAGCATCTCAACAATGTATTTGACATATTTAGCCTTTTCTCACAGCTCCAGCCCACAGATCATTTTGTTTTCCATTTGCTGCACCTTTTCCAGCTCTATAGTATATTTTTTGAGGTGAGGCAACCAAAGCTGTCTACAGTATCTCAGTTGTGGCTGCCCCATAGATTTGTATAAGGCCATCACAATGCTGGAATTGTTCTTTCTAATAATCCTTAGTGTGGAATTTGATAGGTCAGTTCAGTGCTCTCTTCTGTAGAATTGTCTCGGGTACTGATAATTTAGGAATGTCTAGGTGCTGTGTGCTAACTAATTAAAGGTAAAGGGTAAAGGGACCCCTGACCATTAGGTCCAGTCTTGACCGACTCTGGGGTTGCGGCGCTCATCTTGTGTTATTGGCCAAGGGAGCCAGCATACAGCTTCTGGGTCATGTGGCCAGCATGACAAAGCCACTTCTGGCGAACCAGAGCAGCGCACGGAAACACCGTTTACCTTCCCACTTGGAGCGGTACCTATTTATCTACTTGCACTTGCTAAAGTTGGTAGAGTCTTGAGAAATGGTGATGACAACATCACAATATTTAGCAAGTTATTTTCCCCCAGTTCAGAGCAACCAGTGATCCCAGGTTATAAGTTTCCTTCCCCTGGCTTGGCTTGCTTGTTGCCATACAAGGCAGAGGTTGCCATTCATCTTGGTGTGCCAGACATTTCACAGGCCCATCCCCGCACTTTCAGAGCATCTGGTGTTAGCCTTGCTTCTGCCATCAAATGCTTGCTTGTAAAAGTGAGCACAGGGTTAGCTGATGTGCTATCTATACTCTGGGCTTGAGAGTACAAGAGAGTTGCCTTTCCATGAGCAAAGGATTCCATTGCTTTCAGAAGGAGAACATTACTGGACAAAGGAGCTAGAAGTTATGTTAAAAAATGTAATGCAGTCAGAAGGTAACTTTGTTTTTTTAGTTCTTGAGAGTGATGAAAAGATGCAGCTTTTTATGGAGGAGGAATTCAAAGGCAGATAAACTGAGTCCGCAAGTCTCTTGATGAAGCACAAAGGTTTTTCTACTGCATCTCATCGGGACATTCTATCACCGCCCTGCCATTAAGTGTTTGGCAGGCAGAGGGGAGTGGGGTGAACTTCTTGTCAAGTAACTAAATCTGCAAAAAGTGAGTCTCATCACCATTCATCAGGGTAGAGAAAATGAAAGAGCAACAGAGACAGAAAGATCTGAACTTTTGCCCATTTCCCACATAAAGGGCTTCTGTGTTTTGCACTGGGGAGAGTGAGCTTGGCATATACTGTATAGTCATATCAAGCTGACCGAAATGTGATCCCGTAGTCATGTCTGCAGGCCTAAAGCCACAGGTTCCACAGTTTAACTATGTGCCCTGTGAATACAGTAAGTGCTTCATTTTGTCTCTCCCAAATCTCCCAACATTCAGCTTCATAGGATGCAAGGCCATCCCCAGGTTTTGGGGCTCCCAGTGGGTCAGTTGTCCCCTCCCTTTCCTCCTCAAACCACACCCTTCCTCCTCTGGTACCTCTTCCTCTCTGCCTCATTACATTCTCCACTATTTCGGTGGTTTCTCTTACCCCTCCCGCTTCTTCTCCTTTCTTTCACTGGCTGGCCTTTCCTTTTTATCTCCCTCTCCCTTTCCTTTTCATTTTGCTCATTTTCTTCCGCCTTGTCCCACCTTCTCTAATTTGCCTCTTTGTGACTCCTGCCCCCTCATGACATCAACTTGCACGGAATCAAAATGAACAAAAAATGGCAACATCAAGTTGCCATCTTATTTTTAAAACCACTAAGCCATTTTCACTCACAGCACTGAAATACTAAAGTTTGCACATTTGCATGGGAATAAGTTTTACTCAGACAAATAGACCTTACCTCTGAGTAGACATGTCTAGGATTTGCCTATTTAATTAAGGTTTACTCAGGTTCTCCTTACCTGAGGAACTGAGTCTCCTCCCCCTTTCCTGCTTTCCCTCTGTTTTTTTGTCACCTTCTGTGGATGCCTTTCTTTCCCTTTCAAAATCGCCTATCTCTATCTGTCCTCTCTTTATGTCAATTTGCCTTCTGTATAATGTATTGTACAAAAAATAAATTGAAAACGTTTCCGCATTCTCAGAACTTAACAGAGGCAGCAGTTGTTTGCTGTTGTCATAAAGCCACTTATTTTGAAGTAAGTCCCATTTAAATGGGCAAATGGTAGCCAGGCAAGGGGCCTACTGAGTGAGAGGGTAGGCAAGTAGATGTGTCAATGTGTAAAGCAAGTGTTACTTACACAGAAGAAAATCCTACTGAATTCAAGTGGGTTTACTCTCAAATAAATAGGATTAGGTTTGCACTTGCTCCTGAATGAAGAAAAGAACTGTTTGAAATGCTGCAATAGACCTATTCACTCAATGAAACTTACTCTTGAGTAAACCCACACAATCCTAAGCGCACATATACTTACAAGCAAAGCTTCATGGTTGACCCCAAGAAGACTTGCTCCCAAAATACATTGGAAGGATCAAGGCAACATTGACTTGGGTGTAAGCACCACCATTACAGAACGGAAGAAGCTTCACTGACTGAGTAAACCTGTTCTGACTGTGCAGTTGCAGCAACGGCAGCCAGATTCATGCTATTAACCTGGGTAGGGGTGGGGAATATAAAACCCTCAAGGAGAGGGAACCATTCTGCTTTGGCTTCTCGGTCACCCTTTCCCCCGATGTGACTGCAACTCCTAGTGACTCTGAGTGGCTGCGCAAAGGAAGAACAAATCTGATGAACTTTACATTACACACACAAAAAGTAGGGTTGCCATACATCCAGGATTTCCCAGACATGTCCTCTTTTGGGGGCCAGCATGCCCATCCAGGCAGATTTTTGCATTTTACATGAAGTGTCTGGGTTTAGGTTTTTAAAAAAATAATTTTTTTTTTACTTTTTAATTTTTGGGCTGCACTAGGGCCACGCTCAGCCTTGTGTTGTTTCCGGTGCCCACCAGGCCTGGTGCAGCCTTCCCAGGGCCGCTCAGTCAAAACAGGTTCTTAAAACAATGATGTTAAGGTAGCAGCTAGGATGCCAGGGAAAAAAGGCTCATGAACTGTAATAATATATTAGAAACAATTATTATTTATTTAACATCTCCAACATGTATGGCACTTTAAAGAATTTCAAACACAGAAAAAGAGAGGTCTGTGCCCCAAGGAGTTTGCAATCTAAATAAGTGGGGAAGACAGAGAAGAGAAAGAGGGGTAACAAAAATAGAGAGGAAAAGACTGGGATGACCAAAGATGATATGGATGAATGTGACTGGTATGTGTGTGTGTGTGTGTGTGTGTGTGTGTGAGAGAGAGAGAGAGAGAGAGAGAGAGAGAGAGAGAGAGAGAGAGAGGAGAGAGACAGACAGACAGACAGACAGACTGACTTTCATTCAGTTGAGGAGGAGAGGTAAATAATCAATCTTTAAACCTTAGATAACATTTAAAGTAAAATGTTGGCTATTCTATTACTGTACAAGATTTCCCTCTATTACTTTCATTGTGGTTCAAAGATGCACCAGGGACTCTGAGACGGACAAGGAACTGGGGGGTGGGGGGTGGCAGATTTGAGAACCTGGGTCTTCATCAAACAGCTTGAAAGCAGGGAGGGGGGCCACTGTGGTACATAAGCATCAGGAATGAGAGAAGAGATGCTTTACCCTCCCTCGTTTTGCTTTTGCCCTGCAACTCATTTCCCCACAAGCAAGGTTTCAGGCATATTTGCTGCACTCCAGGATAAATATTGGGAACCTCAAGACTTGATTGTCGTAATGCACTCTGTGTGAGGTTGCCTTTACATTTGGCCAGGAATCTGCAGTTAGCTGCTGCAGAACATGGCGGCTGGAATGGAAACTGGCATAGGAGCCAAGGTCCTTTCAGCTTCCCCAATAAAATATTTGAGCCCCTTCCAGTTTATGGGTACAGTGGAACCTCGGTTTACAAACACAATTGGTTCCGGAAGTCTGTACTTAACCTGAAGCGTACTTAACCTGAAGCGAACTTTCCCATTGAAAGTAATGGAAAGTGGATTAATCCGTTCCAGACAGGTCCACGGAGTACTTAAACTGAAAATACTCAAACCAAGGCGTACTTAAACCGAGGTATGACTGTATTGCCATTTAAATGGTGTGTGCGCCTTGTGATTTTATTATGCAGGGGCCACCCCCATGTTTTATTCAAGTTGGCACCCTGGAAACTGGAGTACCCTATGGAGCACCCTATACAGCAGACGACCACCTGCTCAAAAGCATGGAAACAAATTGTCTGTGATCCCAGTGGAGTGTTTTAGAGAGCGATTTCCCCCAATTTTCCAGATTATCCCTGTGTCAGGTAAACCTGAATTTACAGGGTGGAAAGCATTGAGTTTGGCATTGCTTGAGGGTGGCAACATGTGGACTCAACTTAAATGGAAACACAAACAGCTGCAAACATACAGTACACTCTCGTGTGGACAACCCATCATACTGTTTGCTCCTCCTTGCATTTTCTATTGATGTCCCTTTTAACTCTGAGCACCTCAGAAAAGATTTTACCTGCATTATTTCAGATTACTTGAATTTTTCTTGCTTACCGGAACTGTTTGTGATTGTACCTTCAATATTCCACTTTGAAGCAATTCCTGCTGTCACCCATCTTGAACTCCCTTCTTCTCATCTATATTCCGCTTTTCCTTTCACTAGTTATCATGTTACTTTATATGAATTTCCCAGGTCCTCCCAAGCAGTAGTGAACTTGAATACTATGGCACCCTGTGTGAGGCCAAAATTCCCTCGCCTGCCCTTGTGCTACCTTCCTAAAGGTGGGTAAGGAAAACTTGATAAAAGGGAAAACTTGACAGCTATGCTTGGAACAAAAGAAAATGATAAATAACTCTCTCAAATTTGCATGTGGGTGGATAACGGCCAGAGGCATCTAACTTCCACCTCCTCCTTTAAAGGGGAAATAATAATCCCTTCTGAAAGCAAATAAATACCTTGGTGAAAGTCAGGCTTAGGCATGTACACACTGACCCAGACAAAGGTTTTGTGCAAAATTATGCTATAACCGGTTATTCTCTCTTGTTGAGCAAAGCCGGATGTTAGCAAAGTGCTAGAGAAATTGGAGAAATATCTGGAGGGGGAAAAGCTTATTAAGGTTTTTTAAAAGGATTAAAAAAAGAAGGAAGGAAGCAAGCAGTGCTGTGGTTCGAATTAAAACTACATGTTATCTCCTGTTGCCTCTAAACTTTTCCTGCTCTGGTAATACCTCAGGTCCAACCCTGCAATAGAAATGAAGTGAGCCAGGAACAAATGCAGTTCCACCAACCCTAGATGCCACAATAATTACTACAAAGTAACATTATTATCACAGGACGTGGGTAGTGCTGTGGTCTAAACCACAGAGCCTAGGGCTTTCCGATCAGAAGGTCGGTGGTTCAAATCCCCGCAACGGGGTGAGCTCCCATTGCCTGGTCCCAGCTCCTGCCAACCTAGCACGTCAAAGTGCAAGTAGATCAATAGGTACCGCTACAGTGGGAAGGTAAATGGCATTTCCGTGCGCTGCTCTGGTTCGCCAGAATGTTCACCACATGACCCCTGCGGACAAACGTCGGCTCCCTTGGCCTATAGAGCGAGATGAGTGCGCAACCCCAGAGTCGTTCGCGACTGGACTTAACAGTCAGGGGTACTTTTGCCTTTCCCTAACATTGCTGCACCGCCGCATTCTGCCTAGATGCATCTGGGAGTGAAGGATAGATGTTTCTCCTCTCCACTAAATTCCCCCTGTCTAGTGTGACATTTCCCTCCTTGCCAAAAGCAGAAGGGGAGAAGGGCAGCACTCCAGCGCAAAAGCACTTCTTGTATATACGGATTTAGGCCTTTGGTATGAACCTGCCACATAGAAAATGCTTTCTGCTTCAGTCATACCTGCATTTTTAAAGATCTGAGTGATTAGATTCCTTAATTTTATTTGAAAATGGAGATTTAAATCCCACTGCTGAGCTCCTTTTCTTTCAGCCTTTGACGTCATATCACTATAGCTGTAGCACATATTCCTCTTCTTCAGTAGCAGTCAATTGTTTATTGTTTATTGTTTGCCATAGTGCAAAAGTAATTTGTGCTTCTAAGGTCACCTTCAGTTTGTCACTATTCTGTGGGAGGGAGCAAGTTGTTTATCAGAAATGTAGATTTGCACAATTAAAGTGAATAAAGGTTTTCTAGCACAACAAAGCTACTTAAAAAACAACAACAGACATTTGTGTGTGATAACTATCTACAAACAGGAAGTCATATAATATATGTGCAAACAAATTGGAACAACTAAAGAGCAGATCTTTGACGATAAACAGCTCTGTAAATTTTGGTTCTCTCTCATTTTTTCTGATCTCAAATTCAGTTCTCCACATTTCAGAAGCAATTTGAATATTTTTTAATTTTTTTCAAGATCCCCATTAAAATTCATTGCCATTTTAATGTGAGTTTTTCATAATAACCACATTTTGTATGAGATCCTCCCTAATATAATGCATTTTGTATGTTATTTTCACCAATTTATTAATCCTGATTAACTTTTATGCACACTTCTCCCTGATACATGTTTGGTTGACAAACCGCATCTTAAAATTTGGGTCAGTGCGGGTTTTGAAGGGTGGCTGCGTTTTGGTTCTCATATTGTTTCAGAAAATACAGATTTGGTTAATTCACCTGCAAATGTCAACTGAATCAATTTTCTCCCCCAGCCTCTAACAACTTACATACAAGCTTTGTGCAGCAAATCAGGGTGGATGAGCAATGAGCAGGTGGTCTAGGAGCCCCTAATGAAGGGCTGGGGCTCGCCTTGTGCTCATCTCCAAGAGTGCCCCCCCCCTCAGGCACAGGCAATCCATTGCCTCTTGCCTCTGAAAATGGAAGCTTCATTTAGCAGTGGTGGCCAGCCCAGACAGACAAATCAGCCATGACTCTAGGGCCATGATCCCATCTGGTGGCAGTGAGCTCAAGAAGTTAATGACATGTTTTACCAAGCATTTCATTCTGTCTGTTCTGAATCAACTGTCACGCAATTTCATTTGGTGACCAGGAGTTCTAGTAAAATGAAATACAAAAGTGGGGAGTAACTGAATAAATTTCCCTGCAACATGCATTATCATTAAAAGCTTTGTCACTTCTCCTCTTTGAATGTCTCTCTTCCCAAACTAAAAAGTCCCAGACATTGGAGCCTTTCCTCATAGAGAAGGTATATGTTGGTTGCTCTTTTCATCTTCTTTTTCCAGCTCAACAATCTCTTGTTTGCAATGAGGTAACCAGAACTGCATCAAGTATTCCACTACATAATAGATTTCTCTGTGGGTTATGATCCTGCCTGCCTAATTCTGTCACAGAATTCCTATTTAAAGAAAAACAAGTGGGCATACAGTGGTACCTCAGGTTACAAACACTTTGGGTTACAGACTCCGCTAACCCGGAAGTAGTACCTCAGGTTAAGAACTTTACCTCAGGATGAGAACAGAAATCGCACGCCAGCGGCAGGAGGCCCCATTAGCTAAAGTGATACCTCAGGTTAAGAATGGTTTCAGGTTAAGAACGGACCTCCAGAACAAATTAAGTTCTTAACCAGAGGTACCACTGTATAGGTTAAAGAATGAAAATAAATAAATCTGTATGAACCACCTGACATTAGCTACAAAGGCAAATTCCATGCTAGGGAAAGTTTTCAATTAGCAACAATCATGCCTCGGATTACTGCCATTGCACATTATTCTTTAATTTATATGCCCACTTACTTTAATTTAGAAGTCCAAATGGTTTGCATGAGATCATTGGTTTATCTATTGCCTAATCTGACTGGCAACCACTCTTTTAAAATCTCAGGATTAAATCTTTCCTGCTACCTATAGTTAGAATTGTGTACAGTGGTACCTTGGTTTGCAACCATTTTGGATTGCAACCACGTCAAACCTGGAAGTGCATGCCCCTTTTTTTGAATTACAACCCATTTTTTTGGAGGCCCCATTGGCGAAAGCACGCCTTGGGTTACAACCTGTTTTGGTTTACAACCGGACCTCCGGAACAGATTAGGGTTGTAAACCAAGGTTTACACTGTAGTGCCTTTCATGAACTGTAGAGTTAAATAGGGAGAAACTGTGTATATACAAAACTTATAAACATGGTTGTCTTCGTTGAATGCAGCCGCATCTGTGACTTCCATTTGTTCAAAAGCATATAAACAGAGGGTTGCCCAAAAGGGAATACAAAGCACTTACTCAGGTGTAGGCAACAATCCAGTTGGAAGAGGCACCATGGACAAAGACTTGTTTCCACCCTTAAGTATTTTATCGTATTTTTAATATTTTAATATTTTGTTGGAAGCCACCCAGAGTGGCTGGGGAAACCCAGCCGGATGGGCGGAGTATAAATAATAAATATATTATTATTATTATTATTATTATTATTATTATTATTATTATTTGATGGTGGTGAGAATGCAGCTCTTCCCTGCAGCTCTCACGGATAGCTTCAGCATCCTGAGCTAAAGGATGCCCAAGGCAGGGGAACATTTAAGACAACGAGCCAAGCCAATAGCTCCAGGGAAATTATTGCACTGCGAACCATCCAAACAGCATGAAACAGATTGGAAGTACCAATGGAAGCACCCCATTATTTTCCTTTATACAGACCACTTCATGAAACTTCCTTCAACAGTGGGGGACCACCTTTAAGGCCAGGGCAGCCTCCATGCCAAATGAGTCCATAGACTTTGGTGAAGCTGCCAAGGAGGGAGAAGTTATGCTTGTGTTCATAATGTAGATATTTGCCACCCACTGAGAACCAGACTGAGAAGCCATCCATTCATGGATTTATTCTATTTATTTTATTACATCATATCAGGTAAAGTTCCTTCCTGAATCCTTGCGCTGCGGCTGAAAATACCTCCAAGCAACACTTTCGGATTTAAGTGGTCTTTCCATTAGTCAGAATCTCACTCCTCCTGTTTCTCCAAAATCTCATGGTGAACATGGTAACAGCTTTCTTATTATAGGCTCAATAAATGTACCAGAGCCTAAATTTAGAATTACAAATGGTATTGGCTTAGATTGATTCTGTGGTCTAAACTGGTGTCAGTGGTAGAGAGCATCTTTGCAGACCGACTACTCTGGTTCAGCCTTTGTCATCTGTAGTTGAAACAAATTTGAGAAGCACAGTTGGGAAAGATCTCTGACTGACAGCAGGCAGCACAGACTCAGCACTCAGGTGGTAGAGACCAATGGCTTGACTTCATGTGCTGATAGCATTTGAGCAGGCAATTGGGGAAAGGTCATCACACAGTGACTTGAACCTGGTTTCTGCACCCCATTGCAGAAATGGGGTCAGGTCAAGTAATGTGTGATCTGGGACTGGAAGACTGGAAGAGATATCATCACAGAAGCCGAGCTACAAATGGCTCTCATTAACATGATAGCGAATATCATGGAGTGGCGGGGGCTCCAGAACTGGGAGGGTGAGGGGTCCTTGGGACTTGGGTCAGGAGACTTCAGCATTCCTGTGGAACAAGGAGATGGGCCAGAGGGGCTGGGGGAGAAGGGGCCCATGGGAGAGCAGGGAGGCCTCAAGAAAAGCAAGGAAGAAGAGATCACAGAGCCCTCCAGCACAGAGGACCCTGGAGGAACACCCCCTCCAGTGCATTTGCCCGTCTGCAATGAGTTCTTGAACTCTGATAATGCCTCTCGCTTGTCTGGCTGGAGGACAGAGGTGTGGGTGTGTACCTACAAACTAGCCGCCTGTAAAAGGTAAGATATACACCCATCACTTCACCCACTTATGTCTCTAGCCCCGCCCACTCACCACTGGCATACCCAGGAGGGAATGCTGCCCTCTGCCTGGAAAATGCCTGCTATATAGGAAGTGAGGAGGAGCTGGAATGAGACCTGCAATTGCAGCAGTGGGATCAAGGATGAGCTGAGGAAAATGGTCAGGAGCAGAGCTAAGCATTTTAGGAGCTAAGCAGGCCTGTGAACGAATTCCTATGCCCCACAAATAACACACAGGTGCATTTTAAATCAAAGCACACATTCTACTCATGTAAAAACACCAGGCAGACCCCACAACTAACCCAGAGGTGGATTTTGAATCAAAGGGCACATTCTCCTCATGTAAAAGCACGCTGATTCCCGGCCCATCCATGAGGCAAGGTGAGGTGACTGCCTCAGGTGGCAGCATCCACAGGGAGAGCAGATCCCAATGTAAATCTCTATTCCCCCGCCAACCCACTGCTGATTTAGATCTTCACTCACCCCCTCTTCCCCAGTTTGGGAAGTGGGGTGCAATTTTGTGGCTTGCCTTGGGTGTCAAAATGTCTTTGGCCAGCCCTGGAAACGACCAACTCAGTCCAGAAACAGAATGGAAGAAACATGGTGCAGAACACAAGCACACAGAGAAAGGAACTAGAACAGGTCTAAAATGCAGGTACAAGATTTAGGAGGACAAACATCACAGGCATTCCTGCCTCAAGCAAACTACCCAGGAAAGACTGGGAGGTCAGTAAGCCAAGATGTTGTTGCCTGTTGCATGGACAAGGGACTTTAGGATTCCCTGAATGAAATCAGCAGTAGCCAATATTTTATCTCAAGGTGGAGTCATGCAAAGTGGCAACAGTGGCAGAAATGGCAATTGCTTGCCAAATACAACATCCCTCACTCAAAAGGCAGGATGTAGCTACACTACTCACTTAAACGGATTTCTGTTCCCCAGGACTCACAGTGGTGAATTCTTGGCATCCTCACTCAACTAGAAGCCACAAGTAGGAAGGCAAGCACTTAAACTTGTCACTGTTTGTCCCACAAGGAATGGGTCCCTTCTAAAGGAATGTTTCCCTCTTCCTCCTTTCCCAAGACTCTCCTTCTCCTTGACAGCAGGGCATCCTTGGCATGCTACACAGGTATAATGTCTCCGAAGGACTCGCCCATGACATCTCAGCCTCTCTTTACCTTTTCCAGGCCGGCCACTTTGGCCTCAAGGGAACGAACTCATTCCCAGAGATATTTGTACATATGTCACGAGAAGGAAAACATACAGTTCCCAGTGGCTGAATGGCTAAGGAAAGTTGGATAATTTTTTATTCTAATATATACAATTAAAAGAAGATTATTTGAAGAAAAGTTTTGTACAGAATTGCTCTCTTTTTATTTTATATTGGAACTAAATAATCCAAACCATGTCACATATTTATTTATTTTTATTTGACTAAGATTGTTTCCTATATAAAAGATGCAAAAGAGAGAGGGAGACTTTTGTTAAAGAGCTCCAGCAAGCCCCCCCCCCAGCCTCTGTAGTTCTAGCATCCCCCCGCCGCCGCCACACCATAGGCATTTCCAGAGGCAGAGCCCACATGCCCTCCAGGTGCTTATGTGGTGGCTGCCAGCAAGTGAGAATGGTGTCTTAGTCCTCTCTCTCTTCAGATCTATACTATTGACAGAGAAAATCCTTTGGCAAAGCCTTGAATGGAAAGAGCTTAACTCGTCAGATGTAAGCCACTCTGCCTAAACTAACAAGCTGTCAAATAGCGAACTTTTACTTATTAGCTTCACAAAGCAGAGTGAAACAGAATGACAACCGATAGCTTTTTGCCTACCAGACCAACTCACAACATTGGAGGAGGGCCGGCAGGCCAAATGTTGCTCTCACATGGAACTACTACACGAGAGCAGCTAGAAACTGATCCTCACCTTCCACATCCATCTCCTGTGATTATGTAGTATGGGGAAAATGTGCTTTCTTAGTCAAGCCAGCCTCTCCTCTCAGTCCTTGTGCTCTGAAAGTGCTGCTTCTATTCAGTGGAGGTCGGTCCATGGTTGGTCCATTAGGATGAAATGGGCCCTGTCCACCAGTCTCAGATCCATTTCACATTATAGTACTCATTTGAAATGAGGGCCAACCAATGCATACTGGGGTTTTTTAAAGGGGCTCCCACTTAATTGGCAACCAACATTTGGGGAAGGACAGCAACTCAATGATAGAGCACCTGCTCTGTGTGCAAAATGTTCCAGGTTCTGTCCCCGATGCATCTCTGGGTAGGGCTGGGCTGGGCACCCTGTCTGAAACCCTGGAGAGTGTAGACAGTACTGTGCTGGCAGGACCAATGAGACTTGGGAGTGGTGGGAATTGTACAAAACCCAACAGACTGTCTTTGCAAACTGCAGATTGATGTCTGTTCCAATTCAGTGGTAAACAGCAGGTTTCCCCAGGAAAACTGGAGGGCAAATGGAAAATCACTCAGGCCCATGCCCATAAAGTACAGACAAGTGGAAAACCTCTTGGACCAGTGCTTTCTGGGCACAGGACAAGCAGCAGTGGGGACAAGCGTTCATTAATCTCACCTTCCCAGAACTTAAGAGGGGTGGCACATTCACCATCACCTCACAGAAGCAGTATCCTCTTCAAAGCAGTTGGTGCTAAAAGGTGAGGCAAGGCAGGAGGACCTAGGCAGGCCTTGAGAACGCCTGGAGTGGATAACTTCCTCCACTTGCAGTTCCTTAGTGTGAGTTGGTAGAAGGCAGATTTCTGTGTGTGGGATCATCAGCTCTAAATGTCGCATCCACCTTTTGTGATGGCTTTTCCACAAGAAACACAGGAGTAGCAGCTGGGAAATGGCCAGGCTCTACGTTTCTCTGTTCACCATGGACAGTTTATCATGCCATGCACAGGTTTTGACATTTTAACTTGGGAGTCATTTTTGTGCCAAAGCTTAGCAAGTATGGTGGGATTCAGTTCTGAGTGTGTTGGCTGACCTGGCTTGTCTTTTGTCCTTCTGTATAACCTGCCCAATAATATGAAAGAAAAGCAATCCGGGAAATGAGCAATTTAAGATCTCAGCTGAGACTAGTCAAGTTTGTGTGTTCTTGTTTCCAAGCAATGCTCATGTAATATTTATCTCAAGGCACTTTTCCAAAGGCCATGAAAGTACAACTTAAAAATTAGCTATATATTTCTACACAATTTTCATTTCAGTGATGCCAAGATTATTTCCATTTTAAAATTTATACCTGCATTTCTTCCAAAACAGCACCTCAGAGCAGGTAATAATAATAAAAAACATTAAAATATGCTAGCAATTATTTAAATAAGTCTCTAAGTAGTACAGGAAAAAAGTTTAGTCTCTTGATAGGGATATCAAATTCAAGCAAATCAGAGGTCTAGCTCCCCCCCTCCAATGTTTTTTGAATGCATGAACATACAATGTTGGTATTGAATTGCAGTGTGGACAGTTTGTCAAGAGCAACACCCTGCTAATTATTTAGTTTAGTTTTATTTTATTTTGATTTTTATTAATTTGTTACATTTATACACCATATGTTCCTCCAAATGTGGGATATGCGGTTCTCCTTCTTCTCATTTCATCCTCACAACAACCCTGTGAAGTAGGCTAGGCTGAAAGACAGGGACTGACCCAGGCTTCAAACCCTGGGGATTCAAACCCTGCCCTCCAAGGCCTTCGTCCAAACACAGCACTACACTAGCTCTCTGATACACGGTTATATTTTGTTTTCATCTCATTTTTAGAAAATTTTGAATATTGTTATTATCTATGGATAAACAAATGGTTTTGTTAACAGATTCCTGAAAATGGCTTGATAGCTAAGACTAGAGGCTGCCAGTGCAGCATTCTGGCCAGAGTGTTTCCCTCTGCAGAATAGAGAGCTGCCTTCTCAGCAAAGGGCATGTTCTAAGGACCAGACAGGCTGATCTGGTTCATAGCTGCCCCCCCCCCCGGCACTCCCCTGAGCTATCCATGCTTTTAAAAGTCAATTGTCTGACTTGCAGTCATTAGCTCTCATTACAGCATGGGGCCGGTGGGGATAACCTGAGTCTGACCAGGCAACATCCTCTGGCCTGGAGGGTCTGGGATCCGAGAATACTGACTCCCCAGGCGTGTTGCTCCAGAGGTACGTCCTCCCTTTCTGTCATTTTCTGAGTGTGAGTGGGGCCTCTTCTCATCAGGGTTCACCCACTGAGCATAGAAAGATCTGAAACAGAGAAGGCTAGGCATATAAACCTCCAGGGGTTTAGTCTAGCACAGGAGATGGAACTCTGCCTGATGAGAGTTCTGATTCCTATGGAAGCCTGAGTGCATAAAGGTTTATGTATCTAGGCTTCTCCAGCTCAAATGTCCACATTGGAAAGTCCTCCCCCCCCCCCCTGGCTGGGTGATCAATTTGGGTGATCCACACATGAAGTGGGCCAGGTTTCCAAACACAGGCATGATAAAAACAAACTCATCAGGGAGCTGTGTTTGTCTGCCTGAAATGCCTTGTCAAGTGCACACTAGCTGGCAAACTTGAATTTGTTGCTATATGTTATGTAAAATGGTCCACAGAGTCTGAGAAAAACAGAGATATGTTTCTTTGACCCTATCTCATACTGTACTGAAGTGTAGATTCAAGGTTTTCCTCTTTCTCTCACACTGCCTAGCCCTCTCTTACAAGCTAGGTCTCTCTCACTGAACCAGAAACATTTCTAGAAAATTAATGAGTAGCTGGAATGCACTAATAAATATTGCACATTGGGAGTGAAACACCATATGCAATGCAGCTTGCAATGCTAAAAGGCAAGAATAGAAACAGGTACCTGCATTCTGTTCATTCCAGTCCTCAGGAATAGGCAGGTCTCACCTAAAGGCAGCCCTCTGGCACAGAAGCAATCTGTAAAATGATTTAATATCTTTTGAAAGAATGGTTTGATCTAATCTAACAATGTCAGCTGCATGATAGACAGCAGGGAGTTAATTTGCTGCACTGATATTTCATAAATGTGCCAAAAGAGAAAGGGTTACCTGTTATTGCATTACTATTGCACCAGTAGAGAAAAATATTATTAGAATGTCACATTTTCCAGAATTTCAACCAAGGCTTAAAGAGGGGGGAAATACTCAGGTTTGACATAATTCAGTATCATTCTTTGTTGTCTATACAAATACTTAATTTGTATACACCTGGTGGTCTAATCATGTGACCACCCTTTCCAATCTGATCATTTTCTGCCAATGACACAAGACATTGAGACAAGCTTTATATGGTCAGCACCAAGTGGATTTGTCCCCATGCTTCAAGAATGAACGCACAAGGCAGTAATTGGTTCAAAAGGGGTTTGGGGAGACTTTCAGGTCCCAACTGCACATCATATATGCACTCAAAGCCTGCAGAATATGGTTGGTTTTACAGACCCAAATATAACTACAGTAACTGCAGAGCATATTTTAGACACATTTAGAGCATATTTTAGCATATTTAGATGTAATTTGGATAAGTTTTATTTTTCTCCTGTGTATGACATGACATTTGATGCTCAGGTCAAGGGCATACAAGCTCTTTTGGGGTGGGAGCATGCCCTCCTTCCCCTCTGTGATACTCAGAGCCTCAATAATTATTAACTGGCCCCTGATGACAGGCCAGGATGAACCTGAAAGTCATCAGGATGGTAGCTTCTTATAAACAGATGTGAAGTCTAGTATTTGTGGCAAGGAATGCAGAGACCCATGTGTTCCTTTAACCACTGTGTTTTGGTCGCTATAATTTAGTCAGGAATTTGTTTTGAGACTGAGAGCTTTCCACGCTCAATCACTACTTGGCAATCATTTTTTCATTTTCCATTTGACATTTGAAAAACACCACAATTTACATGTGAAGCTCCAGCCTCCCTCCCACTTCCCACAAAGCAGCCACTCACTGTATGGCCTGAATGACAACTGCTTGCCCTGTCAATTTCAAGAGATCAATGGAGCTTGTTCATTTATATTTGACCCAACCTCCTTTCAGCCTAACAACATGAATAATGTGCATGACGACCAATGGGAGGTGACCTCAAGGCCAAGTCAGGAAAATATTTAAATTCATGTTTCCTTTGCAGTCCAAGCAATGGAGGACAGAAACCTGGATGTATGTTTGGTTAAACATCTCAGTTCAGTAATAGGTAAACAGAACTGAAGGCTCAAGAATGAATTCAGACTTAATGTAGTAAGTGGGCTTGGGGTGCCACTACAAGCTCATGAAACTCTTTCCAGAGAATTTCTGTGCATGATGAGTTTTGAGTTTCAGCACAGAATTTTGAGTCAGTTTCCAGGACCGGACAGTCTCTCGGCAAAACACTATAAGGAACTAGCAGACCAACTGATACCAGTCCTAGCAAAGGTCATGAATGATATCTTTGTAAAAGCACAGATACCGAAATCCTGGAAAGATGCTTATATAACCCTAATACCTAAAAAAAGTTTAGGCCCAATGAATGTAAAGAACTATCACCCGATCTCCCTCTTAAATAGCAATTATAAACTCTTTGCTGATCTTATAGCAAATAGATTGAAAGGGGTATTAAATGAGATAATACATAAGGATCAATCGGGATTCTTACCAGGCTGGCAGATGAAGGATAATGTAAGAACTGTAGTCGACATAATTGAATATCTTGAGACTAGAATAGACAAAAAAGCGGCGCTAATATTCGTAGACACCAAAAAGGCCTTCGATAACATATCATGGAAATTCATGGGGGGAAATTTGGACATAATGGGGGTAGGAGAAAGATTTCTAAAAGGTATCAGTGCAATATACTTGGAACAAAAGGCAAAGTTGATAGTAAACAATGTATTATCGGAAGATCTGGAAATAACAAAGGGCACCAGACAGGGGTGCCCACTTTCGCCTTTATTGTTTATAACGGTGCTGGAGGTTCTAATGAATAATGTGAGGGAAAATACAGCCATAAAGGGAATAAGAATTGGAGCGAAGGACTATAAACAAAAAGCCTTCATGGATGATTTAATAATTACACTGGAAGAACCACAGAATAGTATAGAAGAGATGATGAAAGAAATGGATGAATTTGGGAGGCTGGCAGGTTTCAAACTGAATAAAGGAAATACCAAAATGTTTGTGAAAAAATTAACTAAAAAGGAGATGGATGACCTACAAGACAGATTTGGTATTATGGCTGAAAAAAACACCAAAATATCTCAGAATTTGGCTGACCCCCCCCCCAAAATATAAATTTATTCAATGACAATTATGTGGTAACTTGGAAAGAAATTGAAAAAGTTCTAGAGATGTGGAATAATCTGAATTTGTCACTATGGGGAAGAATAGCCACCATTAAGATGAATGTCCTCCCAAGGATGTTGTTTCTTTTCCAAATGCTTCCCATTGTTAAAGGGACAGGACAATTTGATCAATGGAGGAAAAAAATATCGAGATTTATCTGGCAAGGGAAACCACCTAGGCTAAAACATAAATTGATGATAGACAAGAAAGAAAGAGGTGGTCTCGCCCTACCTGATTTAAAAACTTGGAAGGATTCAATAACAGGTACGGGTGGCACTCCTACCTGTGGTATAATAAAGTAAAAGTCCACAAAGGATTCTTAACCCATGTATTAAGAAAACCAATATTCGAGGCATGGCAAAGATACAAAAACTTACTAGAAAGGAAAACACAAGGAAAACATCACCCACGGAAGCACTGACTGTTAAGAAAAAGAATATGGAGTCCAACTGGTTAACATATGATGAGATGATGATGGAAACAGACAAAGGTTGGAAACTTAAATCATTTGAGCAATTGAAAGGGAGAGTAACGGGTTGGTTACAGTCCCATCAAATAAATGATTTGTTCCATGAAGACAAAAGAAACAATGGATTTGAAAGTGCTAAGTCCAAATTCCAAATTGAATTGGTGGAGGGCAGAAATAAATTGCTGTCAAGAATGTATAACTTTCTATTGGAGAGGAACACCAAGGAGGAGGAGACAAAGGATTTTGGGCAATCGATTTTGGTTATAACATTGAATACGATCTGTGGCTTAAGTTATGGAATCAACATATGAAATTTACAGCATGTACGGTACTAAAAAAAAGTTCATGAAAATGATGTACCGCTGGTACCTGACACCAGTCAAATTGGCAAAAATTTATAGAAAGAAAAACAAAAAGTGTTGGAAATGTAACCAAAGGATGGAGAATTATATCATATGTGGTGGCTTTGTGAAAAAGTAAAAACATTCTGGGAGTTAATTAATAATGAGTTTAAAAAGATGTTAAAATATACTTTACCCAAGAAACCTTTTTGTTAGGGCTAATGGGAAATGAAATTAATAAGAATGACCAAAGATTATTCATGCATGCCACCACAGCCGCCAGAATGGTATTAGCTCAAAGATGGAAAACAACAGAAATTCCAACAGTTGACGAGTGGCGGGTTAAGATGATGGAATATTCAGAGTTGGCTAGGATGACTGGAAGGATAAAGGAGCAAAAAGACCAGAAGTTCCAAAAAGGTCAGTTGGCTTTGCTAACTTATAAACTAACCCTGATTATTAAATCAGAATATTGACAATGAAACAAAAAATAGGTTATCATTATCTCCATATGAGATGAGGCATTGAAGCTGACAGAGAATGGCTAGCCTAATTGTACAGAGGTCAAGGATAACATGAAGCATACAATAGAACGAAGACAGGCTTGTTTGGCATTCAGTAACCTTTTGTGCCAGCGGGCATGGAGAAATTTGCCCAATTTGGTGATTCAGATTCAGGCCCTGGATACGAATCAATATTTGATTGTTTGTGCTCACCACCTTTGCAAAATATGATTTTGCAATATGATTTCCTCTTACAGCTTTAAGTACAAATATTCACCTTTCAGTGTCCTAGAAACCCTCATGTATAGCAACCTATTTTTGCACTTAAGTAGTTTGAGTCCTTTGTTAAAGTTAAGGCTTCATGGGCCAAACTCTGCTCACTACAGGTATGTGCCCTGGGAAGGTTATGCAGACCTCCTGGGGTCTGTAGACCACCAGTTGGAAATCATTGTTCTAAAGGAATGCATTTAAGTCAGTTGTGGAATGCCTTCGCTCTAGAATTAGTGAAAACTCTCTGCAGTACCTCTTGCTAAGAAGGCAGAAAAGGATGGATTTCCAACTGCTCCTTGTGATGGATCTCCCATAACCACATCAGCTATGAACACCTGCCTAAGTCATCTAGGGCAAGAGTAAAGTTTAAAACCAATGTTTTGCTATTTATTGCTTTGACAATAACTGTGTATGTGCTAAATGATAAGTCAACCTGTGTACAATATGGTAATCTGGGGAAATTTTATTTGGCTTTCTTCAGCCCTGTCCGGCCAGATATAAGAACATAAACCCTGCAGGATTTGACCAGGGGCCTATCCTATTCTTACAGTGGCCAACCAGATGCCTATGGAAAGCCCAGAAACAGGGCCTGACAGCAACAGCAACAGCAATGCTCTCCCCACCGGTGATTCCCAGCAACTTACATTCAGAAGTAGATGGCTTACAAGCGACGGCTAGACATCCCAGGTAAAACACAGCTACTGTATCATGACTGACAAATTACAAAAACAAAATATGATAACCCGTGTGTGTGTGTGTGTGTGTGTGTGTGTGTGTGTGTGTGTGTGATCAGACATGGAAACCTTGTAGCGTTTTAATTTAGTAACTCATGTATATTACTAAATAATTACTACTGCTTAGATGAGGTACTATTAAGAGTACCCAACAGAATGTAGCAGCTCCATTAACTTGCAGTGTCTTTTGGGACGAACTTAGTCTCCATGGTTAAGCTGGAATAATTAGACTGCCATGAAACTGAGCTTACCCTTGGTGCCAGGTTTAAGGAGAGTATTAGCAACTCTTCAAAAGTCCATGCGGATGCCATGGATCACTTTACAGTTAGGAGGTGGTTTGTTCCTAAGCATGAGATAATACAATTAATTTAAATTACTTCCAGCATTGAACCCTGATGTCTGCAATGCCATACACCTAGGAGTAAGCCACATGTAACTCAACAGGAATTTATTCTTTATTCTAGATGTACGTTGTACTGCAATATACTTGCTTTATCTAGATTTATGTGGATAAAGGAGGAGGAGTTACGCTAAGACCAAACCATGTCATTACCAAGGAGGCAGGCTTAGTCATTGTTTGAGGACTATCCCTGCCTCTGGGTCTGGCCTTGACCGGATGGATACTGGAATCAGCAAGGGATACCCACACGATCTGAAGGTGCTGCTGTGCAATGTCGGGTCAATGATTCATAAGACCACTGCCATCCATGACTTGATCATGGATAGAGGACTTGACCTGGTTGGATGAAGCAGATGGGCCTGTCCTTGCTGCTGCTTGTCCGCCAGGTTCCTCTTACGCACAGCAACCCAGGCCTTCTGGGCGGGGCGGGGGGTTGCAGTGATTTTTAGGAAGTCATTAGTTTCCACCAGGCACCCTATTGGGAAGACCCAGTTCTCTGAGTGCATGTTCTGGAAGTTGGGCAATAGGGGCAGTACAGGATACCTTTTGGTGTACCGACCTCCCTGCTGCACCAAGGATTCCCTGCCTGAGCTGCTTCAGGTTGTGGCGGATGTTCTCCTGGAGACACCTAGTTTGGTTGTCCTAGGGGATTTTAATATCCATGCCGACACGACCTTACAAGGGGCCGCTCGGGACTTCGTGGAAAGCGTGGTCTCCATGGGGCTGTCCCTGAATAAGTCTGGCCCAACTAATAGCTGCGGACATGCCTTGGACCTGGTGTTTACCTCTATGGATGTTTGTGATCTGACACAATGTAAAAGCGAAACTAAAGAAGTGCCATGGTCACTGGTGCAACTGGACTTCTCCTCGACCCTTCCCCTCTGCAGGGAGGTGGGACTGATTCAGATGGTCCGCCCGCCCCCCCACTTAATGGATCCAAATGGTTTCCAGAGAGCGATAGGGGATGCTTTATCCCATGTTGATGGCTATAGTTCTGTCTAGTCAAGTTGTGTGGGGTCAATTTCAATCTGTTACCTCCGAGGATGTGGACAGGCTGCTTGGATGAGTGAAACCAACCACCTGTCTCCTTGATCCTTGCCCATCCTGGCTTATAAAAGCTAGCCAGGAAGGGCTGGGCAATGGGCTTTGCGGGTTGGTGAATGCTTCTCTCTGTGAGGGAGCCTTCCTAGACCCGCTGAAAGAGGCAGTTATTAAACCACTTCTTAAAAAGCCATCTTTAGATGCGGCCAATATGGCCAGCTATTGCCCAGTCTCAAATCTTCCATTCTTGGGCAAGGTGATTGAGCGAGTGGTTGCTGAACAACTCCAGGCACGCCTGGAAAAAGCGGACCATTTGGATCCCTTTCAGTCGGGATTCAGGCCTCATCATGGGACTGAAACTGCCTTGATGATCTCCGGCGGCTAGGGAGAGCTGTTTCCTAGTTCTGCTGGATTTCTCAGCGGCACTTGACCCCATTGACCATAACATCCTTCTGGATCGTCTAGAGGGGTTGGGAGCTGGGGGCACTGTCATACAGTGGTTCCGCTCCTTCCTCCTGGGCTGTGTTCAGAAAGTGGTGGTGGGGGATGAGTGTTCAGACCCCTGGGCTCTCACTTGTGGGGTGCCTCAGGGCTCTGTCCTCTCCCCCATGCTTTTTAACATCTACATGCAGCCGCTTGGAGAGATCATCAGGGGGTTTGGGCTGGGTGTTCATCAGTATGCGGATGATACCCAGCTCTACCTCTCTTTCAAATCAGAACCAGTGAAGGCGGTGAAGGTCCTGTGTGAGTGTCTGGAGGCGGTTGG
Source organism: Zootoca vivipara (assembly GCF_963506605.1). Classification (NCBI taxonomy): domain Eukaryota; kingdom Metazoa; phylum Chordata; class Lepidosauria; order Squamata; family Lacertidae; genus Zootoca; species Zootoca vivipara. The sequence goes on along the minus strand of NC_083280.1, from coordinate 94,896,212 downwards.
AGGTTGGATGGCGGCTAACAGATTGAAGTTGAATCCTGACAAGACAGAAGTACTGTTTGTGGGGGACAGGAGGCGGGCAGGTGTGGAGGACTCCCTGGTCCTGAATGGGGTAACTGTGCCCCTGAAGGACCAGGTGCGCAGCCTGGGAGTCATTTTGGACTCACAGCTGTCCATGGAGGTGCAGGTCAGTTCTGTGTCCAGGGCAGCTATCTATCAGCTCCATCTGGTACACAGGCTGAGACACTACCTGCCTGCGGACTGTCCCACCAGAGTGGTGCATGCTCTAGTTATCTCTCGCTTAGACTACTGCAATGCGCTCTACGTGGGGCTACCTTTGAAGGTGACCCGGAAACTACAACTAATCCAGAATGCAGCAGCTAGACTGGTGACTGGGAGCGGCCGCCGAGACCACATAACACCGGCGGTTGAAAGATCTACATTGGCTATTGCCTCCCAGTACATTTCTGAGCACAATTCAGTGTTGGTGTTGACCTTTAAAGCCCTAAATGGCCTTGGTCCAGGATACCTGAAGGAGCGTCTCTGCCCCCAGCATTCTGCCTGGACACTGAGGTCCAGTGTTGAGGGACCTCTGGCAGTTCACTTGCTGCGAGAAGCCAAGTTACAGGGAACCAGGCAGAGGGCCTTCTTGGTAGTGGTGCCCGCCCGGTGGAGCGCCCTCCCATCAGATGTCAAAGAGAAAAACAACTACCAGATTTTTAGAAGACATCTGAAGGCAGCCCTGTTTAGGGAGGCTTTTTAATGTTTAATAGATTGTATTTTATTTTTTCTGTTGGAAGCAGCCCAGAATGGCTGGGGAAAACCCAGCCAGATGGGTAGGGTATAAATAATATATTATTATTATTATTATTATTATTATTATTATTATTATTATCATGTTCCAAAGGTCAGGACAGCCAAGCAAATCTTTCATGTGCATAATGAGCAATAAATAGATTGTTTATTTATTTAAGAAGAGGACCCCCCCCCAAAAAAAGACAATTTCACATCTATATTTTCCACTCTATGATCCTCAGATGAAGGATACTATAGAAACAACAACAAAAATAAAAATAATGGTGATGTTTGAAAGATCTAGGCAATTCTTTGCCAACACGTAATCCGTAGTAGCTGTTTGTGTTTATGTGTTAGGCTCTTGACATGGCAACGAATATTATATCCCAGTGTAATATTTGGCTTTTGACTTCGGCAGTTAGAGACCCAACCTTCTAGATCAGCAAAAGCAACATGGGCTAAGACATGAACAAGGCTTGTCCATGCCAGAAGCAATACAAGCACCCCCTTTCACAGTCTTAATGAAATCATTAATTATGTCAGCAACTCAAGCGATAGATCTCCAAACACTTCACAGGGCTCAAGCAGCAGAGCAGTCCCAGAAACCCTGGAACTTCCAGAGAAGGGTCTTCTTACACGGATGTCTCCTAACCACAAATAAATGTACAGTTCCATAGCTTTCAGGTTCAACTAATTTTTGCTTTGCATTCTCATAAAAGAAATCAACTGGTGTTTTAACCAAGAAAGTTGACTGCCTAAATGCATCCTGTAATGGGGCCATGATGCAATCGAGGCGAAGTTCTTGGATCTGAAAATATACCACACATCACATTAAGGCTAGTCCTTCAATAGTCTGCTTTCATTTTAGTTAAAATTTACTCTGAGCTCCTTTCCAATATTTAAAGGTAGTTCTTAGCACCTTCCAGCACCATTTTTCTTGACATAAACATTCACACATGTTTACCTTCTTGGAGCCTTTGCTAAAAAAAAGATGGGCCTCTCTATGTATAGGCCAGTATCCAACCTTAAGGGAGGGGGGTCAGGAATTCAAGGAAGGTACGTTTCCAGCTAGTGTGGAGGAAAACTGCCAACTATATTTTTCAATTATAATTTTAAAAAATGGAGAGAAGTTAAATATACAAAGCTCTACTAACATGTGCTAATAAATTTAGCTCAGAAATATGAGTTGTGTAACTTTGAGTTAGCATCTAGATCAAGGGAAGTAATAGTACCACTGTACTCTGCTCTGGTCAGACCTCACCTGGAGTATTGTGTCCAGTTCTGGGCACCACAGTTCAAGAAGGATACTGACAAGCTGGAATGTGTCCAGAAGAGGGCAACCAAAATGGTCAAAGGCCTGGAAACGATGCCTTATGAGGAATGGCTTAGGGAGCTGGGTATGTTTAGCCTGCAGAAGAGAAGGTTAATGGGTGATATGACAGCCATGTTCAAATACAGTGGTGCCTCGCTAGACGAATTTAATTCGCTCCACGGGTCTTTTCTTATAACGAAAAATTTGTCTAGCGAATCCCATAGGAATGCATTGAATTTTTTTTTTGAATTTTTTTTGTCCATAGGAACACATTAATTGAATTTCAATGCATTCCTATGGGAAACCGCGATTCGCTAGACAAATTTTTCATAAAACGAATTCGTCTAGTGAGGAAACCTTCGCTCGAAAAATCCTTTTGTTAAGCGGAAATTTCGTTAAGCAGGGCATTCATTAAGCGAGGCACCACTGTACCAGTATATAAAAGGATGTCATATAGAGGATGGAGAAATGTTGTTTTCTGCTGCTCCAGAGAAGCGGAGAAGGTTAAGGGGTGATATGATAGCCATGTTCAAATATATAAAAGGGTGTCATATAGAGGAGGGAGAAAGGTTGTTTTCTGCTGCTCCAGAGAAGCGGACACGGAGCAATGGATTCAAACTACAAGAAAGAAGATTCCACCTAAACATTAGGAAGAACTTCCTGACAGTAAGAGCTGTTTGACAGTGGAATTTGCTGCCAAGAAGTGTGGTGGAGTCTCCTTCTTTGGAGGTCTTTAAGCAGAGGCTTGACAGGCATATGTCAGGAATGCTTTGATGGTGTTTCCTGCTTGGCAGGGGGTTGGACTGGATGGCCCTTGTGGTCTCTTCCAACTCTACGATTCTATGATTCTATGAGTGTCAGGTTAATCCTGATGTGCATAACAGACTATTCTTTTTACATAGTACCAGTTGCCACCTCCCTTTTCCATAGCAATGCAAAGCACAGCCAGAGTATTGCTGATTACAGAAAAGGATAAATATAGTGTGGCAATAGGGTGGACCAGATTTTTTTAAAATTGTCATTATTACATTAAAGTATTTGGAAAACACATACATTGCATGTTCAACATTACATTTCAGCAGCTGTAGCAGTTCTGGGTGGCATCAAGCACTCAAGGGTGACAGCAGGCTTGTTTTATGATACATTATTTGGTTAGTAAGGACGCGGGTGGCGCTGTGGGTTAAACCACAGAGCCTAGTGCTTGCTGATCAGAAGGTCAGCGCTTCGAATACCTGCAACGGGGTGAGCTTCCGTTGCTCGGTCCCTACTCCTGCCAAGCTAGCAGTTCAAAAGTGCAAGAAGATAAATAGGGACTGCTCCGGCGGGAAGGTAAATGGCATTTCCGTGCGCTGCTCTGGTTCGCCAGAAGCTGCTTAGTCATGCTGGCCACATGACCCGGAAGCTGTACACCAGCTCCCTTGGCCAGTAAAGCGAGATGAGCGCCGCAACCCCAGAGTCTTCCACGACTGGACCTAATGGTCAGGGGTCCCTTTACTCTTTACCTTTACCTATTTGGTTAGTAAGTCTGCACCCTGTACTACATTTCATGTGGCTACAGTGGTGTCAGAAGCCTCCAGGTCACAAGCTCTATCTTAGTTAATATAGTAAGTTCTCCATGGACTTCCAAACAAAAGCTGGGGAATAGAATCAAATGCTAGTGTCTGTGTACAGATGCCTTATCTGGGTTCCAGTGCTGTGGATGAATAATGGAAAGTGATTATTTTCCCAAGGAAAAGCAGGATATCAGTGTAAAAACTAAACTAATACCACAGCCTAATTCTTGATTAAGTAATGACTCAGCAGATTGGTTCATGCAAAACTGGTCTTCTCCCTTTTCAACTGGGAAACTCCATTAAGTTAAGGCAACCAGGGCTAGGATTAAGGAGCTAGTAAGGGACACAGGTGGTGTTGTGAGTTAAACCACAGAGCCTGGGGCTTGCCAATCAGAAGGTTGGCGGTTTGAATACCCGCAACGGGGTGAGCTCCCGTTGCTCTGTCCCAGCTCCTGCCAACCTAGCAGTTCGAAAGCAAGTCAAAGTGCAAGTAGATAAATAGGTACCGCTCCGGCCAATAGAGCAAGATGAGTGCCGCAACCCAAGAGTCGGTCATGGCTGGACCTAATGGTCAGGGGTCCCTTAACCTTTATGTTTTAAGGTGAGCCAACCCTCAACTTCTCAGTTCATATTTCATGCAACACCAAAATTAATGTAGAAGGTAAGCATGAGGCATTTTTCTCCAGAGTTGCTAATAGAACTAGATCTCAAACACACACACACACACACACACACACACACACAAAACCACAGATTTTCATACTGCCTCACTGGTACTTACAATCAATTAATTTTCAATTTGTGGGTTGGGGGGGTTACCCTTCCATGGAAGCTACATAAAGTGAATAATTCATGTCTGAGTTTATTCTTTCCTCCAGCTCGCAAGAGACCTTATATGAAGCAACATTTGCAGTTGCTGAGCACTGGGGATCCATATGGGTTTAGCTCAGACACACATTCTTTGAGTGCCACCCTTTATCTGTATTTGGTCAGTGTAATCATCTGGGAAGGGTGCAATGACACACTGGAAGTCTCTCAGCACTGAATGTGCTGTATCTCGCCAGCACTGAGCACACCCATAGTGATATCACTGTCCACTGATCTAGAATGGGAACCACAAGAAATTCTTCCTCCCTAGTCCTTCTTCCAAGTCCTAGGCTCAAAAAAAGCAGCCTGCTTGGATTCTAGTTCACGCACCTATGTTGCAGACTGGGATTTTCAGGATGCAAAAACATATAAACATACAAGAATACATAAAACATAAAAACATACAAGAATACTTGGCTAGTTTAGATGTATTCAAGTCTCCAGGGCCAGATGAACTACATCCAAGAGTATTAAAAGAACTGGCAGATGTGATTTCCGAACCACTGGCAATAATCTTTGAGAATTCCTGGAGAACAGGCGAAGTCCCAGCAGACTGGAGGCGGGCAAATGTCCCTATTTTCAAAAGGGGGGAAAGAGAGGACCCAAACAATTACCGCCCAGTCAGCCTGACATCAACACCAGGAAAGATTCTAGAGCAGATCATTAAGCAAACGGTATGTGAGCACCTAGAAAGAAACTCTGTGATCACTAAAAGTCAGCATGGGTTTCTGAAAAATAAGTCATGTCAGACTAATCTGATCTCATTTTTTGACAGAATTACAAGCCTGGTAGATGAAGGGAACACTGTGGATGTAGCCTATCTTGATTTCAGCAAGGCCTTTGACAAGGTGCCCCATGATATTCTTGTAAAGAAGCTGGTAAAATGTGGGCTAGACAATGCTACCATTCAGTGGATTTATAACTGGCTGACTGACCGAACCCAAAGGGTGCTCATCAATGGCTCCTCCTCATCCTGGAGAGTAGTGACTAGTGGGGTGCCGCAGATTTCTGTCTTGGGACCAGTCTTATTCAACATCTTTATCAATGACTTGGATGATGGGCTTGAGGGCACCCTGAGCAAGTTTGCAGATGACACCAAATTGGGAGGGGTGGCTAATACCCCAGAGGACAGGATCACACTTCAAAATGACCTTAACAGATTAGACTACTGGGCCAAAGCAAACAAGATGAATTTTAACAAGGAGAAATGTAAAGTACTACACTGGGGGGGGGGAATTGAAAGGCACAAATACAGGATGGGAGACACCTGGCTTGAGAGCAGTACATGTGAAAAGGATCTAGGAGTCTTGGTAGACCACAAACTTGACATGAGTCAACAGTGTGATGCAGCAGCTAAAATAGCCAATGCAATTTGGGCTGCATCAATAGCATCTAGATCAAGGGTAGTAATAGTACCACTGTATTCTGCTCTGGTCAGACCTCACCTGGAGTACTGTGTCCGGTTCTGGGCACCACGGTTCAAGAAGGATACTGACAAGCTAGAACGTGTCCAGAAGAGGGCAACCAAAATGGTCAAAGGCCTGGAAATGATGCCTTATGAGGAACGGCTTAGGGAACTGGGTATGTTTAGCCTGGAGAAGAGAAGGTTAAGGGGTGATATGATAGCCATGTTCAAATATATAAAAGGGTGTCATATAGAGGAGGGAGAAAGGTTGTTTTCTGCTGCTCCAGAGAAGCGGACACGGAGCAATGGATTCAAACTACAAGAAAGAAGATTCCGCCTAAACATTAGGAAGAACTTCCTGACAGTAAGAGCAGTTCGACAGTGGAATTTGCTAGCAAGGAGTGTGGTGGAGTCTCCTTCTTTGGAGGTCTTTAAGCAGAGGCTTGACAGGCATATGTCAGGAATGCTTTGATGGTGTTTCCTGCTTGGCAGGGGGTTGGACTGGATGGCCCTTGTGGTCTCTTCCAACTCTATGATTCTATATGCACCTCTTAGGCTTAAGAAGTTGGGCATCCAACCCTTTCTGTAATTTCTGTATAGCAGCTCCATCATTACTTGGAAATATGTTTTAGATCAGAGTTGCAATCTGATCCGATCCACAGAGGGTGTTAACAATATCTATGCTTAGTAGCTTACAAGACTATTTTTAATGACAGATTAAGTAGCATGGTAATACTGATCCTACCATTACCTAAAGAAAGCTATCAACATTCACACCCTGTACATAGACTCAGTCCCAGTGCTATTTACGGTATTTATTTTTAAGAAAAAGAGGTGCCAGAGCTCACCCTTGTTATCTTAAAATGGCAATGGCACCCACCTGAAAGATGCCGGAGCTGAGCTCCAGCTGAAAAAATGCCTTGCTCAGCCCTTTACACAATGTTTAAGCCTTAACATCAAACACTGATACTCTTCCTCCATACCTGTTTGGTCTTTTCCTTCTGAACAGGTTATACCTCTCAAATTCTACATTCCAGTCATGAGTCTCATCCTATCAAGTTTCAGCAATGTCTATTAGGTCATATTTGCCATCCTATATTAAGAGCTCAAATTTGTCTTGCTCTCATACTTTGTGCATTAGTATAGAGAGCACTGGAACCATGAGTCATTCCCTCCAGCTGCTTCCTTCTGGTTGTTTCCTGTCAGGAGCTGGAGTCAAGCATAGGTCAGCAAATAAAACAAAGTGTCAGTGAAGTTAATTCCTTATTCAAAGCAACAAAAGCAGTGCAGGCCTAGTAATCCCAGCAAGTCTTCCCAGGACTGAAGGACTGAAGGTCCCCGGCTTCCCAAGCAGCCTACACAACCAGTCTTGCTCTGCTCTTTTCATTTCTCTCTGTGTTCTAGGAGACCAGGGGGTGGGGGTCGGGTGAGAAGGGGCAGCAGAATGAGGATATGCCATAGATTCTTCAGCAGCCTGCCTCACCACCACATCTTGGGCCTCCTCCTCTCCAGCCTCTTCTTCTTCTCTCTGGTCACTCAACATCATCCCACCACCAATCCCCTGGCTCTGAGCCTTCTTCCCTTGAGGACTGCCTGCTGGGGGGCTGGGGGCCCTGCCCTTGACTTGGCTTGGGGCGGGGCCTGACAGGCTTCACAAGGACTGCGGCTGCTACCCAACAGAGAAGGCTCCTCTTTCTAATTGTTTTTAAATTATATTTTATGTGGTGTTTTAAATGGTGGGTTTTGTGCTTTTGTGCTTTTTATTTCTCTGTTGGGGGGGGTGGGATGGCTGTTGGGTTGGGAATTGGTTTAATTTTAGTATAGTTGTAAATTGTTTTTATTATTATTATTTTCTATTTTTTAAAAAATAGTTGGTATAGTTTTGTATGGTGCTCAAGAATCTCCTCTCAAGGTGCTCAAGAGTTTTGTATGGTGCTGGAGGAGACTCTTGAGAGTCCCATGGACTGCAAGAAGATCAAACCTATCCATTCTGGAGGAAATCAGCCCTGAGTGCTCACTGGAAGGACAGATCGTGAAGCTGAGGCTCCAATACTTTGGCCACCTCATGAGAAGAGAAGAATCCTTGGAAAAGACCCTGATGTTGGGAAAGATGGAGGGCACTAGGAGAAGGGGACGACAGAGGACGAGATGGTTGGACAGTGTTCTCGAAGCTACGAACATGAGTTTGACCAAACTGCGGGAGGCAGTGGAAGACAGGAGTGCCTGGCGTGCTATGGTCCATGGGGTCACGAAGAGTCGGACACGACTAAACAACTGTCAGGGGGTTGTTGCGGCTACTCTTGAGTAAAGATGCTCCAGTCTGCACTGTCTTTAAGGATTTTATTGTGCATACTATTTACAGTGCAGAGATAACAGAAAACATGACTGCGTAGTCCGATTCAGAACCCGGCAATGGCTGCCTCCTGCTTTTCAGCCAGCATAAAAGCCTGGGCACCCCAAAAAGCCACCCCTTCACCCTACGTGTGGGCACGCGCCTCAATTCGGGCGCCGGAAGGAGAGGTTTCCCCTCCTGCTGGCTGGGGTGGCGCCTGGGCTCCGATGTCTCGCTGAGTCTCTCATCCGCTGACCCTCTACCAGGGTTCTGACATGTCTCTGAGCCCCTCCAGCACGCTCTGTTCTCCATATTGTTGCCAGGGCTCAGACATCTCACTTAGCCCTCTCTCCAAACCGCTCCGTTTCTCATTCCCTCTTCCCGACTCGCTGCTTGTGCTGTCGCTGGGCGAAGTGCTGGTCAGGACTCCTGTAAGGAGTCCCCCTGACAACAACTAAACAACAATATAGTTTTGTATAAAATAAAAAAATTCCTTCCAGCAGCACCTTAGAGACCCATCTCTAAGGTCTCTAAGGTGCTGCTGGAAGGATTTTTTTTTTTACTTTGTTTCAACTACGTCAGACCAACACAGCTACCTACCTGTAAATAGTTTTGTATAGTTTGTATAGTTCTGTTCTCAAGGGGAGAGGGTCAGGGCTGCCTGGGAATGGGCCCCAGCCAACAAAATGGCTGGGGCAGGTTCCATAGGGGTGGGATGCACTAGTACACACAATCTCAGTGATCATGGGTAGGAGGAGGAGTTACGCTAAGACCAGACCATGTCATTACCGAGGAGGCAGGCGTAGTCGTTGTTTGAGGACTATCCCTGCCTCCGGGTCTGGCCTTGACCGGATGGATACTGGAATCATCAAGGGATACCCACATGACCTGAAGGTGCTGCTGTGCAATGCCAGGTCAATGATTCATAAGACCACTGCCATCCATGACTTGATCATGGATAGAGGACTTGACCTAGCATGTGTAACAGAGATTTGGTAGGATGAAGCAGAAGGGCCTGTTCTTGCTGCTGCTTGTCCACCAGGTTTTTCTTATGCACAGCAACCTAGGCGCCTTCCCAGACCTGCTGACAAGGGTTATGAAACCACTTCTTAAAAAAACATCTTTGGACCCGGCCGATATGGCCAACTATCACCCAGTCTCAAATCTTCCATTCTTGGGCAAGGCAATTGAGCAGGTGGTTGCAGAACAACTCCAGACACGATCCCTTCCAATCAGGATTTAGGCCTCACCATGGGACTGAAACTGCCTTGATCACGCTGGTTGATGATCTCCGAAGAAAGCTGTTTCCTAGTTCTGCTGGATCTCTCAGCGGCCTTTTATACCATCGACCACGACATCCTTCTGGACCGGCTAGAGGGGCTGGGAGCTGAGGGCACTGTTATACAGTGGATCTGCTCCTTCCTCCTGGGCCTTGTCCAGAAAGTAGTGTTGGGGGATGAGTGTTCAGACCCCTGGGCTCTCACTTGTGGGGTGCCTTAGGGTTCCGTCCTCTCCCCCATGCTTTTTAACATCTATATGGACATTGCCACACAACCAGGTATTCCCCTATCTGCTGTAATATTGTCTCCCACCCCACTTAGTTTAAAGTTCCTTTCAGGTTTCCAAGATCTGGAGATTATTTTATTGAAGCACAAACAGACATCCAAACAATTTTTACACAGTTTACAAGAAAGCATCAGATCAGACCTTAGGTAACAGTGATTGCTATTATAACCCACAATATTACGTCAAAAAAAAAAAAAAACTTGAGAAGCTATTGAAAGACAGAAAGTAAAAACAGCAAAGCTGAATGAGAGAAAATGGAAGGAGAAAGAAGAAGAAAGGAGCCAACATACAGTATTTCTGAAGCAGAGCCCATCAGTTACTTTGGTAAATGTTGTGTGTTCCAGAACACACTGATCTACACTTCAGGTTGCATCTAAAGCATGCAGAGGTTTTTACATAGAGCATTTTACTGAAACACACTTCATCTATTATTGCTTAACTTTGTAACTTTCTCCCTATACCAAATTTGCACTAGTCTATCATCACACTGTTTTCACTGGCTCTTTCCCAAGGTTTTAAAGGCAGGGGAAGGGGAAGGAGGAGGTGTAGGAAGAAAAAAGAGAAAGCTCATGTCTGAATATGCCAGTATGTGACTGAATCCTGTCTGAAATTAGTGACAGTCTGGCTGTGCCCTCAGGGACACATTACAGAATACACCTGCAAAAAAAAAAACATGCAGGAAAGACTCTTATTGAGTTAGCTGGAATAGGCTGCATATGGCAACTATTGACAAGGCGGAACATGTGCAGAGGAGAGTGACTTAGATGATCAAAGGGTCTGGAAACCAAGCCTCATGAGGAACGGTTGAGGGAGTTGGGTATGTTTAGCCAGGATAAGAGGAGACTGAAGAGGTATGATAGCCATCTTCAAATATTTAAAGGCCTGTCACATGGAAGTCAGAGCAAGCTTGTTTCCTCCTGCTCTGGATTCAAGCTAGAAGAAAGGAGATTCTGACTAAAGATCAGGAAGAGCTTTCCGGCGGTAAAAACTGTTTGACAGTTGGAGGTTTTTAAGCACAGGTTGGATGGTCATCTATCATGGATGATCTAGTTGAGATTCCTGCATTGGAAGGGGTTGGACTAGATAACCCACAGGGTCCCTTCCAACTCTACAATTCTGTGATTCTATGAGTCTAAATTTGCAGTGGGAAATCCTTAACTCCTCAGATTTTCCAGATTGAGTCAAAAAGTTGATCTATTTTTCTCATACAACTCCTGAATGAGAAGACTGAGCTACTAACTAAGAGGGTCATGGGTCCTTAGAACTAGCATACACAATACAAACACAGTAACAAAAGAAACAAACAAAAACTTACAAATCTGGAAATTGGTTCCCTTAGTATAAAAGATGATTATACAATTTAATCAAATTGACCCCTCTGACAATACATTTATTGCATATTAAACTATTTCTACTATATAAAATATAATTACAATGTTCAAACTTTTCTACATAGCAATAACAAGGAATTAATACATCAAAAACTGAAGACTAAAATATATTTGAGCCAAAGACAAACCTGATGTCATGAATGGAAAGTACTCATTATATCACTACCAGGGGTGCCAACCGGAATAAAATGTTGGGAGAGGGCAGGTAAGCCCTGCCCCACATATTAGATCACATGACACGGTGCACACACACCATTTGAATGGCAATGCCCATTCTAGGTATTGATGGCATTCATTTATGTGCTCTACTAAACCTTTTCCTTTCCAAATCATTTTCTTCGTTATTGGGGTAATGCAAAAAGGCAGAAAATTTATATTGAAATGTTAGGCTTGACAAAATGCCTACCTTCATAGTCTGGCAATTTACCTGTTCAAAACTGCTAGCCACTGGGATGGGGAATGAATCATCTGAACAGATTTCTCTGTTCCAGAGAAGCAATTGTGAGCTACACCACACATTTTATTTAATCTGCACCCAATGAATGTTCAATATGTGAGAACAAGATATATATGCAGGAGTTTTAAAAATCGCCACATACAGTTTACAACAATATATATGGTTTTAGCTAATCTGGATTATGGACACTGATACTGAATCTGTACTTGTCCAAACCTGACCTAGATGACAGAGTCCTAAGGTATTTCAGAGTTTCCTTTTGCTCCTGTTGGCTTTTTCCTAACACTGGAATGTCAAAGCACAAGCCACTTCACTTCCCACCCAGTTTATCAGAATCTTATGCAAGCCAGTTGCAAGTATGTTCCTTTCTGCTGGAGATGAGGTGATGACAACAAAAGGAAGGTATTTGTGCTTTTAGTGAATCTGGATTAGGGACACCCTGATATTAAATCTGTGCTTCTACAAACCTGGGCAGCAATTTGAGAAACCTTTATTAGGACCAAACAAAATGTCACAAAATAGTGAGCAAGCTTTTGAATTCTCCAGAACTCTTAATCAGGCTAGATCAGGCATCCCCAAACTGCGGCCCTCCAGGTGTTTTTGGCCTACAACTCCCATGATCCCTAGCTAACAGGACCAGTGGTCGGGGGAGATGGGAATTGTAGTCCAAAACATCTGGAGGGCCGAAGTTTGGGGATGCCTGGGCTAGATATTAAGCAAAGTGGAGCAGGGTTGAAGCTGGTTTGTGCATTGGTGTGTATTGGTCACAGATAGCATGTAGGAAGAAGTTGCAGACTTGGTTGGATTAGGCTCTCCTGGGCATTATGCAATTTTCAAGTGACACCAAGAGATGACTGGACAAATAAATTCTGATTCCTGCATATAAAATTCTGCCATGGGCTACAACTAGAGACCAGACTGACCAATAGTGGCAAAGCTGGATGAATACAAGTCAAGTGGGTGGCTATAATGGGAATTATTAGATCAGCTGCTGATCAGGAGCATACCCTGGAGCACAGAATTTAAAAGCGGGGGTGATCTGTGGCCTTACAAATTTTGCTGGTCTGTCTATCTATCTATCTATCTATCTATCTATCTATCTATCTATCTATCTATCTATCTCTATCTATTTGCTTTATATAACACCCTTCATCATAAGATCTCAGGGCCGTCTACATCTCCCACCATTAGTCATGGTTCCCACATGATCTAAAACAAGATAATATAATGCTGTAGTTTTCGCATCCATTCTCCCAAATAGGTTGCTCCAGATAAAGTGGTAACTTGGTTTGCAAACTCTGGTTTGCATACATTTTGGATTACAAACATGTCAAACTCGGCAGTGTGTGTTTGCAAACTTTTTTTGAATTACAACCCTCTTTTTGGGGGGATTACGAACAATTTTTTGGGGGAGGCCCCATTGGTGAAAGTGCGCCTTGGGTTACAACCTGTTTTGGTTTACAAACGGACCTCCGGAACGGATTAGGGTTGTAAACCAAGGTACCACTCTATATAACTGAGCATACCAAAGTGCCTTGAGGGGCGCAGGGGATTTGTGGAACAAATGTCTACACCCCTGGCCCCAAAGGCTTTTGTGTATAAACAGCTTTATCATTGTACCACCAGAGAAGATATCAGGAAGGAAGGGAGGGAGGGAGGGAGGGGGTTGCCACTTGCTATGACCAGGAGAGAAACTTTCTGGGCTGCAACCACCATGGACAGCTCACTGGATTGAACCAGGCAGTCCAACACATCAAGTGCCTTGGAGTCACAACCTGATTCTGTTTTATCCCTCTGGAGTTCTGCCATGCTCCACAGTCTACACACCCGAAGCAAATGCCAGCAGCATTCACCATGGAGCTATATATAGAAGGAACAGGCTTTATGAATTAAATAACTGAATCCTTGCCCTCCTCAACATGGAAAGTCAATCTTCTATTAGACACACACAGAGACTACTAGATTCTCAGAACCAGGCAGCAGGTTTGGCACAACACACTTCATGCTCTTTGTGTGTTTTAACCTAAATTCTTATAGGCATCCAGCCAAAAAATGTATGTTACATGAAAACCGCTGCAGCAATTCATAAGTGGAAGAAGCTGCATCATCCATTTCATAGTTTAGTAGTATCAGGAAGCGTCTGGGCAGGGAGAAAAAGAGGGAGGTGCACTGCTCCTGATTACAGGAACACAGGAAACAAGAGGCTGATCCAACTTCCTAGCAGGCTGGATGGATCATCAAGAGATTTGACAATAGGTGGGTGAGGTGAGGTGAGTTACACAATGGGGGTAGGGCAGAATTGTACAGGAAATTTGTAAGACACTTTGCCTGCTGAAAGTGTTATGGAAGTCATTGATGCACAAACACCAGTTGAAATGTTACTGGCCTGGGTTCAAAGTCCAGAAAGACACCTTTCTGGAGAACCCTCATAGAGCTGTAAAGGCCACAGCTTGTTAAAGTCTGAGAAAGTAAGGCAGCTTTGGAGAAGCAATTAGAAAGCTGGCAAGCAGCCAAATTGGCTGGACTACGTGACTAAAGTTTGCCCAGAAACCTAGAGGCCTAGCGACAGGCTGCGATTGGATGAAAGTTCCCTGCAAGGTTGTTGCTGGGGAGTTTTGAGAGAGTCTGGAGATAGTTGGTGTGTGTTAGATGAGAGAGCTGTGTATGGTAACTTGTAAATACTTTGCTTTTAGTTTTGCTCTGCTGTATATAAGAAAAGCTACTGGAACTCAAGTTACTGTTCCTGAAGTTCTGTTCCTGAACCAGTGCACTGGGCTGCACAGCCTTGCAGGGTCCCTGTCCGTTGCGAGAGGATCGGGGTAAGATCCACCAATACAGCTCCCCGCCCATTCATTTGGCAGTAGAAGTTTCTACTGAAACCAGTGACTACATATCCTGAATGAACAGTAGAGGATCAGGAAGAAGAGCTCCTTTGCTTTTCCGGAAGTCAAATGCCCCCAGTCCAGTTGAAGGAGGAAGAAGAGGGCAGGAGCATCCTAGGGTGAGGGTGGGGAGCAGGAGCAGAGAAACAAAAACTCCCTAAGGGGGGGGGGGAGCCGGTGCACCTTGGATCCTTTGTCAGACTTTGCTAAAACAAAGTGACCCCTAGCCCAAGTCACGTGACCCCAAGGTCCATCCACGGAAGGCTGGGGCTGCCTTACATTACTGGCTAAGTCAAGAGCAAACCAAAGTAGGAGCTCTTCCACCCCGCGGATATTAAGAGAGCCCCCCCCCCGCTTCCAGCAGTGACTCCGAGTCAGACAAACCGAAGCGCTTGACTGGTGGCTCCTCGAAATCCTTCAGGCGCTTTTCCTAGCTAGGTGGTCTGCTGAGACGCGCTCCGCCACCACTGTTCTTCATCCACACACCATCCGAGTACATAACCGTTTTACCCAAGGGGAAAAAAAGCTCCAGGGCTCATTTCTCCTATTCATCAGACCAAGACGTGAGGTCGGCTCTCAAAATGCACAAACTCCGCGTTCGGAAGCGCAGGAGTGCGATCAGATAAGCAGCGCATTCTGAAGGTCTGGCATCCTGCCTCGGCAGGCAGAGGAGCATTTCGCTTGCGCAAAAGACGCCGGCCGGCAGCAGGGGCCCAAACCCAAGAGCAGCGGGGCAGAAACCGCCTCAGCTCCGCTACTCCAGAGCGTTTTGGAAACAGCTGTGATGGAAGGGAAAGGAGGAATTCCAGAGGGATGCAATGGCAGGGAGGTGACGGTGACGGTGACGGTGCGGGAAGGAGCCCGGAATGGGATGCCTCATGGCTCCGGCATTCGTGTAGGTGTCCCGCGGGCCAATGGCGGCGAGAGCGAGAGGAGGCGAGCCGGAACTCACTCTCCCCTCCATTTGCTGGAGGGCACGACGGGGCGGTCGCCGTCCAACCAGATGGGGCTCTGGGGCCCCGTCCAGCCAGCCAGCCAGCCCTCCCGGGGGCCGCGCCATGCCCAGGCCCATTCAAGGCAGGCTGGCGCGGCGGTGCATCACATGCTCCCTCGAGGGCAGGCAGGGAAAAGGGGTTCTCCCATCCATCCCCACCCCGTTTCCGTATATATAGGAGGAGAATCCCTCTCGTTCCTCCAGTGACACAAAGAGCCAGAGAAAAGGAAGCACCTGCTCCTCTTATCTTATTTTAATTTTATTTGCATTTTGTTCAATTCTCCCATGCAAAATAAAAACTCCTAGGTTGGATTACTGGAGCTGGAAGGGGAGAGAGAGATTCCCTCTCCTGTGACTGGCTTGCTTTCTAGGGTGGAAAGGAAGGAGGGGAGAGAGACAAAATAAATTCTGGAAGCGACCGCTGAGAAAACCAACTTTGTTTTGGCCAGGCTGTTCTCTGAGAAGGCGAAGAGGAGAAGTGCTCAAGGAAAAGGTGAAGTAATGAATTCTGGGGGAACTTCAGTTTTCCAAATCTTTTTACACCAACTGTTTGTTTTTCCTAAGTCTGTAGCCTAATGAATGGGTCGGCAGCCCCACAGAAGATCTCTGGTGGTTTTCAGAGAGCAGCATTTCCTGGGCTAGGGGACAATGCAGAGAAAAGAAATCCGAGGACCGGTTGGTTTGTGCATTTGCCTCTGTTTGAATTGGCTGAGCAAGAGGCAGTTTGGAGCAAGGGAGCCCTGCCGCCTCTTTCAAAATCCCAAACAAATCCTGCGCTTCACTTGATTCAATATCTCTAGCTGGGGGAATTTGGTGTATTTAAAATATCTCATTGTTACACTGGAGGCAGGCTTGTGATGTAGTCCTACGGTAGAATCATAGAGTGGTAAGATTTGGAAGGGACTCTTTGGCCCAGTGTGGGACTCGAACCCACGACTCTCAAGAGCCCCAGGATCTACTGACCGAGCTGTCGGGAAACAAGTTCCTAGAACTGGGTGTGTGTTGGATGGTGGGGATGAAGACTCCTACTGGGAAAATGTATCCATTAAACTTCCCCTATTAAGCAGGAGGCGGAGGCGGGTCCATTCTTCCAAGTTCCATTGAACTAAATGGCGTGGCTCCCATTCATTCCAATGGGGCTGGTGAAGGAGCAGAAGCAGCGCCACGGAGGCCCGCTGGCGGAAGGCGGCTGGCCAGGGGAGGCCCGCCCAAGACATGTCGGCCCCTGAGGCGGCGCCAAAAGGGCACCAGGGAAGACCCTGAAAGACTGGCAGCAGGCTATGGCGCTTTGCCTGACGGGCCCGCTCCCCTTGCCTCACCAAGCTGCTCGCTTCCACGAGGGAAGCGATCACCTGGGGCGGCAGGATCCAGCGGGGCCTCAGATCCTGAGGGGTCTCTGGATCCCCGGCTTTGCTCCCGAGGTGGAGAAATGCCCTTTGGTGCTTCGCCGCCTCAGGCGCCCAAATGTCTTCCTCGAAAGCCTCTCGTCAGCCGGGTCGGACGCTCTCGGGTCGGACGGAGCCCACCGGCCGTGGCGGCGGCGACAGTCCCCAGCCTTCCCGCGGGGGGGGGGAGGGTCCCGGACTTCGCCTGATTGGAACCCGCTGGGCTGAGGAGAAACTTCTTGGCATCTCCCTCCCCACGAGGGCTGGGCCTGGGGTTCTCTTTCGCGCGGCCGCACCTTGGTCCCCGCGGGGCTGGACGGGAGATCCCCGGCGCTCGAGGCCTGGCCGCCTGGCTCCAGCTGCTGCCAGCTGCTCTTTGGGACTCCGGCGAGCGGGCGAGCGCGAAACCCAACTCCGAAGCCCGAGCCCTTTCTCACGCGGGCGCAATTGGGCCTCGGGGAGGTGGGGGGAGAAAAGGCCGCCCCAAGGAGCCCATCCGAGCAGCGAGGGGGGCTGAGGAAACCGCATCGACACCTGCGGCGGAATGAGGCCGGGGAGATCTCGGAGGGCAAGGACAGAAGGACTCGCCACCACTCTAGGCTCGCTCTCTGTGCGCGTGCAAGTAGAGAACCCTCGTTGCACGCAGAAATGTAGCGCATCAGGGACCAAAGCTTTCACGCCACCTCCCCGCCTCCTGCCCTGAGGGATTTTCTGCTTGCGGGGAGGTTGCTTTGAAATGCGAAGTGCTCCTCGCAATACGGAAAGGCGCGGTCCATTCTGCTGCCTTCTCCCTCACGGCCGTCTGCTTGCGGGGATAACCCCGATTTTGCATCCCACGAGCTCCGAGGACCCAGAGGATCTTGCTGGCGGCCGGGCGTGGGAGGGGGCGCTCTTCCGCCGGCAGCGCTGGGGTCTCGGCCCATGTTCCCCGGCCAATGCCTCCTCCTCCTCCAGCAGGTTTCCCAGAGGCGGCGGCTCTCTCCGCTGCCTCCCTCCTCCCTTTCGCATCGCTTTGCGTGCGCGCGCGTGTATGTTAGTAAGTACAGTATTGCAAGCAGAGAAGACAACTTGCCGGAAGCTCCTGACCTGAACCCTGATTTCTAGGTACTGTGCCTTTCTCTCTCAGGACGGACTGGAGAGACACGCATCCCTCCCTCCTGGCCAGTTCAGGGCTGTCCTGGGACACAGAATCGACGCCCAGCGGCGGCTCCTTGGCACTCTGCTCGCTTTAAGCTCAGAAGATTGCTCTGGATTTTGTGTGTGTGTGTGGCGGGGGGATGGGGTGGGAGGGACGAAGTGCGGAATCCACGCGTGGTACCTCCGTCTCTGCTTCAAAGGGCTCGCAGTTCCAGTGCGTCTCACATACCCACGCGCTTAGGAGCAAAAACTTACCGTGTCTTCCTTCGCAGGTTCCAAAGACTCCCAGCGAAGCGACGATGTTCCCCAGGCTCTTTCAGCAGTGGAGTTTCCTGGTTTTCCTACTGAGTTACTGTGTACCCTCCTCTGAGAGATCGCTGGAAGGGAATAGCCGCAGACTGTAAGTTCCAGTTTGAACTTCCTCTCCTCTATCATTACAACTGGAGTAGCTGGGGAGAAAACTTTGATACAGCAACAGCTCTGATCTCCTCTTTCTAACAGTGGCATTTCAGCTTTTCACAGGGAGAAGTTCCTGAAACTTCTTAAATCTTATGAAGTCATTGGTCAAAGATACAGATTTTATTCAACCTTTAAAGACTAATAGCAATAAGGACAAGTTTAATTTTAGAAAAATAACAGATAAGGAATTCTCTCTTTCACTGCTTCCAGTTTTTTTAAAAGTGTGATTATGAAGACTGTTTGGGGACAGCATAATATTTGGAAGAGTTGAGAACAGTGATGGGGGTGGGAAGAATCTCACGCAGTGATTCTTGGCAATGCATAAGAGGAAAAAATTGCTGTCCTTAAAGGACACGGGGTGGGGAGCAGCGCCTCACTTGTGTACAATTACAAATATACACACAGACAGTATTCATATTACAGGAATGCTACAATAGCAGACACACTATAGACTTCAGATGTGAAAATAGGGCTATAGGCATGTTGGCCTAGGTCCCAGCTACACTGTGGGAGAATATACATGACTCTTACCATATATCACAGTTATTGCCTTCACCCAACTTGGTACCGTGCCAGTTAACATTAACTCTCTGGTCCAGAATTAAATATCTGATTTAGCGAGAGAAGTTTTGAGATAAGAGAATCTGAGAAAGAACCCAAACATGTATGCTCCCCCACTGCCCCCATGTTTATTAATATGAATCATATGCCTGCATATGTGGTTACAAACTGATGTTCAATAGATTTCTAGTTACTTAAGATCCTGGTCCTGAAATCTCTTTATGCTGGCTTAATTCTTTGGAAGGGGAGTGTCCAATAAGTTCAGAAGCCAGTTATAAACCAACAATTTTAGGAAACCATATATTCCATAAACTTAGAAGTAAAAGTGCTGCTTATTACCTTTACGCTGTTTTATTGCTTTTATTTCTGTTTTTAGGCTCTATTTTTATATTAGTGATTGATGTTTCTGGGGGTGGCATCCAAATACCATGAATAAAAGTCAGTAGATTGTTTATATAAGTGATCAGATGCAGATGTAACTTGCCTGATGCAGTACATTGATTGTTGGGATTATTAATAATAAATCCATTCAAATTTGGTTGGAAAACACATGCATGAACTTTGTCCCAAAAGGCAAACTTTAAACCTCCTTGAGCAATGTGGGTAGAGAACACTGTCCTGAAGATAAAGCTAAAGGACATTCTCTTCCCCTTGTTAACACTAGTTACGTCTTTTACTTGGAAATGCTGTGTGGTATTCAGCTAACTTTTACTCAGATTGGGCATATCAAAATTAATGAACATGTCAAAGTTAGGTCCATTTCAGCTGATCTGCTGTGAGTAAAACTAAGTTGAATGCCACCCCATGCTTCTCACTGCAGCTAATAAGAAAATCCATGTTTGGATTTGTGTTGAGCCTTTCTTTGGAACCAGTCCTATATATCTTTCTATTAATCAGGGCTCCCTTTCTTCTGAGGCAATGCTCCCCACCATGAATCTCTGATTATTCCCTCTCCACTAAATATTACCAAGGCAAAATTCACAGTCACACACCCCTTGGTGCTAACCCAGACTGAGTCACTGCGTTTCGAAGTGATATTGCTGAACAAAGCCCACAAACAACAACAGCCTGCCATATTACAAAGGACAGCTGTTTTGAGTTGATTGGTAACTTAGTTTGGTAGGCTATAGACTGAACGCAGCAAGCTGCCAAAAACAGATTTGGTCCCCAAGACCGTAGCCTCTACCTGTCCTATAGTGCTAACCCCAAGCCAACCTCCAACTGTGGAATGAAAGAGCAAATTGTGGCAGAGGGGTTTCACAGGAGTCTGTAAACACGAGAATGCCACCAAACCCACAAAGTACCTTACAGATCAGTAAACATTCTAGCAATAGAAAGTTTCTTGGCATGTATTTTCCTAAAGACTCCAGGAGGAGAAGGCAAACTGCAGTTCTGAGAAGCGGGCTTTTTCGAGGCAGTGAAAGAGAAATTGGGCCAGGGCGACTGTTTGAAGTTATGGTGATCAAGACATCAGGAGTGGACACTTTTCTAATGATGACTGGTTAACCATTTTTCCTTTGGGGATTTGCAGTTTAACCCAACCAGTGTGTTTATGATGCTGAATTCATAGCAGTCAGTACTGTGTACATGAGATTGAATGATAGTTCTGTGAATGCGGCATACAATGTATACAGTAATTTGTGTGGGTACTTCTGGGCAGCGAGAAACCATAAGCTCTCAACTCTTCTCTCAAAATTGCTTACCACATGTTAGCATTGCATTAACTGCATCTGGTTTGGGGTCAGAATTCTTTCATTTTACATGGCTTGCAGGCTGGAAGGGACCTCTAGTGGGTTATCCTAATAATTTCGAAATCTTCAATCTTTCTGTTTTTAGGAACTCAACAAGTAATCCACTCCAGTGATTAAAGTTTAATAGTTTAATCTTTTTCCAGTCCATACAGTTACATGGAATGGGAGAAATAATTACATTTCTTATAGCCTGTGTTATGGTTCTATTATTATTATTATTATTATTATTATTAAAAAGACATCATTTACTAGGGCCTCCCCAAGATGTTCTGGTTCCTGCTGGGGTGGGGTATTTAAAGAGTGTGGGATGACCTTTCTTCCCACCACGTCCTCTTTTTGGCCGCAAATTACTATTTCTTAGAAGCATTTACAGTTGCAGCCTACACACTGGTTCAACACACTGAATGTTTATTTTAAAACAATTACAGTAACTGGGTCTGTGAACTACGTAAATGCACATGAATGTCAATCTAATATAAATGCAGAGGGGCAAGCTGTGCATTTTTATTTTTACTTTAAAAGGGGTTTGTGTGCATGCATGCATCTCTCTCATACACCATTTTAACTAAATTAGACGAGAAGAGGGTGGAGAGATGAGAGTTAGAGAGACCAAGGTGGGCAAGGTGAATTCTTCACATTTATTTGGAAGGGTCAGCCAGGTTTGGCTTCTGAATTTTTAATAAAGTATCTAATTTTGGGGATTGTTAAGAAGGGAGAAGGTTTCTCATGAAAGCATCCTGAGAAATTCTGAAAGCACTGCAAGAAATGTTGCTTTGGACAGACTGGCAAATATGATAAAAATAGTAGCTAAGAACTAACTGGACCCTTTAACACTACAATTTTAAGGGTACATGTTTTAATGCAGTGCGTCAAACTGCTTGAGGTACATGCCTTCTCTTCAACCCTTTTGCCTTCCCATGAATCTACATGATTTGTTTGGTTTTAGGTTCATGAGTACACCTCTAATGTTAATGCTTGCAGTGTTTGAAGTGACCTTTAAGTGAAGGGACTTCCACACTGTAACTAAGCTATTGCAGTTTTTGAGCTGAAATCACAGAGAGTTTCATCAGGCCTGTATAAACTATTTTAGTCAGTGTGAGAGGTGTTACACTTTGGTAACATCAACAAGGTATCAATTAGTACACATGACTTTCATTAAAATGTTAAAACTGATCATATCAATGGGATTCTCACTTGGAGGGTATGAAGGCACTATTTTCCCAGCTCTGTTGCTGCCAGGGGCTTCCTAGTTTGCAGCTCAGCCTCTTAGCCACTTAGGACAGATCAGGGCAGACCAAAGACCACAGGCAAGACCTTCTTATAACCCTTGACGCAACACTTTTAAATGAAGTTACTCCACACATGCAAGTCATCAAGTGATGAGGAATCAAGCTATGAGAAATTAATAAATGAACATCCATCCAAGTGGTGATGGGGTGGTAATAACATAGATTTCATGTTGGTATTTAAGACCTCTTGGCCTCTGCATGTTACACAGAAAATTGCCGGTCTCTACATTCAAAATAGTCGCTATGGAGATCAATGCACCAGGCAGCAAGTTGATATATGGTTCTTCTTGCTGCCATATTTCTTGATAAAATAGATCAACATGCCTACCTCATTAAGAAACAGAGTAGTGACATCTGTTGACTTGACCAATAGGAGTCTCCTCATTCATAATATGATATAATACGTTTTGTGCAATAACCATGTGAATGTCTCAGCGCATTCCACTACTAGCAGACTGGAAGGACAGCTACTTGTGGCACCTTTGGGATCCACAATCCCACTTCCCTTTTTCTCCTGTGAGTTCACAATGCATCCACCTTGCCCTGAGGCAGAAACACACATTTTCCCATCATTAATTACTTCCCAGGCAACGCTTAGATCACTTGTTGGATCACAGTATGGTTTCTGTGGACCACATTTTCTTAACTCCCTTGTTATTCCAGTCTGCACTGCTTGCAAAATGCCTGGTTAAACCATTGCTTAACTAGCCTAGAATTGAGGAAGCTCAGAAAATGTGATATAGACTGCTCCTGCTGTATAAAAAAGTAGTTTAGGAAAGTATTATGTACATAGAAACAAATTAAGAGTGCCTAAAGGATGGGTGCTGCTGAGGAAAAGTGGTTAATAAAGAATATAATACTGAGGCATTGAGAAAATCTGACATCTAGGCTAGCTTGGAACATGTATGCCAGTATTCTACCTGAGAGATGGCCAGCTGATAAATAGCAGACCAAATATTCCCTTCAAATCACTCACCATCCAAAGTGCTTTTATTCAGTCCCTAGTAGTGCTACTAGATTATAATCAAGAGATGGTAAGTGGTTTGCCAATGGCTTAACTTCAAAGAAAAATAAAAAGGCATTTTTTCAAGTGGAAAGAAAGAGCTAACCCATGTGGCAACTGCCTCCAGATTTTCACATCAAGCCCTGTCTATAGTTGGGTGCATGTGCACCATGCATGAAATCGTCCTTGCTGCTCCATAAATTTATTATGGGGCCTGACCAATGATGAGGTTGATTCATTTGGCAGCATACACGTCTGAGTCACAGACTACCACCTGAAGAGTAGAATGCCCCAGAGAACATAGAAGCTGGTCATCCTGTTCCAGTAACTGAAAATCATAAAAACAGGTTGATACGTCCTCAGCACATGGTCTCCTTTGGATCATGTTCTGGTGACAAACTACAAGAAAGAAGATTCCACCTAAACATTAGGAAGAACTTCCTGACAGTAAGAGCTGTTCAACAGTGGAACTTGCTGCCAAGGAGTGTGGTGGAGTCTCCTTCTTTGGAGGTCTTTAAGCAGAGGCTTGACAGCCATATGTCAAGAATGCTTTGATGGTGTTTCCTGCTTGGCAGGGGGTTGGACTGGATGGCCCTTGTGGTCTCTTCCAACTCTATGATTCTATGACACAGCTCTTCACCAAGTACTTGTTCCATCTACATACAAAAAAACCCTCCCCATACTTTAGAAGGGGGAGGGGCTTGCCATGGTCTGCACTCAGCAGTAGATTAGTCAACAAAGCATCTCCACTGAGAGAACAAATACGTTAGCGTCGAAGGCAAGGCCCTATAATTAATCTATTCATAAAAGGTGTGTGGAACATTAATGCTTTACAACCTAGATTTCTTTTAAACTAAAGGAAGTGCCTATCTCAGAAATGCATGCATGATGCGTTTGCGTAAGAGCATTTCTAAGGACCATTTTGATATTACAGCAGTGGAGTTGCTGCTGCAATGTGTCTCTTCCCTGGGCTACTCTGGTGACATCAGAAGGATGAGGTCACTTGGGAAAAGGCCACAACAGAGATTGACAACATCCCAGCATTGTTCTTCCTGAAAATTAGAATGCTGGCATGGAAATGAGTCATGCTAAGTCATGCACATGATCTCAGACTTCACTGCTACCAGAGTGGTGCAAGAAGGAGACATTTTCCACTGGTCCATATCATAAAGTTTATGTCAGAAGGCACCCTGACATAAGACTGCTTGGGGGATAATCTGTTTGGAAATATTTGCCCATATTAAGTCAAAGAGCGCATAAGCTGAATTTTTATTCCCCTACAATACATTACGTCCATGTCTTTTGCAACTTTATGTGGTTGTCTTTGATAGCCAAGACTGCTCAATAGGTTGAGTGTAAGATAATTAGCAAATTATTTCAATTTTAGATCTCCTATTTCTGTAAGGAAAAGTGAACCAAAAGTAGCTCATGTCCAAGGAAATGCTTTAGAGGTGCTTTAGAGGAAATGCTTTAGAGGTGGAAGATTTCACTGTACCCAAAGAGAAGGAATAGGTAAACTGACTTAGCAACATTTCATTTTTCTCTAATTGAAGTGTGGATTTGCTTTTTTTCCAAGCAGCAAAAGGACAGTATCAGAATACCAGCTGTTGCATGATAAAGGAAAGTCTTTGCAAGATATTCGAAGACGAAACTTCCTGCAAAATTTAATTGAAGGGGTTAACACAGCCGAGATCCGGTCTATGTCAGAGGTATCACCAAACCCTAAACCTGCCACCATCGCAAAGAATTATGCTGTCCGGTTGGGCAGTGAAGATGAAGGCAAGTGCCTGACTCAAGAGACCAACAAAGCCCAGACGTACAAAGAGCAGCCTCTTAAGGCTCCAGGAAAGAAAAAGAAAGGAAAGCCCGGGAAACGTAAAGAGCAAGAGAAGAAAAAAAGGAGGATTCGTTCAGCCTGGTTCAGCTCAAGAGGGTCTGGAAGTGAAATGACACAGATCCCCCTCTTGGACATCTTTGGAACTACAAATATCAATACAAGGTAATACTCTTCAGCCTTAATGCAGAAGGCAAGAATTTAAATGTCCAGGGTCTACCCAAGACAATAGGATGCCCAAAGTGGAAAACTTTAGGCATCCTATTGTCCAAGTAATTAACATGGGCAAAATGCACTGCAAAGTTCTCCTATGCAAACTCCACTGATGCAAACCGGAGATGTGCAAGTGAGTCTTGCCTCCAGCAGTTACACCTTGCCTCATGGTATGACCATCTCCAATCCCCATTTTTCCTACATCACTTAGAGGGTGAAAAATATTAAGCGACTTCCTCTCCTACAAGAGCAGTAGCTCCCCACTTCTTTAAGGTAATTTGGTGTTTGCCTTTGAGTCAGTTCCTCAGCAGCAAAGTTACCTGGACAAAACTCCAAGCTCTTAGGTCCCTCTTTACGGAACTAGTAACTATGTAACTACTATATTTACTAGTCAAATTAATTGCAGAGAGATTTGTATTTGTGCTAGGAGAAAATCAAGCCCTTTACAACTTCTGCACCTTTTAAAAATGCAACACGGTTTTTCTAAAATGAGAGGCTTTTCGAATTTTAGGATTATGAGATGATAGTCTACCTTATATCTTCCACAGATATAAAAAGTAAGCTAAGTTCCCCCCTTGCCTTTAACAATTTGCACCATTTTTTTAAAAAAGAAAGAAAACCTCACTGTTTGTATCCTTAGGGGAGAACATGGAAAGTTTCTCTTAGTAATATCTGCTAACACCGACCAGCCTTTCTGCCATAATATTTTCCCTGCCATTAGGACTTGTTAGTTCAGTTCCAATTTTGCTGCCAGCTTGTCAAACAATTACACTGCTGCTGAAAAATGTGGAGCATTGCCCCAGGGGTAGAGAAACATGTTTCTCTCATGTATGACAAGCTTCTTAAAAAGAGTAAGTTTAAGAGCTACAACTTTGCACAGATTCCATATCATCATTTTCTGAAAGAATTGTGAAAGTTCTCATTCTTTCACTCACCTTTAACTCAAAGAAAATATAGTGATTTTTATTTCACCCAAAGATTTCAGGATTAGACATTGCAAAATGGAAATTCTAAGCATGCTTACTCTGAAATTCAAGAGTTCAACAGGAGTTGCTCTCTAACAGATGTGCTTCTTAGGGTTGAATCTTATTTTCTTACATTTGTACCCTACCTTTCTTCCAACGGTCTCAAAGCAAATAGCATGGAGAGATCCCTTTTTAGCTAGTATATAGACTACTGACTTATTTGTAATATTAGACATTCAGTTTGCAGCAACAGGCAAATTTAACAACTATTTATATACTCCTGACACAAGCATTACCAGTCTCCTATAAATATGTGGAAACGTAATAAACAGAGGAGGTAATATTTGGGTTCCTGTGTGGGCAACGCCTACAGATACACAAGGTGTCACTTTTGTATGATTTGAACTGTAGGATTGGCCTAATCTTCATGTAGGCGACTTACTATTCACAATAACCCATTCCCCAAAATTTTCTAAGTTTATTCTTAGGACTTGCATTTCTACAGCATTTCTATCCACGTTTGTGTCTGTGTTGTCTTTTTTGTGGCAGTCCTTTTTATTTTTGCTGTCCATGGTCCATTTTGCTGTCCATTTTGTCCTAGCACCTACAGAGCTTCAACCACTATGAGTACTGGCACCACATTTTTTTCCAAGAGAAAAACTGTCTGTCTGTTTCAGTGGTAAAACA
This sequence comes from Zootoca vivipara, assembly GCF_963506605.1. Lineage (NCBI taxonomy): Eukaryota > Metazoa > Chordata > Lepidosauria > Squamata > Lacertidae > Zootoca > Zootoca vivipara. The sequence continues at coordinate 94,869,377 of NC_083280.1, read as the reverse complement.
GCCTTCCATTGGTGCAATGTGACTTCCCCTTCTTCTCTCCCCTGCAGCTCCTTTGGACCACCTTTCAGGGGAGGGTGCAAGGGATGGAGAAGAAGGGGCGGTTCCATCACATTCAATCCACTCATGCGATGTTGGATGTAATCCATTGTGTTCTATTTTGCAACATTTGAACCAACATTGCTGTGTCCAAAGGACACCCAAAATGCTCAAAGTGTTTCTAGATTGGGGCTTGTCACAAAACATTTTTGTTTTCAGTATAATAGTTTACGAGTATTATAGGCCTGTAAGGACTTTGAATACTTGAGATATTTAAAACATATCTTTTAGGAAAGGAAGTGATTAAGCACAACAGCAAAATCCCTTCTCTGCCAAATAGAATGTAGAATTTCAGCTTCTGAGCTCCCAAAGCAGCTTTACCTGATGCAGTGCTAATAAGGGAGCAAAGGTACATGTTCCCACCCTGTTAATCAAGTGACAATCAACCTTAAAGACTGGTAGAACATTTCCAGGAACTGTGACTTCAGTTATCTTTTCATGATATACCTCTGCTTTCCCCCTCAAATTGCAGATTTTAAAATGCTTTCAATTACAGTGGTACCTCAGGTTAAGAACTTAATTCATTCTGGAGGTCCATTCTTAACCTGAAACTTCTTAACCTGAGGTACCACTTTAGCTAATGGGGTCTCTCGCTGCCGCAGCGCGATTTCTGTTCTCATCCTGAGGTAAAGTTCTTAACCCAAGATACTATTTCTGGGTTAGCGGAGTCTGTAACCTGAAGCGTCTGTAACCCAAGGTACCACTGTACTTTCCTCATACGCAGTATAAGAGAAATCAAAGTGTGAACTTGTCCCAATATAGTGCAGCCAGCATTCAAAGTGATTGTTTAATTTGATCAAGGTAGTAAAAAATCACAAACCTGGACATGATTGTTATTTATACACTCTGAAGAAAGGAGGTGCACTTAACGGTCTAAGGCAACGTCTAATGTACGGGCCATGGTGCTCCAAGCTGAAATTCTCTTCATTCTCCAAAAAAAGAGTCAAACATGTTGAAAGCTTGCATATAATAACTTGCAATCTGCTCATCACTTCCATTTCCCATGGATTTGTGTGTCTTATGTCAGGATCTTAGGTGAATAAAGAAAGCTGCTTGAGGGCTGATGTGTGAAAATCCTCCAGCTTGGCAGAATGACACAGAAAACCAGGCCACCACAGCTTTGCCTAAAGGCTGTTTGCTCATCTTTGTTAAATGGTCACCTATAACCCACCCCTATTCCTTCATTTGGCTGTTTTGGTTCTTTCTCCCGGTCCATTCCCCATTTCTCAAGTTGTAAGCCAGTCACTCAGCTTGGGAACACAGCTCCAGATGTTGTGCACAGATATCCCCAGAAATGGGAACAGACTTTTCTGAAATATATCTCAAAGGCAGACTGGAGAATTACAGGTCTGAGCAGAATAAATCTTTGCCCAATGGCCACCCTCAGCAGGAAATGTAAAATAAGTAACAAAGAAGGAACAGATCTTGAACAGGATGTCATACTCAAACATAGGAAGCAAAGCTCAACAGGCCTGAATGGAACTTGGCTGCCTAGCCTGGATTTGGAAGGTGGATTTTTCACAATACCTAGTTTTAGATTTGTTTTAGTAGCACCATATTAAATTGTGATTAAAATGTGATGCATTGCTAATGACTGTGCATTGAGGGAGGGGGTCTGAGGAGAGACCCAGCTGCAAAGTATCAGCTACTTGGAATTGATCTCTAATACTTCACATTGCTAGTTTCCTAGTACTGAAAGCCATGCACAGTAGAGACTGAACAACAAAAATTCCAGAGTTGTTCATCATCTCTTCCAACAGGCACACCCTGTTGTGAGACTATAAATGTTGTGTCCAATTATTTTGTATGGGAAAATATTAATCCCCCCCGTTTCTCTTGCCTTTCTTTGCAGGAGGCGTTGACATCATCAGCTGAGATTTTTGGAAAACACACTGCAGTATTCTGTAATAGTCAACATATGGAAAGTGTTAGAATTATTTATTATCTGTAAATATTGTAAATGTATCAGAATAAAACGTTGGCCACAGATGCTCTCCAAAACTGCACATTTGAACATTGTGAATATTGGGAGATTCTTTTTGTGCAAAGACAATTCTTGTTGTCCATTTACCATAATTTATTTTGTTGAATGATGTATTTATTTCCATGAACGTTTATCTTGGTGCTGCTGACTTTCTATAATTTTTGTAACATAATGCACTTTAGATATACATTATGTCTTTTGTTGATACAACATAAATAAATGGTTCCTTTTTTATTGGTTTTAATGAGTTGCCTAAGTACAATTGTTTAAAAAACAAACAAATCTTCCATGCATGCATAAAAGGCGGTATTTTTACAATTATTTTTTAAAAGACCAATAAAATATAATGTAGTTAAAATCACATTATGACTCAGAGGGAGAAGTAGTGTGTCCTCTTAAGATCTCAAGGACAAGGAACAATCATTTCCCCCTTTGCAGCATCTGAAAATAGTCTTCAAACCTAATATGTTTATATTGGTTTTAGTTCCATTTTCACATTAGTTTTTAGTTAGAAATCACTAACGGTGTATCTGCCCTTAAGGCAGTGGAGAAGCTGAGCTGGTGGGAAAGAATTCCGCACAGGAGGATGTGCTTCAGTCTTACAGGGCTTAGATGGAAACACAAGTCGATCTCCAAAAGTGTTAGTCCAGAGTTTCCCAAGGCAGAGCACAAGGGATGGAGACAGACGGAGGTCAGGCCGGAGGGCGGGGAGGAAGTTGTAGCTCCTCAGCCTTCATCCAGCAACAAAAACCTGGCAGAAAAATGCAGATGAGACCAAAGGGGCTTAATGCAAGCCAGGAACATGTAAAGTCTGTGTTTTTATAAATCTCCCATTAGAATTTCCCACCTCATTCCAAGTTTATTTCCAGATGCTGCTACTTCTATTACACAGGAATATACTAAAATACTCAGTAGATTCTTCCTTCCCTACAGAGTTTATTGGAGGTACAGTTTGGTCTCCCCCAATATCTAGGATGCCGATTCTGATGCCTCCTTGTCTTAGGACATAGGAGTGGCTGAATGCATGGAGAATGTGTGACTTTGGGTAGACCAGCTATTCCAAGCCCAGTTTGGATTCACACACAATGTATCCTAGTTCCAAGATAATTGATTAGGCCTTGAGGACTGGTGGATACAGTCTTTGTTGCCTATTGTGGGTAAATCATCATTGAGAAACAAGATGACAGCTCATATTTCAAGTGTCTTGACATGCAGCTCAATCCTATCTGTATTTCCCCAGAAGCAAATTCCACTGATTTCAATGAAGCCTAATCAGAAGTACACATGCATTAGATCACAGTCTTAGACTAGTTTAGGGGAGCTAACAGACACCCAGATAAATGTGCCAGTCTTTCAAATCGCGCCAGTTCCTCCAAGCCAGCAGCCTACCCTTGCAGGTCAGATATACACTGCAGTAGATTGCTTCTTGCCAGCCAGCTGCACAGCTTACTGCCCAAGTAGAAACTGCCAAGCGGATTTTGCTGCTGCCATATGCACAAGTGGAAGCATGTAGGCGTCAGCTGCAAATTCCATTAGCTTAGCGTAGTCACCAGCCAAAAGTCATTAAAAGTCAGCAATAAAGCTGTATAGAGGGATCCTTTTCATTTGGCACAACATGGTAATATTCCCACAATTCTTATCACACATATGCATGCTTGTTTTGTATATACACACATAGTACACACATTTATTCCCATCGTATTGTTAGAAATGAGTTTTTAAAGAAATGGTTTAGGACTAGTGCTGCCTCTCTGTGTGCCTATTTGAATCTTAGGCTGAATGAGGCTGCTCCCCCTCCATTTCATTTCCAGCAGAGATCCTTCAGGGAGGCCAAGGGGGGGAGGGGCCCCAGGTAATCAACTAGCTACATATTTAGAGGATAAAATTGCTCAACCTGTCTTAACCACATCGAGCGCCGTGGCACAAAGGTCCCTCCGCCGCTGCCCCCGGATTCACCGCAGATGCGGAGGAGGGACATGGCACGGGCGGGGCGGGCGCCGAGGGTGGGCTGGTCTGCCTGGTCATCCTCCGGGGCGCCGCCTCCTCCTCTGGCGCGGAGGCTTCTGCTGGGGGGGGGGGTGCCACGCAGCACCCGGCCTCTCGTTCTCCTCATGCCCCCACCCGACCCACCAGGCCGAGGCTTCTGGAATATCATTAATGGTGAGTGGTTGATCAAATAAGGACGATTATTTTAAAAGGAAAAGGTACCTGTAAGGTACTAACCCTGGTTTGAGTCAAGTCTCCTGCAAATGATATTAACTTCTTCTTTTAAAGTCATGCACCTTTCGGACTAACTTCTCAGAAACCCATCACCTAATCACCTAAAATTAATATACAAACAGGTAATAAACAAACTGACTTTTATTCTTCTGTTCTCTAATACACAAGGATCCTGTATGCTTCACTTAGCAACTGCTTAATTTTAATTTTTTTTAAAAAAAATGTAGGATCAGTCATTCTTTTCTTTGTCAACCTGACATCTGAACAACACCTAGTAGAGCCTAATCCATTTAAGTCTGCGTGCTTCATTTATAATCCATTTTAAGACCATATCAAGTCAACATTTTCTCTCCCACTCCTCAACCTGATGAAAAAAATGTTTTCTCACTATTTGTGACCTTTTGACTGGTCCTAATAAAGGTATTGTCTTGTTGAAATGACCCCAAGAAGCTTCCCTGGAAATAAATGACAGTTTAGTATTTTATACCAAGAGATGCAACTGAAGTAGTCAAAATACTAAAGGAGGTGGACCACAATTTAATCTGGGGTCTCTTGGTCAAAGTCCCGTTGGTCCTCTGAACATCCCCTGTGAGATGATGGAAAGTCACAGGCCACAGGAGAATGGCAGAATTCTTCGTTAACATAATTTGACAAATGATGTAATGCACTGTTTCCAAACCTGTGACAGGAAAGGCTTACTTTTTTCCTAGGGGTGAACCAGGTACCGTAAAGACACATTTTTCTCTTTGGGCACAAGTCACTGATCTGGGCATCCCTCCTGGTTGGAAGGAAGCTAGTTCGAAGAAACATGAAAAAGGGCAACCTCCTCTAGGGGGTGGTAAATCTGCATTAGGAGTAATCCTCTCCAACATAGAGAGAGAATTACCTGCCTCTTGCAGAGGCTGAGTGGGAGGGAGGCCAGAGCAGAGAGTTGTGGAGAGATGCAGGGGGCAGCTTCTCTTGAGGCCCACACCAGAGGCTTTTCATTAAATTTATAGACTGGTTTTCTGTGGTAGGCCAGCCACTCTCTCACGGCACACTGATGTAATGGCTCTGAATAGACTTCAAATAGTTCATAACAATGCCCCTAAGGAATTCTTAGAAGGGAATTGCTTGCATGTAGGTAGAGAGCCATGTTAGCTCCTGCTGTATTATCACAGTGTCAAATGTTAAGGCCAAAGTTCTTCTGTCTACATGGTCCATTTTGCTCATATTTTTGGACTTTTAATTCATTAGCTTTGATCACTGTCCAAACAGGATACTTGAGTCACTTGAGATATTTGGGAAGCTTCAAACATTTCCTTTCACTTAGAATTGAGTTTTTCTTTTCAGACAAAAGGAAAGTGGCAGATGTTTAAATATGATGGGTGTTGCCTTAAAAAAACAATGGCTGAACAAGATTAAATTATTGAAAGCCCACTGAACATACTCCTTGGTGTCCAAGTTTACTTCAAACATTGCTTTTCAGTGAAACTTCTTCCCATTCACACCCACCATCTGTTCACAGAGCTACAGAACTCTTGCAGAAGGGCAGATCTGAATAGTGCTCAAGAACTCCCTTGATGCTTTGATATTCTGTGCTGCAGGAAAGGATTAAGAGGTGTGCAGAAATTCAGCACTAAAGTGAACTGAGGACAGTCATTTATGGAAGGATTAATGTTTTGTATGCAGAAGGATCGTGGTCAGAATGGATTGCTAATGGCCTTGAAACAGCATAAATGGCAAGAAAAGCTCCAATTATTTTGGCACCAGTAGTGATTTTGAAATTTAAATAAAGCTGTGGATTCCCCTTATAAAACGATCAGTTATGGTTGACCTCAATGGATTTCAGGAAAGAGAATGTCCAGGAAGGTGACACAGCCACTTTGATCAGAGTCTTCCATTCAATTGTGCAATGTCCCTTTGTTAACAAGTCACCCACAGGAAATCAACTTCCTGAGTTCTTTCACTTCGGAGCCAGCTTCAAGAGACTGTAGAAGCTGCAGGCAACCTTAATGTAAAGCAAAAGGCAATTTCAGTTTCAGGCACTGAATGAAAAGAAAACAGCAAGTCTGCCACTTTTATAGAACTATGGTGGCCGCCATTCCTGAAAACGTATGTGCAGATCTGGCTGATGGAGAAAGGACAGAAAAGTTCAAGAGGTTGGACCATCGAAGATCAAACCTATCCATTCTTAAGGAAATCAGCCCTGAGTGCTCACTGGAAGGACAAATCCTGAAGCTGAGGCTCCAATACTTTGGCCACCTCATGAGAAGAGAAGAATCTGTCTGGCTACTGTTGGCAGCGCCATATAGGGAAGCTTGTTAAGGTTTACTGTTTTACTGTGCCTTTATATATGCTAGGAGCTTCACCTCTGCACTTGATCTTCCAATTCTGTGGTAAACTGTTTTCTCTCCCCTTTATGTTTTCTCTCCCACTCTGTTTCTTGCACCATCCTAACCCTTACCCTGCCTAGGATACACAATTCTCCGTATCCTACATGGTGGTTCTGTGGGTCCTCCTTCCCCATAAGGTTGCCTCCACATTCAGTTTTTCATCTCAACTGCAATCGAACCATTTCTTTGCTCCTCTCCCCCTACATGTGGCTGTCTGAACAATAATGATACTTAGCATTCATATGGCTGCTTTACAGCGTTCAAAGTGCTTCTTTACAACAGGATTGCAAAGGAAGGACTGGCGCTAACACAAAGTGGCTTGCCTGCCCGTCACACGATCAGAACCAAAGACCTCCCCACTGTCATCTATATCAGGACTGGGTAGAAAGGAGACTGGAATCTACTGACAGATCTCTGGTTGATTTGCAATAGATCTGCCAGGGTTTCTGACACCCAATAATTGGACAATAGTAAGTAAATTTATTTATTTTTAAAATATCTGGGAAGGCTTCACTGTTCCCCACCTTTAAAACAGGAGAATTACAGTGCAATCTTGTACATGAATATTCAGAAGTAAGTCCCATTGTTTTCAACATAATTTACAGGATTGCAGCCTTAATTGGTCACCCAAGCTTTGTGGTCGTCTGGTGGCCAATTTTAGAGTTTGTGTTAAAAACACTTGATCTGTAGTAACTCATGTGTAGGTATATGCACTTGGTATATGCAGGTTACCCGAGCTCAGAGAGTGCAGAGGTCACCTCCAGAGCCACTGTTTTTTAACAACCCAGATCCCATAAACCTGAAGTCTGCCCAGCCCAATCCATACTCCTGTTTCCATCAGATTACTTGATGTCTCTCAGATGGATGCATAAGTTGGTTTCATGTTCAATTACAGTCATTAAGGGACAAATACCTGTATTAACTGGTGCTTTACTGGCATTTCAGAAACAAGCACCATTTCCTTTCTTAACACCGTAACACAACTGTGTTATCTAGCACAGTGTTTCTCAACCAGTGTGCCTCCAGATGTTTTGGGACTACAACTCCCATCATTCCTGACCACTGGTCTTGCTAGCTAGGGATGATGGGAGTTGTAGTCCCAAAACATCTGGAGGCACACTGGTTGAGAAACACTGATCTAGCGACTGTAAAGCCCTTCAAGCATAGCAACTATGCATAGCAGTCTCAGTTCATGCTCCTGATCTCTTAGCCAACCACAAAGGGAGGGGGAGCTTGGCTGGGGTGCTCCAAGCCAGTAAGCAGGAGGAATATTGTAGTTATGGTATTTGAAAGTTTAAAATATCTTGTTATTCCAACATAAAACTTAGCCCTGGTGAAAGGTGCTGGAACAGTATCTCAGGATACTGTAGGCTTGTTTATACTGCAGCATGCTACACTGGCTCAAGCAGAGCAATCTTCCTGTGCTGCCATGGCATGCCTGAGTGGCTCAAATGTAAACTTTAATAAAGGAAAAAAATGGACCACCTCTAAGAAGGTGTTCTAATAAAGCGGGACATTTACAATCTTTAATATAGACTTGCCTAATTCTAAGTTTTGTATGCTACAACCTTTCCGTTAGAACCAAGGCATTGCACATCCATCACAACATACGACAATCATAAAACCAATTAACCTACAAAGCATTAAAAAAAACACAGCAACCCAACAATAGCAGCTAAAACCTTGAAGTTTCAAGATCGGAAAGTGAAAATTTGCTGGAACAGAACTGCTTCATCTTGGCACCTATGTACTCAAAGGCATCAGCCTGCCAAGCCTCACTTGACAGTAGAGAAGGCTCTACTCGGAACTATCATCACTTGAACATCCCAAAGGGGAGGTACCCAAATCAAAGCCCAACTTTCTTGCTGTCCAACCCTTCAATTCTTTTCCCCACCTGGCCATTCCTTCATACAAAGCAGACAAGCTGTGTGATGATTCAATGTTGTGGTTCTGTGTTATGACTATTGTCCCATTTGCTGGGCCTGCTTTGTTTTTTTGTATACCCAAGGTCAAGCTTGGATGTGGGGAAAATCCTGATCCATGATAATCTTCCTTTGCACAGATTGCCTAGTCAATGGGCTTCTTATCAAAATTGTCTTGAAAGCAGCCCTTCTCTCTGGCAAAACATCCTCTTTGGGTTAGATTTGTAGCAAGCAACAGGGCTGGCTTCATAAGAATATCTACTAGACACCACAGATCTTGAACTGATTAGTTTCCTGGCTACCAATTAGTTTCCAGGCCCAATTCAAAGTGCTGATTTTGAACTATAAAGCCTTAAGCGGCTCAGGACCACAATACTTCAAGGACCGCCTCTTTCCATATGATCTGATCTGATCTGATCTCAGACCCTGAGATGATCTGTGGAGGCCCTTCTTCACGTGCTGCCTCCTTGAGAGGTCCAGAGGGTGGCAATACGAAAGCGGGCCTTCTCTGCAGTGTCTAACCACCTGTGGAATGCTCTCCCTAGGGAAGTTCGCCTGGCGCCTTCATTATACACCTTTAGGCACCAGGCAAAAACATTCCTTTTTAACCAGGCCTTTGGTTGACCAGATCAACATCCCATACCCTTTTAAAATGTGGCTCTTTTTTGGGGGGGGGGGTATTATTGGGTTATTGCTTTTATTTTTATTTTATATACTGTGATGTTTTATGTGAACCACCCTGAGACCTCTGGGTATAGGGCAGTATATAAATTCAATAAATAAAATAAATAAATAATAATAATATTAATAATAATAATAATATTTTCTGAAATTTTCTGGGACTAATCATGTGGTAAGCCTCCCTCCAAAATTTGTATTCATTTGGCCAAAGCTTGGCACTCACTGGCCAAGAAAGGGTCTCATTCTTTCCAAACAGACTCAGTCTCAGTGCTGGCTACCGGTATCAGGTACAAGTGTAACCAATGTTATTTTTCTAGGAAAAGGGGTGCTGGAACTCACCATGAATGCCTCCCTCTTTCTCTAAGAATGACAATGGCACCTACTTGAGAGGTGCTGGAACTCAGTTCTGGTGAGTTCCCCCTGAAAAAAAGCTCGTAAGTGTACCTATCAAGCACCCTTGCCACTGCCAAGTAAATACTTCCTGACTGACACTTAATCCAATTGAAGAGCTCCATCCTGAGATTGCTTTGAATGGGTTGCCAGGTCTCAGGACTAAGTTCTAGAATAAGCAAAGCATTAAAGATCACACCTCTTGACAATTTGTTATTCACCCACCATCCTATTTGGGGGGTGTTGTTGTTGAGTGATTAACATCTCCCACTTTTGAAGTCCCAGGCACAGAACCACCAGGTGTCCCTATTTTCCAGGGACAGTCTTGGATTGACAGAAGCCATCCTCGGTTCTAATTTGATCCTGGAATGTCCCACTTTTCCTTAGGATGTCTCTATTTTTGGGAAAGTGTTGGAAGGTATGGAGTTATGCAACCCCCAAGTCAAGGTGATAAGTAACTATACAATCTTTAGAAGCCACTGAAGGCAAACCTTTATAGAGAAGTCTTTTAAAGTTTAATATTTCATTATGTTTTTATAAATGCTGGAAGCCACTCAGAGTGGCTGGGGCAAACCAGTGGACAATTTTTATATAGATTTATGAATTACATTTTTAATGAAGCCATGGGATTCTGACACTGGCCAGTCCTGCACTTCCTTGCAACATGGGTGCATGAAATCAACCAGGCAGTATTAACAATGGATGAAGAGCTTCACTGGGACCATGTATTACCGTCCTTTCAAGAGAAAAGACATTTGAATTCATTCACTAGGCAGGATATAAGTAACTTCTTTTTACCAGACTGGATCACTGGCTCCACCTAGCCCAGTCTTCTTCTTCTTCTTCTTTGTTGGCAATCCCTCGTAGCCGAGTAAGATTGACTTCCACAAACAAGATTGTGGAGGCCAATTCTGGATCCACACGTCCTTCCACAGTAGGGACATTGGTTTCCAGGCGGGAGTTGATCACGGTGTGGATTTGCCAAGCGTGCCTTGCTCTTAGCATGTTTCTCCCTTGCGTCCTGAGATCGAGTTTCTTCAAAGCCCATGACACCTTTGGTAAAGGCTGTTCTCCAACTGGAGCGCTCGAAGGCCAGTGTTTCCCAGTTGCCAGTGTTTATACTACATTTTTAAAAATTTGCCTTGAGACAGTCTTTAAACCTCTTTTGTTGACCACCAGCATTACGCTTTCCAATTTTAAGTTCGGAATAGAGAAGTTGCTTTGGAAGACGATCATCAGGCATCCGCACAATATGACCAGTCCAACGAAGTTGATGAAGAATATTGCTTCATCACTGGTGATCTTTGCTTCTTCCAGTACACTGATATTAGTTTGCCTGTCTTCCCAAGTCATGTGTAAAAAATTTCGGAGACGCTGTTGATGGAATCTTTCGAGGAATCAGCGTTCCATGTTTCACAAGCATATAGTAAGGTTGGTAGTACAATAGCTTTGTAAACAAGCATTTTGGTTTCCCTGTGAATGTCCCGGTCCTCAAACACTCTGCGCTTCAATCGAGAGAAAGCCGCACTCACAGAGGTCAGGCAATGCTGGATTTTGGCATCAGTGTTGGCCCTTGTGGAAAGGTAACTGCCTAGGTAGGAGAAGTGATCAACATTTTCCAACGTTACACGACTGAGTTGGATTTGTGGCGCTACAGAGGGGTTATCTTGTACTTGTTGGTGCAGCACTTTGGTTTTTTGGATGTTGAGTGATAGGCCAAGCTTTTCGTAAGCTTCTGCAAAGATATTTAGGATGGTTTGGAGATCATCCTCTGAGCGTGCCCACACTACATTGTCATCAGAATACTGAAGCTCTATGACGGAAGTTACGGTAACCTTACTTTTTGCTTTCAGCCTGTTCAGATTGAAGAGCTTTCCATCTGTTCGATATATGATTTCTTCTCCGGTGGGAGTTTCCCATTGATAAAGTGTAGGATCATGGCAATGAAAATAATGAATAGAGTTGGGGCAATAACACAACCCTGTTTAATATCTGATCCCACTCTGAATGGTTCGCTTTTTATCTGCAATTGTTGCTGTCATATTATCATGGAGGAGCTGAATGATGTTTATGAATTTATCTGGGTTCAGAAGGACAGTCCACAGGGCATTACGATTTCCAGTGTTGAAGGCGTTAATCAGGTCAATAAATGCCATATACAGGGGTTGGTTTTGCTCTCTGCATTTTATTGAAGCTGTTGAGTGTTGAAAATCATGTCCACTGTCCCCCTAGAAGTTAAATAAAAAAATTCCTTCAGTAGCACCTTAAAGACCAACTAAGTTTTTATTTTGGTATGAGCTTTCGTGTGCATGCACACTTCTTCAGATACAGTGAAATGGAAGTTTCCAGGCACTTATGTAGGGAAGGGGTGGGGAGGGGTGGGGATGGGGAGGGGGGATCACTCAGAAGGGTGGTGGAAATGGGTGATTGACTGGCTGATAGCTGTTGATGACCGCAAACGACTGCAAATGGTTTTGCATGAAAAAGCAAGGGTTGAGATGGCTGAAGATCGCTTATCATGTATAATGAGATAAGAACCCGATATCTCTGTTCAAACCAGGTCCCTCCATGGTTTTGAGCTTGGTGATAAGTTGCAATTCAGCAACTTCTCTTTCCAGTCTATTTCTGAAATTCTTTTGTAGTAAGACAGCTACTTTGAGATCTTGTATAGAATGTCCTGGGAGATTGAAGTGTTCTCCTACTGGTTTTTCTGTCTTCTGGTTCCTGATGTCAGATTTATGTCCATTTATCCTTTGGCGTAGGGTTTGGCCTGTTTGTCCAATATAGAGAGCTGAAGGGCACTGTTGGCATTTGATGGCATACACAATGTTAGAGGATGAGCAATTAAATAGTCCTGAGATGGTATGTTGGATGTTGTTGGGGCCAGTAATGGTGTTGTCTGGGTGTATGTGGCAGCAAAGTTGGCATCTGGGTTTATTGCAGGCTCTGGTACCAGTGTCCATGTTAAGTCTGGTGGTTGTATTATTGTGGGTGAGGAGTTGTTTAAGATTGGGTGGCTGTCTGTAGGCAATGAAAGGTCTTCCTATTCATTGCCTACAGACAGCCACCCAATCTTAAACAACTCCTCACCCACAATAATACAACCACCAGACTTAACATGGACACTGGTACCAGAGCCTGCAATAAACCCAGATGCCAACTTTGCTGCCACATACACCCAGACAACACCATTACTGGCCCCAACAACATCCAACATACCATCTCAGGACTATTTAATTGCTCATCCTCTAACATTGTGTATGCCATCAAATGCCAACAGTGCCCTTCAGCTCTCTATATTGGACAAACAGGCCAAACCCTACGCCAAAGGATAAATGGACATAAATCTGACATCAGGAACCAGAAGACAGAAAAACCAGTAGGAGAACACTTCAATCTCCCAGGACATTCTATACAAGATCTCAAAGTAGCTGTCTTACTACAAAAGAATTTCAGAAATAGACTGGAAAGAGAAGTTGCTGAATTGCAACTTATCACCAAGCTCAAAACCATGGAGGGACCTGGTTTGAACAGAGATATCGGGTTCTTATCTCATTATACATGATAAGCGATCTTCAGCCATCTCAACCCTTGCTTTTTCATGCAAAACCATTTGCAGTCGTTTGCGGTCATCAACAGCTATCAGCCAGTCAATCACCCATTTCCACCACCCTTCTGAGTGATCCCCCCTCCCCATCCCCACCCCTCCCCACCCCTTCCCTACATAAGTGCCTGGAAACTTCCATTTCACTGTATCTGAAGAAGTGTGCATGCACACGAAAGCTCATACCAAAATAAAAACTTAGTTGGTCTTTAAGGTGCTACTGAAGGAATTTTTTTATTTTACTTCGATCCAGACCAACACGGCTACCTACCTGTAACCCCCTAGAAGTTCTAAAACCATTCTAGGATTCAGGAAGGGTAGCCTCGTATATAGTTAGGAGGCAGTTTGCCAAGATCCTTGCAAGAATTTTGCTGGCTGCAGCTAATAGAGATGCCTCGATAGTTTCCACAATCAGTTCTGTCACCTTTTTAAAAGAGATTGATAGTTTTGGCATCCCTAAAGTATGCTGGGATTTCTTCTCTTTCCCAGATTTTTTCGATGAGCTTGTGAAATTGTTGTGTAAGTTCAATTCTGCCCACTTCGAAGATTTCGGCAGGTATCCCATCAGGTCCACTGGCTTTGTTGTTTTTCATTTGGTTAATAGCTGGGCCTTCTCGGTGGCTGCTCCCAGAGTTTGGAGCTCCCTCCCTGGAGAAGGTAGACTGGTTTCCTCCTTGTTGTCCTTCCATCCACAGGTGAAGGCTTTCTTGTTCCAACAGGCCTTTGGGAACTGCTTTTAATGAAAGGGTTGGTGCCATGCTGCTTTTATTGTAAAAACTTGTATGGTTTTAATAGATTTTTTAGTGTGTGGAGAGAGAGAGAGAGAGAGAGAGAGAGAGAGAGAGAGAGAGAGAGAGAGAGAGAGAGAGAGAGAGATTTAATTCCATCAATGTTTAATTGTTTTTTAATTAGTGTCTTCCTCCTTATGTTTTTAGCTGCTCTTATTTTTATCTGTCACCATTATAAGTCACCTTTAGTCTCTGTCAGGGGAAAAACGTGGTGTATAAATTAATAAATTAATAAATATTGCTTATTTAAATTACTATGTAAATTAATAAATAATATTGCTTATTCTGGTGGACAGCAGCCCCCAAAGACCTTCTCAGAGAGCTTTTCCATATCAGCCACTCAAGGTCATTTAATTCCCATTACTGCACAGGGTGCCAGGCTGCTGGGATGGCTAGAGCTCAAGGTCTTCTTAGGAATTAACCAAAGCAAGCAAACAAGTTTAGGCATTTCAGTGGATGCCTACACAATTTGTTGGTTTCAGATGCCTGCACGCTACAGGGCTTGGCTGGTGCTGGGGTTGGATGGAACACCAGTGCTGCCCCATTCATCTTGAGCCCTGAAGCCATTTTCCTCTGTAGGAAATCAGAGCTATGTCTGCCCCAGTGACTGTGAGTTGCCTATGAACTCATTTGCTGCCCTCGGGTGCAGCGGAGAACACTATTCCACTGGCATTGTTGAAGTAAACTTCACCAGACAGTCCGGTCGGCTTCTGAGCATTGCTTGAGGACACGCCATCTCATCCTTTTCTCAGGCAGCAAAATAACATAAATGTAGCTCCGGTTAGAACTTAGAATGTAGCTTAGAAATTAATAGAAAAGGTCGTTGCCTAGTGTATCTATTTACAAAAACAACACCACATGCTGGCAAAGTAAGAGAGCGCCTCAAGTTTTATGAAGATTGGAGAGGTGGGGTTTTTTTTTTTTTTTACACAAATAATCCTTTACATCTTCCTCTCTAGGCTGTACATTCAGCAGGCTATAATGTGGTGGTTTCCCATCACTGTCAGCCTGGAAAAGGTGACTGAGACAAAGGACTGCCTTTCGACACAAACTCTGGTGGAAGTTATGCAGAGAACATCCCACACAATGCCCTGGAAACTGCAGACACCCCTCAGCGTCTCTTTGGATCTGTTTCCTGGACTCCTCTTTCTCACAGTTCAACTAATCTTTTCCTCTGTCATTGTTAGCTAACTTACTGTGGAAAATATTCACATACTAATGTCCTCCACGCCTTGCCCTTCCCAAAGCAACAGATACCCACCCAAGATAACTGGGAACATTTTGCCATAAATGGCTGGTTTAAAAGGTTGGATTCCTATCCTCTGACGGGCAGGTGCCCCCCGAAGGCAGTGGGGCTTGAAATGCCAGTAGCTATTTGCATTACATATAGCAGACCCAACATATGCAGTTGATGACACTGCAAAATCCACTCTGCACACCCCAGGGCAACAACTCCCTCAAGTTGCTATCAATTTTTGCATAGCAGCCTATTTTATTAACATCTGCCCTTGGAAGATGCACTGTGAGTCTCACAGGACCAATGTATTTCTAAGTCAGTGTTTTTTGCTCTATGGTCCAAGCCTTCTACATTTCCAGCTGGTCCCTGAGGTCATGCTGAAAACAGAATGAACCTCTTGGATGATCTCTCTTCCCCATGCACAAATACAGCTTTTTTTTTTATCTCACCCACAAAAGTTTTACTTTAATTCAGAAGCTTTTCAAACACCCTACCATGTCAAGGGAGAAAGGAGGGGAAATAAGGTGGTCCACAAAAAGCAAGCCAGACCCAGAAGTGATTCTTACTGCCAGTGACCAATGGGCAGAAAAAGGGGTCGAACACAGAAGGGGCAAAGGGTATTTCTGACTTAGCAGTGGGCAAACGTGAAAAAATGACTTTCCTCCCAGGGGTCTAGCTTTGCAGGGGAGGGTGGCAAGCTGCTTGTTTGGGTTGGGGTATGGTATGTCCCCTTGACACCCTTCCCTCTGGTGCCGCCTAATATTTTTCCAACAAAACCTAAGCCATTCCAGCAGCAAACTTGTGATATTCCAGATTTGCAAATTTTGTGCAAGGGTTACAATGGTTAGGGAGTGTTTGGAAAACTGTAATCAGGAGCTGAGAAATAGCCTCCAGGAAGTGGGTTCCCAAGTTCTTGCACAGATATTCTGGGCTATGCTACAGTTTGACATTTTTCTTGGCACAGTCATAGCCAACAAGCTTTCTAGGCATTAATTCCTGGTTTGTGTTGATGAGGAAATGAATTCAATCCATGCTAGTCTTTTTAGGGTTTGGGCCATCCAGATCCAGAGATACTAAAGTAAGGAAAAAGGCAGCCTCAGAAGTAAAGCAATGTATGTGAGAGCCTTACACAGGCTTCCTCATACCTCGGCCCTCCAGACACTAGGGCAAAAAAAAATGAAAGGCACAAATACAGGATGGGAGACACCTGGCTTGAGAGCAGTACGTGTGAAAAGGATCTAGGAGTCTTGGTAGACCACAAACTTGACATGAGTCAACAGTGTGATGCAGCAGCTAAAAAAGCCAATGCAGTTCTTGGCTGCATCAATAGGAGTATAGCATCTAGATCAAGGGAAGTAATACCGTAGTACCACTGTATTCCGCTCTGGTCAGACCTCACATGGAGTACTGTGTCCAGTTCTGGGCACCACAGTTCAAGAAGGATACTGACAAGCTGGAACGTGTCCAGCAGAGGGCAACCAAAATGGTCAAAGGCCTGGAAATGATGCCTTATGAGGAACGGCTTAGGGAGCTGGGTATGTTTAGCCTGGAGAATAGAAGGTTAAGGGGTGATGTGATAGCCATGTTCAAATATTTAAAAGGATGTCATATAGAGGAGGGAGAAAGGTTGTTTTCTGCTGCTCCAGAGAAGCGGACACAGAGCAATGGATTCAAACTACAAGAAAGAAGATTCCACCTAAACATTTGGAAGAACTTCCTGATTTTAAGAGCTGTTTGACAGTGGAATTTGTTGCCAAGTAGTGTGGTGGAGTCTCCTTCTTTGGATGTCTTTAAGCAGAGGCTTGACAGCCATCTGTCAGGAATGCTTTGATGGTGTTTCCTGCTTGGCAGGGGGTTGGACTGGATGGCCCTTGTGGTCTCTTCCAACTCTATGATTCTATTATTCTATGTTTTTGGCCTACAACTCCCATGATTCCCAACTAGCAGGACCAGTCGTCAGGGAATGATGGGAATTGTAGTCTCAAAACATCTGGAGGGCCGAGGTTGAGGAAGCATGGCCTTACAGGAGCTATGCTGCTCTCAAGCAGTTTGACTAACATTGGTGGAAACTCCCTATTGCCATTGTGTATTATTTATATTCGAGACAGACACTGACTCATAACACAGTTTACAGAGCAGGTTGCCTATTACAAAGCAACACAACTTACATCATTGAAATCTACCAACAAATCTAATGCTCAATTCCTATAAGTTTGGCATCAGAAGATAAGAGTGTTTGTGTTTTGTTTAGTTACAGAGCTTTTATTTTCATATGCAATGATAGGAGGGGACGTGAAAACACATCCATACAAGCTCCAACACTCTGCCACTTAACATGGTTCTTTCCAGCAATACTAGGATACCACCAGCACAAGTGGCGCTCATAGATACTTTAGGTGCCTCCTTTTGCTTCCAAACACATGAAGCCCTCCAGCCATCTCAGCATGCTGCAAACAAAGGAACCCATTAGGATTATAAATGGAAAGAGAATGAATGGCCACTTACCCAGTCCGAGGTGGGCGGCGGTTGTGGCCCGTCATGTCGGGCTCCTCGACCCCCTGGAGTGACATTCACCTAGTGGCCGTCCATTGGGAAATTCCCAGAGTAGCCATGGGGAACTCTGGGTGTTCCCGCCAAACCAACTTTTGATTAGGAGTATAAGTTAACAGAAAGAGAAGGGGGAATGAGAGAAGGGATTTCTCTTCCTCCCTGCCCAGCATGGAAATGCTGAAAAATGCAGGTGTTGGAGTTGGATCCAGATTGGGATACTAATGTGGGGAATAGCTCTTTACTCCACACTGTGCTTTTCCAAAAAATCTGCCTGGCTGAGCTTGCCAAGTAAACTGGAAAGTCCCTGAGCCTGAGGGGAATCCTATTTGATCCAAAGACTCCAGGCAGAGGCCATTCAAATCAACCCTCCTGCTCTAGACAATTGAGGCCCACCAGTTCACCCTCAATAGGGGGCAAAGGAGCCATAAAAGGCTCCCCCTCCCGAAGACCCTCCTCTTTACACCTGCTAATCCACTTAGCCATTGCTCATGGAAGTCTTATTGAGAAATTATATATATATGATAAGAATAATATTGGAGAAAACTGGATATTGAAACCTGCTTAACCTAAATCATATATCCCAGTTTTACAGCGGCCCTTTAAAGTACGCTTCATGCAGAGTATACGCAGTCAGAAGTTGACCTGACTAAGAAAACACCACCAAGAGCGTAGGGAATTATCTCCCTTATATGAAACCCCTTTCTAGCTGCACGCTTGTAAAAGTATGCAGATGAAACTATAAATGGTTGAGTTTCTTTAACTGAAAAACAAACTGACTCTAAAGAGACTTTAAACTAAAGATAAATGCTTTCTCTCTTAGCAACATTCCAACCTTCAACCCATTCCAAACCTCCCACATAACTCCCATTAAACTACCCAAGAATTAACAGCAAACTAGCTTTATAAGTAAGCAACTCTCATACTAAGATTCAACTAAGAAATCTCTTAAACTGAGAACAACTGAGAGAGTGATCTACTACGAGATGAATCAAACTGAAAGATCTAACTAAGAGATACAGAAGGCTTTCTGGCAGAGCCTTATATTCAAGAAGCAGAGCCCACGCCTGTGGGCAATTAACAGAAATCACCTGCACCTGTTTCTCTTAAACAGACAGTATTTACATTAGACCGGCTCTAAAGTAACTTGACTATTCAAAAAATCCAACAAGTCTACCTGGCAAATCTCACCCATGGCAATTTCCATGATCCCACGTAACAAGATGCATCACAAGGCTGTGAACTGCAGTCTGCCAGGGTTCATGCAGAACAAAATATAAAAAGGCAGAAAGAGTATTCAGTGTAATACTCAAATCTGCTTCCCCCAAAGCAGATCCTCTTTTCTCCCAACCATATTAGAATATCTACCCCAAGGTAGGCAAGCAGGCTCACCACCTCTGGGCTTCTGTTGCCAAGTATGACGCAAGTGCAGCGCCCCCACCCCACTCACTGCCATTCCTTGAAATGGAAAGCAGGCAAGTGACCTGCCCTCCCAGCCATTTTAAGGGCTCCTCCAGGGGAAAAGGCCTTGCAGTTTTACAGACCGGGGCCACCCTACAGATTAAGTTAATTCCTTACCCCCACCCAATAAGCTCCCCAATCTTCTGTATAACTCATTAACCATTCCCTTCCCCAAGAGTCACGCCCTCCCCAGTGCCAAGTGGACATATTTTCTATGGGAACCTTTTGGCAATTCTCAGAACAGTTTTACTCATTCATTTAATAGCTGCAAATAAAAGTTTCATTACCACAGTTAATTATTTCACCAGTTTAGAGATGCCTGCCTTCTCAGCACATTCGCTTTAGCACTGAGCCTTGGAAAGGAAGTCGGGACGCCGATTGACATCTCATTTCTTCCCTTAAGTGGGCTTTTTCCGATTGTCATGAAAGCATTTAACCTACTTATTTTATTGACTGCATGAGAAGGTGCATGTGCTGAAGTTAAATAATGGAGAAAACACAGCAGCTGGGCATATTTGTCATAAGTGTGTGCATATTTTCCACCATAAACAGCACAAATAGGGGATTACTCAGTCAACGGACAGAGTCTTCAAATGGCCTTGGTATAGATATGCGCAATTTGAAAGCATCAGAAATGTATTTTACTGATTGTCTGCTCTTTGTATTCTCCATTCAAGACCACCCTCACATTCACCATTCAGTGTTCATATCCTATAATGCCAGCTGGAGTTTATTGTACACAATTCTGGGATGATATTTTGATCATCAAAATATCTGATTAACATGCCCAGCCCATTAGATTCATAAAGATATATCTGATATGATTAATGTGAACCACTGGAGGTCACTGTGACAGTAGAATAAAAACAAAAGTTTGAAGTCAGACCTATGCAGTTCATGCCTATATCAGCAAAGAGTGGACTGCACAGCCACTCAGACGTCAGTGGAACATCAAAAGTACTGATATGCAAAATCAAGAGTTCGGTCAAGGTCCAGGCGACAATGAAAGTCTGAATTCCAAAGAGGATTCATTCAAGAGAATCTCAGATGCTTATTTACTGTCTAATCTAATGTAAAGGCTACCAATGTCCACAGGTACCAGTGTGATCAACAGTACCTCCTTATGGCAGCCACAGAGCCGTAGCTAGGTGATCTTGCGCCCCTGGCAGAACCATCCAGATTACGACCCCTAGCCACGGACAAATGAGCTCTTCCTTCTGCCTCTCCTACACACACACACACACACACCATTCAATTTGGCTTCGGCTGACCCCTGGAAAGTTGCATTGTGATTGGCTGAAACGTTGTGAGTCTAAGTATGCAATGTGAAATAGTGTGTATTTGGAGTTTGTGAAATTTAAAGAGAAAGGAATGTGGCACAGAAAAAAATAGGGGAAATCAGGGCCCCCGCATATCGTATAAAGACCCCCTATTAAAAACCTTTTCTTATGAGGCAATAATCGGTAGTCTTATTTATAGACTTTTTAAAGCCAATTTTGTGCCTACGCCCTGGCAGCAGCCTTCCTCGCCCCGCCCCACCCCCCAGCTACGGCACTGGTTGTACATAGTGTAGGGAAACATTTAGCCTCTAAATTGTCTTCTTTAAAAGTAAATCTCCTGTCCTGACATTCATACATCCATATTCCACACAGCACCTATAATGGTAGCGGCTACACAAGCCATGTAGAAAACCACATTTCCCTAGCAGTTACAGGAGCTGTTTCCCAGAAAACAAAGAGATTTAAACCCAACAGGTGAGTCTTTAATAAAAGTGTGCAGTGCAAATATATACAGTTTAAAGTAAGCCCCGTCATAGTCAATAGGGCTTACTTTCAGGTATGTGCACACAGGATCACATGGTTCAATGTTTCTTCCCACCCAAAGACCTGTACTTCTGGGACTTCCAGTCTACCCCCATTGCTGACCGGCGGGAGAATCTCGAGCTCCAAGATTCTCTAGCGCTGTGAGGGAGGGGGGAGCCATGAGAGTGCCACGGACTCCCGAAAGAGCTCCAGATCGAGCATTCTGGAGATGTGGGGACTCGGCTGCACCTTTTTCTGTCTCCTCCGCCCCCCCGGTAAGCCCTATTAAGGGAGGCAAGAGTGAGCGGAGTGGAGACATGGTGCCTTGAGTCAATCTGCTACCATCGCAACGTGAAGTTCCAAGCTGGCAGCCTGTGGAGCAGTGGATTTTTCCAGATTTAAAGAATTTGAAAACATTTGACACCGTGAGAAAAGGAAAAGGATTTTAAAAAATTTTAATTGAAAAGATTTGGACACAGGAGGAAATTAAAAGAGGAAGTCAATTTCCCCCATTGAGCGAATTGAGACGCAGTTAACTTGCCCAAAGCCGGGAAGTTGACAGGAAGTCTTTAATCACCAAAAATCGGACTTAAAACTTTCTCCCTAAGGCAGGGTAAAGGGGAGAAAGGTTGAACTTCGCAAAATCCCTGTAAAGGTTCTTTAATATGGTCTGGGGAAAGTCCCCCTGGAGGGATCAGCGAGCCGCCATTATGACACCACAATAGGATGGAATTTGTTTACCTCTTTGAGGCTGAAAACTGTCAACATTGAAGAGAGCTTAAAATATAAGGTTCGGAATAAGAAGTTTGACAGAGGCTTTTTTCATAAATCAATATATGAGTTTTAAGATATGAAGAATTAAAAATGAGAGTTTGTAACCAAATCAGGCATAATTTCTGTTTCTGAAGATTAGATACGAACTGTGCCATTTCCTGCTGTAATCTGTGATGTTCCCACGAAATTGAAGACAACCAGGATGTCAGTAGACACAACATCATCTGACTTTATTGACTTTCAAAATGAACTTTTGGAATTGCTTTTAGATTTTAGGGATGAACTGCGTCAGAATGTTATACAGATTAAAAAAATAAGACAGAACTGTGTGGAAAGTGAGACAGGACTAATCTCAACAAAGTATGAAGAGAAGCAAGATGAACAATCATCAGCCATGGACAATGTAATTGAATTTAAAGATCATGAAGAAGCTGCATGGAACATTGTTCCCTCAGTGAGGGACTCATGGACTCATGAGTTGATTCAAAGAGCCTTCAAGGAAGAACCAGCATGGAATAATGCCCTCCCAGCATGCCTGTGCTTCCGATTACGGCGGTGCCAAACCTAATGTGGCAGCCCAGGTGCACATGGGCCTGTGACCCAGGAACCCTTTAGAGTCCCTTCCCGTCCACTGTCACCGGAACTAGACCTACCTGACGAGGTTGAGGATCCGGAGGACTCTCTCTTGGACTTATGTCCCCTCTTCCTGGATCTGTGCGACTCAGGGCTCTTGTTGCTCATGTGCCTGTCAGAAGAGCGAAAGGAGGGGGACCTACCTCCATGTCCGGTAGACGCAGTCAAGGAGCGGGACCTGTCTTCTCGGGTACAGTGGTTGGAAGAACTGCTGCCCCCTCTCTTGTGGTGGCGAGGAGACCCAGAGCTCCTACCGCATGAATCCCACATCGCTAGGTGCCTTCTCAGGCACGCAATGGCCCTGTCCCTTCTAGCAATAGCCCTGTCCCTACTGTCCTCGCGCTCGGAGCACGCGACACTATCAACATCAGATGAGTGGGTAGAGGATGAGCTCAGCCGACGTGTGGATTTGGAAGCGTCCCCTTATTGGCACGACGTGCCGAAGCTGGTGGGCTTTTGGATCTAGGTTGCCCTGCAGCTTCTGCTGCCCCACCTCTGGGTGCGGCTTGGGTGGGTTTTGTGCACACCTGTCTGGTTGCTCTCGCCTTCTGCTGTGTGGCGGCCTGTCCCTGATCTGCCTTGGAGGGCGCACCACTTACAGTGCCCCTCCTAGTGCGGGGAGGGGAAACCACCTGTTGCCTTGGTGCCATGGTGCGGGGCTAATATGAAGGCTAGGCAGGGAACAATTTGCTAGAGAGTAGCGCTGAATCAGCTGGCAACGCACCCCCAAAGCTAATCAGGTGTAAAGACTGTTATGGGCTAGGTAAGGTGCAATATATATATATATATTGGTATATGTATATATTGGTAAAAGGAAAAGAAAAAATAAAACACTGGGGGGGGGGGTTGAGGCATAGCTGCCAAGTTTTCCCTTTTCTCGCGAGGAAGCCTATTCAGCATAATGGAAAATCCCTTTAAAAAAGGGATAACTTGGCAGCTATGGGTTGAGGCAAGAACTGAGTCTCAGCAAGAGTCGCTACAGAGGCTGGAAACAAAAGGCAAGTGGACAGTTAATAAAGTGTGCAGCGGCACACCGGTCGCTGGGCTCACCCCCAAGCTGGGCGGGGCTGTACCTATTATTTGCATAGATATTGATTAACTAACTGAATAAAAAAGGAAGCATGGGAAGCATGGAATGCCGTGCTGGGCCGTGCTCATCATTTGCATACATATTGATTAAATAACTGGATCACAGGGACTCATGGAATGCATGGACTGTATGCGCACCATGCGGCCACCCCCAAAATTGCTGCCACCACACAGTCCCCCCCACAAAGGAATTACCGCATGGCAGTGAGCGGAAGGGAATGCCCTATCTGCCTCTGCCTCTCCCCCTGCTAAAAAGTTCATGCAGCAGGGGGCGGGGCCTAAGGTGATGCTCAGGAAAACCACTATATTGAATCACAAGCAATGAGTGATTCGCAATTAGGGCCCGGAAGGGCCCCCTGACACAGCCCAGCTAACCCAGGGGCCGCAAAGCCCGTCCAGAGAAGGAGCAAGGCAGCGCAGAACGGCGGCACCCTCCCCCATGCATCCTACCAAAACCACGGCTGTGAGAGACGGCCAGGAGGCCCCCGGCGCACCCCGGACCCACCCAGGCATCCTGGCCCACTCAGGGAAGGGGCAAGGCCGCACGGAGCGGCAGCACCCAGCCCGGATGCACCCGGGCATCCTGGCCCGCTCAGGGAAGAGGCAAGTCTGTGCAGAGCAGCGGTGGTGCCCCTCCCCCACGTGACCCGGCAAAGGCCAGAGTTGCAAGAGACTTCCGGAAGGCCCCCAGCACAGTCCGGAACCACCCGGGCATCCCAACCCGCTCGGGGAAGGGGCAAGGCCGCGCAGATGAGCGACGCCCCTCCCCCACGCGACCCGGCAAAAAACAGGAGTCACGGAAAGCCGCTGAGACGCCTCTGGCGCAGCGCGGTCCCGCCATGATGCGCAGGAACTGCCATAAAGCTCCCACCACCACCCAGCTCACCAAGGCCCCACTGCTGGGCCGGAGGGGCCCCCCATAGGCCAGGCTGGCCAAAGGGGCGCCATTTTTATTTATTTTTTGGTTAAATGGGAAATAAAGCCGTAGTACAAACGGCAGGGGATCCTCCTTTAACAGAGGATTCAGAAACATTCCCTCCCTCACA
The DNA here is from genome assembly GCF_963506605.1 of Zootoca vivipara. Lineage (NCBI taxonomy): Eukaryota > Metazoa > Chordata > Lepidosauria > Squamata > Lacertidae > Zootoca > Zootoca vivipara. Next base: position 94,844,728 of record NC_083280.1, on the reverse strand, counting down.
GCCCCAAAAGGCCATTTGGGAGGGGGGATTAAGGGCCCTAGGCCTACCGTAACCGCAGAGGAAGTCCAGCGATGTCCTTCACAGAAGCTATGGAACCAACTGGTGCTTGGCGGTAAGATTCAAATTCTATTGTGTGAGCTGGAAAGTCCCTCCCCTTACCTGGCCATCCCCTGGCAACACCTCCCCAGGCTTGATTGGACGCTAGGCTCGGGTAGGCAGAGACCCCTGGCATCCTACCTGTGAAGGCGGTGCCAGCCCCGAACTACCAGGGAGTCACCCTATGGGATCAGGGGGCTGCATGCGACCATGCAAAGGTTGCCCCCCCCCCCCGTTTGATGCATTGAGCGGCCATTGTCGTGTTGGGCTGTGTGTGTGATAAAGGGGAGCGTCTCAGTTTCAGCTTATTGGTTAGTTTTTCTAGTAAGGCTGTTTCCCATACTATTTGGAACCATTGGTCTATGCTTACTCCTGACAGGTCTCTCCAGTGTCTGGTTATGATGTTTCTTGTTGCTGAAAGTTGGTGGGTTATGAGTTCTTTGTGGTGTAAATGGGCATTGTTATCTTGGAAGATGTTTAGTAAAGCCAATTTTGGGGTGATTCTATAACTTGCTTGGTTATTTTACATACTTATCGTATGGTTGTTGTCCAGAATGAATGGATTTTGGGACATTCCCACCACATGTGGAGGTATGTGCCTGTGGAGGTGAACCCTCTCCAGCAGTTTGGTGAGGTTTCTGGGCATATTAGCGCTAGTTTTCTTGGTGTTAGATACCACCTGTAGGTGAGTTTTAGGGTGAGTTCTTTTCTTTTAATTGACATAGATTTAAAGGGGGGTTTAGACCACATTCTGGTCCATTGGGTGGGGTTGATTTCATATTCTATGTCATCCTCCCATTGTTTCTTGATTTTACACATCACTTGGGAAGACAGGCAAACTAATATCAGTGTACTGGAAGAAGCAAAGATTGCCAGAGTTGAAGCAATGATTTCAACATCAACTTCGTTGGAATGGTCATGTTGTGAGGATGCCTGATGATCGTCTTCCAAAGCAACTACTATATTCTGAACTTAAAAATGGAAAGCGTAATGCTGGTGGTCAACAAAAGAGGTTTAAAGACTCTCTCAAGGCAAATCTAACAAAATGTAGTATAAACACTGACAACTGGGAAACACTGGCTTGCGAGTGCTCCAGTTGCAGAACAGCCTTTACCAAAGGTGTCATGGGCTTTGAAGAAATTTGATCTCAGGACGCAAGGGAGAAACGTGCTAAGAGGAAGGCACACTTGGCAAATCCAGAACGTTCTCATTCCCTCAAAGTATGAAGGGAGTGTTGTATAACACAGAAGACAAGTGAAGGTGCTAAATGGCAGACCCAAGAGTGAAATTAGATATTTTGTTATTCACATCTAGCCCTAACATCTAGGATGACAACAGAATGGGGAAAACCAGATATTTGTTCAAGAAAATTGGAGATATGAAAGGAACATAATAAAGGACAAAAGTGGAAAGGACCTAACAGAAGCAGAAGACATCAAGAAGAGGTGGCAAGAATACACAGAGGAATTATACCAGAAAGATATGGAGGTCTCGTACACCCCAGGTAGAGTGGTTGCTGACCGTGAGCCAGACATCTGGGAGAGTGAAGTCAAATGGGCCTTAGAAAACACTGCTAATAACAAGGCCAGTGGAAGTGATGATATTCCAGCTGAACTATTAAAATTTTTAAAAGATGATGCTGTTAAGGTGCTACACTCAATATGCCAGCAAGTTTGGAAAACTCAGCAGTGGCCAGAGGATTGGAGAAGATCAGTCTACATCCCAATCCCAAAGAAGGGCAGTGCCAAAGAATGCTCCAACTACCGCACAATTGCTCTCATTTCACACGCTAGCAAGGTTATGCTTAAAATTCTACAAGGCAGGCTTAGGCAGTATGTGGACCGAGAACTCCCAGAAGTGCAAGCTGGATTTGGAAGGGGCAGAGGAACCAGAGACCAAATTGCAAACATGCGCTGGATTATGGAGAAAGCTAGAGAGTTCCAGAAAAACATCTACTTCTGCTTCATTGACTACACAAAATCATTTGACTGTGTCAACCACAGCAATCTATGGCAAGTTCTTAAAGAAATAGGAGTGCCTGATCACCTCATCTGTCTCCTGAGAAATCTCTATGTGGGACAAGAAGCTACAGTTAGAACTGGATATGGAATAACTGATTGGTTCAAAATTGGGAAAGGAGTACGACAAGGCTGTATATTGTCTCCCTGCTTATTTAACGTATATGCAGAATTCATCATGCAAAAGGCTCGACTGGATGAATCCCAAACTGGAATTAAGATTGCCGGAAGAAATATCAACAACCTCAGATATGCAGATGACACAACCTTGATGGCAGAAAGCGAGGAGGAATTAAAGAACCTTTTAATGAGGGTGAAAGAGGAGAGCGCAAAATATGGTCTGAAGCTCAACATCAAAACAACCAAGATCATGGCCACTGGTCCCGTCACCTCCTGGCAAATAGAAGGGGAAGAAATGGGGGCAGTGAGAGATTTTACTTTCTTGGGTTCCATGATCACTGCAGATGGTGACAGCAGTCACGAAATTAAAAGACGCCTGCTTCTTGGGAGAAAAGCAATGACAAACCTAGACAGCATCTTAAAAAGCAGAGACATCACCTTGCCGACAAAGGTCCGTATAGTTAAAGCTATGGTTTTCCCAGTAGTGATGTATGGAAGTGAGAGCTGGACCATAAAGAAGGCTGATCGCCGAAGAATTGATGCTTTTGAATTATGGTGCTGGAGGAGACTCTTGAGAGTCCCATGGACTGCAAGAAGATCAAACCTATCCATTCTGAAGGAAATCAGCCCTGAGTGCTCCCTGGAAGGACAGATCGTGAAGCTGAGGCTCCAATACTTTGGCCACCTCATGAGAAGAGAAGAATCCTTGGAAAAGACCCTGATGTTGGGAAAGATTGAGGGCACTAGGAGAAGGGGACGACAGAGGACAAGATGGTTGGACAGTGTTCTCGAAGCTACGAACATGAGTCTGACCAAACTGCGGGAGGCAGTGGAAGACAGGAGTGCCTGGCGTGCTATGGTCCATGGGGTCACGAAGAGTCGGACATGACTAAACGACTAAACAACAATAACCTGCCTGGGCACATTCTCCTCTTTTTTGTCTCTTCCTCATCTCTTCATCAGCAAGCCAGAAATGTGAGAACATCTGCTATGTCTGAGTTTCCGTGCTCAGACACAATTTTAAGCTAGACTTGAGTATCTCTTTGTAACTGAGTTACCATTTTAAGCCTGCCTGAATAAAGCTGCTGTATCTTTTACCCTTCAACAAGTATTTTTACTTTTTACAAGGCTACTTGTGTGATTAGTGTCTTAAGGGGAAGAGGAGAAATACCAGGAAAATCCAGTCTGCCTTTAAGCATCCTGGATTACTTAAACCAAAACAACTAAAAGTAGCATAGCAAAGCTTCGTTTTAAGTTGCAAAGGGATGGCACTTACTTTAACTCACAAATGTGAGAGAGGAAGGGAGGATAATATTTAATAAATATATCCTCTCCTAGTATCTATTCGCATCCCAACAGTGGCTATTGTAGGTTCCTTTTTTCTCTATGCACGGGAAGGCATGCCTGCACCATTTTGTGCTCCATCTCCTTTTCTGCTTTTTTAGGTATAGCAGCCATTTTGTGCTACATCCCCACCGCCACGTCCACAGCAGCCATATTGTGACTAGCAAACACAGCAGTCTCTCAAATGACAAATGTGTGTACTGGCCCAGAATGGTGTGTAACCCATGGCATGCCATAAGGCAGGTGTCTCCAAACTTACCGGGCTTCAGGCTGATCGCGCAGCAGGCCAGAGGGCGGGGTGCGTGCACACATGCTATTTCTGGCACACTTCCAGGTTGCAGGAGCAATGACCGTTCCCCACATAAAAGGGGAGGCGCATTTTGCGCGGTCGCATGCAGCCCCCTGGGATCCCTGGGGCAGCCCTGGAAGTTCGGAGGCCGGCGCTGCCTTCCCGGGCTGGATACTGGTGGTCTCCGCCCACACAGTTACCTGTCCAATCCAGCTCAGCGAGGCGTTGCCGGGGGGATTGGCCAAGTAGGAGGAGGTAACCTTACCTTGAGCATGGCTGAAGCAGAGTCATTCCTGGGAAGCAGTCGACGGCTCCAGAGCTTTCCCACCCTCCACTCCCAAAAAATGAATGATTGCATTACAGGTTATTTTCTTCCACAGGCGTACACACACGCAGGCGATGCTACGACAAGGCTGCTGTTGAAGGGCCGGAAAGGAATTTCCCCTGCATTGGCAGGTTTCTCCTTTCCCATAGCAATTCGTCACAACTTTGGCGGATGCAGGCCTTGGGCGGAATCCTTTAGTCATGTACATAAATAGGGGGGCATGGGGCAGTGGCCCCCTGCCCCCATTGCGGCAGCAATAACAGGGTTCCTGTAAATGGGGCTAAGGGGGAGGCATTGACCATACACAATACGCTGCCATTGCCCTCCCTCTCCAGTGGCTGCGATCGAGGGGGGGTGGGCTATCTGCTTGAACATATTTTCTCCAGAGCTAGCCCAACCCCCCCACATGCTGGATAACCCTGAAATTACCCAGATCTCCGGCTGGGGGCTGGGAAGGATATACGCCCAATGCCTGAGCCAAGGTATCCCTTGCATCTGAATTCTTAATAAAGTTGTGGCCAATTTTAATCCCATAGAACATGGTATTGTATCATCATTCCGCTGCCTGGGGCTTTGGGGGGCTCCGCCTGACTGTGCAAATAGCTTGTGCGCATGCGCACAGGCTTCCTCTGACCTGGAAGAGCGCCGGAAATGACGCTTGCTCTGACCCGGAAGTGGGCAGCCATGCCACACCGCACTGGTAAGAGTGGGCGGTGGGGGCGAGCGGCAGGGGTTGCCGAGGGCCGGATAAATAAGCCCTTTGGGCCATATCTGGCCCACGGGCCTTAGTCTGGGGATGCCTGCCATAAGGCATGTATATTCTGAAGTCTAATTGATCTGTCTTCTTTAGCTCAGAATGAGCCATTTGACTCCATCTCATGCTGAGCAGAAACTTATTAAAGTCACATCTCAAATTTTAATTTCCCTTTAAATAATTTTCAATTTAAAAATGAAAGACTAAACTTCAAAATGAAAGCCGAGACCATTTGGCCTGCGCACAAACTGGCAAATGCAGGCAATTCCCCACTTGCTTGTGTTTGAGTCGCAGGTAACCGTGCACACGCATGGTGCTACTAACTAACCAAATAAATAAACACAAACCTGGGCAAAAATGGCCTGAAAAGACCACAGAAACAGCAAAAATTGCATGACAAGCATGGCTAGCAGTCCCACAAGCCTTTGCAACTGCAATCTCAGGAGTCCTTGCGCCAGCTGTTACAGGCTTTTAAGATGATGTTCTCAATGCACACAATTTCACTTACACGTGTGGTACCTGGGAATGTAAGCCCCAAGCAGGGCCGTCTTAAGCATATTTGGTGCCATGGTGCCCTACCCCACCCTTTCCCAGAATTGTCAACCTTTTCCCAAGCCTCTGCAAGGATTGCTCTCCTCCCATGGAGGCTTGGGAAGGAAGCTGCATGTCCGCCAGCCATATAGTTAGCAAGCCGCAGCTTCCTTCCCAAGCCTCTGCGGGAGGAGAGCGATCCCCACAGAGGCTTAGGATGGAAGCTGCGCCCTGCAACTACGGTATATGGCTGGCGGATGTGCAGCTTCCTTCCCAAGCCTCCGCGGGAGTAGAGTGATCCCTGCAGAGGCTTGGGAGGCAAGCTGCATGCCCCCACAGCCATATGGTTGATGGGGCGCAGCTGGCGGGCGTGCAGGAGGGAAAGGGGAGGCTGCCGGCAAAGCCGTGCAGCTCCCCCACTTGCTAGGGCACCCCTGAGAGACATCAGTAAGTCCAATGGGAAAGACGGCTCTGGCCCCAAATAAGTGGGGCATTGCCCATAGATTCCATTATCAGCATGGGGCACGAAATTCATTCTCTCTTAGAGATTTGACAATACTTAGAAATTAGAGTAGACAGCTGCTGATTTTCAAGAATTGCGTCATATATTTTACATGCAAATGGAAAGCAAGAAGCTTTTTTCCCCTTAAGAAAAGAAATTTACAGTTGTAAAGACTTGCTTCTGTATCACATACTACTCTCTTAGAAACTGATTATTGAGACTATTCTGCAAATCCAGCCTTGCAGTATCAATGGCATGCCCCTTCCAGCAAGGTCAACTAAGTTCAGTACTCCTGAGCTTGCAAGACTATCTCTAAATATTTCCATCTCTTTCCTCCACCACATGCATTCAGCCTTCACCTTCACCAAATAGTTTTTGCAACTATGATGATGTTTGAAAGTCTGGCGAGCATTAGGAAAACAGTCCCTCACCCCACCCAGTCAGTTGCTTAGGAGGAAACCATTTTGGCAACTAGCAGTATTGAGTGAATGTCCTGAGTTTTATATTCATACTGATCAGGGGCATTAAAAGGGTCTGAATCTACCCACCTGGCTACACACACACACACACACACACACACACACACACACACACACACACACACACTGTGTGTGCACATGGACACCAAGCAGTGCAGACTGGCTTCTGTGCAAATGAGTGTCAGTGTGTTGTAGTCTCAACAAAGATAGGCGAGGAGCTTAGAAACCACATTTCAAACTTCCAGCAACTCCCACTTCAAACTCCAAGCAAGCTTTGCAGTCTAACCAAAATGCAATGCTAAGCACAATTCCTAGTAAGTTCCATTGAACATGGTAAGATTTACTTCTGGGTAAACATGTGAACGACCACAGTGTTAGGCTGTTTGCTGAAGATCCAGTGTGGGAGAGGGGACACAGTGTTTGACAGGACAAGGGACAACTGGACTCAAACCATTGCTCAGCCAGGAAGCTTAGCAGGTCATCGTCACTATCTTTCAAGCCTAACCAACCTCTTGTGAGGATAAAAGGGGGAGACTCCACAAAGCAACCTTAGATTCTTGCCCAGTGTGAGTGCATCTATCTCCCCTTCTTTGAACAACAGATGCCAGAGTATTTTAAAAACTATTTTGGGATGTTCCCTCAGGTTCAAAATGAGGATGTCATATGACATGGTGGGTGGGATCTTCAAGAAAAACCAGGGGGGGAAACCTAAAACATTTTTAAAATGCGGAATGAAAAGAGTTAATGTTTCAGCAACAAACAACAACATGTATTCCACTCTGGTCAGACCTCACCTGGAGTACTGTGTCCAGTTCTGGGCACCACAGTTCAAGACGGATACTGACAAGCTGGAACGTGTCCAGAGGAGGGCAACCAAAATGATCAAAGGCCTGGAAACGATGCCTCATGAGGAACGGCTTAGGGAGCTGGGTATGTTTAGCCTGGAGAAGAGAAGGTTAAGTGGTGATATGATAGCCATGTTCAAATATTTAAAAGGATGTCATATAGAGGAGGGAGAAAGGTTGTTTTCTGCTGCTCCAGAGAAGTGGACATGGAGCAATGGATTCAAGCTACAAGAAAGAAGATTCCACCTAAACATTAGGAAGAACTTCCTGACAGTAAGAGCTGCTTGGCAGTGGAATTTGCTGCCAAGGAGTGTGGTGGAGTCTCCTTCTTTGGAGGTCTTTAAGCAGAGGCTTGACAACCATCTGTCAGGAATGCTTTGATGGTGTTTCCTACTTGGCAGGGGGTTGGACTGGATGGCCCTTGTGGTCTCTTCCAACTCTATGATTCTATGAACATTGCTTGAAACACACTTAAGGCCAAGGAATCCTAACAAACCCAAATGCTGCCCAACCAGCCAGAAGATCCTCAGACTGCCTGGACTCTAGAGCCAACCTGATGCATGGCCTCTTTCTGTGTGGGAGGTCTCACCTGGAGGATCCTTTCTAGGCATTTGATCGGGGGGAAGTCCTGAGATTCGGATGAATCTCTTTAGATGGATATACTTTCTGATTCTTTGTTTATAACTTTGTATTTGTAAAACCAATAAAAATGATTTAAAAAAAATTAAATGCCCAGTTTGTTTACTGCATGTCTCACCAGTAACTCCAGTGCCAGCTACATTAATTTGTTTTTCCAGTGGCAGCAATGATCTGTGTGGAAAACAGAGGGAAAAAGAGGAGATACTTGAGAGTCTATTAATGCTCCAACAGCTGCACACCACAACTCGTGAAAGTGATCTAATTCCACCCATCCAAAAAAGAAAAGAAAGTGGAGGGAAAAAGAGAAAAGACTGGAAAAGATGGAGACGAAGGAAGAGTTGCAAGAAACACGACAGGGGGAAATATTAAAAGTCAAATCTGATGCGTTGTGGGATGGGATATACAGGAACATAAGAACATAACAGATCTGGTGGATCAGGCTGAACTCCCATCTAGTCCAGCATCCTCTTCCCACAGTAGCCAACCAGCTGCCAAGGGCAAGCCTGCAAGAAGGCCTTTCTGAACACAAAAGAACACCTGCAATTCATTTAAAGTGTTGATAGCAGCCAGGTGAGGGTAAATTGGGGGCACAGTACTTTACTCCACATCATGTTCTTGATTAAAACCCCACCTCCCTGCAGCTCCCTGCTCCTATTTGCCCCAAAGGGCACAAAAACAGATATCGTATTGGTATCTGTCAGGGGGCCTGATATGGCTACTCTAGAGTAACGACTCCAGCATGGTCTTTTTAGGCTTTTATTAAGTGCTGATTATTTACAGTGTTCAGAGCGGTAAATATGCATCCTTAAGGTGAGGTGTCAGAACCTCCGAATGGCGATTGGCGCGTTTTCTTCCAGCACAGAAGCTTTGGGAGACCCAACCTCTTCCCCCTACGTTTGCGTCGCAATTCGGGAGTTGGGGGGATTGGCCTTCCCCCCGGGCCCCCCACTTCCTGTCCCACCTGGTGCATGGGCTCCGCAACCTTGCCTGAGCCTCGGACCCCACTTCCTGACTCTCCGCTAGAGGCAGAGCTCTCCCTACTCTCTCCAGCGCTTGGGGATGGGCTGGAACTTAAGATGGGAGGGACTTCCCTGTATCCCTTGTCCCTCACATCCACCCCCCTCCCAGGCTCCTCTCCCCCCCTCCCTAAGGGCTCTCCGCTTGCTGGGGACGAGTGAAACCCCAAGAAGTCCGTGGTGTCAGAGCCTGTGGGTGTGAAAATTTCCCCCCAATCTGGCGATCTTTCCCTCTCCCCCTGAGAAGACTGGAATCCCAAAAAGTCTGTGGCGTCAGAGCTGGTGGGAGTAAAAATGTTCTGCCAGTCTTCTCCTGCCTCTGACGTAGTCAACCTTGGTGAAACCCACACCTCTTCTTCCGTATCCTCAAATTCCGCTTCCCATCAAGCTATAGTCTCTGATTCTGTGGCACAGGTCAAGAAAGAGCCATTCAGCTGATTCAGGTGTCATGACAAACTGTGTTGTACCTATGGGGAGGAGGGTGTATGGGAGTCCATGGCTTAGGCACAATCTTCTGAACAGTTTGAGGTATCCTCTGAATATCAGAGTCATAGGAAAAACAGGTTTTCTACCTCTAATTACTCACAGGGCCTGTTCTTTCCATTAACACAACCACATGAAAACTGAAAAATTTCCATGTTCGGTACAGACATGGGTATAACCAAGGGGGTATTCTGCAAATACAAATATGAGGTTCTGCCCTCCCCCCCTAATAAAAGCCTGCCCCCTAGAAAAATCCTGAGTACAGACTAACAGTGATAAGTGACTACCACTTTCTTCCTAAAGTGATCCCATCTACAAAGGGATCCAGCTGTCCTCCAGGGGGTACATTAAGGCAGCACATGCTCATTTCAGCTCCAGTTAGGGTCACAATGAATTGGACACCAAAAATTATCTCAATGGTGATGTCAAAGACATTTTTAAATAAATAAATAAATTCCAGGTGTTCTGTTATATGCAAATATTTGTGGAATATTACCCTATATTTGATAGCTATATTTGACTGCCTAGTGGTATATTTTATGTTAGACTGTATTGTTTTAATGTGTTTTAATGGGTGTGTGTGTGTGTGTGTGTGTGTGTGTGTGTAAATAATAAATAGGATAAAATAAATATTTTACATTGGCATGGTGATTTCATATTTGACACTATATGACAAATTCATATCTGATACCTGGCAAAACCAAACCAAAAGATGCCAGCAAGTCTCAATACAAAATAAATTAATGCATTGGATATCAGCAACATTTTAACAAGTGTGATGAAATGCAAAATGGAATTTCAGTTCAAAATGGTGCTGAAATCTAAATGGCATCATGTGAAATTTTGAATATCTGGAAATATTTTTTCCCATTCTGCCCTCACTGGTTAAAAGAAAAGATGGTATTCTCATTCATTCATCATATCTAATATTATTTCCCTATTCAGCTGTTACCATCCATGTATAGGGTTAAGCACATAGGCAAGGAGCAGGCTTGCATCTCATGAGTGTTCCACATCCCCAGACCTATACACATGTTGAATATGATAGATGAAAAGGGGAAGCCTACACACCAACAGCTGTACCCCTGTGGACTCGTTCACTCAACAATCACATTACCAAGAAGTATTTATGTAGGCATCCCCTTTACAAATGTGCTCAGCATGTAGAAGTGGGGAGGTTAGGGGCATGTATGTGACATGGGCAGCAAGACCGCCAATGTTTTGGAGCAGTTGTAAAAAAACAAAGCATCTCCAGCAAAATGACTCCTGCCTGAAACCTTGGGAACTACTGTAGGTTCAATGTATACCAGTGTTTCCAAACCTCTTTCCAACTGTGGCCCCCTTCTGAGGTTCTGCCCCCTAACAAAATCTCTGGCTATGCCCATTTCCCCCCACCCCCATCCTACCAGTAGAAAGGGAGCTATTTAAATGTTTTGTTTGTAATTAGAACATATTATGTTTATCATTTTTATAATTTATACAAAATTCCATTACTTAAAATGATAGGAACATAATGAAATATTGTTGAAGCAAACAACACAGAATCCTGGAGCTGGAAGGGACCCCAAGGGTCACCTTTTAGTCCAACCCCCTCCAACTTAGGAAACTCAGCTAAAGCATCCATGACAGATGGCCATCCAACCTCTGCTTAGAAGCCTCCAAGGAAGGAGAGTCCACAACCTCCCAAGGGAGATCCATCTTCCATGTACCGTATTATAAAAAGTAAACAACACTTATTTGACTCCAGTTATTTGACACAGAGGGGAAAACCTACAGGTACAGTCGAAAAGGCACCCAGGGAGTTCCGTATATATGGGAGAAGTTTAAAAAGGACATGATCCTCCCTAACCTGGTGCAACAAGATTTTGTAATCCAGAGGAGCCTTGGCTGTCTAGATAAAACACTCTAGCCTTCCCCCTTACCTGGGAGTAAGGCTCGCTGAACTCACTGCAGCTGTCTTCTAAGTAGACACTTAGTTATGTACTAGAGCAAGTCAGCAGCACCAGGCAATCCCCGCTTGGCTAGGCACTGGGGCAGATTGCACAGCCGGGCTGATGCTGCTGGCGGGCCCTGCGCCCCATGACAACATCCGAAGGCCCCACTCAGCTAGGCGCTGGAGTGGATTGCACTCTGCACCATGAAGAGTCAGGCCCAGGCTGCCACTGAAGAGTTTTCCATCTATTTGATATATGATTTCTACTCCGGTGGGGAGTTTCCCTTCGACAAAGTGTAGGACCATGGCAATGAAAATCATGACTACCGGTAGAGTTGGGGCAATAACACAACCCTGTTTAACACCTGATCCCACTGTGAATGGTTCACTTTTTATCTGCGATTGTTGCTGTCATATTATCATGGAGGAGCTGAATGATGTTCACAAATTTATCTGGGCAGCCAATTTTCAGAAAGACAGTTCACAGGGCATTACGATTTCCAGTGTTGAAGGCGTTAGTCAGGTCAATAAATGCCATATACAGGGGTTTGTTTTGCTCTCTGCATTTTTCTTGAAGCTGTCGAGCAGTGAAAATCATGTCCACTGTCCCCCTAGAAGTTCTAAAACCATTTTGGGATTCAGGAAGGGTAGCCTCATATATAGTTAGGAGACGGTTTGCTAAGATCCTTGCAAGAATTTTGCCGGCTGCAACTACAGTAGAAACCTTGAATTGCGGACATAATCCGTCCCAGAGGCACATCTGCAACTCGAAGCGTTCGCATCAAGAAGTGCCTCGTCTGTGCACGCACGCAGCACGATTTAGTGCTTCTGCTCACACACGTGGCGCAATTTAGCGCTTCTGTGCATGTGTGAGCGGTAAAACCCAGAAATAACCATTCCGGTACTTCCAGGTTGCTGCGGGATGCAACTTGAGAAGACGTAACCTGAAGCAGACACAACATGAGGTATGACTGTAATAAAGAGATGCCTTGATAGTTTCCACAATCTGTTTTGTCACCTTTTTAAAAGAGATTGATAATTTTGGCACCCCTAAAGTCTGCTGGGATCTCCTCTCTCCCAGATTTTTTCAATGAGCTTATGAAGTTGTTGTGTAAGTTCAATTCCGCCCACTTTGACGATTTCTGCAGGTATCCCATCAGGTCCTCTGGCTTTGTTGTTTTTCATTTGGTTAATAGCTGTACACAGCTCTCCCAGATTTGGAGATACTGCAAGTTCATCTCTAATTTGTTTTTGCAGAATTTAAGAAGGACCTCAGCAGCTACGAGGGAGTTGGGGTTTAGGAGATGCTGGCACTGTTCTTTCCAGCACAGTGCAATAGCTTCTTTATCTTTTAGAAGTGTGATACCATCTGCTGAGCGTAGGGGGCATATGCCATGATTTATTGGCCCATAGATGGTCTTTGTGGCTTTAAAGAAACTCTGTGCATCATGAGTGTCGGCTAAGTGCTGGATCTCTTGTGCTTTTTTCCTCTGGTTCTTCTTTGGCATAGGGCTTTTTTCTTAGAGCCGCAGTTTCTATCTCTTTGCCAGATCTAAAAGGCCTTCCTTTTCTTGTCAATCATGTGTTCAATCTCACTGTCATTCTCATCAAGCCAGTCCTGGTGTTTCTTGGTTTGGTATCCAATAGTTTGTTCACAGGCTGCAGTAATGGATGTGTTTAGCTTGGTCCAGTGTTCCTCAATGTTATCAGGGAATTCTGAAAGTAGATGGTCGTTAAGAGTTGTTTGGAAGCAATCCCGCTTAATGGGATCTTGAAGGACTTGAGTGTTGATTTTTCACCTTGGTTTCCTTCCTAGAGGCCTTTGTTGAGGTATACAGTAATATTGATAACCATCATGGAGCGTATTAGTCGGTGATCTGTCCAGCAGTCATCGGCACTCGTCATAGCTCTGGTAAGGAGCACATCACAGTGATCTTCAGCTCAGACAGTTAAATAGTCTAAGCGGTGCCAGTGGTTTGACCAAGGGTGCTTCCATGGTGTTTTACATTTATTTTTCTGTCAAAAGAGTGTGTTGGTAATAACAAGGTTGTGTGCTGCACTCATAGCTGCCAAGTCTCCCGTATTCCCCTGGAAACCCCTGTTTTTCCAGCCATTTCCCGCTGGCAGCCTGGATTTTAAAAAGCCCTGTAAATCCCCCGGATTCTTACCGGCCTGGGGAGGCTCCTTCTGCGCATGTCTGGAGTCTCTGGACATGCGCAGAAGCGATTTCTGGCGCTGCGGCCATTTTGGAAATGGGCAGAGCATGCGTAGAAGCGGCTTCTGGTGCTGCTCTGCCCAGTTCCAAAATGGCCGCAGCACTACTTCCAGTCGCAGCACGACTTCCAATCCTGGATTTTTCAATATGGGAGTTGACACCTATGGCTGCACATATCATCAAAAGTAAGATTCTGTTCTTGTTGCTGTTGCCAATTCCTTCTTTCCCAATAGTCCCAGGCCACAGATCGAAATCTCGCCCAGGCGGATAATTTTATCTTCCTTAGGCGGTATCCAGCTGAGAGTAAAAAAGTTATTTAATGTCTTCATCGGCATCCAGTGTTGGTGCATAAGTGCTTAGAATAGTAGCCTGTTGGTTTTTGGTGAGTTTTAGTCAAAGGGTTCAAAGTCACTTATTAATGCTGGTAGGGACTTCTGACAAGCGCTTCACAAGATCATTTTTGATAGCACAGCCTACTCTGTGTATTCAACGTTCTTGTTCAGGTAGACCTTTCCAGAAGAATCTGTAGCCTCCTTTTTCTTCCTTCAGTTGTCCCTCACCTGCTCTTTGAGTTTCTTGAAGTGCTGCAATATCAATTGTCGCAGCTCTCTTGCAATGATGGCAGTTCTGCGTTTGGGGTGCTCATCATCGGTGTTGTCCATCAAAGTCTGTATAGTCGTACCTTGTTTTGCAGCCGGGGTGAGCTGAGTGGATCCTAAGTAGGGCAGCTCAGTCATGGATACAGCTGCTGAGCTGCTCAACTGCCTCATTCCTTGAGTCAGAAGACTGAATCTATATCCACTGCCAATGTGCTGACTCATGACTAGGGGCTTCCAAATTTCACAGTCCTGCCCCCGTTACTTTTGGGGTTTGGGATGGGTTTTTGGAAGACGCCTGTGCGTGAATTTGTTTTATGTGTGTAGATCAGTGCACGCTGACCAACGCACAGTCTTCACAGTAAGGCTCTATGAGTCTATTCCAATGGCATGAGTATGACGACTGGTAGGTTCTTGTCTGCTGCAGCCTTCATCCGCCTTCACAGCCGTTGTAACATACCGTGTTTCCTCCTTTTTAAGACACCGTCTTATTCTTTTTTTTACTCAAAAAACCCCACGGTGTCTTATTTTCAGGGGATGTCTTGTACCTTAAGGCCTCCTCGGAGGGGCCAGGCAGCTGGCTCGGGGTGCTGCTGGGCGCTCTGTGCGGTGCTGCTGCAGCAGCCGGTTCCAAGCACCAAGGCAGCAGGCCGGTTCCGGTGGCGAGGTGGCAGGCAAAAAAAAGGAAGAAGAAGAGGCCAGGCCGCTCCGCTCCCTCCAGTGCTGCAGGGTGCTCCGAGTGCTCGGCGCTGCGGAGCGCTTCGCTCTGCAGCCGCCGGTTCCGGTGGCGGGGCGGCCGGCAAAAAAAAAAAATTAAAGAGGCCAAGCCGCTGCGCTCTGCCCGGCGCTGCGGAGCGCTCTGCAGCCGCCGGTTCCGGTGGTGGGGCGGCCGGCAAAAAAAAAAATTAAAGAGGCCAAGCCGCTGCGCTCTGCCCGGCGCTGCGGAGCGCTCTGCAGCCGCCGGTTCCGGTGGTGGGGCGGCCGGCAAAAAAAAAGATTAAAGAGGCCAGGCCGCTGCGCTCCGCCTGGCGCTGCAGGGCGTTCCGAGCGCTCGGCGCTGCGGAGCGCTCCGCTCTGCAGCTGCCGGTTTCGGTGGCGGGGCAGCAGGCAAAAAAGGAAAAAAAAGAGGCCAAGCCACTGCGCTCTGCCTGGCGCTGCGGAGCGCTCTGCTCTGCAGCCGCCGGTTCCGGTGGTGGGGCGGCAGGCTGCCTCGGGCAGGCAAAAAAAAAAGAGAGGCCAGGCTGCTGGCGCGGGCGCTCCAGGCACTCGCTGCTGCAGCAGCAGCCGGTTCCAGGCCCCTCTGGCTGGCTGGGTCCCACTGGCTGGCTGGGGCGCTCGACGGTCTCGTTCTACACGGCATGGAGGTATGCCTTATTTTCGGGGGGTGTCTTATGTTTCACTAATGCTAAAAAATGCTGCCATGGCTTACTTTCTGACTACGTATTAAAAAAGGGGAAACACGGTACCACTTGTTATCGTCCACCTGTTCTGCCATGGAGGACTTCTTGGATCATTCTTTGTCTAGCTCCTCCCCTTTAACCTTACCGCCTTGGGTGGCCCTGCTGGGGGTACGAGACTCCTGAAGGCTTCGCTCACCGCTCACCACTCCTGACAAGGTGAGGATCCAGTAAGTGAGAAACACTGGTGTAGATGATGCTAAACTAGAAGGACCAATGTTCTGACTTGCTATAAGGCAGATTCCCATGCAAGGCCATCAGAAGTGCTCCTGATCATCATCTATATGTGTTTATCCCTATATGTAGACAACATCTGCAATGGCCTGTTCTCTACCTTCAATGCCATTTTGTAAAAATTATATTAAGCTCCCATGACTTAGCCATAGCTTAGCTTGAGTCAAAATGAAATTATACCCCACTGCCCAATACCAATTTGGCTTCTGTTCTGAAATCCCAGTTTCTGAAGCCACAGGAGCAGTGCTAAACCAGTGCCAGATGTGGTCCCTCTGCCCAGCCTGGTCACCATTTCTTTGTTTACTTGTTTGTTATTACATTTCTAAACTGCCCTCTGGTTTATAAGAGTGCTTTATAAGGCTTTGCAATGCATTATACAACTGGGGCTGCCTTTGAAGGCTTCACAGAAACTTCCATTTGATTCAGAATATTGATGTAAGGCTGATGACTAGAAAGAAATACATCTTGACAGTTTTCAAATAAATTTAAGTGGTTGCTGGCCTATTTCTGAATTATTCAAGGTGCTGATACTCTCCTAAGGCCTACACTGTTTGGTGCCTGAAGAGCCACATTCCCTCCAAATATACCTGCCCATTCATTATCAGAGGTCTTTTTAAACTGGAAAATCCTTGGAAGCCAAGATCCAAGTTTTGGGAACCCCAGCAGAGATTTAGCATGGCAAAACATGCAGCAAATTGGAAGTGTGGAAATATAAGCTGTAAAAGCTTAAAATTTGCCTTTTCCAGTGGATTCCAAAGCACCCCACTTTGAAATCTCCATCCAAAGTTCCCCCAATTTCCCTGGCATAGAAAAGAGGACATGTTTGGCAAGTTATAAAAATTGTTTACTTACAAATTCTCCAAAAGTCAACTTCATGTGCTTTTCTATGCAGCAGCCAGAAAAAGATGCACAACCAGTAAAACACTGCTTGGTTACAAAATGGTAATAGTTCCTAGACTAGTTTCAGATCCCATTCTTGTCTAGGAAAAAAGAGGCTGATTAAAGCCAAACTGCTGGAGTGAGCTATGTGTGAAGTTGGCACATAGATGGAGGGAACAAAGGCTTAGTTACCAATTTCCTTTCAAGGTAAGGTGAAGTGACATAGGACAAGCCTGGCAGGACAGCTTACTCTATGTCATTAACCCCTTCATGCATTAATTAGACTCAAGCATGCTAAGTATACAAGGCTGGTTTTTCCTAAAATTTTGTGGCCATGCCACCTCTGAAGTTAGGTGGTTGGCAATTGGTCAGACTGCCTTCTTGGCAAGGGTTCACCTGGCACTAGGTCCACTAGGCATACTAGGCCCAAAATCTATTTATTTTCCTAAGCTTTTTGAAATACTTTGGTGAGCCTTTGTTTTGTTTAGTTCTGTGCTGAGCTTTTAGCACTGTTTCTCCTCTGTTTTCATTGTAAATATTATTTTATGCTTGTTAGCTGCCTCTTCAAGTGTCTATGATTCTCCTTGTGCCCTCAATCTTTCCCAACACCAGGGTCTTTTCCAGAGAGTCTTCTCTTCTCATGAGGTGGCCAAAGTATTGGAGACTCAGCTTCCTTCCAGTGATCACTCAGGGCTGATTTCCTTAAGAATGGATATGTTTTATCTTCTTGCAGTCCATGGGACTCTCCAGATTCTCCTCCAGCACCATAACTCAAAAGCATCAATTAAGTAGTGTCATATAAATTATACTTGAAAACATTATTTTGAAGCAAGTTGTCTTCCAGATGTTCATTGAGATGTCTTACAATGTCACTATGTATTCAACCTCCATTTGGATGTGTTTGCATGGAGGTTATATGACATAGAATCATAGAGTTGGAAGAGACCACAAGGGCCATCCAGTCCAACCCCCTGCCAAGCAGGAAACACCATCAAAGCATTCTTGACAGATGGCTGTCAAGCCTCTGCTTAAAGACCTCCAAAAAAGGAGACTCCACCATACTCCTTGGTAGCAAATTCCACTGCCGAACAGCTCTTACTGTCAGGAAGTTCTTCCTAATGTTTAGGTGGAATCTTCTTTCTTGTAGCTCCATGTCCGCTTCTCTGGAGCAGCAGAAAACAACCTTTCACCCTCCTCCATATGACATCCTTTTATATATTTGAACATGGCTATCATATTACCCCTTAACCTTCTCTTCTCCAGGCTAAACATACCCAGCTCCCTAAGCCGTTCCTCATAAGGCATCATTTCCAGGCCTTTGACCATTTTGGTTGCCCTCCTCTGGACACGTTCCAGCTTGTCAGTATCCTTCTTGAACTGTGGTGCCCAGAACTGGACACAGTACTCCAAGTGAGGTCTGACCAGAGCGGAATACAGTGGTACTATGGTATTACTTCCCTTGATCAAGATGCATCCTATTGATGCAGCCCATAATTGCATTGGCTTTTTTAGCTGCTGCATCACACTGTTGACTCATGTCAAGTTTGTGGTCTACCAAGACTCCTAGATCCTTTTCACATGTACTGCTCTCAAGCCAGGTGTCTCCCATCCTGTATTTGTGCCTTTCATTTTTTTTGCCCAAGTGTAGTACCTTACATTTCTCCTTGTTAAAATTCATCTTGTTTGCTTTGGCCCAGTTGTCTAATCTGTTAAGGTCATTTTTAAGTGTGATCCTGTCCTCTGGGGTATTAGCCACCCCTCCCACTTTGGTGTCATCTGCAAACTTGATCCGGATGCCCTCAAGCCCATCACCCAAGTCATTGATAAAGATGTTGAATAAGACTGGGCCCAAGACAGAACCCTGTGGCACCTGATGGGACCTGATGGGATACCTTCTGAAATCTTCAAAGTGGGCAGAATTGAACTTACACAACAACTTCACAAGCTCATCGAAAAAATATGGGAAAGAGAGAAAATCCCAGCAGACTTTAGGGATGCCAAAATTTCCAATCTCTTTTTTTTTAAAAAAAGGTGATAGAACTGATTGTGGAAACTATCGAGGCATCTCTCTATTAGCTGCGGCCGGCAAAATTCTTGCAAGGATTTTAGTAAACCGCCTGGTAACAATATCTGAGGTGACCCTTCCTGACTCCCAAAACAGTTTTCGGCCTTCTAGGGGGACAGTGGACATGATTTTTACCACACGACAGCTTCAAGAAAAATGCAGAGAGCAAAACCAACCCCTGTATATTGTGTTTATTGACCTGACTAAGGCTTTTGACACTGTAAATCGCAATGCCCGGTGGACTGTCCTTTTGAAAATTGGCTGCCCAGATAAATATGTAAACATCATTCAGCTCCTCCATGATAATATGACAGCAACAATCACAGATAACAATGGCTCTCAAAGTGAACCATTCACAGTGGGATCAGGTGTTAAACAGGGTTGTGTTATTGCCCCAACTCTATTCATTATTTTCATTGCCATGATCCTACACTTTGTTGATGGGAAACTCCCCACCGGAGTAGAAATCATATATTGAACAGATGGAAAGCTCTTCAATCTGAGCACGCTGAAAGCAAAAAGTAAGGTTACCGTAACTTCCATCATAGAGCTTCAGTATGCTGATGACAACATAGTGTGCGCACGCTCAGAGGATGATCTCCAAACCATCCTAAATATCTTTGCAGAAGCTTGGCCTATCACTCAACATCCAAAAAACCAAAGTGCTGCACCAACAAGTACAAAATAACCCCCCTGCAGCACCACAAATCCAACTCAGTGGTGTAACGTTGGAAAATGTTGATCACTTCTCCTACCTAGGCAGTTACCTTTCCACAAGGGCCAACATTGATGCCGAAATGCAGCATCGCCTGAGCTCTGCAAGTGTGGCTTTCTCCAGATTGAAGTGCAGCGTGTTTGAGGGCTGGGACATTTGCAGGGAAACCAAAATGCTTGTTTACAAAGCTATTGTACTACCAACCTTATGAATCATAGCCATTCACTTACATACATCAAATAAATGAATGGACATTATGCAAGATGTCCAAAGTGAATGATTCAACATCATAATGATTTCCTGAGTCTTTGTCTTGTTTGCAGATATGATTTGTGTTAAAGTCATGCCTGCAAATGAAAAAAATTCCTCTGCAGACTAGCAAAGAATCCAAACTGTTCCTCTAATGGACAGGGATTATTGTTGTTGTTGTTGTTGTTTTTAAATGGATGGTTTTGAAGTGGCTAAATATCACTGATCTATTGGGAGTGCACTGTAAGACCTTTTTGTGTTCGGTTGTGGTATGTGTAGTGTGAATGTGGTCCCTGTTTCATTACAATCTTTGTGGCCTTTCTATGCCTTACTCAAAGCTCTGACTTGTTCACAAGCTACTGTCCACACAGCTTTTGTGAGAAAATAAAGTCTAAAGGTTTACTTCCTACCTAGTTTTACTTTCCACAGTTGGGAAATTGAGGTTTCACAAAGGTTCTCTTCCTGCAGGCATTGTGGCTGGGGCTATAAATTATTCTCCACCTGCAATTACCTGCTAATTTAAAAAGGGAAAGAGGGGGCCCAAGTGACTCCAACTGCAGCGGCAGCTGAGGGAATGTCATGTTCAGTTTCTACACATGAACCACAGTGTCTCCAATGTCTGGGACGGGCCCAATATGCTTTACAGAATGTGCATTTTCCATGCTGTGGTGAATTTGGAACCTCTACACAGCTAAGACAGAATAAATTTTAGTTTGGTACAAACCTCTTGATCATTCCCTCCTTCAGAGTACTGAGAATGTGGAAAGTGTAGAGCACATCATAAATCCAGGGACACAGGAACTCAGAAAGCTGCATAAGGCACATACGGTCTGCTATAAAGGAAGCACTGTGCTTTAATATTATTTTCTGTTTAAAATCTACATGTGTGGTTTGGGACAAAGGCCTTTTGGTGTGGGAATCAGAAGGTTCAGTGTTGTTTTTTTCTAGCTCCTCATCAAATAGGTTTTTCTCTGCAGAGACAGCAAAGGGAAGTGCCAGGGGCTTCTAATGTAAGTGGACACAGACATAGGGCTCATCCACACTTCCACTTGTACCATGCCTAGAAAACCCGTGTCTGAGGCATTTCCCACTTGTCCCTTGATTTCTATAGGCGTGGGTCCAGGTGGTTTTGCCTTTGCACCACTGCTTTCCCCTGGAAAAAAAACACTATTTAGCACTAAATCAGAGCAAACAATCTGGAGCAAAGCCAATCGGAGTTTGCTCTGATTCAACAAGTACTTTCTCTCAATTTCTAAGTTTTCCAGTATGAAGTTCAGTTCACATCAGTTTGCATTAAAAATTAAAAAGCGGAATGAAAATCCTTATGAATCCTTATGAAAATCCACCTGCATTTTGCAGCAAATTTATATTAATACAAAAAGTTTTGTATGCAATTTTGCCTGATATACAATTTTTGCAGAGCGGTTTTCCTTGATATAATTCATTTTTGTATGTGATTTTCATTAATATTTTCATTTTCATGCAGACTTTAGTATATGCATTCCTGTACACATTATTTTAGGGGACACGGGTGGTGCTATGGGTGAAATCATAGAGCCTAGGGCTTGTTGATCAGAAGGTCAGCGGTTCGAATCCCCACGACGGGGTGAGCTCCCGTCCAGCTCCTGCTAACCTAGCAGTTCGAAAGCACATCAAAGTGCAAGTAGATAAATAGGTACTGCTACAGCAGGAAGGTAAACGGCGTTTCCATGCGCTGCTCTGCTTCGCCAGAAGCGGCTTTGTCATGCTGGCCACATGACCTGGAAGCTATACGCCGGCTCCCTCGGCCAGTAAAGCAAGAAGAGTGCACAACCCCAGAGTCGGTCACGACTGGAACTACTGGTCAGGGGTCTGTTTACCTTCACCTTTACACATTATTTTGGTTGGAATCATAGAATTGTAGAGTTGCAAGGGGTCCCAGGGGTCATGCAGCTCAACCCCCTGCAATGCAGGAATCTCAGCGAAAGCATCCCTGACAGATGGTCATCCAACCTCTGCTTGTAAACCTCCAAGGAAGGAGAGTCCGCAACCTCCCAAGGGAGACCGTTTCATGGTTAAACAGCTCTTACTTTCAGAAAGTTATTCCTGATGTTTAGTCAGAATATCATTTCTTGTAACTTGAAGCCATTGGTTCAACTCGTACCCTCCTGAGCAGGAGAAAACAAACTTGGAGAATTGCGTCACAAAATTTGGGGAAGCACAAATTTCAAAGGATGGCTATGTGCTGAACTGATTTCCTCCCAGTCCCTGGTGAGAAACAATCTATCTGATTAAATCTGCAATATGCTTTAAGCAGGGAAAGGTGGACTCGCTTGAAGTACAAGTAGTGAAAATCAGAATTAGATTTAGAGGCAAGCGCATGTTTCATTTGATGGCTGTGGGATGCAAACAGCCAGGACACAGAATGCTTCCAGGTTGCCCCCAGTTAAAACTAACTATTCTGGACATCTTTGCACAATTAACTTGAATGTCTGAAGAGAGCTTTATCATTCATTAAACCCTGAGACAATTTTTAAGTGCATTCAGTTAGCCACTACAATGTTTATTACTGTTAATAATAATAATAGTAATACAGGCACATAAGTGGGAAACCTGGTTATCAAGTTTTCAGACTGCAGGGAGTTTCTCAATATGTTCAACTCAACATACTTAAAAACTCTCTTCAGACCACCATACTAATAGCAGCTGGTGCACTGGTAGGGTTTTCATACACCTGAGAATTCCCAGACATGTCCTCTTTTGGGGGTCCCACAAGCCCATCCAGAGGGAATTTTACATTTTAACGCAAATGTCCTGCTTAGGGAGCTGGGTATGTTTAGCCTGGAGAAGAGAAGGTTAAGGGGTGATATGATAGCCATGTTCAAATATATGAAAGGATGTCATATAGAGGAGGGTGAAAGGTTGTTTTCTGCTGCTCCAGAGAAGCGGACACGGAGCAATGGATTCAAACTACAAGAAAGAAGATTCTACCTAAACATTAGGAAGAACTTTCTGACAGTAAGAGCTGTTTGACAGTGGAACTTGCTGCCAAGGAGTGTGTTGGAGTCTCCTTCTTTGGAGGTCTTTAAGCGGAGGCTTGACAGCCATATGTCAAGAATGCTTTGATGGCGTTTCCTGCTTGGCAGGGGGTTGGACTGGATGGCCCTTGTGGTCTCTTCCAACTCTACGATTCTATGATTCCTGGATTTTGGGTTGGGGTTGTTGTTGTTTTTAATGTACAAGGGCAGCTCTGGTTCAGGCTCTGGTGTGGATGACGGACTCTGGATCTGGTGTGGGCAGCTGGGGCTTGGTGGCCATGGAGGGGCTATTGGGTGATTGCCCTAAATAACTTTTGGTGTCTGGATTTTTACCTCTTGAAATATGGCAACCCTTCGCATTGGGGATGTTGGGGGTAGAGTTTGCAAGTGTGTTCCTCCTGCATTTTACTCTTCACATGTTCAAACAAATACCAAAACATGTCTAAACATTGGAAAACTTTAGCCATGAAAATAGCATAAATAAAAATGAAAGGGAGGGTTGGAGCTGTAAGACCAAACTTCACCAGGACAATGGGCTGACATCCATCAGCCCCCATCTGCAGGTCATCTCCTCCTCCATCCAGAGCAAAAACCAAACTGAGTGTGTACTCTGCCCCATGGGAGTAGCGGGGGGGGGGGGGGGAGAGCTGCCTTCCCATCAAGTAAAACAATAGAAATACTTAACTGACCAATCACGTTACTTCTGCCCCCCCCCCAACAAAAGTCCTGCCCTCCCCCCAAAAAATCCTGGCTACGCCCATGCTCTACCCTATGCGTCATGCCAAGGACAACTTGAGACAGCCCCAAGGTCATCATGGGGCCATCATGGCCCAGGCTGGAACACTAGAGGCTGCCCCAGCATGAATAGAGAAACTACCCAGAAGGATTGTTCTGACTTCCTCCACCACCACACCCAAGACCATCTCTGCTATCCTGGTCAGAAAGGCTGCAGGGTAGCGCAGTGGACAGGACACTATCAGCAGCCCTGGCTTACTTTCTCCTTCTCCCAACCCTCACAGACAGAGGGATTTCCTTCTAATGAAGATGGAAGTTCCCCACCCCCATCGTAACCCTGCAGCCTGGGCTGATGCATCACGGTGTATCCAGGTGGGTACAGTCAGGTCTTGGTAATAAATGCCAGATCCACAGCCTCCAGCGTTATAAGATCATGGATGATTGTGATCTTTTTATTTTAAATTATGTATAATATAAATGTATATTAATATAAACATATTAACATTTGACTTCCCTATTGCCACTCTTCCTTGATGATTTTTTTATTCCTTGATGATTTTTTTAATTTTTTATTGCCACTCTTCCTTGATTTAATAGAAATTATACAAATTGAATATAGAATTGAACTTTTATTATTTAGAAACCAATTGTATACCATAACCAATTCATTACTTCATTAATAATTATATTTATATTTTTTTCTTTTACTTGATTTATACCCATATATACTACAAGAGTTATTCCACTGTTTGTACCATGTTTAGGTCACACCTCCTTTTCAAATAGGATGATTGTGATCTTATTGCTAAACAAGATGTAGAATGTTGAATGTTACTCTCGGATTTAAGAA
Organism: Zootoca vivipara; assembly: GCF_963506605.1. NCBI lineage: Eukaryota > Metazoa > Chordata > Lepidosauria > Squamata > Lacertidae > Zootoca > Zootoca vivipara. The sequence continues at coordinate 94,820,342 of NC_083280.1, read as the reverse complement.
CAAAAAGTTTGACTAGCAACTTCAGAGCAGAGGGATTTTTAATAAGGGATCAGATTGTACATAAGCAATTTTAGGCATAAAGTTTTGGATTGCAAAGACATTTGTTAGAGCAGTGTTTTTCAACCTTTTTTGGGCAAAGGCACACTTGTTTCATGAAAAAAATCATGAGGCACACCACCATTAGAAAATGTTAAAAAAATTTACTCTGTGCCTATATATATTGATTATATATAAAGTAATTTTTCAATTTTTCCCACAGCACACCAGGCAACATCTCGCGGCACACTAGTGTGCCGCGGAACAGTGGTTGAAAAACACTGTGTTAGAGCACCCTGCACTGAATTAATTTTGTTATGGATGCATTTTGCAATTGATGCTGCATTATAATATGGCTTTTGACAGCTCATAATACGATCACTGATAATATGAGACAATACAATCACTTGCTGTGATATCAACACAGCTCTGCAATCCTCCTGCCATAAAATGTTACAGAATGAATCCTAAGAAATCCTAGTTCTTTTTAGACAACATAAAACCAAGTGAAAAACAAATATATGGTCCTGTGGCTTTGAGAAGTTGGAGGCTCACTGAGCTCATAAAAATGCAGTCCAACCTTAATTCCAATTCAAGACAAGATTGGGTTGTGGGGGAAGGGCAACGAGGAACAAGCATTCTGACAGCACGAACCAAATATTTATGGAAATAATTCTGATGGACTTCAGCGATTGCAGATTTTATACCAACACTATTAGCAGTAATTCCTGAAGAACCAATTTCTGCTAGCTAGGCATACCAGTTTCAGCAAACGTTTTTTAAACCCAGCAAATGCAAATTAATCTTTGCAAGAATGAACATACAAAAATACCAGATGCTGCCTAAAAGTTTTTTTAACAAAAGGTCCATCTTGTGGGCAGGCTTAAATCGACACTTTGGTGCCAAAGCATGTCAGTCAAATTATTACTGGCTCTGGATGTATCTCACACAAGCTGCTAAATTTTTTACCTGCAGCAGAGTGGCATTTGGAAAAGGTGCAAAATTCTTTTCTGACTTTGACTCCTTTTTTGGTGTGTTTTCAAAGAAAGTACCTCCAGTCTCATCCTCAAAACTAAGCCCACGCTCCTCCGTGAGAAGAGCCAAGCCCCAGGGCCCAGAGGAAAGAGGGCTCCAAAAAAGAGAAACTGATCTACCAGAGAGCCAGAGTTAAAAGCAATTCAAGTGACTCCCAGCAGAATATTTTAAAAGCCAAAGAAAATAAAAATGCACAACACATTCCAGTATCTATCCATGAGTTTATGCTGGTCTTTCCCTCTGCACACAAAAGGCAGTTCATGGGGCACACACGCTATACTCAGCTGTTCAAGACACACTGCAAGCTTAGAGCCACAATTCCCAACAATTAGTGTGGAGTTAAGCATGTGACAATCCATTTAACTAGCAGTTTAGAAAGATGAAAGGGCAGGGCGATTGAACACCAGTCTATCACAATGTTCATAGTTAACTGAAGCTACTTGATAAATAAAACAAACCAATATGTACTGTGATCAGCAGGCAATACAAAAACCACTCAGAGAATAAAGGGCTCTTCAGATCATAGCTGCCAAGTATCCCGTATCCGCCGGGAAAACCCCTTTTTTCTCACCGTTTCCCGGCGGTCTCCCGTTTGGCGAAAAATCCCGGCATTGTCCCTTAAATTCGCTTCTTCCCGGCGGCCATTTTTCTGGTGCCGCTTTGCCCTTCTATGGGCACCAGAAAATGGTGGCACCGGCGCCGGAAGTCGCTTCCGCGCATGACCGGAAGTTGCGTGACGCGACTTCCGGTGGCGCTTCGCCCTTCTATGGGCATCAGAAAATGGCGGCGCCGGCGGCGGAAGTCGCTTTTACGTGTTTCCGGTCATGTGCGGAAGCGACTTCCGGCGCTGGCGCCGCCATTTTCTGGTGCCCATAAAAGGGCGAAGCGCCACCGGAAGTTGCGTCACGCAACTTCCGGTCATGCGCGCGCTGCCGATCCCGGATCTTTACGACCCGGACTTGGCAGCTATGCTTCAGATATTTTAAAGGCCAGCTGTGAGGAGCAATGATGAATACTTCAAGGGGGCCATGTCATGGGTCCACACTCAGAGACCTGCCAATCCTACTTGATTACCTACACCTAATCAATGAGTGGTATCAGACAGAGCATACAAGATTCTAGGTACATTCACTAACGAATTGTCCTTTGTATGAACTCCATGCTAAAAAAGTAATTAATTAAACTGCACTCAGACAAATTAAATGAGACAGTTTGGACACTGGGAGACATTTTAGGACAAGTCGAGCCCAAACAAAAGGCACAGGCTCAACTGGAATCGGGATAAGAGCAAACTGCAGAAGAGTTTTTGGAACGGGGGGGGGGTGCTTAATAAAGGCTGGGAAGGGTCCGGTTCAGAACACATCTCCCACCAGGATGAAGATGGAAGGCGAAAAAAAGTAGGCGTGTTTCAGTGAGGGAGGGGTAGAACCAGGCATTGAGAGTACAGGGGCACAGAGAGGCTAGCACCAGAGGCTAAACTTGCAAGTGCAAAGAACATTTGGAGAGAGACACTGCATCTAAATGCCCATGCTAGGAGACTCTGATCCACAAAGAGCTTGATGGGTGGTCTTAGAGGGCAACAGAGATACAGTGGGCATAATCGAACCCTCATGGAATTGAAAGAACCAGTGGGACACGGTTATCTCTGGATACAAACTCTGTAACAAGAAGAAAGAAAGACATACCGCACGTGGTGATGTTACTTACAGAAGTAAGCGCCCTGCCCAAATCACAACAAGTGCACTTACTTGTAAGTAAGGAAGTGATATTTATTAAAAGCAGACTAGCAGTACAAACTCAGTAGTCATATACAGTCTGCGGGGGTCTTACAAGATGGAGGAGTGATGAGTATGAGACCAGGTGCAAGGCCGAGGCTCATAAGTCGAACATGGGTAACAAAATTGTTCCAACAAGTTTGCAGACCCACCTACCAAGCTTTTTAAGTCAGGGTTTCCCAAACTTGTGTCTCCAGCTGTTTTTGGACTACAACTCCAATCAGAACAGAATATAGTCTATGTGCTCTACAAAACAAAGGAATAGCAACAAAGCCTGGTTCAGGATCAACACCAAGGTTCAGTGGTCCAGATCAATAACAAAGGTTTCAAGACTGCACGGGAGTGGTGAAGTTCTTTTATTAAGTTTCCCTGCCTACCTATCAAGCTTTTAAGCAGAGGCGGAAAATGCCCAGCTACTCACAATAATCCTTGTTCCTGTGGGGATCATGGCTTGAAGATGGGCTCTGCCTAGGGACAGGAGTCTCCTCTATCCTCTCTCTGGGAGACCTTGTCAGACTTATCTCCTCCACAGGTGAGAGGAAGGTGGCCTCCGGGACTCCTGCCCCATCTGACGATCTATCCAGAAGCACAGGGGTGAAGGGGTGTTGAAAGGCCTCTACTCCATTGTCTCTCCCCCCCTCCCTTCCAAGTCCTCTTCCTTAAGCACTTTCTGTTCCTGGTACTCAGAAGTGATTGTGCCACAACAATATATCACAGAAACATAAAAACAAAAATACAAAACCCAAATTGTGGAGGTAGAGCCCAGCCAGTTTGGCTAGTTGCCAACAATATCCTTACCCTCTATGAATTTGTCTAAGTCTCTTTCATAGCCACGCAGGTTGGTGGTCATTGCTGTCTCCTGTGGTACCTCGGGTTACAAACACTTTGGGTTACAGACTCTGCTAACCCAGAAATAGTACCTCGGCTTAAGAACTTTGCTCCAGGATGAGAACAGAAATCGTGCAGCGGCAGCGGGAGGCCCCATTAGTTAAAGTGGTACCTCAGGTTAAGAACAGTTTCAGGTTAAGAACGGACCTCCAGAACGAATTAAGTTCGTAACCAAAGTGTCAGCTCCATGCCTTTCCTGCATCTGCTGATAGAGTCTGAGAAACTGGGATGCAGGGAGATAAGATTAGGCTGGAATGTGAAGTAGGAGCCTGATCTCAAGGAACAAAGAGCAGGAAGCGGGGAGTCCAAGGGGGAATACACAGACTGTAAATTTGAGCTCAGACTCAAAGACAGAAACAACGGAAATAGCCTGCCCAAAAACGCGTAGGCTCCAGAGAATATGCTAGAGGCTGGAAAGAGGAAGAAAGAGAAAGTGGGGTTTTCGTTGCTGGGGAGCAAAGAGGCGGAGCTCAGACTTGGTTCAGCAAACTTAAGTAATTTAAGTGTTTAAGCAATAAATCTGAGATAATTACTGCCGGAGTTGTCTCACTTCTATGGGAGAGACCCAAGCCATTACACAGAGGTACCGCTGTAGTCTAACTAGGAGCTGCGCGAAGAAATACTTGCTTTTGTCTGTCCTGTATCTTCCAACATTTGGTTTATTGCATGTCCTTAAGTTCTGGTGCTATGAAAGAGGGAGGAAAACGTTTCTCCATCCATTCTCTCAGTCCACCCAATAATTTTATACACTTCTAGACTAACCTCTCTATTGTTCAGAGAGAACAGTGGACAAGCCCTACTTCTTGTTATGGTTGAAGATGGTTCCAGGTTCTTATCTCTTTGCCCAGTTCTAGGCACAGGCTAAGGAACGATGCCAGCTGGCAAGCAGCTCTCCTAAAGTGCCCACCTACTGCCAAAATGCAGCTGTGCTTCAGCCCCACTTCTGCCCCATGCTTCCTGCTTCATCTCTCAGGAGCCAAGTGCTATGAGCTTTACACCAAGGAGACTGACAGCTCCTCTCTGCCAAGGAAACAAAGCCAGTAGCCAGCTGGGGCCAAGGCGGGGGAGTGAACCTGGCCCAGGACCTCTGGAAAGTTGCTTTTAATAAGGGTTCCAACCAATTTCCCACTGCCATATAATCCTTCCTCACTCAGTACCACACCATCTCCCACACACTCTGATTCTGCTGGTGTCTGGAAATCTCCAAACGGAGATTTGAGGGGCGGCTCTAATGCTGTTTCTTGATGTTGAACCCGTTTGTTTGGGGGGGGGGCAGAACAATAGGCTATGCTATCCAAGTGACAGAGACTTGCCCCAAAGTATGTGTGTGAGAGAGACAGCATTCATATGTGATTTGAGACACAAAGAAGGAAAACTACATTTGTTTTTACCCATAATATGCTCCTTAATTTATGGAAGTAGTTTATGGAATTCACTGTCATAAGATACTTTCCCAGGATTGAGTCTGAATGATGTTGCTTGTTTAGCAACCCAAACAAACACTGTGTGGCAATGGTATCATTAACAGACCTAGCTAGCTTTCATTTAAATCTAAGAACTTTGATCAGTGCCAGTTGGCTCAGTTTGAAAGCACTGGTTTAAAAAGCATTTGACGCATTCTAAAATAAATAAATCCTGAGAGTGTTTGTGTCCCCCCCCCACACACACACCCAGTTTTCCCATTTGTCCTATTACAAAACATGGAGAAATCCCTGGAAAAACACATTTCTCCTATTTATTCCAAGCCATTTCATCTAATCCCATAGAAATTAGTAGGCATACTTCCAAATAAATATGGTAAAGATCTGACTGGAAGTTTAATCTAAGTGTTTCATAAAATAAAAAGTTCAGATGCTGTTATGTGAACAACGTTTAACAGAGTTTTTCTATTGTGGAAATTATTTTGATTCTGTGGATCTTATTGTTAAGGTTAGGCATTTTTGATGGAAAGGCAGGATTTCAAATGCCTTTGTTTTGCCTATTTTGAGTTTGACATTCATTCTTGTATCAACATGAACCATGAGTCATCTCTCTCATTAGTAAGACATTATTTTAAATTTCTGGCTTGGAATCCTAGAGGTTCTTTTTTTGCCTCCACTTGTTCTTTGTTGTTTGCTTTCTTTCTAGCAATCACTTTGTAGGGTTTCTTTAAAAAAAAAAACTTACTGGGTATCAGGATCACAGGGAGGGCTGGTTAAAGCCTTTCCTCTCCAGCTGCAGTCCTCCATGAAATCTGCCACCCAATGACAATTAGGGAGGAAACCCCCATTTTCACCAATGGAAGCTTTTTCCCTCCTGCTCATTACTGCAAGGGGTGGATTTCACAAAGATTCTGATCAGTGAAGGGAAGGCTTAACCCCCCCCTCCCTACCAAACGGAAGTCTTGTCTTTATATCATCTGCAATTAAAGTTGCATATAAAGGAAGAGTGTTTGCTATTTGCCAAAGACAATCTTACCCTCAGTTGACATTGCGAGGGAGTAACGTTTGGATAAAAGCAATGGACTCTCCTGTAGATTGAATCCCAACTATTTACTCTGCTGCAGTCATTTACATTAGCAAAAATGATTCCACAGAAAAGCAGCCCACATTCTTCCACCTTGGCTCTAGGACAAATGGAGATTGCCTCAACTGCACCAAGGAAAGTTGCCACTCCTTCCTTGCCACATTCCTCTCTTCTTATGTGAAGCCATTAGGCACACCTGACCATAAGACACACCTAGTTTTTAGAGGAGGAAAACAAGGAAAAAAATTCTGAATCAAATGTTGTAGGTGGGGAGTTTTAAGTGGGGAGGGAAGGAAAAACACTGAAGGGACAAGGAGCACACTTGGGGTGGGTGGAGAAGGAGGTGGCTAATGGTGCAGGAGAGGGGTTTCAGGGAAGGGAGGAAAGGAAGACAAAAGTTCTCCCCCCTAAGCCAGCCCCCCCCCTCTCCCACCTGCATGTTTTCTGGCTGCCTGCACATCCCTGGCATGCTTCTCTGGACCCAGCAGCAGCAGGACCAGAGCATGAAGAGGAGGAGGAGGCGGTGGAGGAGGCTGTCTGGGGTGTCCTTTGGTAGGGATTCCTGGTTCTGGCTCTTGTTCTGGGGCTGCCAGCTGCGATGGGGCCATTGAGTCGGGTGCCACTGGTCCACTCGGATACGGCTCTGGTTAGTGTGGCCGCTCGGCCTCAGGGGGGGGGTCACCGCTGGGCTTACTGGTTCTGCCTCCCTTGCCCGCTCCTCCTGTTTTACGGGCATCACCTCCTTGGGATTCCTCTGTCCAGCCCTCCTCCTGGTTTCCCCCCAGAATGGTTGCCATAGTTTATCGCAGTGGCGGCACCACCATTGCCCCCCCCCTAACATCTCGTAAGACACGGGGCCTGTCGCCCTGGTGACTGTGCACAACAATGAACCTGGGCTATGAACACCATATTTCCACACCACACTAAACGTAACCGGCTGATTATCACAATACTAATATATCATATTCTGTAATCACCTTAACATGAGACACACATAACGCTCAAATCAGTCACATAATATAAAAGTCTTATAAAGTTTTTAAAAGTCCAAACCATATATATTGAATATTAGGCCCAAAATAAATCAATGTGTAGACAATGGTACAGCCATAGGCAAAAGTCCATAGTACATGTAAGGTTCATATGAAGGTTCATAGAGTCCAGTACTATCCAAACACAGGAGATGACAATTCCATGAGGTAACAAATCGTAGTAGACTGTTGATATTACATGGAGTTCAGTATCAGTCCAAACAAGAGAAGTAACAATTCCATGAAGTAATAAAAAGAGAGAAGGACAAGGATATCCGGATTGAACTATCCCTGTTTCACCATCTCTGGCTTCATCAGCAAATTGGATACTGAATCATATAGAGAAACATACATTCATCATTATACACATATACATAACAATACCGAACAAGCCCACTATCACTTACATTATATATACATACCAATTGTAGATAATATACAAACAGAGGATTACAGATACTCTGAAAAAAGAAAAAGCTTAGTAGGGATCGTAATGATTATTCAACAGGCAGAGTTTATTTATGGCTTAACACTGCAGGGCAGGTCCAAAAGCAGACCAGGAGATCTGAGAAACCATCCCATCCAACTACCCCTTCGGACTATGACTCTTCTCATTCATCTAGTACAAATACATCAGATGCGGACAGAGAATACAGTCTCAGGTCTGGACAGACATATCGGTCTTTTTCCGGACGACGCATCAAACGCCCTTACAGGACGAAATAACCACCGAACAGCATGAAAACACGTTAGTGGTGAATCTATTTGACAGGATTTTAACACCGGATAAATAACGGATATTAAATTTAGGTTTAGGTTTTGTCCCTACTCCTAGATATTCGGCTTTCCAAACCAGAATTGATTTATTTAAGTTAATTCGGCAGATCAAACAGAGAGAATTTTTTGGTAACACCCCGTGGATACCGGAACCTTTCAAAAAGAATCCAAAGGAGGTGATGCCCATGTGTCTCATGTTAAGGTGATTACAGAATATGATATATTAGTATTGTGATAATCAGCCCTGGCAGTACCCATGCAGGCCCCATCCCAAAGTTCTTTGCATACACTGGGTCCGGTGCCCGGAAGGTCCAGGGGTCCTTGCTTCCCCCCACTGTTGCCTCATCCTGAGCTCTGTCAGGGTGAAGCCCAGTCTTGTTGTGAGGTGCTGGCCCATGAGTAGTTCTGCTGGGCTGGGCCATGAGTAGTTCTGTCGGTCGCTGTGCTGGTGGTGCTGGGCTGGGCCAGAAGAAATGCGGCGAGGAAGTACTCCCAGTCCCCTTGCATCATGCGGTGGAGGGCGTCCTTGGTGGTTCGCACTATGCGCTCTGCCTGCCGCCAATCATAGAATCATAGAGTTGGAAGAGACCACAAGGGCCATCCAGTCCAACCCCCTGCCAAGCACGAAACACCATCAAAGCATTCTTGACATATAGCTGTCAAGCCTCTGCTTAAAGACCTCCAAAGAAGGAGACTCCACCACACTCCTTTGTAGCAAATTCCACTGCCGAACAGCTCTTACTGTCAGGAAGTTCTTCCTAATGTTTAGGTGGAATCTTCTTTCTTGTAGTTTGAATCCATTGCTCCGTTTGCGCTTCGCAGGAGCAGCAGAAAACAACCTTTCTCCCTCCTCTATATGACATCCTTTTATATATTTGAACATGGCTATCATATCACCCCTTAACCTTCTCTTCTCCAGGCTAAACATGCCCAGCTCCCTAAGCCGTTCCTCATAAGGCATCGTTTCCAGGCCTTTGACCATTTTGGTTGCCCTCCTCTGGACATGTTCCAGCTTGTCAGTATCCTTCTTGAACTGTGGTGCCCAGAAGCGTCACAGATGCCGTTTTGCACTGTGAAAGTCTGGAACTTCTTTGATGTGAATGCTGTTCCATTGTCTGAGACAAGGTTGTTGGGGAGCCTTCGTAATACTCAGATGGCCGTGGCCATCGAAATGGACAGAACCAGGGCGATCTCCAGCCATTTGGAGTATGAGTCCACCACTACGGAGAAGGTTCTTCCCTGGAAGGGGCCCGCGAAGTCCACATGCAGGCGGGACCATGGGGCTCAGGTGGACTCCCAGGGTTGGATGGCGGTCTTCGGGGGATCCAGGTGGGACTCCTGGCATGTCTGGCAGTATTTAGGCCTCAATCTCCCCATCGATCCCCGGGCACCACACATAACTCCTTGCAAGGGCCTTCATTCTCACTACCCCAGGGCTGTGAGGACCTTTTGGTGGAGGGGTTGAGGAACGACCACCCTGCTTCCCCATAACAGGCACCCCTTGTGGGTCGACAGCTCGTGTTTGTGGGTTGTGTAGCCTGCGAATTCTGGCCTGGGGTTGCTGTTGGGCCATCCCTGCCACAGCCAGTCCAGGACCCAGGAGATTACCCTATCCTTTGTGGAGTGGTGTGCTACTTCTGGTGTCTGAATGGGTCGGTTGGGAAGCTGTTCCAGGCTCATGACCTCTTGTGCAGGCACTGGGTCAGGGCCGGTCTCTGGTAGTGGCAGCCTGCTGAGGGCGTCTGCATGGTCCATCACCTTCCTGGATCAGTGGACCAGTGTATACTGGTATCTGGCGAGGAAAATCGACCACCTGAGGACGGGGGTGACAGTACTTGGGGGTCTGCTTCCCCAGGGGCTAACAGGCCGAGCAGCGGCTTGTGGTTGGTCACCACCATAAATAAATTGTGGAATTTCTTGACTCCCTTCACAATTGCCAGGCCCTTTTTGTCTATTTGCAAGTAGTTCCTCTCGGTTGTGGAGAGGGTCTGGGAAAAGTATGCTACCAGCACCTCTATCCTGTCTGGAAGTTGGTTCCCCAGGATGACGCTGACATCGTTGGGCGAGGCGTCGCATGCCAGCAGCACCGGCAGCCTCTCGTCAAAGTGTGCCTGGACTGAGTTTGAGACGAGCAAGTCTTTGACTGCTTGGAACGTGGCCTCCTGGCGCTGCCCCCACACCTATGGGGTCCACTTTTCTAACAGTCTGTGTAGGGGCTCTGCTACCGCCACCTTATGAGGTAAGAAGGTGTGGTAAATGTTCAATAGTCCCAAGAAGGCCTGGAGTTTGTGTTGGATTTTTTGAATAGTCAAGTTACTTTAGAGCCGGTCTAATGTAAATACTGTCTGTTTAAGAGAAACAGGTGCCGGTGTTTCTGTTAATTGCTCACAGGCGTGGGCTCTGCTTCTTGTATATAAGGCTCTGCCAGAAAGCCTTCTGTATCTCTTAGTTAGATCTTTCAGTTTGATTCATCTCGTAGTAGATCACTCTCTCAGTTGTTCTCAGTTTAAGAGATTCCTCAGTTGAATCTTAGTATGAGAGTTGCTTAGTTATAAAGCTAGTTTACTGTTAATTCTTGGGTAGTTTAATGGGAGTTATGTGGGAGTTTGTGGGAGGTTTGGAATGGGTTGAAGGTTGGAATGTTGCTAAGTGAGAAAGCATTTATCTTTAGTTTGACTCTTTAGAGTCAGTTTGTTTTTCAGTTAAAGAAACCCAACAGTTTGTATTTTCTTCTGTATGATTTTACAAGCGTACAGCTAATAAGGGGTTTCATTTAAGGGAGATAATTCCCTACGCTCTTGGTGGTGTTTTCTTAGCCGGGTCAACTTCTGACTGCGTACACTCTGCGTGAAGCGTACTTTAAAGGGCCGCTGTAAACTGGGATATATGATTTAGATTAAGCAAGTTTCAATACCCAGTTTTCTCCTATATTATTCTTATCATATATATATTATTTTCCAATAGTTTGGCCTTACCCTTAGGTGCCGGAGTGTCGCAAATAGCCGGCACTTTGTCCCCAGTTGGGTGGACCTAGTCTGCGTCCACTGTAAACCCCAGAAACTCCACCTGTTGCACTCCTAGCAGACACTTTTCCCGCTTCACCTTGAAGCCATCCATCTGGAAACAGTGCAGGGTGGTGCAGAGTCAGTCCCCGAACTCCCCTGGCGTGGCCCTGGTGATCAACACATCATCGAAGAAGGGAGTTACACCAGGAATTCCTTTAAGGAGAGAGTCCATTAGATTTTGGAATATGCCTGGTGCCATGTTGATGCCGAATTGCAGCTGTTTGACCTGGAACGTGCCTGTGCATTAAAATAGTCTGTGCCTTAGCAGTGGCCTCGTCAACCGGCAACTGCTCATCGGCATGGGCCAAGTCTAGCTTGCCAAAAATCTTAGACCCTGCCAGGGTGGTGAGGATATGGCTGACCACTGGCACCGGGTACGCATGGGCCATAAGGGCCTTGTTTATGGTACATTTGTAGTCTGCGCAGATGCACACCAAGCCGTTGGGCTTCACGGGTGTAACGATTGGGGTTTCCCAGGGAGTGTTGGGCACCAGCTCGAGCCGGTCCAATTCCTTGTCTATGCAGGGTTTCAGGGCAAACGGGACCCAGAGGGCCTTGAGCCTAATGGACAGGGTCTAGTTGTGGGCTGATGGGGGGCAGTATATTGTCCCAACGCCCCATCGAAAACCTCAGGAAATTCTTTACATATGGCGTCCACATCCACGTGGGAGCTGGTGTGGTTCACCCCAGTGATGGCTAGCCCCAGTGGCCCGAACCACACCAATCCCAGTAAGCTAACGTAGGTCCCCTTGACCACGATCAAGTCTAAACTTCCACCCTTGATATTGTACATCCCATCCCCATCATGGGATCCTTACGTTTCTGGAAGTCCCGGAGAGTGAATGGGTCCAGCCTGAGCTTGGGGCCCCTGTTTGGGCACAACTTTCTTAATGTCCATGCCGAGTTTATGGACAGGGTTGAGCCTGTGTCGAGCTCCATGCGGCACAGGGCCCCCACTATCTGTACCTCAATGTAAATTTTTTCAGTGTTGGAATGGGGCAACTGGTATACCTGACAGTCCACGATTTCCGTCGAGTTGCCTTGGTGTGTGGGGCTGTGGCGCCTTGGACTCTTGGGTCAGCCATCTGCTGCAGGGCGGTGGGTGGACAGGGCACAGCCCACCCGGGCGATGTGTCCCACTTTTCTGCATTGTCGGCACTCTGTGTTGTGGAAACGGCAAGTCCTCCCTCCACTTGTGGCTCTCCCCACAGCTTGCACAGTTCCCCTCTTCTGGCCGAGGCAGTTGTGGTGGGCGTGTTGCTTGTGTGCACCGCTGCACTCAGTGCATGTCCTCCCTGTCAGATTCGGAGTCATCGGTGAGGTCCTTGTGGTGGACCCTCAGATTGGGCAAAGGGCTTGGCTGGAAACCTTGCGTAGACCTCTTGGTGGCTTCAGTTGCCAGGGCCTCCTCCAAAGCAACCTGGAACGTTAGGGCTTTCTTGGCATGGAGGTGTCGTTGCAGCTTCTTTTCCCTCAGGCCACCAACGAGGCAGTTGCGGAGCATGTTCGCCAGCTCTGTGAAGTTGCAGAGCCGGGCAGCCTGGCGGAGGGAGGTCACATACCCGGTTATGGTTTTTCCAGAGGCCTGCTGCTTTGCGTAGAAGGCATTACGGCAAGCTACCACCGAGGGCTGCGGCGAGAAGTCTCCCTTCAGCCGTTCCTACAGCTGTCCCCTACAGGAAACGGTAGCAATATTTTGGGGTGCAAGGAAAGCCCAGGTGATTTCGAACATCTCCTCTCCACAGACGCTGAAAAAGGCCACCCCTTCTTGGTGGCGTCAGTGACGTCTTTTGCCTCTAGGAGGAACTGGAACCGCGTGGTGTACCCTTCCCAGTCTCCTGAAGCTGGTTTGAATGCAATGAAGCTGCTGTCTGTTGCCATTCTAGACCCCATGGGTCCTGGAGCTGGAGCTTGGATGCGTGGTGCAATGCAGCAGTGCAGTCGGTGGCGGGGCTGTGGTGCGGTGCGTGGCAGTCAGCTCAGCAGAATCAAAGAATCATCTGCCAGTAATTTTACACAGATTACTGCAGGCATCCCCAAACTGCGGCCCTCCAGGTGTTTTGGCCTACAACTCCCATGACCCCTAGCTAACAGGACCAGTGGTTGGGGAAGATGGGAATTGTAGTCCAAAACATCTGGAGGGCCAAAGTTTGGGGATGCCTGGATTACTGGGTGGTTTTTATGTGCATGGGAGCTGGGACAACATTTGACCAGTTGAATATTCATTCATTCATTCATTTAAAAGTTATCCAGCTAAACTCTTCTAAACTAGATTTTAGAGGACCACAATCCTTACTTTACCCTACTGATATTTGCCCCATCAGGCAAAATAGTTGTCAATTTATGCCATTTTTTAAAAGCAGACTTAATTTTGTTTAAACAAAATAAAAAAATTCCTTCCAGTAGCACCTTTGAGATCAACTAAGTTTGTCATTGGTGTGAGCTTTTGTGTGCATGCACACTTTTTTCATCTAATGAGGAGCAATCACAGGAGATAATCCAGCAGGATTAAGCTTAAACATTGCCAGTGCTTTGGGTGGTTTTCTGAAATTGCTGGTGTTTTGAAAGGTACTTAATTGCCTTCCTAGAAAAGAATTTCTTTTAGTACTTCTGTACTGATTGATGCACATTTCCCTCATATACAGTGCTTTTAAGAACACACTGAAAGCATTCCAGAGGAGGTGGGGAAAACAAAGGTCTCAGATACATTGCAAGCTGAAGAAACCATGGCAGTCTTTGGTGCTGCCAAATAGAAAAACAAGTCTATGTTCTCAAAGATCTGCCTTTCCTGTGAGGCATGTAGACGAACCACTGGAAGCTCATTCCTAGCTGTAAGCAGTTCTCCACGTGGGTGTAACTGCCCTTGCTCACAGCGATTGCAAGCTCACATTGTCTCTTTGTTGTCTTACCTATTGTTCATTTTAGCTCGAAAGCTTAAAGTCAGGGTGATGAAACTCCACGTACAAAAGGATGGCTCTAATTAATAATAATTGTTATTTCAAGTTAAGTTTTTGAATAATCCACAAATCAGGGTGCTTGTCTTGCACGCTAGGGAAAAGTCTACCCTTTAAGGAAGTGTATCAGCGCATGCAAATGATCCAGTCACTTTGCCAGTAGTCCATTACTGTATATCAGAATTGCTCCAGCTATTGCACCGGTGCTCTCATGGTCTCCCTTCGGAAGATGAACTCAACCCCTTCTGTTCTGTCCAGCCTTTGAGGCCAAAAGCCACATTCAGTGCCGGAGTGGCTGGGGAAACCTGGCCAGATGGGCGGGGTATAAATAATAAATTATTATTATTATTATTATATTTACGAATAAGCTAAACAAGCTCTAGTTTAGGGCCCCACTCTCTTGGGAGCCCGAAAAAATTTAAAGGGAAAAAAACTTTGTACATTTCCAAAATATAAGATAAAAAACAAATAAAATAAAACCTACATGCAGTAAGAGTGTTTTGTGTTGTGTAGGCTCCTATGATGTAAGTAATGGGCCCTGCCTGCTAGCCTGCTCCCTCAAATATCACTGCTTTGCTCATTTCTATATATAGGGTCCCTACATACTGCATGTGCAAATGGCTTTAGACACTTATTAGGTCCATAAATTACCAGATAACATCTATTCAACACAAAAAACAGTGACAATTTGTTGTTGACAAAGGACAGCTGGACATAAAAAGGGCCCCATTACCTTCAGTAGCTGAGGGATTCATCAAACCTCAATCCAGCTCTGCCACATCCGAAATGTTAAAATACAAATAGTTGTCCTTTTTAGGCCAACCGCTTCTATGTCATGTGACAAAGGTCTTTTGAGAGCAGAAGCAGTAAAGTGTTGGAAAATGCTGAAAAGTGCAGACTCATTCCTTATACAAATATTATTTCAATTACAGTACAAGAATTCACACAGAGCCCGGAAGGATAAATACATGGGCTCAGTGTGCTCCTTTTTTACTTTTACTTTGCTTTCTTCTATTGCTATTTGTACAGATGGTGTAAAGAAGCCTGTTTGCCTCAGTAAAGTTTTTTCTTTTTACTGTGAATTTTGATTCTGTGTTTTGACTTCGCTGCTCGGCATTCTATAGTAGAACTGCAAATATACACCCTGTTTTCCCACCTCTGACAGAGTAAAGAACTTGTATTTCTGTATATTTAAGCATGTCCAGATTTATTCTGTTTTACATTTCCTATCAGCGTTACCTGAACAGGACTATTTGAGGCAATAACAAGTCAGGATGCAATGTGAAAAAAAGGTTGTTATAGCCAGGAATTAACAATTAATCCTATAGGAATTAATTGTCAGATTGCTTTCTTTAAGTTTTCTGAATGGCTGAAAAGGGGGAAATGGCAGATAATCACCCTTCCCCACCAAGGATGCCTGTGTATGAAGAAAGGTGGCAATGTTAGGCAGAGACTGGCGGAGACACAGAGGACTGACTTGGTTTGGGATGCCTCCCTGAAGAACTGGTGTGAGAACAGGGGACTTTGGCTTCCTGCTGCAATGCTTAAAGATTTAAGCTGCTCCTCCACCTATACTCAAGCTTTATATTTGTAAATAAATGCAACTATTGGAAAAATGCCAATAAGCCTCCAGTAACTTCCTTCCAAAGCAAAGCAACCTGAAGCATTGCACCCCTAGAACTTCTAACCACTCAGAGAAGTGTGGTAAGCGTTACAAGTCTATGCTGTGAGACTTCCATGAGGCCTCGTATCATGGACTGGCTGGACACAGAGGAATGGTGGGAGGCACCAGCTGGGGAACCTCCAAGGGAAGGTGGGATGACGATGAATGGTCAGGGAAGAAGAGGGCACAGACTGGGAAGAGGAGATCTTGGAAGCTGGAGGGGTAACAGGGTTTAGTGAGCAGGAAAAGGCTGGAACAGAGAGCAGTCCAGACTCAGAAGCAGGAGGGGGGGGCAAGAGGCAGAGATCATTGTCACCCTTTTCCGCAACAACTCAATTTCCATACCCAAAGGCACCAACTTTTTAATTTTATTTGCAGAGGCACCAACTTGAGCTCCAGACTGTGTGTGCCCAGTGGTGTGTGTGCGTCATGAGGTCATGTTATACTATCCCATATGTGTGAGTGCTGGTCGGCCTCCACCCGCTGCCGCTGCTCTCCAGCACCACTGCAGCAACTGGGCCAGGACCTCTGCCTCCACTGTGGGGCCCCAACAGCAAGAGGGGGAGGCCCCGTCCCCCGTCCCAGTCACTGCCATGGGGCCAGAGAGCCAGCGGAGGTAAGGCAGTGGGAGGCAGCGGCAGCATGCAGAGACTGAGCAGAGCGCATGCACATGGTGTGACTGCCGGGGACCCACAGTAGAAATTTTGTGGGTGCCCAGGCCCCTAGTGCCCCCCCCCCGAGATGGCCCCAGTGTCCATACCTCCATTTATAATCCTTAAGATTGCTTGTTACTCGGCTGCTAGGCAGACAGTCCTTTCTTTTGGGGTATTACACTTTATCTGCATGCTTTAAATAAATACTCTGTGCTTTAGGAACACTTAGCACTAAGTATATAAATTGCTCTGAGGTTTACCCATTTGGAACTAGAAAGGAGCTAATTCATAATTCAGACATCAACTTAGCTGCACTCTACAAACCTATAGTGGTCCATGAGACGCCCACTAATCCCAATAGCTGTAACCTAAACTCAGGGTGGTTTCTAGGTTTACTATATAAACATACATTTTAAGGAGGAATGTGCCTGGCTGGTCTAGTCAGTCTATCATTTTCAGAAATGATTTTTGGAAGATGCTCCATAGAGATCACTCTAAAATCTAAGGGCTTTGTTTAACACATATGCTTACTCAATTGTTCAGCATGTTTGGAAAGCAGTGAGTGTGTTTTCTAAACATTTGCAGGTTCCACTGCTTTTTGCATGGATCTTTTCTGCCAGCAGCTTACTAAATAGAAATAAGATAGTCATCTCTATTGCCCAGCCAAATAATTAGAAGTGTCTGAACCCACTTACTCATGAGATAAAAAGAAAAAGAAATACAGTAGAGATAGGATAATAGAATAATAGAGTTAGAAGGGACCAGTCTTTTGCCTAATGTGGAGCTCGAGCCCACAATCCTGAGATTAACTTGTCCTCCCCACTTAGCAGGGCAGTAAGTTCAAATGGTTACATGCACAACGGTGAAGTGAGGAGGCAGAAGCTTCAGGGTGGGGTGAAAGGCTCCAGCAAGCGCACAGAGGAGGAGGAGGTGCAGGTCTGCCTGCAGAGTGGCTGGGCATGCAGTGGAGGAGGCAGACCTTTTCTGTTTTGCCTCTAGCGGCAAAATGTCCAGGGCTGGCCGTGGGTACTCTCATCATGCTGTGGAGGAGCCACTTCCTTATGAGGACACCTTACACCATTGCTCTGTGGTTTCTTTGGTGGTTATTAATTAAATGTCTTACCCACCCTTTACATAAGGTCCAGGGTGTCTACTTGGGTGGGGCCAATCATATGAATCCAATCTACCCAATTAGCAGTGTCCTTCTGAGTAGAGTTTCTGTTGGTTGGCCAAGGACCACAACATCACCCCGCTAGCTCACATCGCATTGCTACTTAATTCACATAAATACGGCCGCTGCTTGCCACATAGCTGGGTAAGTGTTCAAAGGAATCCTAAATTATCATTTGACACATGGTCAAATGTCTCTTCTCCCAGGCTTTTTCCTTTTTTGAATGATCATGCAATTCTAAATTCTCCCTATATTCAAAAGCTAAGTTCATATACAAGCCAAATTTAATAAATCTTAGCAAGCTAGAAACAAACAAACTGAAACCTTTTAAGTGTTTTTAACTAGAAAGGTGGCTGTAATAACATAAAGGTCTGTCTTCTTGATCAGATGCCAGCTCCATTAATGTGTTTTGGGTATCAGTCAGCACCTTGTGCACTGGAATTCGTGGTGGGAATCTTTCTTAAGGCCTCAATGCCACAAACT
The DNA here is from genome assembly GCF_963506605.1 of Zootoca vivipara. NCBI lineage: Eukaryota > Metazoa > Chordata > Lepidosauria > Squamata > Lacertidae > Zootoca > Zootoca vivipara. Next base: position 94,802,306 of record NC_083280.1, on the reverse strand, counting down.
ATCTGGTCAACTTTTCTGCTCCCTGTGTAGTGCCTGGCTTCACAGCAAAATGAGCACTAGAAATAGCATCCTGACAAGATGTTCAGTTCAAAACCACAAGAATGTGTGCTCTCCCCCCCCCCCCCCCAATGGTATAGCTTGGCATTATACATGCAACTGGTGTCATCTGGAAAATTACAGTATTGGAACTAATATCCTGCCCACTTCTTTTTGGTTTTTTAAAGTGATTTAGAGCTCCTAAAAATAAACAGGATGCCACAAGACATTTATATGTGCCAGGGAAACCCCTCATGCACTCTGGCTACAGACAAAGCAATGCTAGAGATCAGTTTTAAGTTGTTTTTAGAGGAGGGCAACCTCTCAAAATTAATGAAGCCATAGACCATAGAAATGAAGGAAAGGAGAAGGACAGGGATTTTCTCTATTGATCTTCTGGAGGATCATGTTGGTCGTGCCAACATTTCTTTTGAAGAACACCAATAGGATTCATAAATGGCACGCTGTTATTCTCCCCTTCCTTCATTTTGTTCTTTTTGAGGCCTTTGAGTTTGTTTTCGAGTACTGTACTGTTGTAAACTCTTGAAGTTGGAGTGGCTGCAACAAAATGTTGCAGTGTGGAACACTCCAGCTTTGGTTATGGCCAGCCGGCCAGGCTGTCTTCCTGGATGAATTCATCCCATCCCCCCACCCCATTTTCCACCCCCACCCCTTCTAACATTTGGCAATCCACTTTTAGCTACACCCATTGAAAACTCTTTGTACTTATTTTTGTCTCAAATAAGGGACACAGAACATGTTACTTTGTGAGCAGGTGCCAAGTTCTTGGGAAATAGGTCATTTCGGGGACACCTTTTGTAAGTTGGGTGTGTGTTTGGGGAGCAGAGGTCCCTAAGGAAATTGTAGCAAGCAACAAATTTTCTGTTTTGTGTGTTTAATGAAATTTATTGTCAAGAAGGAGGGTAGGAATATCTACAGACCATCTCCTCTGCCACAGACCATGGCAATCTATGAAGTCACGGAGGCAAGGAAATTGTCACAGTGTCTGGAGGGCCCAGATCTCCAACACAGAAACCGGCGCTCACATGTAGGTATTTATCAGCAGACACATGTGCACAATGCACAAGTGTTGCGGGAAGGGGTGAGGACCTTTTAAACAAAGAAGCATGGTCCCACTTCCCTGTCCACACAGTTGTGCCGTACATGCAAGTTAGCTGCGACAAGAGCTTCTGTTGACCTTTCCATGGGCAGTCTAGTTTGACTCTGAGTCACTGGGCCTCTGGATAAGCACCATTACATAAGCAATCTGTTTCCTGTACTTTCCCGTCTATAAGATGCCCCCATGTATAAGATCCCCCCTATTTTGGGGGACTCAGTTTTAAGAAGATGAGGGGAGAGGGCCCAAAGCTGTTGAGCTTCTCCCCCCATGGAGCTGCGGGCAGCAAACACTCCCTAGATCGTTTCCCACTCACTGCAACATCGGGGGAAGTTCCGCTCCCACCAACCGGCTGAATGGCGGGCGGGTGGGCTCACCACTTCTCCCCCCATGCCACTACCTGTGTATTGGACGACCCAGGTTTTTTGACGCAGTTTTTTAGTCAAAAAACCTCGTCTGATACACGGGAAAATATGGTATTTGCCCTTAGGTGTGAATTTGTATTTGGGCAGGAAGGGCGGCATCTAATGATATTTTTAACCAGTGCTTTTTTCCTTAAAAAATGTTTAGGGGTGCTCTCATCTTGGCTGCTCTCTCCCTTCCTCCCCCCTTCCTCCCCCCAACCCCCGGATGAGGGACTTGAGGTGGCAGCGACGGCGCTGAGAGGACATGGAGGCCGATCGTGACGGCGGGGTCAGCTTGAGCGAGGAGGGGCGAGAACCAGATCCATAGCAAGCCTAGGTGGTACCTGGTGTGGAAATTATTTTGTCACCCCCCCCCCCCACATACACATTGAAGGCTTGGAATAGGCTTGGGGGAGGGTGCCAAAAGTCACCCTCTCAGCGATGACACCTGGGATGATCTGCCCCCCTCTGTGCCTCCACCCCTGCGACTCCCAAGTACCCCGAGCCGTCGGGGAAAGGGGGAAGCTATGCCACTTTGGCGGGGCGCTGGCAAAGCCTTTGGGAGTGAGGTCAAACCATTGGGGAGTTACAGCACCTGCTGTGGCTGTAGAGACTGATATGTTTAGTTGGGGCAGATAAAGGCATCCAGTTGTGCTGCTGCAGATGCACCAGGGCATTTCCTCTCTGGTCACAGCTGTGATAGTGAACCTAAACACACTTCTTGGGGACTTATTCTTATGGACTTATTCTCCTGTCCGCCCCCCTCCCTCCCTCCCTCCCTGGCTCTCTGTAAAGCGCCAAAGCGGGAGCCAGGGAAGGAGGGTGGCTGGGAGGGGGCCCCCCGGCTCGCCATAAGCAGCTTCTGCTGGCGATGGAGGCATCCCACCACCATCCATACGGCGTTCCAGTGGCACTGGTGGCAAACCACCATGTACAGCGCATGTGTGGCGTTGCTACGCACAGCACATGTGTGCGACACCACACATGCGTTATACGTAACGGTTTGCTGCCAGCGCTGCCTGTGAGCCGTACGGATGGTGGTGGGATCCTCTGCTCACGGCTGCAGCTTCGAACGGAGGATCCTCCACATGCGGCTGTGGTGGCACGATGGTTGCTCATGCCGCCGCACCCGGGCCAGGGTGGCAGGGCAAGCATCCCGTGGGGTGCCTTCTTGTCACCCCCCCAGACATGGAACCCGGGGTGCACCGCCCCCCTCACCTTGCGACGCCACTGGTGAAAACTCACCCCAGACTCCCCTCCCTGGGCCCTGGCAGAGCTCCAGTCTGCGCTGCTACTGTGGAGACAGCAGGCATGTTGGTTGGTTGGTTGGTCGGGGCAACACAAAATGTTTAGGGGTATGCGTACCCCTGCGTCCCCCCAGAAAAAAGCACTGTTTTTAACTCTTTTGAGTCAGACTGCATGCAGTATGTTCTGGTGTTATCCAAGGTGTTTTGGAGGCATGGCTCCTCCATTGGGTGTTTGGAGATGTGATGGACTTTCTTGCTTGAGCCGGGCCTATATCGCCCTCATTTTCGGTGGCCCATGGTTCACCTCTGATCTGTTTCCCTGCCTCCAGGCTTTCTGCTGTTTCATCCTTGCCCATCAGTATGGGGCTCATCTGCCTTTTACTATCTCTCCCCCCCCCCATTGACTTCCTGGTATGTCTCCCTTCCGTAATGAAATAATTTTTCCTGGAGGAGTGAGTGGATAAAATCCTGTGATCTGGAAGTTTCCAGCTAAATTTCTAATCCTTGCTGTTCCAAAAGTTCTTTGCCATCTGTTTGATTGCCAGGGTGGCGTGGTTCAGCCGTTGTGGTGTGCTTTGGAAAGAGTTTCTGCCTGCCCTCTTTCATTGCCTGCAAGACAATTAACAGCCTCCTTTTCATTCCCTTTAATAAAAATATTGGGGGGGGGGGAATGGGCAGGTTGTTTAATGTACAGGCCCAGTCACACTTTGCATTGATCAGGACTGATATACTGAGAAAGGGGCTTTGGTGGGATGATGAGAGGCAAATAGGAACATCGGGAAGGTTGTTAATTTCAAACTGACATCAGGCTCTTAAGGCCTCATCTGTCTAGGGATGGCCACAAACATCTTTTTGAAGAAGGATGTTGTTTTTCTTTCTTTGCAGATCTCACGCTGAATTTCATCCAGACATGGTGGGACTGAAGCCAGGGCATGTGTCTTCTTGTAGTAAGGCAAGTGAATTGGACAAGTTAAAAAGCTATGGGCAAGAGAGGTTTGTCAGCGAGCAATTTGACAATGTCTTCCCAGACTTGTCTTTTGTGACTATTTAGCTTAGACGAGATCTGGGGCAGGGAATCCACTTGGCAACAGCCCACCCCATGTACTCAGCACTTAGGGGGCAACTCTCACAAGAAGTGTGGAACTGTGAGGAGGCAGAGCAGTACTCGCAGCTGCTTCATGGCTCTGAGCCAGGCTGGGGTCACTCAGTGTGGGTAGAACAAGGCTGGTGAAAGTATTGCCATTCCATAAGGATTACTGTAAGTTGCTGCTCCTGAGCTTGCTAATAGATAGATTGCTGTAGATTGTTAGGTTAGTTAACAAAGTTGCTGCAACCTCTTTTTCTTCATCATCATCATCATCATCATCAGTGTGCCAGCGGTCCTGCACTATATTTCTGCAAAGCAGCTTACCTTAAGCTTTGTTGTTTGTATTCCTTATTTTTAAACGTTTTAGTAAATACTTTTTTTGTAATAATAGCAATAGTTTGAGAACCCGGACTTGTCTGGAACTTTCAGTATGTAGACAGAAAGTCAAAAGTAGAATGGAGCTCCCTTCCCTTCCCTGCTCTCAACCATGACATCAAGGTCAGAAAGGGCATCTCAAGGGATCTGGAAAGGTTCTCGTAAACACTGTATGTTTAAATTATGATTAAGTCATGTTTACCAGTTAATTGTGCAGTAAATAAAGCTGCGGCTTTCACCTTCCAGTCATACCATGGCAGAGTGTTAATTGGGATTTAGGGGCTGGCAGGAGGCCAGTGTTTATGCTGCATGGGAGGTGGAGAGGTGCAGCTTGGTTATCAGTTATGTTGACATGTGCTGAGCGTTGTGGTTAGACAGCATAGCCCAAACTCCTAGGTCTAGTATTCCCTGTTATGAAAGCCCTGCTGTTTAAAATACTTGGCTCGCCATCAGAGTTAGAACATCAAGAGCAATTTTTTTCTCTTTCCAACAGATTTTATGAGATCGTATCCCCACTGGGAGGGCATGGAGGGAGAGAGAGAGAGGGAGAGGGAGAGGGAGAGGGAGAGGGAGAGGGAGAGGGAGAGGAGAGAGAGAGAGAGAGAGAGAGAGAGAGAGAGAGAGAGAGAGAGAGAGAGAGAACAGCAACATCGCTCACTATTTCACTACAAAACACACAGGCATGAAAGCAGGGCCGGCTCTAGGTAGACCCCCGGTGGCGCAGTGCGTCAGGGCGCCGGGCCGGTAGGCAGGGCGCCGTGCGGAAACCATGCTGCGCCCTGCAAGGGCGGGGGCACCGGAGCGATCTCTGCCCCTGAGCACCAGGGCGCGCGACCTGCTCGAGACTGCCTGCATGAAAGTGCAAGATTGCAAGTCTTCCACTTGTGCTCAAATCTTGTTTTTAGGAGAGTATTGTTGGCAGACACCATTGGAGACGCCAGGGCTCCGTGCCCCCCCCCCCCGGCCTGCCGGGTGTCTCAACCCTCCAGTGCAGCCAGGAGATATCGACCTAGACTCTGAGGGCCTAGGTACGCTGTTGCAGGGCCCGCGTAGCTTGAGCGGCCACAGAGAGAGAGAGACGTGTTGGCATATTTACAGGTGTTTATTAAGCATATCTCAGGAGAGAGGAAAACATGTCCTTTCCTTCTTCATCAGCACAGCAGAGAGCAAAAAAAAAAAAAAACCACAAACCCAGCAATATACAACAGAAGTGCACAGACATGTGACATACAACAGCTATACGTCTGTACCTTAAGGTGGAACTGAATTCCCAACAGCATACCCCAAACTCCTAGGTCTAGTATTCCCTGTTATGAAAGGCCTGCTGTTTAAAATACTTGGCTCGCCATGTGTGTGTTTTCGTGCTATTATATTATTATTATATTTATTTCTGTTTGGGCTGGGGCAAATGTTTTGTTGGGGTAGGGAGTATATATGCCTATAACGTGGACACGAGGGAGCTGCTGGTCATAAGCAGAAGATGATAACAGAGATGACATAGAAAAGTAGAAGTGAATCTTTAAACTGATAATTACTATTAAAAAAAACAACCTGAAGCGTTTTTGCTAGGAATAATAGGGACAGAAGTCCTGAAACACTGATTAATTTATTTACCAGCGAAGGATTACCAGCGAAGGAGGAATGGCTTATGAAACTTATGAACTATGCTGAAATGGCAAAATTAACTGTCAGACTAAGACAGGCACCCCCAAACTGCAGCCCTCCAGATGTTTTGGCCTACAACTCCCATGATCCCTAGCTAACAGGACCAGTGGTCAGAGATGATGGGAATTGTAGTCCAAAACATCTGGAGGGCCAAAGTTTGGGGATGCCTGGACTAAGAGGACATAATGACAAAGTATTGAAGGAGGAATTGAGACCACTGATGGATTATATATAAAAGTATCACCCATACATCAATAAATCAATCATTTATTGCCATCCAAACACCCACAAATAGATTCCAGTACATAAAAATACAAAAACATACAGACTTCTTGGACATTGGATAAAACTAAACTTGTTTCAGACCTTCAGTGCTCTCTGATCCTGACTGCCCCAGAAAGAAACTTGGCAACTACCAAAGATACGCTGGGAAGAGATGAGGACAGGCTAAATGTAGTTGTGGGCAGAATTTTAAATGTAAGCAGTAGATTACTGATGATAGCCAAATTTAGATAATAAAAACACATGTATTGTAAGACAACTAATAAAAAGAAGTAAAAAATGAATACCAGGAAACAAGATGCGGGAAAGTCAAGGAAAAAATTATGTGAACATTTTGTTTATATATGATGGTAAATGTTTTGGAATATATTTGAGAAAAGTAGAAGTGGATCTACACCTATTATTTTTTAAACTCTAGAAATTATATTTTTTCTTTATTTCCATAAAACATAACAAAAACAGAAAAAGAATCACATTTTTTTATCAGAAAAGATATTAAAATTTTAAACGAAGCAAATTACACTATTTCATGAACATATTCCCTTGTAAGCGGGAACTCTTGTCCAATACATCTCAAAAGGTTTCCATTTATCAATACAGATAAAATCAGTCATTAATTTTCCCAGACAAGTCCTCACATAGTCACATTAGACCTCAAATTGCTGAATGAATGCCCCTCTTGATACAGCCTGAAGTTCTTCTAACTTGGCTTGGAGGCGAAGTTCTAAAATCTCAAGTGCATATAGCATTATAACATGGATTTTCAGTCATTTTTAATGGGTCTCCAGGACCTTTCTTTGAAGTGATGACTCACAAAGATGATTTTGTTGAGCCAACTGCACCATAAAAATATTAAGTGTGGTTCTGAGCAGTAAATGGTTTTATTATCCTGCTCACTTCCTGTCGTGAAGCATTGCATTAAATTGTACTTTTTAGAGCATTAAGGACCCATTTTCTGTGCTCTGTGCAGTATTAGCTGTTATCAGAATGGCTGAAAAACCAGGTTATCAACACCAAGGTTAATAAGGATATATATTTTATATATACAGTATATAAAAGCTCAAGCTATTCTACCCAAACTTTAAATCCTATTGCATTTGTATCCATTACTTTCCCTCAGATATGACTAATGACTTCCAAGTGATATTTTGAGCAGCAGGGCTATTGGGGGGGGGGGGTGACGCCACAGGTGACGGAGGGAACAAATGGTTGACATTTCAAAAGTCTTTAGCCTACAAATATCTAGTTTTTCATTGAAGACAGGAGTAGCTAGCCCTCCAGTTTGGAAGCCACATTTGGCTTCTAACCAATTACCCCCTCTCCCATTTTTTGTCCCCCACCATTTTTGGCAGTGGCAGCAAAAAGAGATAAAGCAGACCAGAAATCTGCCCCTTCCCTGTCCCCAGATTCCCTGTCCTTCTCCCTCCTTGCACTGAGGAGTGACAAGAGTCATCACTGGCATGCAGCCCCCAGAACAAAAAAGATGGGGGGAGCTAATAAAGGTTTATGAAATTATATATCTTACAGAGAGAGGTATTCCCCCCCCTTTATAAGAATTTGGGGTTACACTTCAGATTACACTGCAGATTATCTTCATGCAGCAGATTCTTAATTCACTGTGCAAAATGCGGAGATAACCACTATTTAGGCGGCTTTATTGGAGTCTGTTACAGAAGCATGATCGCTAAATGCTTCTGCTGCATCCATATTTCCTCCCAATGAGAATTTTAAAGAAGCATAATTAGGCAAAATCGCATACAGGAAATAAAATGGCTTTGTGGCTTGAAGTGCCAGTCTGCAATAGTACTGGTACACAATAGAAAACAAGGTCAATTTGAAACAAGGCAAAGCAAAGGCTACCAACACTGACTTTGCCTGGACCATAAGCCAGATATTTCATAGATCTGTGGACCAAGGCAAGGCATCGGGTACCTCAAAAGGCTGGGAACCATCACAGATGGGACCCCCAATTAGTTTCTGCTGAAAGCAACAGTACCTCTTGACGTGCAGTAAAAGAATAAAGGCTTTACTGTGTTAAAATAAACTTGTTTGCAAATAACAGCAAATAACAGAAGATTTTTTAAAAAATCATTTTTATTATTTTTCCAATAAAAACAGCCAATCAACATATAATCACAATCCAATTAAAAACAACAAACTAAAACAAACCCCCCCATCTTGTAATCCCAATTATTATTATTATTATTCCGGACTTCCTGGACATCTTGAAGAATCTTCTATATCTCGTTCCTGCCTCCTTCTTAGAATCATAGAATCACAGAGTTGGAAGAGACCACAAGGGCCATCCAGTCCAACCCCCTGCCAAGCAGGAAACACCATCAAAGCATTCTTGACATATGGCTGTCAAGCTTCTGCTTAAAGACCTCCAAAGAAGGAGACTCCACCACACTCCTTGGTAGCAAATTCCACTGCCAAACAGCTCTTACTGTCAGGAAGTTCTTCCTAATGTTCAGGTGGAACATTGGTGGGCCAGACTATATTTTGAAGAAAAAAATGAACGAATTCCTATGCCCCACAAATAACCCAGAGATGCATTTTGAATAAAAGCACACATTTTACTCATGTAAAAACACGCTGATTCCCAGACTGACCACAGGCCGGATTTAGAAGGTGATTGGGCCGGCCCCGGCCCCTGGGCCTTAGGTTGCCTATCCCTGATCTACACAGTGGCACTTGTGGCCAGTGCTATTTTTCTCCCTTATTCTTTTATAATGGCAATGGCAATGGCCATTATAAGAGCTGAGAAATGCTGGAACTGAGTTTGTTGAGTTCTAGCTAAAAAAAAAGCCCTGCTTGTGGCACAGCCAGCACAGACCTCCTGCTTCTGCCTGCCCAGTGTGTGGTGGGAGGAAGTTCTGATGGAGGGACCCCTGCTGGATCAAGCCTTGTTGACAGGCTAGAAATGATGTGGTGGGGGGCTGAACTAGCCCAGAATCCACTGGATCTTGTACTGCTCTCACAGTTGCTACCGGCTGACATTGGTTTCCAATGGAGCCAGCGTGGTGTAGTGGTTAAGAGCGGTGGACTCATAATCTGGTGAACCGGGTTCGCTTCCCTGCTCCTCCACATGCAGCTGCTGGGTGACCTTGGGATAGTCACACTTCTCTGAAGTCTCTCAGCCCCACTCACCACAGAATTAAGCCCCGAAATCCCCAGTCCCAATGCTGGAAACCAGTCCATGCCCAACAGACTGGGGTGGTTACCCCTAGCAATCACGAGCTTCAGTACGCCATCCTGGCTCTGAATTTTACCTTGACGGAGCACATTCCCAAAATTGAGATGTGGCCCACTGTGTATGACTGCAGCGTGACTGGGAAAGGCTCCAATGAGGGGAACTTACCCCCCGGAAAGAAGGCATGGGCGGTTCAGTCGGAGACCATGGAAAATCCTGACCCGGAGTCCACTTCCATGTCACAGGGTTGCCCTTCAATCTGAACACAGATGGTCGTCTTCTCTGCGGGGAAGGGTATGGTCTTTCCATTTATCACAGTGAGGTAGTTGCAGTCATCGATGAGGTGAGTACTGGACGCAGATTTGCGGCGCAATGATATCGGGGACACTGCAGAATCGGTGGTGGCAGAATGACAGACCCTTGCAAGGTGGCCCAACTGGCCACATGCCCGACACGTGACATCACGGAAACTGCATTTTTTCCTGTCGTGGGGTCCCCTGCAGCCGGCACAAGCAGGGGGGCGGTTCTTGGATGCGGTGGTACTGTGGTGGACCAACTCAACCCCTCGCACAGGGCTCTGGACTGCACTGGCTATGGGGTCTCCTGTGAAATGGGTGGTGTTCAACAGTGCTTTCGCTGGCTTGAGTGCGTCGGTGGACCCGTCCTTCTCTGTGGCTTCCATGGCAATGGCTTCCTGCAGAGCGGAGGCAAGGATGACCTCTTCTGTCGCGATGATGCGGCGGTGGGCCTTACTGCTACTGAGGCCACAGACAAAATGGTCTCTCAGGCTCTCCTCAAGGTTGGAGAACCCACAATGCTGGGCAAGCTTCCGGAGCTCAGCTAGGAATGTCATCGTAGGCTCCCCTGCTTGCTGTTGCCGCTTGTAGAAATCGACCTGCCAAGACATCTTGGTCGCGGTCGGAGCCAAATGACTGGTCATCTTGGCTATGATGTCTGTCCAAGCAGCGGCCTGTAGTTTAACTGGCGCCAACAGCGCCTTCACTAGCTCGAAGGTCTCTGGGCCGCAACTACTGAGAAACATGGCCCGCTTCTTGGCGGCGTCTGTAATACCCTGCACTGTTGCGTAGAACTCAAACCGCTCTACATAATCCTCCCACTTGTGTGGAGAGCTGAGCTGGAAGGGTTCCAACACTCTGCCAGCCTCCATTCCATGGCTGATCTGGGTGACTGATGCTGGACGGTGAGGCTTGAGCGCAAACGGCAGTTCTTGTTACTCAACCCACAGACTCAGAACCTGTGCCAAGGGAATGGCTCCTTGCAGCCTCAGAATTCTGATCCCATCCTCGTTGCCAGTTGTTGTGTCGTGGGTGCAGATTTCAGCTCTGGGTAGTGATTCAGCATGCTAGCAAGGATATGCTAGGAGTCAAGTCTAACAAGAACAATCTTCTTTATTGCAGTAGGAACTTAACTGGGGAAAGGGAAAGATCGAGCTCCTTTTATACTCTCAGGAATAGGAGTTGGGGAAAGGATACATTCATATTTTGGTGGGACCCAATCAGAGTAGAGATCCAAATTGTACTAACAAGTTAACCAAAAGCAATTGTTACTCCACCCGTTTGAATCACCCTGGAGCGGGAAAGGCAGTTACAGAACTAGCAGTGAAACTCATATACGCATATTACACCAATACATAACAAAGTGTTTGTTGGGGGGGGGGGAAGGGAAAGGAGATTGTTAGCTGCTTTGAGACTCCTTAAGGGGAGTGAAAGGAGGGATATCAAGTCCAAATGCCGCCTCTTCTTCTTCTTCTTCTTCTTCTTCTTCTTCTTCTTCTTCTTCTTCTTCTTCTTCTTCTTCTTCTTCTTCTTCTTCTATGTGTGCTGCCACCATATATTTCTTTAAAGCAAATGATGGTCAACGTTATCACCTCATAATTTACTCTGCTGATGCCCATTTTTGACACTGACACTTAAAATGTTGATCTTGAAAATTTTCCAATTCTCACCTTGCTTTAATCTTACATATAATGCTGCTGCAGTTCTCTGTGTTCCCCTTCAAAGCTCTCTTAAGCCTGAACTGTCCCAGTCCACCAGTCTTAAAAATTAAGGAGTGCGCTTTCCTCCTCTGATGAGAATCCTTCTAAAAATATCTGCTTTACGACTTCCAGTTGAATTGCCATTGCAGTCAGACAGGAGTTTCTCGAGCTCTGGGAAACTCCGGCGCCTTGAAGGATGGGGGACCTGCAAAAGCACCGCGGATGCCTAGAAGAACCTCAGGTAGAGCTTCCTGAGGGCATAGTGACCTGGCGGACATCCTTAGTGTTTCCCCTGCTCTCCGGTAAGCTCTATTAAGAGCCCCGAGAGCAAGCGGGGTGGTAAGACGTGGATGCTATAGGTCTATTTGTTATCTTCATCGCGTGAAGCTTTTAGTTCTGGCTGACTCTGAGCAGTCAATTCTTTCCAAATCAAGAAGATTTCATGACAATTAGGACCCCGTGAGTAAAAGGATTTGTTAATTGGATGGAAATTGCAAGAATTGGGCACGAGAAGGGACTTTAAAAACAGAAGTCGGTCCCTGTCCCCTGAGAGACTTGAAGCAGTTACGTTACCTGAAGCTGAGAACCTATGTGATACAATTTAATTTTCTAACAACTGAACTTAATTTCCCCCCCCCCAGAAGCATGGCGGCGGGGGGGGGGGGGGAGAGATATCTATTGACTTTAAAATCCCTGTGATTGGTGGAATTTGGACTGGGAAAGCCATCTCTTCATTCTGGTAGCAGTGAACCGGTCAAAACGGAGAGACGTTTGATGTTAAATGCAAAGGAATTTGTCTCTTTCCCAAAGTTTATGAAGCCGAGGTGATAGCAAGGAAAGAATTAAATTGGACATATAATTTTAGAATTGGATAATTTGTGCTAAGATTTTAAGAAATGAAGAGAAGAATATAAGGAGACATTGTTTCTAGGCTGGATGTAACTTTCACTTTTAATTCTGGAGACAAAGGCCTCACTCAGCAAATACAGCTAAGACCTTGAAAAATGTCTGTAGATGAAACAGATGATTTCCAACAGACTGTCTTAAAACTCTTGGATGAGATCAGAACTGAGGTGAAAGTAAACAGCTACATGATTGGAAGGAGAAATCTATCAGCTCAGGGAGGAATAGAAAATTTTGAAAAGAACAATGAAGAGAAAGAAGAGAATGGAGGCTCCAGTGGTGAACGAGAAAGAAAAGATTGTCAATGAAGAAAAAGATGGGGACAGTGAAAACCCTAGGCAAGAATTATCAATGAACATTAATCACACACAGAAGAAACATAACAGTGTTTGTATACAGAAGGAACAGAAAGAGCAGGTTAAAGCAATGGTGGAAAGGGGGGCAGCAGGAGGAGGAGATGAAAGGATGGCTCAAGAAACAAGAAGTAGCAGCCCCCTCAGGAGGGCTGCAGGGGGGGGGAGACTGATTTTGGGGTCAGAAAATGTTGGAAGGTGGGAGTGGGGTAAAATGAAAAGTGTGTGGCCCCTTCTTTAATAGGTAAATCTGGGTTGAAATTGGAATGTTTTATGGAATTTCTAGAAGTGATTTCAACTGTGATTATAAAAGGTGGGGGAAGAGTTAGGAGTGTTGAATTAATAAAGGAGTATATTTGGAAATGGGGCGATAGATGGGACTCACCAATTTTGACTGGGAAATGCTGTAACCAGAAAGAAGTGATGGTGGAGGAAGAGGATAAAATGTTTCATTTTAATTGATTAAAGTTCCAAATAGGTTAATTTGGGGGTATCTTTGGAAGTATAATTAGGCCAGGGGGATATAGAGAAGTTGATATTGAGATGATATTTTGGGAGTTGGATGGCCTTTCGCCCCCACGCACTCCTTTCGTCTTAGGATCTCTTGGTGGTAGGGGGAGGTTCCGGGGTGGGGGGAGGGTGGGGGGAGCAGTTCAACTGTTCTAAGGACCACCCTTGCCTATCTTTCTCGACTTGGGATCTCCTGGTGGCAGGGAGAGACCCGAGGATGGGGGGGTGGGGGTGGAGAATATAATGTGATAGGTAGAAAATGGAGGTATATAATATAATAAAGGCATAAATTGAAAATGATTATAATTTTGATGTTTGAAAATTGCTACAGATGATAAGAAAATTAAAATCAGGAAGGGGGGAACCGAGGAAGTCCATAAATCAATGTTTAATAAGATGAATGATAAAGTTTGATATATTTTTTCTTTTTTTAAATTTTGTATTTCTGTGTTTTACTTTCTTTTTTGTGTATTTTTTAAATTCTTATAAAATGAATAAATATTATTGGAAAATAAAAATATCTGCTTTACAGCACCCACTTCCTGCAACCTGCTTGCTTCTTGGTTCTGCTACTACCACCAGGAGGTTTTATCTTAACTATGCTGCAGGTCTGGTGGAAAACTTCAAACTTTAGCCAAAATGGATGACCACCAATGCTTAGTAACTGACTTTAAACTTCTTTTATAGCCAGGTTTGGCCACCATTTGCAGAAACCTTTGGTCAGAATCAAATTTAATTATAGACACCAGTGGGAAAACATAGAAAACCAGACTAAAACTTTCACCATTTATTAAATAAATGTAACCACAGGTCCTCCTGTTACATACTTTCCTACTCAGGGAGACAAACTCCAACCAGGAATAAACCTAGAAATGTGGGTGAGTGACCTCACTGCCTCAAAAAGCCAAGAGATTCATATTGAAGGCAGAAAAATTTCAATGCCAGAGATTTGGAGCATTAATTAGCATTTTAAAAAGTCACCTCAATGCTGTGCAGCAAACACAACGGGGTGCATATTTGTTGTTTGCTTTTTTATAGGTTTGGCCTGTGGGAACAAGCATGCAGAGACTCAGATGTCATTTTTGAAGAGTTAAAAAAATATTTTATAGTTGTAAAGGCTTGCAGGTAGTTACAGTATAGTAGAGAGATGTTGGTGTTTTTGGAAGACCACGGATGCCTTCCACCTGAGGCTTTAAACATTTCCCACTCCTATTTAAATATTTTTTATACCATCGTTTACATCGTTTACATTCAGGCTATACATGATAGTTTGGCAGCTATTGTTTGGCAGAAGTGGGCAGCTACATCCCCCAAAGCTAAATGTTATTGCTAATGGAACAATACTAGTTTCAGGCTTGGGAGCAGGTGGGACTTAACAGAGGAGCAGAGCCACCTCTTCACCCAAAGCCCTGCAACTCACACTGCCCAGGCAGAAGGTGGGGCTGGTTTTCTTCTTAGATCCCGATCAGGCCCCTCTTTGTTTGCAGATCCTTGGCTGATCCCGTCCTCATTCCACTCCACTTGGGAACCTTCCCCAGGCTGCCACCAGCAGGGACCTGTCTACAGCCTGCATTGCCTAGAGCAGTGTTTCCCAACCTTGGGTCTCCAGCTGTTTTCGGACTACAATTCCCATCATCCCTGACCACTGGTCTTGCTAACTAGGGATCATGGGAGTTGTAGTCCAAAAACAGTTGGCGACCCAAGGTTTGGAAACACTGTCCTAGAGTGTGTGCTCCCCTTGAAGAGAAAATGTATTGCAATCTAAAGTACAACCCTCCGAAATGCACATGAGTTCCATGTGAGATGTCCCAGGTGGTTCTCCAGCATCAAATCACTGTGTCAAGGGCAAAAGAAATGTAAGAATGCAAGAAGAGTCTTCTGGAACAGGCTAGTGGCCCATCCTGTTCTCACAGTGACCAACCAGAAGCCTGTGGGGAAGCAGAGGGCAGGCTCTCCTTGATCATTTGGGTTGCCTTTTTCTGATCCTTTCCCACCTTTCCCACCTCCACAACCATTTTTATAGGTGAGGCACCAAGAACTGTACATAGTACTCCAACCTTAGATTTATGTAACAGCATTATGCTAGTTTAAAAACCACTATTCCAGAAGATTGCTGTGAGGGGGGTTATTCCTTATCCAGGCTTTCCTGCCTCAGTTTGTGCAATCAATAGTCTCACCCTACAGCCAATAAAGCCCCGTGGTGACAGCAGAGTGTACTAAATACACTTTCCAGGAAACAACTGTTTTTAAAAAGCTATTATGGTCTGTTAGTTGAGCAAAGCATCCATGCATGATGCTCGGTATCGAATACATGTATCATTCTTACACTAGAGATAACTTTGCCCATTTCTTTATTTGTTCAGGCATTAATTTTCCGAGTGAAAGGCAAAAGAACTGAATTCTGTTTACTCAGAGCTGAGTCCTGATGGGGAGAAACTGAGTTCCTGCCATTTTGTATTGCTAATTTATGTTTATTTAGGCACTGACATTTATATTATAGCAATGTACAGAACCTGTGGAAACATAGAAAAGGTGGAAGCAAGCAAGAGTCTCCAAGGAATATGTTTTCTTGTCTTTAATTTTGTGGGAGAGAATCTAGCATTTAAATCTTGTTTCCTCAAAGAAAATTTACAAACTGACATGGAAAATGTATATCAAATATGTTGTAATATTTTCCTGTGTCTCTGGACTTATCTTAGTTGCTGGATTTGGTGCAAATATTTTGGCTCTCGTTATCTCCATAAAATACAGTTCCCTGAAGAAAAATCAGCTGGATGTTCTTCTCCTGAGCATGCTTATCGCAGACTTACTGACACTTCTCCTGATGCCCTTTGCGCTGGCTTCAGTCCTCTACCACACATGGCTTTGGGGAGATGCCTTTTGCAGGTTTTTCCAGTTCTGTTCAGCTTTCTCCTTGGCTGCTAGCATCTATTCCCTCTGTGCTGTCTCCATTGCTAGAGCAAGAATCATCTTGAGACCTTACAGAACTCCAAAGACCACAACCATGATCTTCATGCTCGTCTCGGTTTGGGTCCTGAGCTTTGTTGTCAGTTTGCCACTAAGGATCCACGCTACAATGGAAACAAGACTTTCTACAAATTTATCCTTCTGTGTACCTAGCATATACCAGCAGCAGTACCAAGTGGTCCTTAGCCAGTTCATCCTATATTATCTCATCCCCGTCTTGGTGATTGTGTCCAACTATGTCCGACTTATCCTTTTCCTTTATAAAAGTCCTATGATGTCTGTGGTGAGTTCTAGAAACACACGGAAAGCCTCTGTAATGATTTTTCTTGCCACTGCAACCTTCTCAGTCTGCTGGCTTCCTGTATATATATTAGAATTATCCATCTATTTAAGGATCTACCACCATAGCTATATCTGGGACTCTTTATATTTTGTATGTAATATCCTTCAGTATCTTCAACCATGTGTTAATCCTGTTCTGTATGTGTTGTTATCCAAGCGATACAGAAAACAAAAGATAAAAATGTTATGTTGCCAAAAAAACAGAGTGCACCCGCAGATCCACAGTATAACTGAATGCAAAGACTGACAATATGCTGAGTAAATCTGGTATTGGATTTCAGCTAAAGAGAAATTTGAAGTGGGTTTGAAAAGCTCTAATAAGGTGACACATCAGTAGAATTTAAAGCAAAATTTAAACAAATTCAGTAGGATGGAATTGGATACTGACATCTTGAACACTGACGTGCTCAATAAGTGATCCTTATTTGCCATTAATTAGTGAATATTAGCTTGGTTTAATATGGATAGCATGTAGAAAAAACTAAGAATAATTGTCAAAGGTAGACATTTGCAGAATGTGGATGGGCATGTACGTTCAAATGCACATCCAGTTGAAAATAATGTACTGCAGACAGGTGATTGCTGCATCAAGATGCACATTTGGATATACCCAATAAGAGGCATGAAGAAGCTTGTTTCCACGAATACAGTAGATCTGCTTATATGACTCAGAGCAATAGTCTGTCTTCATGTACAGCAATACGCCATTTGAGTTATATTTAAACACAAAATTTTGATTAGAGAATCAATTTTTTCTTCTAGTTTTTTTCAAACGTGTTTGTTAAAGCTGTTCTTGTATGCAATAATGTCAGATCACTGACAATAAAATAAAACTTTAAAATAAAAGCCAGCAAAGGGGAGAAAAAGCTATTTAATATCCTGATACTTCCCCTCTGTATGACATTTAATTGTATACATACATTTCTAATTACAGTTGCTAATTTATCTCCCAGTACAAATATTTTAAGTTGCTTTACAAAAAGAATTCAATGAAAATTGTACTATAAATAGTTCACAATGATTCATGTACATAATCTCAGTACGCAAGCCTTAAAATAGCCTTTATAAGATGGGGCAGTGGCATTCCCCTCAGTTGTTGGGTGAGACACTCACCAAACGTGGGTCACCGAAAACCATCTGTATTCATATATGAGGTGAGATTTGAACTGGAGATGTCTTGAATCACACCGGCTACCACGGTGGGATTCAACTAAGTTTTACTCAGAGTAGACTCACTGAAATTAATGAGCTTAATAATAATAATAATAATTTATTATTTATACCCTGCCCATTTGGCTGAGTTTCCCCAGCCAGTCTGGACTGCTCTCAACAGGATATTAAAAACAATACAGCATTAAATATTAAAAACTTCCCTAAACAGGGCTGCCTTCAGATGTCTTCTAAAAGTCAGATAGTTGTTTATTTCTTTGACATCTGATGGGAGGGTTTCCACAGAGCAGGTGCCACTACCGAGAAGGCCCTCTGCCTGGTTCCCTGTAACCTCACTTCTCACAGTGAGGGAACTGCCAGAAGGCCCTTGGTGCTGGAACTCAGTGTCCAGGCTGAACGATGGGGGTGGAGACGCTTCAGGTATACAGGACCGAGGCCGTTTAGGGCTTTAAAGATCACTTTGAATTGTGCTCGGAAATGTACTGGGAGCCAATGTAAGTCTTTAAGGACCGGTGTTATATGGTCTCGGCGGCCACTCCCAGTCACCAGTCTAGCTGCCGCATTCTGGATTAGTTGTAGTTTCCGGGTCACCTTCAAAGGTAGCCCCACAAAGAGCGCATTGCAGTAGTCCAAGTGAGAGATAACTAGAGCATGCACCACTCTGGCGAGACAGTCCGCGGGCAGGTAGGGTCTCATCCTGCGTACCAGATGGAGCTGATAGACAGCTGCCCGAATACAGAATTGACCTGCGCCTCCATGGACAGCTGTGAGTCCAAAATGACTCCCAGGCTGCGCACCTGGTCCTTCAGGGGCACAGTTGCCCCATTCTGGACCAGGGAGTCCTTCACACCTGCCCGCCCCCTGTCCCCCCCAAACAGCACTTCTGTCTTGTCAGGATTCAATCTCAATCTGTTAGCCGCCATCCATCCTCCAATACCACCATCAGTATCTGGGGAATTTTTTTCTTAGTATAAATTCAAGCACCAGCTGAGGCAGAGATTATATTATTTGGGCCAATCAGTAGTTTTAGGCTGGCTGCATTCTGCTCAGATTTTGAAGCTCCACTGATGCGGCACCTCATCTTCCTTAAAGAGTCTCTTGCAACCGTGCTTCAGTCCTGGGAGTATGTTTGGGGAAGGGAGGCTTGCATATATTTGCTATTTCATGTTTACTTTATTTGGCATAAACAGCCTGTGTGGATTTGATTACCGGTAACTTCACTTTAAAAGAGTGACTCCACCAACACGCAGGTTGGGATGCCAAACATTTTGGAGTCTATAGCTCTACTCAGCCCCCCTTGGGAGACAGCTTTCAAAACCTGTGGCAGGAGATGCAAGGAGTCTGAAGGCGAAGGCAAATTTTGAGCAAGCAGTCTTCTGTGACTGCATTGCGGTAGAGAGAGCAAGGCGAAAGACATAACAAGCCTCTCACGTGACCTTAAACTCCCAACAAGTTCAGCATATTCTTGTCAGTATTTTCCAGTTTCACGGGGTATTTTGACTCGGCGATTGTGGATTTGCTGACGTAGCAACCAACCTTCCTTCAGGTTGAACCAAGGCCATGTGATGTAACAAGTACGTAATACTGTTAGTGCAGCTGTCTTCACCTCTGGTCTTAATGCCACATTTAACATTTGGAATTATTCCCTTACTGTCTCCTGCCTGTCTGAAGCCCCAAAATCATGCTTTTTGAAGGCTAGTCAATTTTTTCATTAGATCACATCATTTAACCATTTTCTTTGGTCAACCAGTTTAAAAGCTAGCATACAGGCCTAATTCTGTTCTGCACCATAGCCTGCTGTTTCTATTAATAGCAAATTTGGTCTAAACAGAGCTTCACTTTCTCAAGCTGCAGACTAGAAAGCCAAACCACCAGCGCTGTAATGTTCCAATTCATGATGTTTGTAGGGCTTCGCCAGATGACCTGTTTATTGAGCTTTCATCCTGATTTGCTTGCACAAAGCTTATGCAGAGGTTAGATTAAATTTGTTCATAGTGAGGTTATACAATAATGAGCACTCATCCTGATTTTCTCGCAGAGGTTTATGCATCTTCCTGTTAAACATTTGGTCATTCCAACTTCTGAATGTCTTTTTCTTTCTGAACTGCAAAAAGTCCATTTCTTTTTTAAAAGTGGATTTGTTGCATTTGGGCAACACAGCTGGTGATTAGAAGCAGAGGCTCTCAGAAACCAGTGGTGGTGGGAATCTTATATATATCATTTATAGCAAATGCAATTGTAATTGTCATTTCCTTCCATGGTTCAATCTTAGAACTACTAAAACAGCAGACTCATGCAATTAAAACAAATATGCACCTTTGTATTATAAATAAATATAACAACAATTTGGTTTCAAGGTGTCTTGAAGGATAAACAGAAATATTATTGTACTTGAAAAGTCTCAATACTTAAATCATTTCTCTTTTTATATTAGCAATAAAGAGGTATGTTTTGTTGCAATCACTCTCCAGATGGGCTCCATCCATATATTCTTTTATGGAGTCACAGAGGGGCAATTCTATCATAGCTGCCAAGTTATCCCTTTTTTAAAGGGATTTTCCCTTATGCTGAATAGGCTTCCTTGTGAGAAAAGGGAAAACTTGGCAGCTATGAATTCTATGATTCTTTAAAGCACATGAGGGTAGGCTATAAGAGGAGAAGAAATGATATTTGAAATGCTTAACTAAGTATGTGCAAACTCTCAAATTGCAACTCCTCATATCACTATTACAGAAGCATACACAATGAAGCTACCTTTATTTGATTTATTAAACGTATTAAATTTGTATACCACACTTCACCCAAAGACCACAGTACAGTTCACAGCATGAGAATACAAAATATATAACATTTATGAAGGATAATGCTGTCAATGGCTGTGAGTCCAGAATACTTGATAGGACCTGGACTGACTCCAGCTGCAAAAGCTGAGGCTGCTGAACAGACTCTTGGGCTGGGGGGTTGCTTAAGGGCTTTGGGGTGCTGCTGTTGTCAATGTTAATTTTTGTCTCTTTATTTTAGATCTTATTCTGATTTATGTAAAACTTGTTTAATTTGGTTGTGTACTTTTGATATTTCAGTTACTGATTATTACTTTGGTTATGTCTGTAACATGGTTTGAGCTATGGAAAGGCAACAACAAAGAAATAAAATTACGTATGAATATGTTGTTGGGACCTGCCATCTCGAGAGGCAGTGGAAGAGTGTGCCTTCAAGGGGTAGAGTTATAGCGCCTGCTGTGGCTGAAGAGACCAATATGGGAGAGAGATACTTTATTGCAGCTGGGACAGATGAAGGGGTCTGGTTTTGCTGCTGAAAGCTGCCTTGAGCATTGTTTGAGCTATGGAAAGGCAGCATACAAATAAAACTATGTATTTATCTGTATGCAGCAGGGGCTGCTCCTATAACAGCTGTCAGAGGCAGCATGCAGCTAAAGACCAATGGCTGGGGAGAGGGCTTGCAGACTTTGTGTGGTGAGAACGGTGAGAACAGAGTGCTGAACAACATGGGCTTTCTGCCTGATCAATCTTTGCTTTTCTTCTGTTCTTATGAATGCTCAATAAACAGGTCATCTGAAACCACTGAAGTTTATTTCCTTACTGTGGGGTTTTCCTTACTTCAGCCTCTTCCTACATTTTCTGCAGGTGTTGGGAGTCACCCTTTGGCCATCGCTGAAATTGCAAGCACATAAACTCTCCTTTTGACACCATTTGATTCCTTATGAGCATGCTTTTATAAATGTACATTAATCTGGCCCACCATAGCAGTCTTTTAAAGAGCTGCCCTAGGGAATAGTACGGCATACGCTATATGTGTATCTCACCAGGGGTGTTGGGAATGATTAATTGCTGTTTACATATATCCAAGAATGTAAAATGTAGTGGGCTCTTAATTACATGCTGTGCCACACACTCTCTTGTGCTACTCCCACAATTAAAGTTTTAAACTAAATAAGCATTTATTAATGTTCTGTCCTATCCCCACCTGAAATCCTTAAAGGTGTAAAAAAAGATTTTGAAAAATTTGAACCCCCCCCCCTACTCTGTGAATTACTCACTGCCATACTGTACAATATACTGCCAATGGGGTTCAGTTAGAAAAGCAAATGTTTATCAAATCAAGCCTAATCTTTAAAAAACAAAAAGTTGACCAACTGATGGTCTACAGACCATATGCAACTTGTCTCGTCGTTTTATCTGGCTCTCAGTGGGCCTACACAATTTTAACTTGGGTGACATTGTTTTACAAAAGAAGATAATGACATTCAGAAGTTGTAAGTGAAAATCAGACCCACCATACTGTTTCATTTATTTTTAATTATTCAATGCAATGCTCTGGCAGTGTCCCAGCCAATATACTCCATAATGATGAGATGCTTTTCAATAGATGCTGCCAAAATTATTTGAGGGTCTGGGGATCTTGAGGAGGGCAGGGAATCAAGTAGTATGGCAAAAGAGGCTTCTGTTCTTGGACCACCATTTGCAGAGCCAATAAACCCTTATGAATATTGTAATTAGCAATCACAAATCTTAAAAGAGGGCCACTATGGAGTGGTCACAATTTTGTGGTTGAGCACATGCTATGCATGCAAAAGGAACCTGTAGCATCTCCCGCTAATAATATAGGTTGATCTTACGCCGATCCTCCCGCAGCGGACACCCTGCCCAGTGCACTGGTTCAGGAACAGAACTTCAGGAACAGTAACTTGAGTTCCAGTAGCTTTTATTATATACAGCAGAGCAAAACCAAAAGCAAAGTACAAGTTACCATACACAGCTCTCTCATCTAACACACACCAACTATCTCCAGACTCTTTCAAAACTCCCCAACAACAACCTTGCAGTATCATGCTGCTTATCAGGGAACTTTCATCCAATCACAGCCTGTCGCTAGGCCTCTAGGTTGCTGGGCAAACTTTAGTCACGTATCTAGTTACAGGTACAGTAGGTAGCCGTGTTGCTCTGGCGTAGTCGAAACAAAATAATAAAAATTTCTTCCAGTAGCACCTTAGAGAGCAACTAAGTTTGTCATTGGTATGATCTTTCGTGTGCATGCACACTTCTTCAGATCCTTTTAGTCACGTAGTCCAGCCAATTTGGCTGCTTGCCAGCTTTCTAATTGCTTCTCCAAAGCTGTCTTACCTTTTCAGACTTTAACAAAAAAGAAGCCAAGTAGCAGGGCTACCTGAGACGAGGGCCAGCTGAATACCTTTTGGCACCTGAGGTGAACCACAAAATCCTGGGGGGCAGCAGGGAAGGGGGGGATTGAATCTCTACCTAAGAAAAAGGGGGAAGGAAGATCTACATCAGGAACAAGGTGGGAATAGAGATCTACATGTGTTGTGTTCCTTGGAGACTGATCTGCTGCCCCTGGGGATCCTGCTGCTCAAGGCGGTCACCTCACCTTACCTCTTGGGCGGGCCAGCCTTGCCTGAGACATCCTGCCTTTGCCCTTCAATACAGGACTTCTTTTATTCTCTTTCCACATATGTTTGGAACAGCTCCCATCACTCAGCAGCATTTCATCAAGTGCCTTGTCATGCCTGCAAGATGATTTAATTAGTAAGGGTGCCGTACAAAAGAATAAGGTGGGAGGACTGCATAGGTGGGAGAAAGGGAAGTGGGAACAAAGATTCCCTCTATGAATTCAACAGCCATCTGAGACTACCGCCCCTTTTTCTGAGCATTTTCGATATTAACATAATATAATTTATTTCTATAGCTTTCAGTCATGCATGGCAGCTTACACAAGAGCCTCAGACTGTTCTGGGGTGGGTGAAGGTAATGCATTCTCAGCTTTACTCAGGTTTGGCACATTTGGAAGTTATCCACATAAGGGGGCAGGGGCTGGAAGAGTGGCTTGCAATTTCATGGCTGAGGTGACCCTTGAACCAGCAATTCACCAGCTCCCTCTTATGGATATTAAAGGGGTTTATTGCTTTTATTCGTTGATTAGCCACCTAAACATTAAACTACATTGGTCCAAATCATTGGTCTTCAACTTGTGGCTCAGGACCCATTAGTGGGTTATGGCCTGATCCAAGGTGGGTCGTAACACAAGCAATGGAGGCAGCAAAGTGTGCTGGGTCTGTATAAAGGCAGAGTAGGGTGGCAGTCCAATTCCAGAGTGCAAACAGCCCTCCCATGGAACTCTGCATGTCTTGTAGTCTCCCCCTGCTTTTCTCCCAAGTCAAGCAAGAAGAAACATGGTTGGGTGGAAGGACTGAGGAGTGAGTGCAGCCCTTTCTGCTTGCTATCAGCAAAAGGAGTTCACAAACTGGACACTATAACAGTAAGCATGTGATTAAACCTAATGTGCCCCAAATGCATAGACCTATCACAAGCGCATCAACTTGGCCCCAGACAAGCCCATAGGAGCAGCCACCCAGCAATATTTACTATTCTGTAAGATGAGTGCGTGCACAATATTTTTGAGGTGCCCTTCTGTCAGGAGCCCAGGCTGCCATCTCAATAACACAGCACGCAAGTCGTAATTAGCTTGAAGATTTATTGCAAAACAAACAGTTAGCCTCAGGCGCTCTAACGGAGCGTCTGTGACTCACGAAACAAAATTAAAAAATTTCTTCCAGTAGCACCTTAGAGAGCAACCAAGTTTGTTATTGGTATGAGCTTTCGTGTGCATGCACACTTCTTCAGATGACTCATGAGTCAGTTGACCTTTCTGGGGAGTGCTTCCTGTGGCCACAGAATATCCAGAACCTATGACCTTTACATTTCTTGTTTTGTTTCCTGTCTAATATCTTTCCCATTCGTCTACTCCTGGGGTTAACCCCTCATGGGGTTAAATGAATCCTCTTCCAGGAAGGCCTTTATTGAGAGGAGACATGCAAGTGTACAATAAGAGACAACAGGAAAAAAACCAGAAAAAGTGGGGAAGGCAGATTATACTGACTTCCTTACACAGCAATTTACTGATTTTAGGAAAGAGATGGTCCAGTCAATGAAAAGTTTGGCACAACAAGTGCACTCAGATTTAGAAAAAACTACCCACATATTGACAGAACAGTTTGGGAAGCTGGGTGAGAAGATTAATAATTAAGAAATAAAGGTTGAAAAGTTGGGGGAAAATATTGAGGAACTGGGCCAATTGAAAGAAGATCAGAACGCTGTCATCGGGACTGTGGGAGGCCTTCAAGAAAAGCAAAATGATCTGGAATATCACATTCTTCTTTTGCAGCTAAGAGAGAAGGAAAAAACTTTTGAGGATAAGGGGGTTACCAATTTCAGAGGAAGAACAGAATTTAGAAACATACATTGCATTTCTGTTAGGAATTCTAGGACAAGACCTGCCAAGGAAAACAAAGAACTTATTTATGTATGCTACAACAGCGGCAAGAGTCTTGTTAGCACAAAGATGGAAGAATGAGGAAATCCCAACGAAAGAACAATGTCAAGAAAAGCTGATGAGCTCTGTGGAGTTGGCAAAGTTGACATATAAACTATGTGAGAAGGACAACTGTGACTTCAAAGAAGAATGGGAACTTTTTACAAACTATTTAAAAAAACAAAAGGATTTCGACTCCTTGGCAGGATTTGAATAAACATCCACAATTTATTACTAGAACATAGGAAAGATAAGGATATGTACAATTTTATAACATGCAGAGAATAGCAGGTGCAAACAAATCAGAGATGGGGAGTTGAGGGAAGTCCTTAGAGGGTGGGAGAGGGAAGGAGGGGGGAGGGGGAATTGTAATTGGCTATGTATCGGCAATTTGCATTGTTAAAAAAAATTCTTTAATAAATATATATTTATAAAAGAAAAAAGAAAAAATTGTTTAAAAGTACTTTTCAAAAAAAGAGGGGGGGGGAATGACTCCTCTTCCGGTGAGTCAATGCTCACCCTCCTGCTTTGTACGCCTGCCTGTGCTTCTTCCGAGAGTTGGCTTCTCTCCTGCTAACGGGTCCTCTGCATTCCATTCCTTGCCGGGAAGAGGGGGAGTTGATACACGACTGCTTCCAGCTGCCTGCAAGCCGCTCTGATGCTGTGCTCCTATACATTGGGCAGAAGTGTTCCTGACACCTTCCCACTGAAATATCTCCCTCCTCACCTAACCTGATTTAGTCCTAGTTCATTTATTTATTCCAATCTTTATATGCAACCTTTCATAGCAAAGCCCTATAAAGATGGCACAGAATTTCATATGAGCTTTAGCAGGCCTTTCCATATCATGTAGTAGGAGAGGGAATTTTGCAGAAGTCATTGAAATGGTACAGAAAACCTCTAGCCTGTTCATTATATAAGGATGAAAAAGTAAAGGGACTTCTGACCATTAGGTCCAGTCGGAGACGATGCTGGGCTTGCGGCGCTCATCTCGCTCTATAGGCTGAGGGAACCGGCATTTGTCCGCAGACAGCTTCCGGGTCATGTGGCCAGCATGACAAAGCCGCTTCTGGCGAACCAGAGCAACGCACGGAAACGCCGTTTACCTTCCCACTGTAGCGGTACCTATTTATCTACTTGCACTTTGACGTGCTTTCGAACCGTTAGGTTGGCAGGAGCTGGGACCGAACAATGGGAGCTCACCCCGTCGTGGGGATTCGAACCGCCGACCTTCCGATCGGCAAGCCCAAGACTCAGTGGTTTACACCACAGTGCCACCCATGTCCCACTATATAAGGATAGCTAATGAAATTTCCCTTTATAAAGCAGTTGTGAAAGTCTATCTGGTATCATTTGTAAAACAGAGCCCATACTTTTCATTGGTCTTGTCACACCTCTCAGTCCAAACTTCAGTTGCCAAACCATGCCCTTCTCCCATCCCATCCTCATGACTTCTGGACCCACCAGCTCTAAGCCACCGAGGTCTCCTGCCATCTTCCATGACTCCACCCTTGATTCTCCCTTGCTGCTCATACTTTCCAAAGTGGGTGGTTTCTCCAGAACCCAGCTAAAAAAACTAAGTGCAAAAATATTTCACCTCCAAATCAACCATGAGACAGTCTTCTCAAACAGCCCAGATGGTGCAGATAAACCTCACTAAAGTCAATTGGACTACTCACGAGTACAATTTTTTAATTGCATCTTTATGTCAAAAACAACCCATCAAACTTGGGAGATTCAAATGTATCTTTCAAACCAATCTTTGCTGAACACAATAAATGGAGCTCACCGTTATTTGGCATGTGGACATCCCTTCCAAGTGAAATCATAATCTTGACACACCTTAGACCCAAAATGACTATAAAAAGTTGTTTTTTCAGGACTGACTGCTGATCTTGACTGCAAGGAAGAAATCTCCAAGGGAAAACTGGATATAATACTCAGTTATTATATCTCATTTTGATCCTGGGTGAATGAAGTTGAGTGAGAAGTTCTATTTCCACCTGAAGAGGATAAACACAATGGCAAACACTCTGCCCATCAAAAGAATGTCTAGTGATGGACTATAGCCTGTGTAGCATTGTTTTGTTTGTAAAGAGATATGAATATCCCAAGTATGATTAGTTGTTTCACCAGAAAGATGTAACTATGCCAACTTACCTGGGTGTCATATCCTCTCCTCCCCCAGTAGCCTCAGAGGCAAGAAAAATAAACAGTTCATATTTTATGGCTTTTTATTCAGTCATCTGGTTGCAAGACAAAATATCCATGTCTCCACGCATAGGAGATTTTGGCTACTCTGAGCCCTTCTTCTTCCACCCCCAACAACATCCTGAAAATCTACGGGAAGTCCCAGGAGTCATACTCCTTCCTTTGCATCCTTTGTTCTTGAATGCGTAGGGACCTAGGAGCCCTTGGTGAAGGAGGATCTTCCAGACTCTCCAGGGAGGTCTCTGCTGGCTGCTAACTTCCCCCTCCTCCTCCACTATCTTGTAGCTAGGCCATTTCTTCAAGCAGCTGTGAAGCAGTCCTTCTCCTTCTGAAACTGCTGGAGAGGGGGGCGCACGCAAAGCTTTCCCCCTCCTCTTCTGAGAGGAGTCAATCAGACCAAGGGCTCATTTCCCATTCCTCTGTTCAGTCCAGTCCCTGACACTGGGTGGGACTATCTCTGAGCTGATTTGCGAACTTCCCCAAGTCTACATCTCCTAGCTGCAACAGGCAGGTGGTATCCAGAAGTGAAACATTTTGGCCCTACCTGTTGCTAAGGCCCTGCACCATTTCGGAAATCCATCATCTCAACTCTTTAGATCCTCAGCTGAAGCAAAGATTAAAATAAATAGAACTTGTGGAGATGTTTACCCTTTACCTCACCACCATTTTTGTCTTGCTTGTACATGGCATATAATTACAACTGTATACTTCTTGCGGCAAACATACTTTTCTTCTAAAGTATTATATATACCAACAGTGGCCAATAAAATAATTTTTATAATTATTTATCGGATATAAACAACTATTATTTATTGGATATAAACAACTTGTGCTCAGTTTGGAAAAGATGGTAACTGGGATAAATAAATTTCTTATTTCAACAATTAATGAATTTTATGAGGAAAATAAAATTGCAGTTTACATTCACATCAGATTTGGCAAATACATAGAACAGATCAACATGTTTTGTCCAAAGGTTGGGAAGTGCCTAACAGATTCCCAACTGTCTGAAAATATATTGTACTTTAGAAAAACTCTGTGCTCCAAGCTTGTTGACAATGATACATCTCTGGTCAGTATATAGATCCCATCGTTGTGTAGTGTACAAGTCAAATTAAGACCGGATTTTGACGTGTTTTCTTTGAGGCAGAGCCATTCTCTGGTGGCAGTGTTATAAGACTGTACTGTTAACATGTCCTCATTCTGGCTAGATTTATTTTTTGATCCCATTTCGTGGATACAGCCTCCAACAATATAGATCGTTTCCTCCACTGATAGCATCTGCTGCTTGCGGATATGGATGTCACACAATTCAAAGGTGGTCCAGTTGTCAGAGCTGGGACAGTACTGCAAGATGTTCAAGTTCCTGTCTGCAACAGAGAAGATATTAAATACAGAAAACTTAAATTCAACTTATTTGTACATTGGGGCCTACAACACCTGGTGGTTAAAATGTCTGATTTCAAGTCAGTTTCCTTTTTCAAAAATGTGGAGAAAGCTTGATTACTGTCCTCTGCAGAGTAGGCTATTGCTGTGCACTTAACCTGCTTCTCTCTCATTTTCCAATCCTTACAATATTCATAGTTTGGTCTTCCTTTTGCCCTAGCAACCAGGATGCATCTTTCCTGCAGTGGGTTCATCTGAGATCAGGTACTCCCTAGAATTTATACTATGCAAATACACAAGCACACCACACAAGTGCGAGTGGACATAAAAGAATTCAACCCAACCAATCAAAATTTCTGTGCAAAATGTGAAAACTATGCAAAGAGGCTTAGATGTGTCTCCTAAGACCAGGTTCTCATTATGAATTCACTGAATAGTTAATTAAAATACAATGGGATATAGGTTCTCATTATGAATTCACTGAATAGTTAATTAAAATACAATGGGATATATGTCTACTCAGAAGTAAGTCTCTTTGTATCTAATGGGACTTTCTCCCAGGTAAGTGATAAAATATTGCAATCTAGGCTTGGAGAGGCATTGGGGGAAAGCAGGGTTCTTGTGCCTTTAACAGCTGTGTGACAGGCATCAATCGAACAGGTAAAAGCTTGAACAGGTAAATAACAGAGATATAATTATGGGAAATATTTTACTTTTCACATTCTGTCTGTCAGGCATTTTATTACATATGTGGCCACTGATTTATTTTTGGGCCTTCCACTGCACATGACACAAAGCACTCGAAGGAGCTATGTATGTTTAGCCTGGAAAAGAAGAGACTTGAGAGGAGATATGATAGCCACCTTCAAACATCTAAAGGGCTGTCACATGGAGGAAGGAGCAGGCTTGTTTTCTCCTGCTCTGCAGAGTAGAACTCAAGGCAATGGCTTCAAGTTATTAGAAATGAGGTTCCTACTAAACATTTGGAAAAAACTTTCTGACAGTAAGAGCTGTTCGACAGTGGAACATTCTCCCTTGGGAGGGGGTGCACTCTCCTTCCTTGGAGGTTTTTAAAGAAGAGGTTGGAGGGCCATCTGTCATGGATGCTTTAGCTGAGATTCCTGCATTGCAGGAAGTTGGACTGGATGACCCTTGGGGTCCCTTCCAACTCTATGGTTTTATGCAAATTCATGTCATCTTTTCCATGTGAGTTGAAGGGCCCAATCCCATATTCAATGTACTGGGCTCAGAAAATCCTGTTGCCACCCTTGGACCTTTCATAAGCAAGTCAAACAGTCTGAAGGCTTCAGACGACAAGAGATCAAATCCTTTTCATAGACTCACTTCATAATATCAATACAATGTTTTAAAAAAGATCAACAAGTTTTCAACCTCACAACACACCACAGCCTTAATTTCAGTCAACACTAATTCTCTTGCAATTTTCCTTAAATGTCCTGTCAAAGTCACACTCAAGATGGTGAAAGACAGGGTTGGGTTGTGTTTTTTTTACAACCTTTCAATGTGTGTTTATCCTATATAATAAAGTCCCTGTGTCTCTGCGTCCAGATTCCCTGTGTCCCGTTTTCCGCGCTAATGCGCATGCGCCCCACGGACACAGGGATTGGAGCGCAGAGACACACACACACACGCTCTCCCCACCCCCCCACCTACCGTTTCCCTGCGGCCGCCAACCACTGATCCCAGCCGGACTGAGCGTTGGCGGCGGGGGGGGAGCGCGCCCAGTCCCCCGGCTCCGGATCCTGCTGCTGTGGCTCCGCCGGCCAGGCTTTCCCCGTCGCCATAGGCGAAGCCCGCACCGAAGCGTGCCATGGCTGAGGGAGGCTAGGCCCAAGCGCCGGACTCCACCTTCCCCTCGCGCGCTCTCCCTCCATGAGGGACCTGCCCTTAACACATATCCTCTAGCGCCCATTTTCTAAACGGGCTGAACGACACTATTAGCTAAATAACAGCTGTTTGACCTATATTGTAATACTAAAATAAGATATTTAAAAGTAACCACAAAAAACACACTGCTTATTAAATTGAATATTGAACATGCCAAAGAGCATACAAGTGTTAAAGAACACTATTCTTGTCTAGTAGTTGTCTTACCTCTTGTAGTGTAGCCTCCCATGACATAGATCTTGCCCTGACATTCACATGCTGAGAATTCTGCAAGGGGGGCTGGCAAGGATGCTGCAAAGTTCCACCAGTCGTGCTCTGGGCTATAACACTCAACATTCGAGAGGAATTGCCCACCAATGGCATATAACTTCCCACTAACAGCCAACAACTTGAAATTAGACCTACAGATAAAACAGTTGGAGAGTTAAATCATTGGATTATAAATTTTAATGTATGGCTGCAAGAAAACCTCAAACAACGACTGGAGCTTCGACAACAATTTCAGCACAAGGAAGAAGGGGTTCCGCCCAGGAATTAGAACGAGAAACTGACATCGCAGAAATGATTATGGAATTAAGAAAAGAAATTAGGGGAGATGCTAAGGTATTGGGGAGTCAACTTGACCAGAATATAAAATTGATATTGGATATGACAGGACAGATCAAAGAGTCTTTATTCTAGAAATGTGCCAGAAGGAACTAACCTCGCTTCCGGGGAATTCCAGAAGAATCAGAGGAAGATACAGTGGTACCTCTACTTACAAATTTAATGAGTTCCGAATGCACATTTGTAAGTCGAAAAAATTTGTAAGTTGGAATCGTCCAGAAGATAATTTTAATGGGAGACACAAATAGGGTAGTTTCCCTAGAAATAGATAGAACAATAAGAAAAACAGAACTAAAGAAGGAAGACTACCCGCAACTTTCTTTAAACTGCTCAAGAATTTTGATTTGATAGATATTTGGAGATTTGAACACCCACTGGACAGAGAATACACATTCTTCTCAGAACCATATCAGTCCAGTGGAAGAATCGACTTGGTGTGGATTTAGAGAAAATTATCAATACAGGCTGAAAAGGTAGAGATACAACCAAGGACACTTTTGGATCATAATTCAATAATATTAGAATTAATAGGATAAAAAAATATATACCCTGTTTAGATGGAGATTAAATGAGATACTTTAGATAATCAGAATATCTTATAAAACACAGAAAAAGCCCTGGGATATTATTTCGAATTAAATTTAAATCAAGAAAAAGGTAAAAAAAAAAGTGGTTTGGGATGCCAGTAAAGCAGTAATGATGGGGTTTTTTTATCCAACAAAATGCTTATCAGAAGAAAATCAGAGAAGGAAAAAAGAAAGAAGTGTTGGAAGAATTGATCAAAAAAGAAAAAGAGTTGGTTAAAAAACCAGGGAAGGAGGCAATAAAACAAACAATAAATATGATACAACCACAATATTCAATGATAATAAATCAGGAAATAGAATGGAAAATAAAAAGGATGAAACAGGAAAATTTTGAATATGCTAATAAACCAGACAAATTACTGGCATGGCAGGTAAGGAGAAAACAGGGCATAAATTTAATAAATAAATTAAATGTAGAGGGGGAAATAAGAGATAATCCAAAAGATATTCAAAGGCGATTTGTAAGATATTATACAGAACTTTACCGAGTGGGTTCTGAAAACAAAGAGAAAATGGAAGAATACCTAAAACAAAATTAACTGCCGAAAATTCCAAAAGAAAAAAAATGGTTTTTCTAAATGCACCAATATTGATGCAGGAGGTGCAAGAGGAAATTTAAAAAGGTAAAGGACCCCTGACAGTTAAGTCCAGTCATGAACGACTCTGGGGTTGCGGCACTCATCTTGCTTTACTGGCCGAGGCAGCCGGCATTTGTCCGCAGGCAGTTTTTCCGGGTTATGTGGCCAGCAGTACTAAGCCGCTTCTGTTATCTTAATGTAACTTTTACTGTCTGCTGGCTCTCAGCCAGCAGCACATGAGCTCAGTCTCCCTAGGACAGGCATGGCCAAACTTGGCCCTCCAGCTGTTTTGGGACTACAACTCCCATCATCCCTAACTAACAGGACCAGTATTTATTTATTTTGTTTACTTATTAAATTTGTATACTGCCCGTAGATCTCAGAACAGTTTACAACATATATTAAAAACACCACACACATTGTGATTGAAGTCTACTATAGGCCACCATCTCAAGGAGAAGAGGTGGGTGCTAACTTCCTGAAACAAATGACAGCTGTTTCAGGGAAGGAAAGATGAGTAGTCCTGGGGAACCTTTACCCCACCATCTGCTAGGAGACAAACTCAGTTCTAAGTATGGGATACCCAACAGTCCTGACAAGGGGATCATGAGTAACCAGTAAGACAGTTCTTCAATGGGGCAGGAACTCTGGGAGGATGTGACCATGTAAGGCTGGAATATATGATCTTATGGCAAGCCAAAGCATAGTCAGATATGTACCTCACAGAGTTTAGAATTACTAGGCAGGATCCCATGGCTGGATGTGCTTACAAGGAAAGGTGTCAAAGATGGATGGGAATTCCTGGAGGAGGGATTACTAAAGGCACAATTGCAAGCAATTCTGATGAGAAGGGAAAATGAGAGACCTCTCTTTTAAAAAGCTGATGTGGCTGCAATAAAAGCATAGCGAGGGGCTGAAAATAAAATGGACTTCTGTAAGAAATGAAAGAGGACAGGTCACTGAGGGCAGGCTTGTTAGGGAGGGACAGTGTCAAAAAAGCTAAAGCTTAGAATAAGCCAAGGCAAGCAAAGGATCCTGATACAAACAAACAGGGTATTTCCCCGGGAAATTCTGAAGCAAGAGGAAGAGGAAAGAAACTGTAGGCCCACTGCCTGGTGAAATGGGGTGAAATGTTAACAGGGTAACACCCACACTCAAATGCTGTATAGCTTCCATATTCTTCCAAAATGGGAATTTTTTGTAATCTCACATTGATGTGACTGGGGCAGGGTGACGATTGTTGTCCAAGACCGGCAGGGCTGCCATTGGCAGGGAGAGCAAAGTACTGGAAATCAAATTCCAATGAAAAGAACCCAAAAAATCAATTCAGTGTCACAGCAACTGTTTCCGCCTGGTTTCCTCACATACCAGAGATAACTTCGGAAGCCCAAGATACAACAATTGCTACTACTTTCCATGTATGGTTCATCCCTGCTGGGAACTGGAGCAGTGCTGGCCTTTGGAGCCGAAAAAGGTAATCCCCCCCCCTCTAGTGTGTGAGGGCAGGGCTGGCAAGGGATGTGAGGGGGGAGAGCACGCAGCTTCAGACTCTTTCTGCATACTGTTAATTATCTGAGTTATCAATCACTGAAGGCGGATCCAACGTAAGCAAGAGTTTTAGAAAAAGTGACTTTCATTCCATACAGAATATTTGTTCTTTCAGCAGCAATGTGACTCAGAAAAGCAGGATGCATATTTGCAGCTTGCCGGGTGGGTGGGTGGGTGTGGCGCGGAGAGAAAAGGGTCAATGGTTTTGAAGCCTGACATTGCTGACATTTGCAATTAGGTCACCCTGTACATTTCTACCCACCAATACAATTTCCCTGCTGAAAGCATCTGAGCTAGCCATGTAACAAAATGTGAGCAAACAGCACTGACTTCAAATAGGCACCAGCACACCTATCTTGTTTTGTTTAAATTCAAGAGATTTAGACTAGTATAATGTGAGGCTAGTAGAAAAACCACAGTCAAAGGAGTTTTTTATTTTTATTTTAAAGAATAGTTTGCAGGTGGTAGACATGACAGGCAGATGTGCAGCTCATAGGTTCTGTAAGGTGAGAGGCTTATTTCTGTTGGGGAAATTTAAAATGTAGTATTTGCTGTTTCCCACCTTCAGAGGCTACAGCTGGAGCCCGACTGTGGAGGTCCACAATCAAGGCATGACGGAAGCAGCATTCTTCTGTTCAGTAGAGTAAAACCAATGGAAGATAAGGTCAGCCACCAGTTTCACAAATCTTTAGGCTTAATTAATTTGCCCCTTATCAAACTACTAGAAGTGGACCAACAATAAGAATGGGTAAAAGAACCCTTCACATTGGTTGCACTCTAATAGATTTGGAGCCAGGGCCGGCTCTAGGTAGACCCCCGGTGGCGCAGGGCACCACGGCGCCGGCCCGCCAGGAGGGCGCCGCGAGCTGCACCCGCCCGGTCTGCCGGTTCGACAACTGCGCTGTGCCTGCCCGCCGTGGCGCCGCGCAGCAGTGCCTGTGGCAGCTGCGCTGCACCCGCCCACCACGCTGGGAAACGGGGCGGGGGGGCGCCGGAGGGATCCGTCGCTCCACGGCGCCAGGGGCGCTTAAGACGGCCCTGTTTGGAGCACCAGAGACACAGGAAACAATTCACCTATGTGAGAGATAAATGGAGCACCCCCTTCCTCCAAGACAAGGGCAGGAAACATTTTTATCCAGCCCAAGTGCCAAGGGCAACCTTCCAAGTAATGGGTGGGCAGAGCAAAGGCCACCACAATTCAAGGATGCAGCCCAGAGAGACAAAAAGCACTCGGAAAGGATGTGGGCCAGGGCTGGTAGCAAGGCTAGGCAGAATCCCAAGGGCCAGACAGAGGGGCCTCAAGGTTTACCATCCTGATCTAAGGCTTGTGAGAAGTTTCCCATAGCAAGTGTGAATCTTAAATGCAGCGAATACAAACAGCCCTGTATGTCATGGGTAGAAATCCTGCAGGCTACTCTCATCAACCATAAACCAAAGACAAAGCAATACTCCACTCAAGCTCTACTGGCAAGAACGCAAAGAATGCAACTGAGCGGAAATCACCTTTCTAGGGCTGTTATTCTATATACACACAACTTAAGACTGAAAATGACAGTTTAGTAATTAATTGCTTCACCTAGGACAGGATCCTGATTATTTCCTCTTCCCAGCAGCAGGCTTGAGTAACATGTGTCTAATTAGCTTCTGTTCCTCCACAGTATCAGTGGCTGAAATGTGTTTTCTGAGATTGGGTTGTCCAGACACAGAATCCATGAGAAGTTCCAAAGGTATACAGCAGGCATCCCCAAACTGCGGCCCTCCAGATGTTTTGGCCTACAACTCCCATGATCCCTAGCTAACAAGACCAGTGGTTGGGGAAGATGGGAATTGGAGTCCAAAACATCTGGAGGGCCGAAGTTTGGGGATGCCTGGTATACAGCCTGCATACAGCCTGCCGCCCCCACTAAACCGCCCAGGAAGTTGACAGTTTGATTAGAATCAGAGCTGGATGGGATACAGGAAATCCAGAGCTAGAGCTCTAGCCTCTGCTTGACATAGCTGCCAAGTTTTCCCTTTTCTCGCGAGGAAGCCTATTCAGCATAAGGGAAAATCCCTTAAAATAAGGGAGAACTTGGCAGCTATGCTGCTTGAACACCCGCAGCAATGGCTTCTGTTGCACAACTGTTCCAACAGACAACCTTTAAAGTGTCTGAAGAGTCCTGTCATGTCCCCCACCTCAGTCTTTAGGTTTAACTAGGCCATTGTCTTTCATGCCACCCACTAAACCTAACCTAATTTGTCTGATTTAAAATAGGGTACCCAGCACTGGATACAGAACTCCAGATTTGGTCTACTGCTGCAGAGTAAGCTGGAAACTGGTTTTATTAATGTAGCCTAAAATAGCAAGATTTTTCTTTTTCTTTTTTGCAACAACAAAGAAGGTTCCCCCACTTCAGCTTGTGACTGACTGCAATCCTGAGAGCATTTCTATGTGTATCCTGCAAAGTCAGGTGTCCACCATCCTATAGATATGTGCTGTGTGTGTGTGTGTGTGTGTAACACAGCATGCATCTCTGCTGAATTTGATTTTGTTAGCGTCAGCCTAGGTTTCCATTCCTTTAAGAACTGCATTCCTATCTTCTGAGGTGCTAGTTGTGTCTCCAATTTTGTGTCTTCTGCAAACCTGATCTAAGATCTCCCTCCAGTTGGATCAGTTGCCGATCTCCATCAAGCCAGTTTGCTATTCCAACTATCTTGGCTTTTCCACACCTCACACTGAAAAATGCTTCCATTTCTTCCAAACGGAAAAGAAAGAAGTTCCTTGGAGCCTCCTGCCATCTCCCACCTGCCCGGCTTTACCTTTTCTGGTTCATGGAGGCCAGGGCGCTCCACTCATTCAGGCAGGGGTTGTAGCAGTGAGCGGCAGAGATCTCTTGGCTGCTGAGCCGGTAGCCGCCCACCAGGAAGAGGTAGTTGTCCAGCACGGCCGAGCCATAGCCGCGCACGTTGGCCAGCTCCGGAGGCGGGGGACCGGGCAGCGGGAGCCACCTGCGGGCGCCCTCGTCGTACCTGCGCATGGAGCCCGGCGCGTCTTCTTGGGGCGAGGCTCCCGCGAAGTGGCCCAGCGCCACCAAGGCGGCCGCGCCTCCCGTGCGCTTTTCCCGCAGTTGCTGCTTCAGGGCGCCGGGCAGCAGCAGCAGGGGGCGCCGGGCCTCGGGCCTGCGGAGCACCTGGTGGAAGCGGGCGGCCATGAAGGCGACGCAGGCGTCCTGCAGCTCCTGCAGCCCGTACACCTGCGCCAGGTGGTGCAGCTGCAGGCAGTTGGGCAGCGTCACCTGCGAGGGCAGCCGGCGCAGCAGCGGCGTCACCTGCAAGTAGCAGGCGGCCTCCACCAGCGCCTCCAGCCAGGGCGCTTCCCGCTCCGAGTCCAGGCTCGCCAGGCGAGACGTGCGGATGAAGTCCAGCACCAGCTCCAGGCCCCGCGCGCGAAGCCCCCCGCGCAGCTCCTGCACCTCCGCCGCCGCTTCGCGCATCCCCGAGCGGTAGAGCGCGCGGAAGTAGTCGCTCTGCTCCAGCAGCTTCCTCTTGCCCACCGGCGGGAAGCACTGGTCGCCCAGGCGGATCTGCACCTCCTCCTCCTCCTCCTCGCCACCCTCCGCGGCCGCCCCAGCAGGACACGAGCCGCCGCCCTCCGGCCGGGGCCGCTGCGCGCGGGACATCGCCATCGCCGCGCTCCGCCTCCGTCCGCCCGCGGCTTCCGCGCCTCCCTCTGCCCTCCACCCACCGCCGGCTGCAGGGGAGGCGCTGCGAGCTCGGCCGCGCTTGGCCTCGGCGCTGCCCTGCTCCCCGTCCAGGCAGGGGAGGGCGGGCCCTCGGAACAAGGCTGCAGGCCCAGGCCGGGCTGCTCCTCCTCGGCTCCTTCGCGGCGGCGTGTCAGGACTCTCCCCGTGGCTTGCCTGCCTCCGAGGAGGACATTGGGCGCCGGAGGCAACAAAGAGAAAGAGAGATCTCCTTCGCGGGGATCTACTAACTAGCCCGTGGACCCTGCCTGCCGCCCGACTCGGGTGGTCGCCTCCCATGGCAGGGGCGCCCACCATAGCTGCCAAGTTCTCCCCTTTTTAAAGGGAAATTCCCTCATGCTGAATAGGCTTCCTCGCGAGAAAAGGGAAAACTTGGCAGCTGTGGCGCCCACCTGAATAAGAGCCCCGTCCCAGTAAGGGATCTCAAGACAGAGGCCATCAGAATGGCAAGACCCATTAAGGGGGGGGGCAGCCGCTTCAAATGTTTTATTGGGAGGGGGGAAGCACCCCCCCCGGAGTGGGCTCCTCCTGTGCCTCCTGAGCTGGAGGAAGCACTTTCTTCCAGCAGGGAGCTCAGCAAGGTGCAAATGCACCAGCAAGAGCTGGTTTGCCAGGGGGCTAGAAAAGCTCTAGGAACGCACTATAATGTTACATCTTGCTTAAGCATACAATATCACACCCAAACATGGTATGTGCATTAGATGCACAATTTCTCATACGATGTAGCACATGGTGAGCCTGTCACCTGAATCTTGGGAGTAAATCACCTTAAACTGAGTCGGGGTCAGGAGGAAAGATGTGAACATGAAGCCTCACAGAAACTAAACTTTACTAACTTAAATTTACTTGGCAGATTGGTTAAAAAGAAGGTAAAATTCTTCAATCATTGGGCAGCCCAATTTGACTTGCTTTTGATAGAACACAGTAAGTGTACTTTAGCAAACTAGTAAGAATGCCATGTGGTGCATGCCTTATATTTTCAACACGTGTGGCCACAATTATGTTTTTATTTGTTACACAGCACTTGACCTATCTGTGCCTTGCTCAATATTTGTCTTTCATTACAGACGTTCAAAAAGTTTGCAGATCTGTTCACAGATATTTCCAGGAGGCAAAATCCCAGCCAGCTTCTTTTCACAGTAGGTATTCTGTACAGATCAAGGAGCTCCGCGCTCACCAAGGCACAGAAAGGTAGGATGTGTTCCCAGATGGTGGCTGTGACATTCAATCTGTTTGGTGTAGCAAGTAAAAGGCTGCAGAATGGAATTTCTTTGTGCCTGCCTCAGGTGAAGAGGGCTCACTAGCAGTCTAAAACCAGGGTCAGGTGGGTAGAAAACCTCTTCTGTATGGGCTCATTCCATTAAGGTCATGCAGTGTGAGGGCTTTTTGTTCTGTGAAGCACAGAATGGTGTCTTATTGCATATCATGGCTCTCTCTGCCCTCCCTGCAATATGCTATTGCGCTGCCAAGATGGGTTGTAGTTTACAGCATAATCTTAGTTCACAATTGCACTGCTTGATCAGGCCAAGTTCCATCCAGTCCAACACTAAGACAGGGGCCAGCCAGATGCTTCTGGAAACACCTACTGTTCAGGGATAGAGTGCCATGTGACATGGAGGTTCAATGTAGCTTGTGGTGACTAGTTTCTTAACCTAATTATGCCTTGTATCACAAACTTCCCTTTGTCTAGAAAAACATAATATACATAAATTAGTTCATTTATTTTATTTCAAAAATGTATATATATGTATATATATAGATCTCTTAATCAAAATATTCTCTAAGTGGTGTACATAATAAAATTATCAATGAAACGTAGATAAATCAGCAAAACTTTTAAAGACAAATCTGCACAATTAAATTATGTGTATACATAATAAAAAGAAGAGCCCTTCTGGATCAGACCCTGTGCCCATCTTCTCACAGGGGCCAGCCAGAAGCCTGCGGGAAGAACACAAGCAAAATCTGGGTGTAACAGCAGAATTTTTCTGAATTTTGAAGCCCAACCCACACAGCTAGACATGGACATTTAGTTGGAAGTAAATCCCTTTAAACAGAGGGGCCCAGTTTCTGTATGATCAGGTCTTTGAATATCAGCATTGCCACTACATCATTGGCACAGTGGTACCTCGACAACCGAACGACTCAACTTCCGAAGGTTTCGACTTCTGAAGTCGACAATCCCGGAAGTCTTTCCCTGGCGCCTGAGTTCGGCGCCTGCACAGAAGCGCAAATTGTGCTTCGTGCATGCGCAGAATGGGCGCTTCGAGAACCGAAGACTTCGACTTACGAAGACGCCCGCAGAACGGATCGTCTTCGTAAGTCGAGGTACCCCAGTACTTTAAGCCTGAAATCCCAAGCACACGTGGAGAGGGAGATGTGTGGCTGCATCTCTGTTTTTCTAATGCAGGGGGCAGAGATAATTCAGATCAGGATTCTGAATTCCCTTATTGATTATGGAAACAAAAACCTGTGCATATACATACTTTACCTGCTGAGGGAAATAGTAGCTTTATATGTGTTCTGGTTCTGGTTTTGACCTGAAGCCAGACAGACGCTTCAGGTTTCAGACGCTTCAGGTTACACACTCTGCTAACCCAGAAATAGTACCTCGGCTTAAGAACTTTGCTTCAGGATGAGAACAGAAATCGGGCGGCAGCAGCAGGAGGCCCCATTAGCTAAAGTGGTACCTCAGGTTAAGAACAGTTTCAGGTTAAGAACGGACCTCCAGAACAATTTAAGTTCTTAACCCGAGGTACCACTGTAAAGGGTTCTCTGTCCGCCAGACCTCAGGAACAAAGAACCAATACATTGGGTCAATGCATGGCCTTTATTGGCCAGTATCAGGTTGACATGGTTTCAGTTGTCTTTGGCAGGAAAGGGGTTAACAGCCAGGCACTGGCTCTCAAAGGAGAGTCATTCTGCTATTGTCTGCTCTGGCAGGTAGGGAGAGTGTGCAAGGCTATTCACCACAGAGCTTGCTAACAATTTACAATAGACTTGTTGCTTCCAAGCAGGCATTTTAAAAATAAACCCATAGCTAGCATTAAAGCAAGTTTCATATTATCAATGGAGAGTTATGCATGGATTTAGAAATAGGCCTTTTTGTATATAGTATAATCCTAGCTATCCTGCCTGCCAACAAATTCTATCCTCCTGCTTTTTCCTCCTAGAGTTACAGCCACTTCTGCAGAGTGCAGGTAAGAAAACCGATACAGTGCTTACTTCTGGTAAGTTTAGCCATATTTGTGTTTTTAATTCTTCTGTCTAGGATACTAGGATATAAAATATCAAATTTCAGGCAAAACCCAGTCTTTATACTTCTTTGAAATATCCCTCACATGAAAGATTTGTATCAGAGCGTCTACGTGTGCTGATTGAGAATTCAATGTCTGGAGAGGAACAGGAAAAAATAGGAGAGAAATCTGGTATCAAATCTTCTTAGAAAGAGGCTGCAGCTGGGATATAGGATGATTTTGACTGGGGGTTGTCTACACTGGAGCAAAATGTGGATTCACAGCATCCTGTCTCCCCACTACTGTCCATGCTACATGTTCACTGTCTCAAACCTTACATTTTCCCCTTTCAAGTGAGGTTTTTCTGATCCTCAGAAAGTCTGAAAGAGCCAGGATAAAAAACAAACCTACATCTTTTTCAGCCGGCAGCGGGGGGGGGGGGGGCTGGTCCACTGTCCCTCATACCTTGAGGGGGGGCTGAACTATTTTTTTTGGGGGGGGGGAGAATGAATTTCTATGCCCCACAAATAACCCAGAGACACATTTTAAATAAAAGGACACATTCTACTCATGTAAATACACGCCGATTCCCAGACCATCAACGGGCCAGATTTAGAAGGTGATTGGGCCAGATCCAGGCTCCAGGCCTTAATTTGTCTACCCATGATCTGGGACAACTCAGGGTGGGATCCACATTTTGCTCCAGTATGGATGTTCACACAGCCACACTGAACTTAGTGGGACTTACTTCTGAGTAGACCTTTTATTTATTTAGAATATGCACTGCTAGTCACAAAAATAACAATGGTTTACAAGAGTATATACATTTAAAAACCATTTAAAATACATGCCACATTTTTAAAAATCAGAAATCAGCTAACTAGTGTAACCGCTGCCCAAGTATCTTCCATCACAATTACACACTTCAAATAAGGTTCTTTGTTGCTTGTTGTACCATAAGATAATTTATTCTGCAATAACCAGGTTCCCAAAAGTTAAGTTCTGTTATATATCTGGAAGTCCCTTGTTCAGTGGGACTTGTTCCCAAGAATAAGGGCAGATGGGAAGGTAGCCCATCTAGAAGTAAAACTTTCATCCTAAACCTCGCTTCCCTGTGAGATATCTTCGGGAGAAGAAAATACTAAGGAGTAAACCCTACACAAATGGGTATGGAGTCTCTAAGGCAACAGCTGGATGGCACCTTGTATACCTCCTTCTGGCAACTCCTGCAGTCAAGCTCTGCTTTCCTTTGGGACCCCATGAGCCAGGCTGGGCAGACCAGGACTTCCCCACACACTGCTCAGCCTTGCGCCAAGGGGAGGCCACTCCAGTGGTCCAAATGCAGTGGTTTGATTTCACCCTCGGAGGCTCACTCCATTGTCTCTGGAGACAGAGGGATCCCAACAACAGCAACAATGTTGTGTAAATTAAAATGCATGTAATCTTATAATAATTAAAAGTGAAAATCAAAACTGCCACTATGGATAACTTAATGCCCATAATTACCTACCAGATAATAATTATTCTGATTTGGAATTTTACCCAACAAATTAATTGCAGCAGAAGCAATTGTTACTAAAAATAGGGAGACTATAGATATATTTATAAAAATCATTTTGGTATTACAAGCAAACATTTTTTACCTTTTTAGAAGCGAGACTTACTTGTACCATTTTACCTTTTAAGTCACCGCTCAAAATTTCTACAGATATCAAAATCTAAGGACTGCAGGGGATGGGGGGGGGCTACACTCTCCAAACATCTCATTGAGGTTTGGGTGTGTTCAGTGGCTGCAGAATGAGACCCGACTGTTTCTTGGGAATAGAAAACGGCAGGAGGGGGAACAGAATGGAGTGCCATGGAGAAAAGCATGGATGGCAGGCTAAACATGGAACAGCTACTATGTTTTATGACAGGAAATGTAGTTTCTTTCCATGTAAGGTTATGTCCACAAGTTACAGTGCATAAGGAGTGTGGGAGTGTAACTGAAATGTTTGGTTTTTGTTGCCAAACCAGAAGAGAGGCACCCACCACAAGGAAATGCACGGAACCTGGAAACAATGCAACATTTATATCAAACTTTAATTCTCATAATACTACCAACTCTTCACAGGTTCAGTTTTTGTTTTAGATCACACAAGTTATTTTTAATTATCTGTATAACACCTGCAGTAACCAGCAGCTGTATCCCAAATAGTTTTTAAAAGGGAAAAAAATATGTTGTTCTGTTTAGCTACGGGGACCTGGAAGGACATGTGGCACCCCCATTCTGAATGTTAGGAAAAGGCTCTTTGAATAGCAAGCTTAGCATTAGCAAAAAAGGGAGTGTCATCTACCTTCTAAGAGTCTCACAATAGCTATGAGAATGGTAAGGAAAGGGCAGTCTGCTAAGGAAAGAGTTGTCTCAAGTGCAGAGTGCAACTTCCTCTGTCCTCTGAGAAGCTCTAGGGGTAGCTTGGCCTGCAGGAGGCAGCTTCTGACATTCCCTCTTGTAGACACCTATGAAAAGCGCAGGAGGTCTGCCCTCTTCATGACTATCCTGACACCAAATCTAAAAGCCCTTTAGTGCCATAAAATACAATGGGGGAAAATAAAAATGGGGAGAGGGGGGGAAGAAAATAAAAAAGATTCCCTTTCTCTTCCCTGGAACTTCCTCTGTTCTGTGAGCTCTGAACATGTCGCATGTTTCTTGTTCCAAGATTGTCCTGCACAAGAGAACTCCTTTTAGGAGCTGGGGTTATACAGTGTGTTATAAGAATTTTGAGGTCATATATATATATATAATAATTGTTCATAAAACATGTACATGAATGTACAGAAACATGTCTGAAGCAGCACAGGAAAACAGGCCTGACTGACACCATTTTGACTCTCTCTGACCAGGTGTTCCTCTGCAAGGAAGAAGTGGGGTGGGGGGAACCTTCTCATTGTCTCAGGAATTAAAGTGATAATCCCTGGCATCCTGATACCTGAGTGCCAGACAAAAGGTTGTGATTAACTTGGCTGGGAAACAGGGAAATGTAAATATCTCTCAATTTTGTTGATTAGGTTTTGGGGGCAGGGGGCAGGGTCCAGACTGCTCAGATTACTGCCACCAGACCTCCCCTTTCTGTATGTACCTATGATGAATCTAGGGAGGGGGGGTCTTGGGCTACACCCCTTCTGTGACATATGGATGATGCTTCTGGGGGGTGGGCTGAAACCAATTTCAAATCTCTTTTTAAGGACAAGACATCTTTGTTTGGGGCCTTCCTTGTTCTCCTGTGTGAGAGGAAGGACCCTGTTGCAACAGCAAAAATAAAAGTGCCTTGCTTCGTACGTCCTGGTTTGGTCTCTGTTATTTGGTGGGCAGGAGACGCTTAAATTCGTCTGCTTGCCTGGATCCTTGAGCTCTCCCTGGGTCAAGATCCATTTCTCTGGGTTCATAGGAACCAGCTTAAATTTTACAACAATTGGTACCTCGGTTTAAGAACAGCCTTGTTTACAAACTCTGCAAAACCGGAAG
This sequence comes from Zootoca vivipara, assembly GCF_963506605.1. Lineage (NCBI taxonomy): Eukaryota > Metazoa > Chordata > Lepidosauria > Squamata > Lacertidae > Zootoca > Zootoca vivipara. The sequence goes on along the minus strand of NC_083280.1, from coordinate 94,758,010 downwards.
TAGTGTCCCGGTTTGTGAACATTATCTCGGTCTAAGAACAGAATCCGAACGGTAGAAGGGCACCGGCGACGGGAGGCCTCATTAGGGAAAACAGGCCTCGGTTTAAGAACAGTTTTGGTTTAAGAACGGACTTCCAGAACTGATTAAGTTTGTAAACCAAGGTACCACTGTATCCTGAGGTTACAATCCTGTTGTGTTCCTATGTTCCTATCAGGGGTCAGCAAACTTTTTCAGTCCACTGTCCCTCAGACCTTGGGGGGGGGGGCGGACGGACTATATTTTGGGAAAAAATATGAACGAATTCCTATGCCCCACAAATAACCCAGAGATGCATTTTAAATAAAAGGACACATTCTACTCATGTAAAAACATGCTGATTCCCGGACCGTCCGCGGGCCAGATTTAGAAGGCGATTGGGCCGCATCCGGTCCCTGGGCCTTAGTTTGGAGACCCTGTGTTAGGCACACATTGAAATCCCATAGGATTTAGTGAAAAGTGCAGCCTGACTTTATGCATATTTACTTGGAAGTAAATGCCATTGTGTTTGATGGGACTTAACATTTGATAAGTGCTAGGGTTGCAGTCCCAAGCTCACACAGCTAAGTGCAGCCAGAGTAATGTCGAGCAGCAGGGTTTGGTTAATAAATTACTGGCTTCTTAGGGAGGTTCAAAGTAAACACAAATGCAATGATCAGTTCATTTTGAGAGAGAAAAGTAACACTTTTTTTCTAGCACAGCAGTAACAAAGACTGAAACTTTTATTGTTCTACCAGGCCTAAACACACTAAGCACAACCAAATCAAGACAATGTGAAGGGTGAGAAGAGATAAATCTGATCAGCTTCAGACTGTCTTGCATTGCTCCACAAACTGCAGCCCAGAGACGAGGGGGAAAACCACTATATATGCTTCAAAATGGCTTTGTCATGGCAGCATAGTTTTACCCTGGAATACCATGACCATAACCTGTGGGAAGATTGTTTAGCCCAGCAGCATTGACACATCACAATAGGTTCTCTGGACGACAATGTTTCTGCTTTGGGGGAAAGCCTCTTACTGAGATGTTTCTGCTGATGGCTGTGTCGGAAGTCTTTCTGCTTTTGGGCTGGGCATGGAGATCAGACTGCATTTGCTCACCCACCACTTACTACAAGAATTGTTGGATTCGACGATTCCCGGGCCTTACAATTGATCTGGAGCATTCACAGAGAAGAGGGGCCTACATTCTCAAAGTCTACACAGAAGCTACAGCCCAACAATGCAGCCGGACCTGCTGCCTCCTAAAGAATGGTAAGGATTCGTTTTCTTCCTCCGTAAAAGATCAAAGCAGTCCATGTTAAAAACAAAACATTAACTGTTCAGCTGATGAAACTCTATGATTTGTAACTATGCATGCATAGATGCAAGTATAAAAGCATTCTGTCACCCTCAAGACAACAGTGACAAAGAAAAAGATACAATGAGTGACAGAAATCCTAAAGGAAAATCCATCTGAACTCAGGATTATACTTACCGTAGAAGCAGGTATGGCTCATTCAACCTTGAAAATTGTTTGATTAAAGAAGGGAAGGACAGCTCTCTCAATCTTTGAAACAACAATTAGATTTGCTGCTGGATTCATTTGTTGCCTTCTTTGAGCATTGCTAGTCTGCTTTTTAAAATCCACCCTGGCAGAGCTGAATAAGGAAAAGAATCTTTGAAATGCACCTCACCCCCTGTTTAAATAGAAATTTGCCCCTTAAATACATAAGAAGTGATCATTTTACTTGGCGCAAAAATAGTGATTAAACAGAAATTTGACATAAGCTATAACAGGGGTCAGCAAACTTTTTCAGCAGGGGGCCGGTCAACTGTCCTTCAGACCTTGTGGGGGGCCGGACTATATTTTGAAAAAAATATATGAACGAATTCCTATGCCCCACAAATAACCCAGAGATGCATTTTAAATAAAAGGACACGTTCCACTCATGTAAAAACACCAGGCAGGCCCCACAAATAACCCAGAGATGCGTTTTAAATAAAAGGACACATTCTACTCATGTAAAAACATGCTGATTCCCGGACCGTCCGCGGGCTGGATTTAGAAGGCGATTGGGCCGCATCCGGCCCCTAGTTTGGGGACCCCTGGCTTAACCCCTTCATGCACTAATTAGATTCAAACATTGTAGTTATATGATGCTGGAACCCTAAAGATTCTTGTTGGATGATTAACTGTGAACAATTTGTTAATAACTATGACTACTGATTACAAATGATTACAATTCTCCATAGCATTTATAAACATTTACAACAGGAGCTGACACAAACTGCATTTTCTGTGATAACCAACAAGGAGAATCAGAGGATAGAGATGCTACAACATCACTTTTCCTGTATTTTATTACTTCAAGTTATGGGGAGGGGACTAGACACAAACCTGCCCTTTTCTCTGGCAATCCTGTGTTTGGGTTAATTTATTTCCACCCTGAAAGTTCATGGCCACATCATTCCTCCCGAGACATGCTTACATTTCTAATCGAAACTGAATTTTCAATAGCTTGATGCATGCAACAGACAAAGCAAGGTGGTGTAATCATGATGCAAATCACATTTCCCAGTGCACAGCTCCACCCCTCACTGCTCCTCAAAATTGGAGTGCTGGAAGATGATGCAGTGTTGTGTCTATTTTAACTGTTGAACAATTTCGCCTGATAAATGGCATTGGAAATGCACTGTGAAATATTCATAAAATTTTCCTCATTGCACCTAGCTGGCTTTGCCTGTTGCATTTTTCCTGTTGGTATACCCCTTTTTAAAAAAAGATTGAGACAGCTGCCTGTCATTGCCCAACTCGGTAATGCCGGCTACAATTTGTAACCGTCTTCCAAGCTCACCCTTGCCTTTCTCCAGCCATGGATTGTTAGGTTTCGGAACTGAGCTTTCTAACAAAGAGCAGTACTACGTCCCACAGCTGGAGCAAGATGTGAGCCAGGAAGATCAAGGAACTGATTGAAATCAGATCTAATGGAGTGAGGTCATCCATTACCCAAGTACTGAACTGGCACAACAAAACTCAGGTTTAAAGATGTTTAGATATCCTGATAAGTAACTCTGCCAGCGTACTGAATTCTGTCTTGCGTACTTGGACATTTAGATTTGGCTATGGATGTAATGATGCTTCTTGGTCAAAGAAGAACGAATGCATCTACATAGGGCTAATTAACTAGAAAAATAGCCTCTCTCAATTTTTGATATCTGAGCTAGCTGTCAACAGTTTCTGTGTCAGTTGCCCAATTTATTTATCTTCAACCCCATCAGGTAGCAGATTATTTGAAATTGAAATGGTCAGCTATAGATTCTGCTTCAAGACTCAGCCTGTGTGATAGGAGTAGCTGGTGTGCTGGACTTAAGACTGGTTGTGTCCAGTGCTTTTTTTTTCTACACCAAAAGATTGACCCCAGACCCCAAAGAGGGTAACTTCAGGCTGGGGGGAGGCATATTCTCTTGAGCCAGAGGTAGCCTCTGTGAGACTGTTGGTGGTGCTGCCTCAGCCATCTTCGCAGGGTGTGTGTGTGTGTGTGTGTTCTTGTTCTTCCTCCTGGGAGAACAAGGCGGCCAGCCTGCCCACCAGTGCAAAGGCGGCTGAGGAACAGGCAGGCAGCTTCTTTAAAGTGCTCTGCTAAGGTGCTCGCCCCTCAGCAGAGCAACTTAACAAGCCCCTGCCCCACATCTCTCCAGCTTCCGTGAGCCATAGCTGCATGAGGGCTTGCTCGGCTGAGGCACAGCTTTCCCACGCCAGCTGTTAGCTGGGAGGTTGTAGAGCCTCAGCAAAGCCCCACTGTGCCCCTGGCTTGCCTGCACTTCTTCGGAGCCTGTAGAAGATATCCCCTTTGGGCTCTGGGGAGGGTCTCCTCATGAGCTGGAGGTACAGTGAGGCTTTGCTGAGTCTGATCAGGTCTCTCCCTGCACTTCCGGGGCCCAGTTGATTGGTGCCGGAACACAGTTCCATTGAGCAGTGGCAGAAGAAAAGTCCCACAGGCAAGTCTAAAGGAGATGTATTCATGTATAGCAGGGGTAGTCAACCTTTTTATACCTACCGCCCACTAATGCTTCTTTCTTGATGGTAAAATTTCCTTACCGCCCACCAGTGCTCGATGGAAGGAGGGTTCAGCTTGTGCCGTAGAACCCCCTACCGCCCACCTAGGATCCCAAAATGCCCACTATTGGGCAGTAGGGATCAGATTGACAACCCCTGATGTACAGGCATGATATGGATCCTTAACTTTATTCCAAAATAAATACAAAGCTTTTCTTCTTCTGTTGCTGTTTTTAGTTTCCTGCAACTTGGCAATTTTCTATGGTGAAACGAATAACCAGAGCCTTAACTGCCTGCATGTTTATTGCCCAGCGTTGGAGAGCTGCATACTGAGGCCTTGGATCAATGTTGTGTTGTACAACATCACACCAGGTAAGGCATCATTATGCACACACAAAGAAGAAAGGGTTGCATGCCACATGCAAATCTGTGTAACACATTAAAGAAATAATTTTTTAAAAAAAACATTTGGGAGAAGGAAATTTAGAGTAGAAAAGTGGTGGGAAGTTCTTAACCATTTCCCTGCCAGGGATGGAATAACAGTGTTAAGAGCAAAAATGGAGATAATTCCAGTCCTCACATAGATTTGGCAGTCTGCAATGTCTATGATGAGGAGAGATGCTTCTTCCCTAGTAACAACTTCTAATGGGATTTCTTGAGTGAGTTTGGGGTTGGCAGCATACCGAATCTATCCTACCTGAACTTTGGGGACACTTTGCAGAGGGGTGTGAAAATATGTCCAGTAGCTTTTCTTCACCTCCAGTAACTTCAGCTAGCATAGTAGTATTGCAAAGCATTGCACTGAAGCAATGTTGTGAAGGTGGAACGGTGATTAGCAGATGCTTCAGTCATTTTGTTTTGAACCTATGGCTTTATATTTTCATAGGCACTTTTGCCCACCTGATTTCTGCAGGTTAGTGAAATATGAAGAGGAGACAGATTGCACATAGAGAGGTTTAGCTGGCAGGTATCCTGGCTGCTGCTCAAAACACCGACAGAGGCTCTTAGAAGAGATCTTTATTGAGGCAGAGTAACAGTATGGACTAGCTGACAGGCATTAGTAGGAAGAGGCAGCCAGAAGCAGCAGTCAAAGTTTAAGGAGTCCAGGATTAGGGCAAAAAGTCCAGAAGCTATGGAGTTGTCCCAATGAGTTCCCATACCCACCAGTCAAGCTTTTAAGTCAGGCAGGGCAAATTTACTGGCAAGGCTCCTGTGCCTTAGAGGAATGTCAAGGTTTGCATAGCTCCAAATCCCCTAATGACTGCTCCCAGTGGCTTTGTAGAGATGTTAAAAATCTACCCCTCCCCTAGTAAAGCCAGAGCTCGGTAGAGAACTCTTACACTATGCTCTTCATGGGCATGTTACTAGGAAGGCTTCCATAGTTGGGAAACATATGTGAATTTAGGTGACACAGACATTAAAGCCTTTGCTTGTTCTTGGCTTCTGCTTTGACAGGGGTTGATCCGGATCTTCTTGTGTTTGAGAAACTCTCTTTTAAAGATATGAAGACCAGGTCCTCTCTTAATAAATGGGAAGTGCATGGAAGTGCAAGGGTTGCCAATTTAGAAAAATGCCAGAATGCAACCACCAGTTCAAGGCACCTTCTTCCTGAATCCTTATCTTCTACAGTGGTCCAAGAGCTGGTAAGTAACAGCAGCAACACAAGTACTGCACCTGTCCCAGTTCACAGGTCTCCATCCAGCACCTATTTAGGACCTGCAGATACACCACTGAAGGACTATTTTACTAAAGTGGCAAACATCTCAGCAAAGAATGGTTCAACAGCCACGTCTGACAAGGCAACTGCACTTCCCAGCACTGCCGTTACAACTATCAAGATGTTATCACACATGCCCTGCCCAGCCCATCTGAATAGCAGCAAACACTTGAACGAAACCAAGGTGTACAGTGGCAGGAATTACACATCAGACAATGAAGACCAGAAACCGGCTTGGGAGGAAGTAGAAAGGGGCAGCTGGCTGCTTCCGGTGGCACTCTGCTTTTCCTTGACTGTCATTTGCTCCTGCATTATTATTCTTGCAACTGGGTGCTATCAAAAGAGGAATGGTTGGTATAAACCAAGACGGAGAGGTGTAGCAGCATGCAGACAGTTAATTAGATAACCTATGGTTAAAAATAGCTTTTAATGGTAAATGTTCCAAATCCAGAGACAAAGTGAAGGCTAGATGATGAATATGTAAGAGAAGACAAGGGAACTCTTGCTTAGAAAAATTGAGTAATTGACTATGCAATCCTATACATCTCCGCTCAGAAGACTCATTGATGTGTGTTTGGGACTGATTATAGGAATTCTGAGTACTTTGCCATTAAACTAGATTGGAGATACCTCTGCTTTTCCTGATTATAATGCTTCAATTCTAATAGGGTTTAAATACACCTTTCATTAAGAGTCTTTTCTCCATCCCAACACTACAGTGTATTATGCAAAACCACATAGACTGGTCGGGAAACTTTTCCAGTATGCAAGTTGTGTCCTTTCTCCACCAACCCTTACAGGCCATTAGGGTCACCAGCTGTCAATTACTTGATGTCATTATGACATCAGGTGATAACTTCAAAGTGAGTGGTAGCCCCTTTGAAGTCCATTTGCTGATGGTTTGGATTCAAACTATTCTGCTAATAATAGCAGAAGTAACTCCTTTGAAGAAGAGCTCAGTGCAGCTCAATCCCAGCCACCTATGTACCTGCCCCACACCTGGTTTTACATATAGCACCAAGTGTTAAACAGGTGAATGCGATTTGGAGAAAATGCATCAGCCAGATTAGTTGCATAGGCCAGAGGTTCCTCACTGCAGTACTACACCAAGACTCAATATGAACACTAATATCAAGTAATTCTTAGAATTTATGTCACTTTGGGGACGTTCACCAATCTTTTGCACAATTAATTGAAATTGAAATGAAATACTTTATTGTCGCTTGTACAACTTGTATACAGTGAGATTACACGAGCACCCCCACTCAGCTCTCTTTGTCTTAATTCCCCTCGTTTACTGATGCACACACACCAAACCCGAAATTCAGTTGCCCTGTTCTCTTTTCATTCAGCAGCCTAACAGCCCACGGATAGCTTTTCTTTACCCTGTTGGTGCAACAATTCATGCTTCTATATCTTCTGCCCCAGGGCAGGAGATCAAGAAAGTGCCGGCCAGCGTGTGAATCATCCCTGAGAATGTTCCTCTCTCCTGAGGCAATGTTCTCCAGCGGATTCAGGAGACAGCCCATACTATCTTGTGCTGTATTCACCACCCTCTGTAGGCACTTCCTATCCATTGATGTCAAGCCAGCGTACCACACTGTAATGCAGGGTGGCTAATACCCCAGAGGACATAATCACACTTCAGAATGACCTTAGCAGATTAGACAACTGGGCCAAAGCAAACAAGATGAATTTTAACAAGGAGAAATGTAAAGTACTACACTTTGGCAAAAAAAAAAAAAATGAAAGGCACAAATACAGGATGGGTGACACCTGGCTTGAGAGCAGTACATGTGAAAAGGATCTAGGAGTCTTGGTAGACCACAAACTTGACATGAGTCAAGTGTGATGCAGCAGCTAAACAAGCCAATGCAATTCTGGGCTGCATCAATAGGAGTATAGCATCTAGATCAAGGGAAGTAATAGTACCACTGTATTCTGCTCTGGTCAGACCTCACCTGGAGTACTGTGTCCAGTTCTGGGCACCACAGTTCAAGAAGGATATTGACAAACTGGAACGTGTCCAGAAGAGGGCAACCAAAATGGTCAAAGGCCTGGAAACAATGCCTTATGAGGAACTGCTTAGGGAGCTGGGTATGTTTAGCCTGGAGAAGAGGTTAAGGGGTGATATGATAGCCATGTTCAAATATATAAAAGGACTAGTGTCATTCAGCCCGTTAAGTAAACGGGCGCTAGCCAGGCGGGAACGGAGGGGAAACCCTTGGACCACGCAGGTGTCGCCTCCGTCGCCGCCTCCACTGGCGGGGATGTGCGTCGAGGGCCCCAGGCTCCCCCTGGGTGGTTTGCTGTGGCGGCGGGCGGTTTGTGTGTGAGTGTGTGTGTGTGTGTGTGTGTGTGTGAGAGAGAGAGAGAGAGAGAGAGAGAGAGAGAGAGAGAGAAGCGAGCGGGGCTTCTCTGGGATGCGCTGCTTGCGGGAGCTAAGGGGAAAAGAAGCAGCCGTGAGAGGGGAAAGTTGCGGCTGCGCTTCCCTCCAGTCGAGTGGGGAGTTGCGGCCAGAGCTTGAAGGGTGGGAGGGTGAGGGAGGGAAGGAGGCAGGTAGGAGGTCTGACATGGGGCAACTTCCCCTTCCCCTCAGAGTCGGACTCTCCCCCCCCCCTCCCCAAACCATTGCCAATCTCCCTCACAATTTTGTCTCCTTTCCTCTTCGGACACTACTCCCCCTTCTCATAACTCCACCTTTCTTTACTTTTTCTTGAGGGGGGAATCCCCAATGGTGCCTTCCATTATGTCCTCTCAACACCGTTCAGGGGGGTGGGGGTGGGGAGTGTGTGTGTGCGTCTGCGTCCAGTCTCTGTGTCCAATCCCTGTGTCCGTGGGGCACATATGTGGTGTAAAATTTGTAAAAGAATCAGTGCATCACAGACAATAAAGGAAAAAGGGAACTGAACAACTGTGGCACATCCAAGAGAACCAATGCCATTTCTAATAGAACAGGGAAGTTTTAGGCCAGTATTTTAGGCCAATCCTATTCATTTTAAGTTTTATTCTATGTTGTTTACTGCTCTTCCTCTAAAAAGCTATGGTCATGCAATGCCATGTGTATGTTTTCCAAAGAGGAAAATTTCCTCTCAGAAATATTCCTAAACTGCTTCTCTCCCACCCCACCCCACCCCCATTTAAAGGCTAGCCTAACATTGGTTTTGAAATCTGCAAATACTGGATAGAATCCAGGGCAAAGCAGCATTGTATGCAAAGTGTAACAAATACAGCTCCAAAAGAGCCAATTGAAAAATACAGGCAACAAATGGTGAAGATTTTTTCCCCCTTCAATTTTGCATGCTGCTTTGTGATGGTTCCAATACCTAACTTTCCTGAAATGCATAGTACAGCCAGGGCAGTTTCTCCTTCAGTAACATACATAATCTAACAAATTCTGCTACATGGCAAATATCCAATCAGCAATTTTAATATCTACTTTAAAAAACAAAACACATCATGTCCTGAGGTGTTAAAATAATGTTGCTTGTGATTTCAGAAAGCCTTATTTGCTTGACAGTTTCGCTACAGGTGTCTTATAATCATTATATGGTGGGTATGTTTAGATAAAAGCTATGTGGTGCAGAAGTAGGTCCTCTCTGCGAGTGGGCGGACGGCACCAAGTGGGGACCCCGAGATACCGCCGAGCTTCCTGCTCTCGCTGCGGAGCTGCCCCAAATCTTCCAGCCACCGCCAGCTGAAGTGATCCAGAGCTCCCTGCCACAGCCAGATCGAGGTCAAAGCTTTTGCACGAACACGCACACCCCGCACCGCTTCTTTCTCTTTTTCTCCCCAGCCCACCTCCCCCCACCATCCCTCATCCTCTCCTCCCCAAAGCCATACAGTTGCAAGGAGACAGAAGAAGCAGGGTGGTGGTGAAGAGGAGAAAGAGGTGGAGGGTGGAGGTAGCTCCAGTTCATAGTCAGTGGAGAGTCCGTGCCAGGACTTTACAATCCCCAGTCAAACACTGGACGAAAGGGAGCTGGCAATACAATTCACTGGGGTTTTCCTTTTTTTCTTTTAAGGGCGATTTCACTCGCGCGGCCCACCCCTCCTTTCCCCCTGTCTCTCTTCCTTTCTCTCCCCATTGCTTTCAGCGCGACCAGCTTTGCTCTTGATCGCCATTCATGGGGCAGCAGCAGCAGCAGCGTCAAGGAGATAAGAAAAGCAGGGGGGGGGTGAAGAGAAGAATATATATGTCCCCGTCCCCCCCAAGCTGCTGCCGCTTCGATACATGATATAATATGTTTATATGATTAGCTGAGCCCAGGGGTGGGTAGAAGACAGAGAAAGAGAAAGAGAGGGGGTAGAGATTGGAGGAAGAGGTGAAGGCTGGAGGTAGCTCCAGTTCATAGTCAGTGGAAAGTCCGTGCCAGGACTTTGCAATCCCCAGTCAAATACTGGACGAAAGGGAGCTGGCAAAACAATTCACTGCGATTTTACTTTTTTTTTTTTAAGCCGCCCCCCCCCCCGCCCTCCTTTCCCCTTGTCTCTCTTCCTTTCTCTCCCCATTGTTTTCAGCGCGACCAGCTTTGCTCTTGATTGATCTCCGTTCATGGGGCAGCAGCAGCAGCTTCGAAAAAGGAAAAGTAAACAGCCTCCTCCTCCACCTCCTCGCGCTTTAGCCGGGAGGGCGGTTGGCAGCCGCAGGGGGGGGGGGTTGGGGAGAGCGTGCGCGTGTCTCTGCCTCCAATCCCTGTGTCGCTGGGGCACATGCGCAGTGACCCAGGGACACACGGGACAGCTTGGACGCAGGGACAACTTGCAAATTATTATATAGGATGCCATATAGAGGAGGGTGAAAGGTTGTTTTCTGCTGCTCCAGAGAAGCGGACACAGAGCAATGGATTCAAACTACAAAAAAGAAGATTCCACCTAAACATTAGGAAGAACTTCCTGACAGTAAGAGCTGTTCGACAGTGCAATTTGCTGCCAAGAAGTGTGGTGGAGTCTCCTCCTTTGGAGGTCTTTAAGCAGAGGCTTGACAGCCATATGTCAAGAATGCTTTGATGGTGTTTCCTGCTTAGCAGGGGGTTGGACTGGATGGCCCTTGTGGTCTCTTCCAACTCTATGATTCTATGAGTATGAAAAGACACTTTCTATTGTGGACCGGTAGATGGAGATCATCAAATGTTGATTGACATAGTTCTTTTGCAATACTCTAAGGAAATGGAGTCTCTGTTGGGCTTTCTTAACTACCTGGGTTGTACTGACTTTCCAAGTTAGGTCTTCACTGAGATAAACTCCTAGGAATTTAAAAGAAGAGACTCTCTCCACACAGCCCTCCCTGATGTACAGCAGGGCTAATACTCCTCTCTTCCTCCAAAAGTCCAACACCATTTCCTTTGTCTATCCCCATATTGCAATTGTAAGAGACTGTATTTTATCTATGTGTGAGAAACCCCAACCCCACACTCACCCACCCCACCTGGGAATTGGACACTTCTCCAGGCCACAACTCCTTTTTAGCCCCTATTCTCACTCTCTCATGTTTGCAAGGAGACGAGGAACTGTGATATTCAAGGCAGGAAGTACTTGCCTCTTGCAGCCCAAGGAGCAACTTACTCTCTGTTTCTTCTCTGCTTCTCTACCTTTTCCATAGTGCACATGCAATGTCTACCAGACCTAGTATGCAGCCAGGTTTTTAATATCCTGCAGCTTTATCAAAGCATAAAATCCCCCCAAGTAATTTTACAGCTGCATGTTTTAGTGTGTATACTGACATTCTGAAAATGTCCCCGTTCAAGCCAATGGCAGTCTATTATGTGGAATGGTGGTAGGAAAAATACAGGTTGCAGTATTTTCTTCATGTGAAAATGGCCCTTGTCCATGCAAAATCTTTAAAAAAGTTTGAAGCAACCAGAGCTAGAATTTTGCTTACTTAAGGGTAGCTCAGTACACCTCAGTACACTCTCTTCAAATAAAAAAACAAGGCATACATACAAGTCCTGCTCTCAGATATGTGTGTTTGGTTAATTTTATTGTAAAGCAGCAGAGATCAAGAGGTAAGGATGAAAGGGAAGGGCCATTGCTCAGTGCTAGCACCCATGCAGATACTCACAGGTTCAATTCCAGCATCTCCAGGTAGCACTACAAAGCCCCACCTACAATGCCGGAGAGTCACTGCTGGGCAGTGTAGAAAATACTGATAAAAGAAAGCATCAGAGGAGAAACAGTAGGAAATAGTAACTCCTTTTCAGGAAATAAAGCATACAAGCTGAAAGTGTATGCAGATGACCTTGTAATAACAGTGGAAGATCCAAAAAGCACACTTCTGAAAGTCTTAGAAAAAATATAGGATTTTGGACTGGTGGCAGGTTTAAAACAAAATAAAATTCAAACTAAACTGTTAGTGAAAAATGTCTCAGAGCAAGACAAGAAAGAGATTCAGCAGAAGTTAGAAATAGAGATTCACAAAAAAGTTAGATATTTGGGAATATGGTTGACAGCTAAGAATATTAATATATTTAAAGATAATTATGAAAGAGTTTGGAAAGAAATAAAAAGGAACTTAGAGATCTGGGGAAGAATGAATTTGTCACTTTTAGGAAGAATTTTGGTGATTAAAATGAACGTATTCCCAAAAATGTCATTCTTATTTCAGTCAATCCCGGTGATAAGCAATGTGAGCTGCTTCAAAGAATGGCAAAAGGATATTACAAGATTTATCTGGAAAAGGAAGAAACCGAGAATAAAATATAAACTTCTTACTGACATTAAAGACAGAGAGGTTCTCTCTACCAGATTTAAAATTATACTTTGAGGCAACCTGCATTTTCTGGATTCGCGATTGGATTAAATTAGATCATACAGACCTGTTGGACTTGGAAGGGCATGATAATAGATTTGGTTGGCATGCATATATACGGTATCAGAAAGCAAATGTCCACAAAGGATTTCATAATCATATAATAAAAAAATGTGATTTTTAAGGTATGGGAGAGAGATAAAGATTTAATAGAACAAAAAATACCATGGTGGATATCCCCAGTAGAAGCAGTATCTTTTTTTTAAAAAAAAGTTAAATATGAAGACTAAATGGCCAATATATAGAGAGCTGTTAACAGAAGTGGACAACCAATTACAGCTAAAAGAATTTGAGGAAATTAGAGAGAAAGTAAAAGTTTGGTTACAGTATTTTCAAATAAATGAAAAATTTAAAAATGATAAAAAAAGGTTTTAGCTACACAATATCAATATTTCAAAGAGAAATGTAGAAGATAATACAAAATTACTGTCAAAAATGTATAATTTGCTGTTGGAATGGGAAACCAAAGAGGAAGAGGTTAAGTGTGTAATGATAAAACGGGCAAAGGATATGGGGCATAGTATACAAATGAGTGATTGGGAAAGGCTTTGGAGGACGGACTTAAAAATTACTGCATGTTTCTCACTTAAAGAGAACTATATGAAAATGATGTACTGATGGTACTTACCTCTGGTTAAACTTGCTAAAATGTATAGAACAAGTTCCAATAAGTGTTGGAAATGCAGAGAAAAAGGAGGGTACGTTCTATCATGTAAAGTTATTAAAAGCTTCTGGGAAATGATCTATAATGAGCTGAAGAAAATGTTTAAAATAACTTTTGTTTAAAAACCAGGAGCTTTATTAGGATTGATAGGAACTGAACTACCTAAAGAACAGAAGAAAATATTTATGTATGCTACAACAGCTACCCGAATATTGTCAGCCCAGAGATGGAAGGAAGAAAAGACACCGACAAAAGAAGAATGGCAGATCAAGCTAATGGACGATGCAGAAATGGCAAAATTAACGGTAAAGCTCAGAGACTACAATAACGAGAAATTTTTAAAAGAGTGGGAATCGTTTGTTGTTTATGTGCAAAAATACTGTAAACAAGTTGATACACTGGCAGGGTTTTAACTAAACGCTTGCAACTAGTAGAAAATTAGATAAAATTAAGGGAAATAATAATGAAAAAAGTTTAAGAATGGATATGCAGAAGAAATTGGTTAATATAAGAAACCAGAAGAGGGTATGGAGGGAAGTCCAGAGATTTAAAGAATCTCAAAGAGAAGGTTTGTGAAAAGGTATTTGTTTTTATTTGTAAAAATGTAACTGTGAAAAACTAATAAAAATTTATTTACAAAATAAAAATAAATAAAAATACTGAATTAGATGGACCATGGGCAACTTCCCATGTTTTTGTTAGTGATTCAGAGAGTTGCAGGTGCCATTTCCCCAAAGCCATTGGCAACCCTGTCCTGGTACTTTCAGCCCCTAAAGTTGATCTTTTTCACTGGGGAGACGGTGGCCTTCTGCTGCTTAACTTAAACGCAGAAAGCAGCAGCTTGTTTCAAAAGATAAAAATGCAGTCCTTAGGGCATAATCTGCCACTACACGCTCTCAAGACAAAGACCCGAGAATACTACATTGTCAAGCAGCCACGTTTTACCTGCAAAAAAATGTCTGTGCCTGTTTGACACTCCCTTTCCCTCTGCTGAGAGAAAAACACTTCTGCAATTTTTACCAGATACGGCAACTGAAACCTACCCCAAATTGTGTGTGTGTGTGTGGTTTTAAAGTCTTTCCAGGAAAGACAGCTATTGTGCTATTATTTTTTGACAGGATCCAGTGTAACACTGATCACTAAATCAGTCACTGGGGGCACTGAAATCCCCACCCCCCCTCGGCTCTAGGCTTTTGCACAGGTTTTCATTTCAGCTGGTTGGAGCCTGGTGCTGATAACGCCAAGGTTGCAGGTTCCATCCACATAAGGAACATAAGGAACATTCCTGCATTGCAGGGGTTTGGACTAGATGATCCTCAGGTTCCCTTCCAACTCTGATTCTACGTTCTGTATGCAGTTATAGACATGTAAGGCTGAAACAAGGCTTCCATGAAAGCTACACAACTGCAGATTTATTTGCAGGGTGAATGCAATCCTGCTGATCCCTTGAACATCCAACTACTGGAGAAGAGAAGACAGAGTAACTGTGGTCAAGCTAGTCAGTGCTCTGGGATAGTGTATTTTTATTTGGAGGGAATGCAGGCTGAAAGTAGGAAGGTTTAAATTGGATCCACTGAACTTTATGATGTACATCTTCATGGGCCTGTGGTGCCTGAAATATTCTCTTTACTGCAATTCACTCATGTTTAGTAGTCTCCTGACAGAATTTTTATAGTTCGAAAGGTTCTCATCTGTTTCTCCTTCATTTTTCAATTCAACCACCGACTTTCTGTAGGCCAGAATTTGTTGTGAGGCAAGAAGCTCCTGCCTGCTGACTTCTTCCGTTTTGTCACCTGCTCGTATTCGAAGCAGTGTCTCCAAAGCATTCTTCTCAGAGGCGCTGTTCTCCCAGATGTATTCCTCCATGTCAGCCTCCGTCTTTTCTTTTTCCCACTCTTCTGTTTTCTGAAAGGAAAAATAAGTTTTTAGTGGAAAAGGTGAAGGACTAAGTTTAATACCACAGTCATAGTACTCAGTGGCCCAGAGCAGTAGCTCTAGGAATAGCATTTCAGGTAACCTGATGTTCCTTGGAAGCGTTTTAGAAGTTTCTCACTTAGGAAGGTCACTAATGGTAGACAAGCACCTTTGTATGACCATTTAATCACAATGTGCAGCCAAAAGGATGCACACTCCATTCATGCAGAGGTGTAAAAGTCCTAGTCAAGGCTCTGGAAATGTGTGCACTCTAGAATCCTTTGCAAAATGCAGGGATTCTATGACAAGCACACAGGGGTTTCTCACAGAAAAAGACAAAGGGGATGCACTCCCTGAAGGTGAGATAAAATCCACTGGTCTTTTTCAAAATGGAAGTGTTTGCATATCAGCTATTACTGCATCCTGCCTCCACACCACTGCACACACTTATCTTTAGGTAAGGACTTCTTTAAAAGGTTTTCCTTCTGAAAAAACAGATGTATTAAACATATTGCAACTATCTATAGCTATCTCAATACAGCATACTTATTAGCTGAAAAATTAACTGATCAGTTATCTTAGAAAAAGCCAATTGACCAAATATGCATTAACTGACTGAATTTTTTGTTGTTTTAGATTTAGATCCCACCCTGTCCCAAAGGGTTGGTAACAAAAACTCACAGCAGAAAATTGCTAAAATTTCCTCACCCATTCTCAACTTAATATTGAGTTGAGCCCAGCCTAAGATAGATGTACATCTTACAATTATAAAAGGTTAGGATGTTCTACAACAGGGGTCCCCAGACTTACCAGGCTTCGGGCCGGTGCCCGCCGCGCCGACCGTGCGGCGGGCCGGAGGGCAGGGGAGTGCGCGCGCAGCGGGCCGGAGGGCGAGGGAGTGTGCGCCCGTTCGCATGCGCACATGCACACGGTCGGAAAAAATCGCCGAAAATCGCTTGTGCGCATGCGTATGGGCCTCCCCCGACCCGGAAGTGCATCGGAAATGACCTCTTCTGGGTCGGGAGAGGCCCATATGCATGTGCACAAAGGATTTTCGGCGATTTTTTGCCGATTTTGAAGATCGCCGCCGCACCGCGCGCTGTAAGAGCGGGCGGCGGTAGCGGGCGGCGGGGGTCCTCGCGGGACAGATTGGGAGGCCAATTGAGCCGCATCCGGCCCGGGGGCCGTAGTCTGGGGACCCCTGTTCTACAACATAGCTGAGAATAACCTTCTGCCATTGCTTCTGACCTACAGGAACATGCCAGAACCAAAATCGTCACAAAACTAGGTATGACCTTAACTCCCATAGCCGCCAAACTAATGCCTTAGTAGATTACCAATTAAATATTTAAAAACTATGTTCAAGTCAAAAGCCTTCCATGGAGCCATTATGACCACTGTGTGTGGGCCACACCCTTGAACTGTACTTGCACACAGTTATTTCCTACATGAGTACAGTATGTAACTTTATAGGAAGAGCTAAACCTGGTAGCTATCTGAGAATATCTCTGCTATTCTGCACCCATTCACTGTACATTAAGAACATGCGGCATATTTACGGTAGTAATCTCTGCAAATGGGAAATGTTTGTTTTGCCACTGGGTGGCAGCAAACCATCAACATTTCGAGTTTTGGCATAAGGAGAAATTCAGTGCCACAGCACGAATCCAACAAGCACTCTCCGGGGAATTAGTACATGGCACAAAAGAAAAAAGCAAAAGCCACACGGAAGCTCTGCAGGAATCCTTATCGCTGCCCAACGTGGTTTCTCCACAGGATGCTGATGTGAGGTGCAGCAGCTGGACTGACCTCAAACAAATCACCTTCCCAGCTTGGCTTAAATCTCATAGGTTTGTTGAGATGTTAAATTGGAAGCAGCCATACACAAGGAATTTTTTGCAGGATGAGTGGAATAAAAACGTGACAAAGTAACAGAAGAGCAGCCTGTATATCAGCACTACTAGACAGGACCTGCTTTTGGGTGTCCAATACTCCACTGGGGGCCACTGTGAAAACAGGAAGCTGGGCTAGACGAGCCTCTGTTCTGATCCAGCAGGGTTGCCCCAGAACGGCTTCCAACACATAGAAAAACATAATAAAACATCACAGGGCTGCCTTCAGATGTCTTCTACAAGTCAGATAGTTGTTTATTTCCTTGACATCGGATGGGAGAGTGTTCCACAGGATGGGCACCACAGGCCCTCTGGCTGGTTCCCTGTAACCTCACATCTCACAGTGAGGGAACTGCCAGAAGGCCCTCGGTGTCCAGGCAGAATGATTGGGGTGGAGACGCTCCTTCAGGTATACTGGACCGAGGCCGTTTAGGGCTTTCAGGGTCAGCACCAACACTCTGGATTGTGCTCAGAAACATACGACCAGTGTTATAAGATCTCAGCAGCCACTCCCAGTCACCAGTCTAGCTCATAGCTGCCAAGTTTTCCCTTTTCTCACGAGGAAGCCTATTCAGCGTAAGGGAAAATCCCTTTAAAAAAGGGATAACTTGGCAGCTATGGTCTAGCTGCCACATTCTGGATTAGCTGTAGTTTCCAAGTTACCTTCAAAGGTATCCCCACGTGACAAGGAAAGCCAGCACCTGCCCTAGCTATTAACTTCTTGAAATCAGGAAGTATCTAACACTGTCCCAGAGTGGTTCCAGCTGCCTGGACAACAGAAGTGAGACTGCTCCTCTCTAAGTCTCTCATACAGGCAAGTCTGTTGTCCTGTTTTTTGACCGTTTCAAGTCTCTCCGCTGTCGGAACTAGAGGCGTTGTTTTGTAGTGACTTCATTTTTATCTAGCAAGCAACTTTGGGAGGGTTGTTTGATACCCCATGCCACAGTTGCTGTCAGTTTTCACAGGGTTTCATCTTTTCCCCAACATAGTTTAACCTCCCTTTTCCCCAACCAGGTGCCCTGCAGACATTTTGGACTACAACTCCCATAAACTCTGGCTAGCAGGGCCAATGGTTAAGGATGCTAAAAGCTGTAGTCCCAAACAGGTGGAGGATATCAGCTTGGGGAAGGCAGATCTACTTGAGACTGCAAGCAAGGTCATTTGGAGGTTTGGAGTGAGGTCTCATTAGTATGCCAATGACATCCAATTCTCTTTCTTTTCCATCTAACCCAGATAAGGCAGGGGATAATACTGGCGCCTGGAATCTCTAACAGTCTGGCCAGGGACCAATGAGCTGAAGCTCAAACCAGGCAAGGTAGTCATACTATTATTAGGTTATGTGGAATTTGCTTTCAGTCTACTATGGGTGAAGGTGCACTTATTCTACGGTAAAAGATCAGGTATGCAGCTTGAGGGGAGGGAGTTCTTTTAGATCTGGACTTATTGTGGGTTGCACAATTTATCTTTTTAGCTGCACTATCGCTGTCCCAGAGAAAACGTGATCCTTTCAAACTTTCCCATGCTTTGATCATGATCTACTATGTTTTATTCAGCGATGCATCTGCATACTGCTCAGAACCTTCAGCAGGTTCAAAATGTCTCTGCCTGTTAATTTTGTAAAGTCAATCACATTTGTCCAGCATCTAAAAATCTTCCCTAGCAGCCAGTTTATCTCCATAGGTCAAAATGCTGGTTTTTGCTTTCTAAAGCGCTAAATAGCTGCAATCTGGGGCATTTTAGAAGGAATACCAATATGAAGAATGTGCTGAGCCACCCCCCTTAGAAATGAAAGGGATACTTAGTCAAGACAAGGTCTTTTTTATTGCAGCTCCCAGACTTCAGAATTCCATCTCTATAGCTGATGGTGCCTATATTTCAATGCAAATTTAACACTCCTATGTTCTCCCAAGCCTTTGGTGCACCATGATTAAGATGTGAAATGTAGAGTTTTGTGCCACAGGTATTAGCAGCATTTCTGGTTTTACATTTTAATAGCTTACATGTTGCTTTGCTAAAGTTCTGTGTTTTTATTTTGGATTATTTTATTTTTAAGTTGTACATCACTTTAAAGATTGTGACACTTTAAAGATTGTGACAGAGCTGAAAGGTGATATATATGGTTACAGTACCATCTGAACACCTATTTTCTCAGATTCATTATTAAACTGCAGCCCTCTTCAGGTATTCAAACTCAGTAATGTTAAAAGGACATAGAAAGGGAGGGCATACAAACAAGCCCCACCTCTCCACCGTCCCTCAGCACACCACCTCCTTTCAAAGCTTGGTGTGTTGAACATGCAAGTCTGAAGGGGGCTTCTATGTGTGCCCCACCTGTAGGACTGGAAACCCTGTTTCTAATTAAGTAATTAATTAATTATACTGTGCAGAGAGTTCCAAGTATGCTCACAGGACTGCATGCAAAAGCCCCTTCAGACCAAAGGGAAGCATTTCACTTTCACTTTCACCTATATTTCACTTTCACTTTCACCTATAGCCACATCAGAACTGAGCACCAGGATGTGTAGAATGTGTCAGGAAAGTTTCAGCTCGGGGTCCCTTCCAACTCTACAATTCTATGAAAAACAAAGCCAATATCCACAGCAGCCTCTCTCTCTGTTATTCCTACTTAACTATTATTGATAATCCATAGACTACAGAAAAGTGATTTCTTTAGTCGTGTGTCAGAGGTTCTTGCGGCTACTCTTGAGTAACGACGCTCCACGCCTCTCTGTCTTTAAGGTTACAGGTAGGTAGCCATGTTGGTCTGACGCAGTCAAAACAAAATTAAAAAATCCTTCCAGTAGCACCTTAGAGACCAACTAAGTTTGTCATAGGTATGAGCTTTCGTGTGCATGCACACTTATCTAAAGAAGTGTGCATGCACACAAAAGCTCATACCTATGACAAACTTAGTTGGTCTCTAAGGTGCTACTGGAAGGATTTTTTATTTTGTTTTGTCTTTAAGGTGTCTTTATTGTGCATCTTATTTACAGTGCAAAGAGTCTGGAAAACATGTCTGCTCAGTCCGAGTCAGAACCTCACAATGGCTTCTTTCTGTTTCGTGCCCAACACAACAGCTTGGGAACCCCAAAGCGCCTCCCTCTCGCCCTACGGGGTGCCGTGCGCCTCAATTCAGGCGTTGGGAGAAGGGCCGTACTTCTGACTGCTCTCCAGTGGCCAATTCCATCATTTCCTCCCCAGCTGCTTCCTTCTCTACTCGGTGTTGAGGCTCTCTCATGCCGTCAGAGCCCCTCCCCTCCTTCTCTACTTCCTGATTCCTATAATCTGATCCGCTACATGACTTGCTGCTCTGCGAAGAACTTGACCTCATGAGGGGGGGGCTGTTCCCTATAAGTCCTCCCCCTTACATCGTGCATCCATTGTAAAGGACAGCATTTAAACTAATCTAACAAAGGCTGTACATTATCTCCCTGCTTGTTTAACTTATATGCAGAATTCATCATGCGAAAGGCTCGACTGGATGAATCCCAAGACGGAATTAAGATTGCCGGAAGAAATATCAACAACCTCAGATATGCAGATGACACAACCTTGATGGCAGAAAGTGAGGAGGAATTAAAGAACCTTTTAATGAGGGTGAAAGAGGAGAGCGCAAAATATGGTCTGAAGCTCAACAAAAAACAAAACAAAACAAAAAAACAAGATCATGGCAACTGGTCCCATCACCTCCTGGCAAATAGAAGGGGAAGAAATGGAGGCAGTGAGAGATTTTACTTTCTTGGGTTCCATGATCACTGCAGATGGTGACAGCAGTCACGAAATTAAAAGACGCCTGCTTCTTGCAAGAAAAGCAATGACAAACCTAGACAGCATCTTAAAAAGCAGAGACATCAGCTTGCCGACAAAGGTCCGTATAGTTAAAGCTATGGTTTTCCCAGTAGTGATGTATGGAAGTGAGAGCTGGACTATAAAGAAGGCTGATCACCGAATAATTGATGCTTTGGAATTATGGTGTGGAGGAGACTCTTGAGAGTCCCATGGACTGCAAGAAGATCAAACCTATCCATTCTTAAAGAAATCAGCCCTGAGTGCTCACTGGAAGGACAGATCCTGAAGCTGAGGCTCCAATACTTTGGCCACCTCATGAGAAAAGAAGACTCCCTGGAAAAGACCCTGATGATGGGAAAGATGGAGGGCACAAGGAGAAGGGGACGACAGAGGACGAGATGGTTGGACAGTGTTCTCGAAGCTACCAATATGAGTTTGACCAAACTTTGGGAGGCAGTGGAAGACAGGAGTGCCTGGTGTGCCGGTCTATGGGGTCACAAAGAGTCAGACACAACTAAACAACAACAACAACAACAGCAAAGCTTTCCAGAACTAACGGCAATGGGAGTAGAACAAGCTGGAAAGGCTCTATCCATTGCACCATGTTGTCTTAGATCTTTGATACCTCACCTACATATTCTTAATTCTATTCTTACTAGACCTATATTTGAATTGAAACTGTTCTGTTTTCGGGTTGCGCTGTGGTCTAAACCACAGAGCCTAGGGCTTGACGATCAGAAGGTCGGCGGTTCGAATCCCTATGACGGGATGAGCTCCCGTTGCTTGGTCCCAGCTCCTGCCCACCTAGCAGTTCCAAAGCACATCAAGTGCAAGTAGGTAAATAGGTACTGCTCCGGCGGGAAGGTAAACGGCGTTTCCATGCACTGCTCTGGCTCGCCAAAAGTGGCTTAGTCATGCGAGATGAGCGTGCAACCCCAGAGTCGTCCACGACTGGACCTAACGGTCAGGGGTACCTTTACCTTTTTAAGATTAGATACCATCTTGTGTTTGTAACACAATAGCATAGGAGAAAAGAGTTAACTCTGCTCTTTGTTATACAAACTTGATCTGATTTGGGCACCCAAAATTGTTTTCAAGCTTTAAGAAACCCATAGGAAATCTGGTCACAAATATCCTACAGTCTTGATTAGTTTGGCCCAAATTTACCCCAAGATCACAAAGTGAGTTTCATAGTTAAATCAAGGATTTAACTACGCTCCTATCATACTTGCTTTCAGATTATCCTACGCTCCTACGCTCCTAACATACTTGCTTTCAGATTATTTTGTTTAAATCCTATTTTGTTGACAAACTGAGCGTACTGATGTCCTTACCAAGGGATGAGTTCCCCCCTGCTATTTTAAAATTTCAGAGATTAAGAATTAAGATTAAGAAACACTTGTATGAAGTTGCGAAAAATGCTACTGAACACACTTCCTTCTGAGCGATCACCCGTTCATGGAAAAAAATCCAATGTGTTGCAGAAGGCCATGCATTTTTCATTGAAATCAAAGACAATTACAACTGATGAGGTTATTAAGTATTTATGTGGAAGTTGAAAGGTAATAAAAGGGTATGGGACTTGTGTGTATTCAATACACACCAAGCACTCACACAAGCAATATCATATGGCTAAGTCTTCCATCACTGAGTACAGTGGTACCTCGGGTTACAGATGCTTCAGGTTACAAACTCCGCTAACCCAGAAATAGTAGCTCAGGTTAAGAACTTTGCTTCAGGATGAGAACAGAAATCGTGCTCTGGCGGCGCGGCAGCAGCAGGAGGCGCCATTAGCTAAAGTTGTGCTTCAGGTTAAGAACAGTTTCAGGTTAAGAACGGACCTCCGGAACCAAGTTCTTAACCAGAGGTACCACTGTAATGCTAGAGCCAAGGACAGATGTGTTCATCTGGAATTAATAACCCCTTTGAGCTTCCAGCATACGTAGAATCAGTGTCTGAATGGCTACAGACACCTATGAATTGGTAAATTATTATTATTATTATTATTATTATTATTATTATTATTATTACTATTATTATTAATTTATACCCCACCCATCTGGCCGGGTTCCCCCAGCCACTCTGGGCGGCTTCCAACAAAACATTAAAATACAGAACAGTTCACCTTCATCCAACTTTATAGGTTTTCAAAATACTAAAGCACTAGTGTTTATGTTTCTAAAAATTCCTCAGTTGAAGGAAGTACAGTTAAACAGTTAACACCAGTGGTTTTCTCACTGTTTCCCAGGACTCCTCAATACAGGGCACCTTAGTGAGAAGATCAACCATTAAAACGCTGGCACTGAAAGACAGCCTATCTTCTCCTTCAATGTACTGCAGGAAAGAGTGTTGGGGTGTCTGACAGGAGACACTCTGTTCATGTAAAGTGACAGGACTTCCAGAGGCCAAGCCCCATATCAACTAAGTGTCACAACACACTGGGGCTCCATTAATATGCTGTTATTCATTCCCTCAGCTCACTGTCCTCATCCCCATATCTCATTCTCCCTTTCGCTGAAGCACTACTGAGGGAAGAGGTGGGTCATTGGAGAGGAGATATACCTGGGCAAGAAACAGAATCAAGAGTCTTCCTACCTCAGCTTTTCCATAGTGCCCTAAACAGATTAAAATGTATTTAGTGCCTGTGTAGCACTAAGGACATCATAGTGCAGATGTCCCTCCACTCATTTTCATGAATGCTATAGACCTGTTCAGGCATCAATGCTACTTTTGTTTGTCAAAATGGAAGCAGGGAGTGGGGATCCACCAAGAGCTCCACTTTACCTTTGCACAAAGAGCACACCTGCCTGTTAGGATGGAAACTTTTGTGTGTGCAGCTGTGCATGCTCAGGTTCCCACACAACCCATGACTCAGCGTAATTGGGCTTTCCAGGATGTGAGGAAACCTTTGAAGGCTCCATCTGACAGGTGGTCCCATTCTGTGCACAAAGACTAAGGGTGGGGCTGCTTGGGATGAGTCCACTCCCAAGTCGACAAACACCGGAACATAAATGTCCCTAACAGCCATCATTTCATGTGACAATCTAGGTAAGCAAATAGTCTGTTGAAACAGCCATAATTTTTCCTTAGTGCTCTAAGCACTCCACACTGATTTCCATAGTAATCCCGTAGACCACCAAGGCCCAAGATGTTGGCTCACTCATGGTCAATGTACAACACTAAGCTAGAGCTACTGCTTTACCACTTACCTCAGATCTGTGCATATCAGACAGAAAGAAGCGCAACAATTCCTGATAGCAGACACTGGCAGGAAGCCCCACTGCAGGCAGGGTCATTAGTCTGTCACCCTCCAGATATTGCTGGACTCACCAGCCCCAGCCAGTGTAGCCAATGGCCAGGGATGATGAAAGCTGATGTCCAGCTGAGGGTCACAGATGAGCCACTAAAAGAAAACTGCCTTATACTGAGTCAGTCCATTTGTCCATCGGCCTCAGTATTGTCTGGCAGGGGCTCCAGGGTTTCAGGCAAGAGTCTTCCCCAGCCCTCCCTGGACATACTGGGGACTGAACCTGGGATTTCCTGCATGAAAAGCAAATGCTCTACAACTGAGCAGCTGCCCTTTCTTGCCCCAGTTGCAATTCTGGTGCATTTAACATGTACTAATCTGTGCACATAAAAAAAGGTGGCGCTGTGGGTTAAACCACAGAGCCTAGGGCTTGCTGATCAGAAGGTCAGCGGTTCGAATCCCTGTGACGGGGTGAGCTCCCATTGCTCAGTCCCAGCTCCTGCCAACCTAGCAGTTCAAAAGCACGTCAAAATGCAAGTAGATAAATAGGAACCGCTACAGCGGGAAGGTAAATGGCGTTTCCGTGTGCTGCTCTGGTTTGCCAGAAGTGGCTTTGTCATGCTGGCCACATGACCTGGAAGCTATATGCCGGCTCCCTCGGCCAATAATGCGAGATGAGCGCGCAACCCCAGAGTCGGTCACGACTGGACCTAACGGTCAGGGGTCCCTTTACCTTTACCTTTAATCTGTGCACATAAAAACAGGACCTGTAAGATGGAACTTTGCTCAATGTTTGAAAAAAATGGAAAGTTTTTCACTGAGTATTCATTAACATACCATCTGTGAAAAACAATACCATTTCTCCGAAAATAAGACGTAGCCATAAAATAAGCCATAGCAGGATTTTTAAGCATTCAAGGAATATAAACCATACCCCGAAAATAAGACATAGTGATAGGCAGTTTAACCTTGTAGGTTAAACTGTACCATACTTAATTAAAAAATAAGACATCCCCTGAAAATAAGCCATAGTGTTGTTGTTGTTTTGAGGAAAAATAAATATAAGGCGGTGTCTTATTTTTGGAGAAACATGGTAGCTTTGACCCAACACACAAGCACATTAGTACAGGTGTTCAATAATTTCTCTCTACCATCAATGTAAATAAGCCATATTATTTGTGAACAACATCTAATCAAACAAATGCTACACATTTTAAGTCAAGCTTGGCTGTCACAAATGTCATGCATCAATTCTTACCCATGATTCATGGAATAAAACTGTCAGAAGGTATACTCCATAGTCATAATTTTGTCTTCTTAAAGGACACCTGAAAGATATGAAAAACTAAGTCTATGGTATCATCTCTCCAATATTTAACCATTTAAAACTTACATTTTTTACATATAAATAAATGGAAACTATAGAATGAATAGTTTGAAGAACTATTCATTAACTGCCTCCAATGAATAAGAGATTTAACAATAAAAACACATATAAAAACATTAAAACAATGTAATATAGAAAAACAATTTCAAATCTAAAACAGATATAGGCTAGGATAACCTTCACTGAAAATATTCACTTTGAAAGGAGGTGGTCTCCAGTAGGTGCCCAAAAGACAACAGAGGTGGTGCCTATCTCATGTGTAACGGGAGGAAGTTCCAAAGGGGAGCTGCTGCCACGCTAAAGGCCACGCTCCTACTGCAAGCAGAACAGACCTCTTAATGAGAACATATCCACAGGAGGCCCTCTCCTGAATAGCACAGGGACCAGAGGAGAAACATAAGAAGCAAGACAAACAACTGCACTTTAGTTCACTCACAAGCTTCCAAAATGTGTTGACCTTTTTTGGACACAAACTTATTTTAATCATATTGATTTATTTGTATTTTGAAGCAGGAAATGGGAGAAATGAGGTCTAACAAAGATAGCTAAAGCCTTTGCCAGATTAGAGTAGAAGAGTCATTATAACCAAGGATCTTTGTAATATGGCACAATATTTTTGAGTCCTTGTAGGAGTTAAGTAGGACAGGAATGGATATTAGCAGCTAGGGTCCTGACTATCTTACATATGACCCACATTAGACAATTTTCTCATGTTACGATACCTGTCTGTTGTGATGGTAAGGGTATCTGTGGCCTTGCAGTACCTCTCTCCTACAAGTTTAATGAGCTTCTTCTTTGCATGATCATCCAAGTTAAGGCTTGAAAGCTTTACCTGGAGAGAAATCAGTCTCTTAGCAAGTTCAATGCTCAGGGTAGAAAAAAAGGTCAATGAGTTATTGCATTAAAGCACATAAAACATGTTGTCACTGCATTCAGTTTTGCAGGTCGCAAATACGAGGGCCGAATATGAGCCCCAAGCTCAAACAGGTGACTTCATGCAAACCACACACACACCATAGCTGCCAAGTTATCCCTTTTTTAAAGGGATTTTCCCTTATGCTGAATAGGCTTCCTCACGAGATAAGGGAAAACTTGGCAGCTATGACACACACACACACACACAAATACATCACAGGTGTCTTTTAGATTCAAGTCCTCAAAAGTTGAGCACAGAACCAGGAGACTGACATACGTTTAACTTCATCATTTCTTCTGATTTTGCTAGTGTTGGCACTATGCACAAGGCTATGCACAGCATTAACACCTTGACCCTAGTCACTGGAAACCTTATTCAGGCATCTCCATATATTTTACAGCACATTATTACAGCCATTGCTTTCCTTTTTTAAAATCAAAGTTGAGACTATGCTGACATGCAGTACCCCAGCATGATCCTTATAAATCCTTAGAAATAAGCTATGGGAAAATTTGGATCTAATTCTACTATTTCTCAATCAGCAGAAACAAGGCCAGTAAAGAATCTTAATGGAAAAAGCAAAGATTATATTTATTTAAGGGTTGAAAAACCAAGGGAGGAAAGTCTCAGAAAGAGCACTAAGAGGCTTTTAAAAAGCCAAGTGCTAGAAAGAAAATCCTAACTGAAGAATAAATAAAGGACAAATTAAATTTTGTGACTCAAACCAGACTTGAGCTGCTCAGTGTAAGAACTATCTTCAAGCAAAGGATTAAGAACATGTTAAACTAACAAAAGCTCAAAGTAGTGCTCAGGTGCAATATTAGTTTGCTATATTGTGTTAAGACTTAAGAAACTTGCTACACAGTATATTGCATTAAGGCAGAAGAATTCAGAACACTACCACTTCAAACAGTAAGTATGAGCTAGGGAAAATAATACAGTATCTTTGAAAATTTCCCTAGATAAAAAGTTCCCTGAATGTAGCAAACTACTACATCAGGAAGACACATTACCCCGGCCTTCTCCCAAAGTGCTAGTTTACTACACTCAGGGAACTTTTTATTTCAGGTGCTTTAAAAATGAGGCTCCTTGCCACCTCTGTGGTCTGAAGTAGTACTATTCAGAATTCTACCATTTCGTTAGGTTCCATGCTAAGACTACAAGTCCTGTCTCACGAGTGTGAGTGTCTTTTGAGTGTCAACAGGTGTATGGATAAGAGGATACTAGGAAAAGGTTCAGAAAAGGGCAACCAAAATGATCTATGAAGAAAGGTTGCAGCAACCCAACTCCCTCAAACATTCCTCATAAGGCTTGGATTCCAGACCCTTGAGTTTATTGGTTGCCCTCTTCTGCACATGTTCCAGCTTGTAAATATCATCCTTAAATTGTGGTGCCCAGAACTGGACGCAGGAGTCTAGGTGAGGTCTGACCAAGACAGTATAGAGTGGTACTAACCCTTCCCTTGATCTGGACACTAGATTTCTGTGGATGCAGCCTAGAATAGCATTCACATTTTTGCTGCTGCATCACACTACTGACTCATGTGAAGCTTATGGTCCACCAGGACCCCTAAACCCCTTTCACATATACTGCTAGTTAGCCAAATGTCTTTCATCTTATATTTGTGCATCTGGTACTTCCTGCCTAAGTGCAGAACCTTACATTTGTCCCTATTGAAATTCATTTTGTTGGCCCAGTTTTCCAATCTGTTAAGATCAACTTGAATCCCGATTCTGTCTTCTGTGGCAGTAGCTACAGTTTGGTGTCATCTGCAAATCTGATGAGCCGAAAAGAGCTAGTCACCACTGCCTTAGATTGTCTTGGAAAACTTAAAGGACTGTCTTCTCCCATATGAATGTGTGGGTAAATTAAAGATTTTCTTTGGGCTCTTGCTGCAAGTACACTTGTTCTTTGAAACTTTATGTGTATTTGTGTGTGTAAGAGCATTTTAATAGTGGCACCAAGTCTCTTGAACTTCCTCCTGTTAAGTTAATTCCACCTCTTCCCTGCTGGCGTTTCAGAAAAAGATGCCCCCTGCCTGTTGTTGTTGGTTGTTTTTTTTAGCTGCTCCAGTTTACTTGCCCTTGCTGGGGTTGAATGGAATGGGCCAGTTTACTGACTGATGGTATCATGTGTCTTCTTATTTGGTTATGCATTCATGATTTGAAGATTAGCTATTTTGTAGACCATGTTAAATATTTAAATAAATCGATTTTCTGAACATTTGAAAGTTACAGATTCTGTCATGGCAATGTTGCCACACACTAGATGTACACAGATCCTCCCAGGTCACCAAGGTCTCACTGGAGTGGCAAACACATGGCTGGGAAGCTGAGCCCTATCACTTGAGCCGGGGGGGGGGGGGCACACATAATGGGACAAGCACATCAGAGGGAAGGCTAGAATGTAGCAGCCCAGAATGGGACTCCCAGGCGGAAGGAAACTTCACCACGCAGCAATAGAGAAAAGTAAAGTAATTTGTTTGCTGACAGCAAGCAGTGACTCAGAGGATACTTCCTAAAAACTGAGCCCCAGAGCATCAGTGCTCTGGGTTTATATACCTTTTCCAGACAACATTTGGCATTTCAAATGTAAACCAATAAAGCATGGACACAATAAGCCTCCGTATGTCCTTCATACTGAAGGAAACTTCACCACGCAGCGAGACTAGACACTTTGTTCCATATAAGCTTTTTTTAATGTGCAGGGAGGGGTTTGGTTTTTGTATGGAGGAGCATTCCATCATGCAAATCTCACATGCAATTTGAAATGGTCTAGCCCAGACACAGTTTCATCAGTCCAGCGAGAACTGTGCTGTGGCCCCCATTCAAAACAGTCTCGATACCATCTGCTTTTCACCTTCAAACCTCTCCCTGTCCCATTCCTCCCGACAGATTATGTTGACAAAGGATTAACAGGACACCACCAGAAGACAGGATTATCAATCATGTCTCATTTGATCATAAGTGCTAGGAAAAGCCATATGGCAGGTTGCTGCATGTTTAATAATCAACATTATATGCAGCCTGTTTCGAAATATACCTCTATAAAAAAGTACATGGTTTTTATACAGTTTGTTAACTGCATAAAGTAAAACATTGGCTTGGACAGTAGGACATGATTTTAACAGTATCTTGTCATACAAATATTGCCATCTACCTTACAAAGTTATTTTAGAGATGACTGAAAATGCAAATGAAATGGCTTTTTTTACAAAAGCAAAATGTGCTCCAAGCTTCTCAAATCCTAGCCTCCACCAACCCTCATTTTCCCTCCTTTAGGTTTTAAGTGGGGAAGGGTCACAGTGCAGTAGCAGAGTGTCTGCCTTGCAAGCTAAAGGTTCCACGTTCAATATCCATAATCTCCAGGCTGGAAACACATCCTGTCTGGAACCTGGAGAACGGCTGCCAGTCAGTGTGAACAATACTGAGCTAGATGGAGCAGTAGTTTGACTCTGGAACACAGGAAGTTGCCTTATACTAAGTGGCTTGGGCAAAGTCATTTCTGCTTATGCAGTATCTTGAATACTGATGGGACAATATTAAATGAATGACCTCACACACAAAAATGGCTGAAAAAAATATGGCCTTATAGATTCATTATCTCTCTCTCCTAATGCTTTGTTCAATATTCAAAATAGGCATCTAACTTGACCATTACTCAAGTAAAGCTTACAGCACTTGAATCAAATACCATCAGATGTTACTGGATTTTGTGCCAAGAAATGAAGCAAATGAATGGTTCTTCATTTCTTAAATTAATTGCTTCATCAGTGCAAACAGTTCTTGTACATTCTCTTTCAGTAACAGCAAGTTTAATTTTTGCCTGCTTTGTAATCAAACCAAATGAACTTGTTTTAAGAGCCCTATGTTAAAAATGAAGTTACTTCTGTAGTTTACTTACTGTTAGGGTCACCACCCTTGCTTTAGGATTGCGAACAGATGGGCCTGCTGAAATGTAATCTACTGTGTCAACTTCAATGGGAAAGTGCTGCATACATTTCTCATCATTATCAACATCAGCTGGCCACTCTGTGCAGAAGTCTGAAAAGTGAGCAGTGGAAGCAAGATCACAGCAATCATTCTGGCAATAGCTACTTTTGGAAAAACGTATTAAGAACTTCATCCCTTTCCAGGTAATTAAAGTGGAATATGATGTGAATATGCCAATCAGAGGCATGACTGTTTACAAATTCCTGGCCCTCACCTCTTTCTTTAATCAAGTTTAAGCCTGCTAGTGTTGCCTTCCACCTATTTTTTTAATCAATGAAAGAGATCTGAAACTTACCTTTAAGAGCAGCACAGTGCTTTCTGATGGCAACTGGTGTCAGATGCAAAAAATTGGGGATCTGAAATAAGATGTAACTCATAGTCTAAATCTAATACATAATGTAAAACATCTAAATGAGGACAAATGATTCATTCAGTATTGCTAAGCAATAAGTGAAATACTTACTAGCCCACTAGAAGCTACCTGACCACCCAAGTGTCATATAGGCATAACTACACTTGCTTTTTACAGCATTATTTTAATAGTACAACAGTTAATTTATATGCAGAAGCAGTTAACACAACTTGCTTTTTCCCCAAGGATTGTGCATTGGTCAGAAGGTATAAAAGTCCAATATGGATATGAAAAAAACCCACAGTATAGCATAGCTTCAGCTGTTTTGAACAGATGGAATAGTTCAACTATAGAAATCTGAGGGCATACCAGTCCAAGACAGAGTATGTATTTGTGGGGTGGCATTGCAGTATCCCCTTGACATTGTTGAATAACAGCTTTATACCAATATTAAAGTAAGCTATTTAATAGGAAATCGAAGGAAAAGAGCAAAGTTTTCTGTTACAAGGCACTTAACATTATGCAACTGGGGCAGGGAATAATCTCTCTTCTGTAAAGGCTCCCAGCCTCAGGAAAAGATATATGGAGTCCATTTCAGTTAAATGCTGTGGAGATTCAAGGATACAGGGACAGGGGAATGTGACTGTTACTTCTGCTCAATCTGTCAGCTTTTGATATCACTGACCATGGCATCCTCCTGATCCTATTCAGTGAGATGGGTTCTGAATGCACCACATTACAGTGCTTTTGTATCTTCAGGGGTGTGTTCAGACAACAGCACTGGATAAGTGCTCCTCAAACCCTAGCAATTGTGCTATGGGATTCCACAGGGTACTGTACTATCCTTTCTACAGTGCAATTTAACATCTATATTGTGGGGTCATTGGGAGTTTAAGAGCAAGGTGTCACCAGTATGCTCTACTTCTCCATAACATATGAACAATGAGAGACTGTGAAAGCTCAGAATTGGGTGTCTGAAAATAGTTGTGGACTGGATGAGGACCACCAAATAGTGCACACATCCTTGGAAGATGGAGGCTCTTTGGGTGGGTTGTTCCTATGTTTGGGAAAGAGGCATGACAGGTTACCTGTTCGGCCTGTTCTGGATGGGGTTGCACTTCCTCTGAAGGAGCACCTGCATAGCTTGGAGGTCCTCCTGGAAACATCTGTCACTAGAGACCCAAGTATCCTCTGTGACTAGGAGTGCCTTTTACCAGTTTCATCTGATCCACCAGGGTCAGTGTTGAATGTCGTGGTCAGTTGGCTGATGGGGACATCTGCTTAAGAAAATGGTTGAAGCATCTGCACTGTCTACCCATCAACTACCGAGACAGGTTCAGGGTCCTTGCATTAACGCACAAGTCTTAAACAACTAAGGTCCAGGGTGTCTCAGGAACTGCTTAAATAGCTGAAACCCCAGTTCAATTACTGACATCATCTGCAGGAACATTGCTGGTCATTCCCCAAGCCGGCAAGACTCATTTGACGACAAGAAACAGACTTCAGTATCATCAGTCAAGTACTATGGTAGGTGCCTTCTGTTTCAACTTTAAAACACCTGCTGAAAACCTTTCTACTTCATCGGGCTAGTGAAGAAGAAGAAGAAGAAGAAGAAGAAGAAAAAGAAGAAGAAGAAGAAGAAGAAGAAGAAGAAGAAGAAGAAGAAGAAGAAGAAGAAGAAGAGTTTGGATTTGATATTCCGCTTTATCAATACCCAAAGGAGTCTCAAAGCGGCTAACATTCTCCTTACCCTTCCTCCCCCACAACAAACACTTTGTGAGGTGAGTGGGGCTGAGAAACTTTAGAGAAGTGTGACTACCCCAAGGTCACCCAGTAGCTGCATGTGGAGGAGCGGAGACGCAAACCCGGTTCACTAGATTATGAGTCTACCACTCTTAACCACTACACCACACTGGCACTCAGTGTGCAGGCAATTAAGAGTACATCCTTCCACAGTAATTAGTTAACTTCTGATATTAACTATTTTATGACTTTCATGGCACGGTTTTACATACAATTGTTTGGAACCGTTCTGAATTGTTTTTTATTAGCAGTATATAAATTTTTTTATATATAAATAACTTGTGATGAAAGCACAAGACTACTATACTGTATATCTGTTTCCTTCAACTACATTCTACACTGGAAAAACCCAGTGTCTTTGAAATAGCAGGATACAACTGTACCTTCAAGAGTTCCAGGTTCCCTTCTTTTACTGGAGGTACACCCCTTTTCACTGGGTAGCCCATTCGAAGAGGAAGGGGCACACAGGAAGGTTTAAAAGCAGCTGCAACAGGATACACACTGGTCCAATCCTGATGAACCTCCATCTTCTCAGTTCTGGGAGCTGCAGTCTAATACAAATTTCAAACGAAAGTAAAGTTTAAAATGTGAGACAATTCTATTTTTTATGAAAAGATATGCTTTAACATTGATCAGTTTTTCGAGACAGATGCTCTCCCCTTATATGAGTCATATAATATGACACATGAGTTTTAGACTCCAACTGGATTAAACCTGGCTCAAATCCCTGTTGAGCCATAAAGGTCAAAGCATTGACTTGGATCAGTTACTAGCTCTCAACCTAACTTATTAGCAAGGACAAAGCAATTCACATAACCAAAAATTCATTTATAGTAATTATTTGGCTGTAGCTGAATAAGAACTGATATAAACTGCTTTCTGGAGGGCCTTTTCTGAAATACCTAATGACTTACCGGTAATTTTGTAATTGTGGTATATCACATGTAACTAACACTTAAAAGTGCTTGCTTAGTAGGTGGGAGCCTACAATAAGCACAATACTACATATTTAAACCTGCGCTTGTGAGAATCCTAGTTCTTTCATAGAGTTTTAATTTCAGGGTTACATCTTTGGAAGAAATGACAGTTGTCAGTATGCTGAAACAGATTAAGATCCCATAGGCTTAAAATGTAATCCACATGAATCCTGAGTTTCTTACCTCTCTCCAGTATTTGTCATTTTGTGAGGTCCTTCCTCTTTGTACCAAGGCACCTATTAATATTTCAGAAAAAATATCTTATTTTATTTAACATTACTGCATATGTGCAAATACTATTATTCAAATAACAAGCTGGAAGAAAGAATCTTAAAGTTTAGTTAATACTTAAACCAGCAGCATAAAAAACCCTTCATATCAGATAGGTAGGCACAGCTGTGTTGTGGCATAATGCTAACATAATCAGTTTATTGTCAGATACAGAGAACCATAAATGAAAGAATTATTATTATTATTATTATTATTATTATTATTATTATTATTATTATTATTACCCCGCCCATCTGGCCGGGTTTCCCCCACCACTCTGGGCGGCTTCCAACAAATAGCCTGGCGAGACAGTCTGCGTGCAGGTAGGGTCTCAGCCTGCGTACCAGATGGAGCTGATAGACAGCCGCCCTGGACACAGAATTAACCTGTGGCTCCATGGACAGCTGTGAGTCCAAATGACTCCCAGGCTGCGCACCTGGTCCTTCAGGGGCACAGTGACCCCATTCAGGACCAGGGAGTCCCCCACACCCACCTGCCCACTGGCCCCCCAAAACAGTACTTTAGTCTTGTCAGGATTCAACTCAATCTGTTAGCCGCCATCCATCCTCCAACCGCCTCCAGGCACTCACACAGGACCTTCACCGCCTTCACTGGTTCTGATTTAAAAGAGATGCATTAGATGCCATTCCCTAGATTGGGCATGCAGTCTCTGTTCTTACTGCTTAATGTGAGGGTACACCCATGGTACACTGGCGTGCTCTGGTCCATGGGTTCACGAAGAGTTGGACACGACTAAATAACACCACCACCACCCAGATCTAAAACACGTAAGCTGTGCCAAGCCTCAGTTCCAAACTCCATTCTGAATACTGAGGCTAATTCCTCTGTAGCAAGGCACAATCTCCAAATGTGAAAGGGACTTTCATCATCACACATCATCTGGATGAAGAAACATGGCTTTCAGGGCAGTTTTAAGAACTGCATCTTTCTTTTCAGATCTTGTGTGTAAAAATCACTCACAAGCTAGGATCAAAACCATGTAAGATAGTGTTAATAAACAAGGATATGATAGATTTAATTTAGTGAAGTCTGCTATAATAGCTTTACCATGGTGACCAAATGAAACCTTCATTTCAAGGCAGCATTCTCTCAGTAGCAATTTCTGAAAGTTGCAACAGGATGCTGAATTTGGAAGGCTCTTATGCCCTTTCACAGGCTTGCCACTTCTTAGTTCTGGTTTTCCTCATGCAACTGCTTGTTCCCATGCTTCTAGTCTTTGTCTAGATCAGGCATCCCCAAACTTGGCCATCCAGATGTTTTGGAACTACAATTCCCACCATCCCTGACCACTGGTCTTGTTAGCTAGGGATGATGGGATTTGTAGTCCCAAAACATCTGAAGGGCCGAGTTTGGGGGTGCCAATATCTAGACATTATACTTCAGCCCTTTCTGCTTAGAATTCTCTCCCACTAGATTCCATCTAGTCTCCTTTAAAGGTATTTTAAAAAGCCTATCCACTAGTGCTGACCCTTCAAGAATCCACATTCCTACCAAGTCTCAATTCCCCTTAGTTCCTATTGCCTCCCCTCTCCCCTTAGCTTTTAGATTTTGAAACAGACAAATAGGGTCCTATAATTTAAAATAAAAAAACTTTATTTAGGAATATAAAAATAATAAATAAATAAAAATATATTTATAAAATATTTTTTTTATTTGTAAAAATGGTCTGCCAGAAGCAGCTTAGTCATGCTGGCCACGTGACCTGGAAGCTGTATGCCGGCTCCCTCGGCCAACAACGCGAGATGAGCACTGCAACCCCAGAGTTGGTCACGACTGGACCTAATGGTCAGGGGTCCCCTTTACCTTTATCTGTTATTTATGTTTACTTATGTTTACTCTGAAATAAATCACATCAATTTCAGTGAAACCTATTCCCTTTTAACTGTGGACAGGTTTTGTTTATTAAATTTCTATACCGCCCTTCATCAGAGGATGACAGAGCAGTTTACAGTATAAAAACACCCAAGTCTAAGGCATGACAACAAAAACAATAGCCACCCACCCACCCCAGTTTCAAAGGGCACAAATTGTTTAATGAGCCCAAGGCCTGGTGATAAAGGAACGTTTTTGCCTGGCGCCTCAAAGTGTATAATGAAGGCGCCAGGCGAACTTCCCTGGGAGAGCATTCCACAGATGGGGAGCCACTGCAGAAAAGACCCGTTCTCGTGTTGCCGCCCTCTGAACTTCTCGAGGCGGCAGGCGAAGAAGGGCCTCCGAAGATGATCTCAGGGTCGGCTCATGAGGGGAGAGGCGGGCCTTTAGGTTCTCGCAGCACCCCGCGCACCACTTCCAGGGAAACTTGCCCCCCTTTTAAAAGTCCTCCTGAAACGCGCCGGATTTGCGCCGCTCACTTGCAAGCGCTCCGGCTGAACCGGGACTGCCCCGCTCCTTCTCCCGCCCCGCCCGGGTTCTCCCTTCGCAGCGCCCAAACAGAAGCGGCACCGGCGGAGCTGCCCCTCGGGGCTTTCCGCCAGGGAGGGAGGGCCTGGCCGTCCGGCCGTACCTTTGCCTCGGCCGCCGGCCGCCGCCCGAGCGGTCGAGTAGCCAGCGGAGTTCCGGCTCCTCCGGAGAAGGCGGCCTCCGAGCAGCAGCAGCAGCGCGCCCGAACCTGAAGCGCCTCCGCAGGCGGCCGCCATTTTCGTACCGGGCGCTGCGCGGAGTCGTGACGTCCATTTCCGGCGCTGGCGCTTCTCCTTCCTGTTCCGGCGGCTCGGGGCCTGGAGCGGCGCATGCGCGTTTGTGGCGTGATGCGGGGCAGGGGGCGGGGCCTGGGCGCTTTTCCCTCCTCGGAGGGTCGCTCCTCCTCCGGACCTGTGAGGCGTCTGTCGTGGTGGTTAGGATTGTAGGTTTTTAATGGTAGATAGCTTTAATTCGTTTAATGGTGGGGTATTTCCTCCCTCATATATTTCTAAAGGGCGGGGTAGGAATAAAATATATTATAATTTTATTGGTGATTTGATTTGTAGAACACCCTTCATCTGGAGATCGCGGGGTGGGGGGGGTGGGGGTGTCACAACATAAAAATACAAAGTGAGGAAACAAAATACATAGCAAAAAACAAACCCCGATCCCTGCCTCCCTCCTTCTTCCCCAGGCCTATTTCGAAGGCCATCGCTGTCCCAGGTAGGAAGCTTTGGGCCTTGCAGGTCACGGCCTGTGCGCGCCTGAGCCTGTGGGCGGGGGGCTGCTCTAGTGCTGCCCACAGGACATCCAGGGAGGGAGCTCCCTCCAAGGGCTGCTCTGGAGGAAGAAGGTGGCCTGGCGCTTCCACCCAAGAGGTTCCAAATAAAAAGGGTGAACAATAAGCAGAGATAAGGTTTGTGCTTGGAAATGCATAATGCACCATCATGCACAGCTATGAGGCAGCTTCTTTTCCCCTGTAACCCCTCTGCCCAACAGTTTCCCCCTAGCCCTGTTCAGAGACCAGGCTTTGAGGAATGGTGGGGTCAGACGCGTAGGAAGCCGCTCCACCACCTGGAGCAGCAAACCTGACGTGCACCTAGGGGCGAGGCGTTGCTACGTAGCGTCGCGCGCTGCGTAGTGGGTTGCTGGCTGCAGCAGATCCCAGCACCGTCTGTATGGCGTTGGAGCGCCGGCACCGGCAAACCATGATCAAGCTGCGGAGCGAGGTTTTTTACTGCGCAGCTTGGGAGGCGCTGTTGCCCTGCTGCCCGGTATAAAGCCTTGCTCCTGCTCAGCACATGCTTTGCTTCTTCCTGCTCAGACGGGCAGAGGCGAGGGGCAGGCGCCTGAGCAGGAAGAAGCAAAGTGCGCGCCGAGCAGGAGCGAGGCTTTTTACCGGGCGTCGGGGCTCGACGGCTTGGGAGTCGCGGCGGGAGGGGCGCCAAGTGTCACCCCCCTGCAGGGTGGCACCCGGGGTGGCCCGCCCCCATCGCACCCCCTTGCCATGCGTCTGTGTGGATAGCACAGGGAGGAAGAATTCCACACTGCCATATACTTGCCATTTCTCTGTTGCAAATCCCTCAGCTTTGTACCAAATATGAGATCAAAAAACCTCATTTCTCACTGGATGTCAAATTCTGGCTTCAGCTTATGCACATATTTGTGTTTAAACCAGGCTCACTGATGCACTGAAAAGACCACGCAGCATGTTTGTGGTACCTACTGAAAATACAAGAGAGAACCAGAAATCCCTTCTAAAGTTTAGAAATTTTAGTTCACTGTACTAGTACTTATTCACTAAGAAAACCCAAACAGCAAATATTAGCAGACCACAAGCTGCAGTTTCAGAGTTTAGCAAAGTAGGCTTATATCTGTACCTACTGTAACGTGTTAACTTTCTGAGGAGATAAAAAGCTAGGTGTCACCGATCTGTCATCCTTGGGGACCAAATCCTATTCCCACTGGTGCAAGCATGTTTAGGATCCGGGGGCTCTAATTCCATTTGTTGGGTAGGATGTGAGAAAGGACAGTTGTACACATGTAGAATCTGTACTTGTGATTAGGAATGCTGGTGCAAGCAGGATTCTTGAGCACATGTACAATTCCTGCATGCATACATGCTTTGTACAGTCAGGGCCAGCATATGCAATCCCACTCCCCTCTGTGCACTAACTGACCTGCAAAGAAGTTTGTAAGAAGATAGCTTCTATGCTTGCTTCCTGATTAATACTATGCTTCCTAACTTGCACAGGAACAGCTGAAATAGAGGACTGGTTGCTGGCATTTTCAAGAGTCCTCTCTTGTTCTTTGGGGTTGGTCCACATTGGAATTTAGTGTGGGTTAGAATCTGATTGTGCCCCAATTTATATACTGTAGTGTCATCCACACAATGTCACTCTCATCTCATTGTTTTCTACCAGTAAAGTGTTTTTCTTCTTCTGGATTTGAAGATAATCCATAGGGCGGGGGGATGCATGTTCAATAAATTGGCAGTGGACCCTTTGTATAATCCCCCCCCCCCTCGGGTGGAACTGGCTTCTTAACAACTCCTCTTTCCACACCCTCTATTTCTGTCTTCTCATTCGTTTTCTGGCAGCTGTGTATCACTGGCAGTGCAGTAACCCTCACCCCCACTGTTAAACCCTTAGATTTGTGGATAAGATGAAATCTGATCTTACAAACTACCACTACAATCTTTCCCCAAACTTGTGCACACTGCTTGTTTCCTCATTTATGTCATATTGTGTATACTGTACTTCCTGAAATGGAGCAGCAGTGAGTACTTTTTTTAACAGTTAAACCCTCAGATTTGTGCATAAGCAGAAAGCTGAGGCATGACAGCAACACATATTCAATAAATCATACATCCTGGGCAGGACTTTTTTAAAAAAGGGGTGTGCTCACAGGCTGTACGTTACCTGTGCACATGCCCAGTTTGCCTTAGAATCGAGAGAATGATTGGGGTGTTCCAGTGGAATTTAGAAACAACTAGATGTGACATTGCTGGTAGACTGAATGCACTGGGGCGGGGGGAGGATATAAGTCTGAATTTGGACTGAAGGATTCAACTTTAAATGTACACAGATGTGGGTTGCCAAGATCAAATTTGAACCTAAAAACTGCAGATTGCAGTTTCAACCAAGCCTTTTCTTTCATTGCTAATGAAAAGACAATTAAAATTAATAAAAAAAATTCCTCCCAGTAGCACCTTAGAGACCAACTATGTTTGTCATAGGTATGAGCTTTCGTGTGCATGCACACTTCTTCAGATAAGTGTGCATGCACACAAAAGCTCATACCTATGACAAACTTAGTTGGTCTCTAAGGTGCTACTGGAAGGAATTTTTTTATTTTTTGTTTCGACTACATCAGACCAACATGGCTACCTACCTGTAACAATTAAAATTAAATTTAACTAGAAATTATAGTTTTAATTTTGCCATTATTAGTATGCCATCAATGCTAGATACATTTTAAGAAAACATGCAAGTAACATGTTAGTGTTTCAGCAACAGTTACAGTATATTGTCAGTCATGTCACTGAAAGGAAGAGGTTTCTGTATAAATTGAAAATATAGTCTGAGTTGTCAAACCTGAACTTTGGAGGTCCTACCCTGTTTTCTCTTAATAGTGTTTTACTGCATACACACCAGACATTAAAAACCCATTTCTGCCGCTCCAAAAAGGTCTCCAGAGCTCACTTTTAAGGGTTGCTGGAACTGCACCTTTGTAAGGGGTAAACTACAGTTCCCAGCATTCTTTGGAGCGGGGGTGCTTTAAATGTACGGTGTGTATTTTCAAAGCATTTTAATAAAAGCTCACATTTAACACTTGTGTGGTGTAGTGCAGGGGTCACCCATATGCTGCCCACCAGATACTGGGACACCCATCATGGCTAATGGTCGGGTGATGGAGTCCCAACAACACCTGGAAGGCTACTCTGCATGTACTGGTTAGAATTTCAGACTATGGCTAGGGAGTCCTAGGTTCAAATCTACATTCACTGAACCATGGAATTTACAAAGTGACTTTGAGACCATACACTATAGCCCAGTGCACATACACGCTGCATGAAGAGACAGGAATGGCTGCCCAATGCCCACCTAAGGTCCACACTTTGGGCGTGAAGGAAAGCCTGCAGGTGTAGACCTCCACTAGCGTAGGCTTTTCCTGTGCTCAGTAACTCTGTAAAATCAGTCTTGAAGAACACATGGAACATTTTTCTTTTTCTTTTTGCATTTACGGCCTACCTTTTCCTCTAAGGAGCTCAAGGAAGCGCACATGGTTCTCCCTCTCTTCCTTTAATCCCCACAACAACCCAGGTTAGGCTGAGAGGCAGCAACTGGCCCAGGGTCACCCAGTATAGTATAGTATAGTATAGTATAGTATAGTATAGTATAGTATAGTATAGTATAGTAATATAGTACAGTTGTACCTTGGTTCTTGAACGCCTTGCTACTTGTACGTATGATTCTAGAAGGTAGTGGCTCAGGAGCAGAGCACTGCATGCAAAAGGTCTGAGGCTGGATCCCTGGCATCTTGAGGGATAGTTAGAAGACTCCGTCTGAAATCCTGGAGAGCCATTGCTAATGTAGAAAATACTGAACTGGGTGGACCGATGGTCTGACAGGATAAGGCAGGCTTTTATGTTCCTAACTCTTTAACTGGACAATAGCCTAATCTCAATGTGAGGTAAACACACACAATTTGGCCTTTAAATTGGTTTTTGAAGCAGATGTGACTTCCTTTTGAACTCATCTGAATAGCAGACATTTCTTATACAATATGTCTACTGAAACAATAATTTCACTTTGATCAGCCACTGAAAATGTGCTTATAGTTGTACAACTTTTGACAATATTTTGTTACCTCCACATTATCAATGGGGTGGATCCTTTTCCAGTGCACTACTAATGATTGAAGCAAACCTAATAATACAATGCTAGGACACTTAATATAATTGAAGCAAGGAATCAAGTAACAGTTGAAGCTCAGTGTACAAGAATTTATATTGTCTCATTATTTGAAAGCTTTCTGCTGCAGCTATCTGATACCTCTTCAATAAGAATAGGCCTAATATTGCAAGCAGTAATTCTTGCCGCCTTTTGTTTAGCTCAATGGAGAACGCTGCGTATTACAAGTGTACAGTGTCTTCAATACACCAACTTATTCATTATTTCCAGTCATTTATATTGATAGAATGTTGAAATATGGATTCTGTAACTTACTGCATTGGAGGTTTTTTTAAAACTTGCTTTAGTCATGTTTTAGTTTTAAATTACCAACCTGTCCCATTTGGAGAATATGTAGGTGAATAAACTTTAAAACTGGGAGACAATAAGATATTGTGAGCATATCATATAATCTTAAACCTAGTTACTATAAGTGAGGCCATTGGATTTGGGTTCATGAGAGAAGACATGAGAGACCTTAAAAGTTATATTCCACTGACTACATTTTTATTTCTTTAATAAAAAAATGTATAATGCTTAGTTAACAGTAAACCTCAAAGTGCGTTACAAAAAAAGTTAATTAAAACACTCAACTAAAGCAAACATTAAAAACAAACTTACATATTTTTTCAAATTAAATATACATAAACCAGGGATTTAGAAACATTAATATATAATAAAATTAAATGTTCAAAGTCACATGCCTGGATATGCTTGCTGAAACAAAAATGGTTTTAGCAGGTGCTGCAAACAACAGCAAAGGGACTGCACCACATTTATGAGCAGAGAGTTCCCAAGAGCAGATGCTGTGAAGTTTCAATTGGTTGCAAGCATGGAACAAACTCTATACTGTACAGTACTTGTAACAGTGACAGTGATCCAGTGGGCACATATCGGGTAAGGCTATCCTTCAAGCCAAGTGGTTCCAAGCTAGTGTGAGTTTTATATGCTAATAGTAACACGTTGAATTTGGTCAAGTGCAGTCAGTGCAGATCTCCAAGCAGAGTTGTAATATGTTGACAGGGTCTCTGTGGCAACCATGTTGCAGCATTCTGCACTTGCTGTAGTTTTCAGACCAAGCACAACACACACAGAGTGTGGCGTGGCAAGTTACCAATGCCTGGACTATGAGGGTCAATCTCTCCTGATTCTTGAACAGCTCTAGCTAGCCCACCAGCCAGGAATGATGAAAGGAGCTCCTTACGGCCAATGCCACCTGGGTCTCCCATGACAAAGCTGGGTGCAGAAGCACTCGCAGGTGTGAACTAGGCAGCCCATTCCATGCTGAATTGATTTGCTGCAAATATCATTAAAGGCCAGTACCTGGAGGAAGGTCTTCATGAGGAAAGCCAGCTGCTTTGGTGTCCATGCTATTAAAATATTGATGCAAAGCTCAACTAAACTGAATGTAAGGATCCCACGCCTCACACTGATACACCAAGCGGGTGGGGGACATGCCTTAAAATACGACAGCTGCAAATACTTCATGTCTATTCTTCCTCCACTGAATATAGGGTATTGGCTAAATAAATCACTCGTCCATCAGCTTCTGGCAGCAATATCCAGAATGAGAGTCTTGTGGCATCTTTGTGACTCACTGTAGATTTTCCTTGGATCCCTCCCCCTTGCAGAGAACACAGAGTGTACATGCACTGTGCAGTATTTACGCTGTGGAAAAAGGATGCACAATTGGCTGTAAA
Source organism: Zootoca vivipara (assembly GCF_963506605.1). Lineage (NCBI taxonomy): Eukaryota > Metazoa > Chordata > Lepidosauria > Squamata > Lacertidae > Zootoca > Zootoca vivipara. The sequence goes on along the minus strand of NC_083280.1, from coordinate 94,715,132 downwards.
CCCCGCATGGATGTAAAACTATCTTGTGAACACTGTAGGCATTTGACTCTTAACAGTTGCTGCTGGTCAAGCACTCAATAACCACGACTCCTTTCAGGAAGAGAGCTTGACTTGCATTAAAAAACTGCAATTGCTGCACAGAGGCTTCCACAACAACCAACAGAGGGTTAGCAAATACTGCTTCATTGACTACAATCCCTTCTCCAAAAGGAAGGTCCCTAATGCAGACAGCAGAGGCATAATCTGTGGGAGAGGGAGGCTGATCACTGATGCACTGAAGTGATGTATGTATGTCACTCATTCATTCATTCACCAGCATCTTCTGAAGACCTTTGCAGCTGCAGGGACTTGGCTCTACATAAAGGGCATGTGGGCACCAGGCCTGCTAGGAGGCCATGGAGGTGTGGCCAAGTTCTGTTTTTATCCCTCTTGGGCTCCTTGTGTTGAGGGCATCTCCTTCTCTATGACAATTCCCCTTACAACTTCCATCCTGAGCCAGCCAGGACTGCAGAAGCCATGACACCCCTTTTGACAGTCCTGGGTCTCTCTGGGTCAACATGGTCAAACACGGAGTAATCTGGAGCTATCTCAACCCGATCCAGCTAAATCCCAGATGGACTTGAATCAAGGTGATTCAGTTCAGGATCCAATATTTGTCCATGTCTGATACACAGCCTTAATAACACCCACACCCACACACTCCTTTCCAAACTTCTCAGATGTTATTTCTGCTTCAAACCTTTAGCCTTTGAGTTCCCTCACAATCAGCTGTAGTTGCTCAGGACAACTTGCATAACTGGGATTAACCCTTGTCAGTCCCCTCCTTCCAACTCAAAACAGGAAGTCTCTTTATGCCTAGCATAGACAGTATGTATCAGGGGTGAGAGTGCCAAGAAAAACACAATTCCCATCAAGTATCTGCACCAACAAGTTTCCAGGCTCATAACATCCATTGCTATATAAAAAAAATTACATGTCCTAGAATAGAGGTTCCCAAATTTATTTGGCCTACTGACCCCTTTTCAGAAAAAAACAACTTACCACCCCCTTTAAGTCAACAAACAGAAAGATACAGTGACAAATTTGCACGCTTTTATGCACCTACGGTATATTTCTACCTACGTCTTGTTTCATTCTAAAGAAAGATGTCATAAATAAGACACCTTGAAGCTTGAACTCTTATGTTACATTGGTAAGTGTCATTACACAACAGATGAAACAGGTACAGTTTTTTTTAAAAAAATCTTTTTTCTTTATGTTTTCACTGGCCACTTATTTTTATTCAGCCCCCCCCCCCATTGCACCCGAGGCTACTATGCCACCCCTGGATTCTTCCAGCACCCCCAGGGGGCAGCATCGCCCACTTTGGGAAACATTGGGCTAGAATATATTTGAAGAGGGCTTCCCTCTCTTCTCAGCGTATGAAGCTTTTTAATTTTATCAGCTATGAAACACATTTAAATAATGATGATTATTTAACTTCTCCCAATTACCCCAAGCCTTATCCATAAAAGAAAACAAAAAATGCTAAACGAAAACGACAGGAGACTTGCTCACACAAAAGGCAAGTCAGTGAAAGAAAAGACAGGCAAGCAGAACGGCTGGCCAGTCTAGCCCCCTTGCTGTAGGGCCTGATGCTAAAAGTGGCCCTCAAGGAAACAACTCTTCGCACGCTCAGAAAACACAATATAGCCTAATTTTCTTCTGTGGCTGTATGCTACCTTAACTCCTGTGTCCTGATTGGCTGGTTTGCCATCAGGAGAAGATGAGAGAGTGGAGGTCCAAGGTATCCAAGGCCCTAGAAAAATGCAAAAAATGTTCATGTGATTTTCATGCCTGGAGATGGATGGAAGAAATCTCGGGGCCACAGCAATATAGTTTGCTTGAGTGGTGTAAGAGCTAATTGCCCAGAGAATGGGAGAGTGACAGAAATATTTCCAGCAGTCTCTCTATGTTCAAATTGAAGGCTAAGAACGTGTGTGGGACAGGAACGTGTTTCGTGTTCAAATTTCGGAGAAAACTTAAAATAATTGCTTGAGGTTTCACTTGGCAGGCAGGGACCCAGGTTGCCCTATTAGAGCAGCTTCCACTGAGCACAGGACTTACTTTTTAAAAAAGCAAAGTGAAAAATATCAAATTTCAGAATAAATTTCAACCCGACAATTTATTAATGTATTGATTTTTATTAATAATGTTTATAGTATAATTATAAATCACAATGTGGGCATGTGGAAAGGAATGAGATCCAACTTGGGGAACTGGTAGCATTTGACTTGCAGGAAACAACAGCCCTTCAAGGCCTGTTTTTATGGATGAGGTACACATCTTAATCAGGTGGTCTACCTAGTTGAATTATTTCAATTTAAAAATGCAGTGGCAAATTACCTATAGGCTGGAAACTCAGCCATTCCTCATTTTGGTTCATTAAAAGATAACAAGAAAGAGCCCCAGATGACAGATTGGTCAGCTTCATGGGCATGGCTGTTAATACAGATATTGTTGCATTCAGCTAACATTTGTTCACTGTAGACCTTGAGGAATTAATTCCAATGGGTCTGCTCTGAGGAAAAGTTAGCTGAGTGCAACTCATAGCCAGAATCTCTTCACTCAGATCCACAGGAACAGCTGAGATTTAAGAAATGGGCAAAGATCAGTGTTTTTGTTTCGTGCCATTTCACCTCAAAATATGCAACTGCTTTCTGCATTGTTCATTATGTGGCATTTGTAGATTTCTCAGTGGTCATAGATTTCACATAATTTAACCATACAGTTAAAAATGTTTCATTCAGTATACTGGTAGGTGGTATTAAATTTCACGTTCAGTATGACAGATGCCTTATTAAAGCCCCCCGTAACTGGAATTTTGTTGCCAATTCTAAGCTCTTATGAGATCATAAAAATTAGGTGTTGGTAACTAGACAGTTATCTTAATACCCAGTACCTGAAATTTCCCAAACATATGCTTTTATAACGCTGTGAAAATCATAGAATCATGGAGTTGGAAGAGACCACAAGGGCCATCCAGTCCAACCCCCTTCCAAGAAGGAAACACCATCAAAGCATTCCTGACAGATGGCTGTCAAGCTTCTGCTTAAACACCGCCAAAAAAGGAGACTCCACCACACTCCTTGGCAGCAAATTCCACTGCCGAATAGCTCTTACTGTCAGGAAGTTCTTCCTAATGTTTAGGTGGAATATTCTTTCTTGTAGTTTGAATCCATTGCTCCGTGTTTCCTCAAAAAACAAACAAACAAACAAACACAGACTATGGCTTATCTTCAGGGGATGTCTTGTTTTTTTTCCTCCTGCCGCGGCCGGCATTGCTGCTGCGCCTATCACTATGTCTTATTTTCGGGGTATGGCTTATATTCCTTGAGTACTTAAAAATCCTTCTATGGCTTATTTTATGACTACGTTTTAAAATAGGGGAAACAGGGTATATATACCTTGAGGAAATCTGGATTAGAGTCCTTTAAGGTGGTTGAAACCTGTTTTTGTATGCCTACATTGCAGAAAACCTCCCAAACTGCAAGAAATTGGGTTTCAGTGTCCCCATAGCAAATTTCACACCTTTGTGCAGATAGAACTAAATTGAATGGGGCAATCTGCACATTTACTCAGAAGGAATTCCAGGTGTGTTAAATGGGGCATAGGATCACAACCTTACTGGTGCAGGACAACTGGTATAAAGTCTTGTCTATACTTCATACAACGCTTCATGGCTGTGCTCTGCTGTTTGGATGCAGTTTCAGGAACAGGCCCCCAGCCCCATCTTTAAAGATGTATATCTTAGAAGTCTGTTGAAAGATGAAAATAGTTGCTGTAGGTGTGTCTGAGAGTTTGCACATGCCCAATTTTAATTTTACTCATTCTTTAAATAGTAGGTCCGTGGCTCAAACAAACCACAATCCCCACCTTGGACAATGCGAAGTCGGAGATTGTGGTTTCTTCCTGTTGAAAGTGGGACGTCTCTGTGTGTTCACAGTAAACCATGAATTGTGGTTTATTGTGATGCGTGAATGCAGCTAGTGTGTTCTGAGAAAGTTTGAGGGTATTTTTTTTAAGCCTTAAAAGTGTGCTTTGTTAAAAAAAGAAAAGAAAAAAGGCAGAAGGTTTTGTACTTACCCCTGCCAGCATGGAGACATTTCCAGTTGGCAGTGTAACTGGCTAGACTTGCTCTTGAATATTCTGAAGGCTTTTCCCCGTGAACAAGACAGTTAGTTCCAATATAGCAGCAGTGGGATGATGTTCAGTCGGTGCAGTTAAGACAAAAGGCATGATGCTGAAATGGTCTTGCATGGGTTTCATCCAATCTTCATAGGCATTTTTAACACCCAAGGCTTCCGCAGATCCTGTCAATCAAACTTTGTCTGAAATTAAGCCAAGTCTGAATTCAGAGGAGATAAGAAAACTATGCTTCATCCATTTGTTCTGAATTTGAAGGGAGGGTACAGTGGGGGAAATCTGCCTGGCCACCCCTCCCCACATGCTGATAAAAGGAAAGGAAAGGAAAAAGCCACATTTGTCAGTCACAAAATGATCAGCACCATCAAAATGATGCCCTACAGGTTTTCCGCCAAAGGAAAACTGTCAAAACATGGGGAGGTCCTCTGAATGGGTTAGGGTGGGACTTTATCAGCCAGGGGGCAGAGCCAGACGACTCTCTCGCTGTTCCTGTCCTTGGATTATGCCATATGGAGCAGAGGGAAGCGCCAAGGGAGAGAAAAACAGCACCATGCAACAGGAGAGGGTATGTGCTGCCTTCCAGAAGGTTTCAGGTTTTGTCTTTTCTGTCTCACGCATCAAATCAGGAGGATGTCTTAGCAGCTGCCGCCTTTCCATACAAAGATCTGTTGCACGCTATCAGACATATGCCGGAGTATTCCAGCCAGTTTGCTTATTTGCTTTAAGGATTTGAGCAAGCAACATTTCTATTTGCTGGCTTATAAATTCATTCTGAAATATTAAAAGTGAGGGTAGAAAAGTTAAATGCAGTCACTGGACAACTGAGAAAATACTGATGCAACAGCTTTGTTGGAAATATTGAATGTGTAAGCCATATTCAAAGTTTGTACAAAGAGAGCTATTCAGAAGTTTAGAACCTCTCAAAATAGCGAAATCTGGGAATGGGCATATTTTGAAAAGGAATTTAAAACCCTGCATTCAAATGCGGGAAGGATAGACATGGTATAGATACAGTTGTGAAATTGCTCGGTGTTGAAGCAGCAATTATGAAGACTGACTTGATGACAATATAATGACAATGCTTCCTTATGGTTCTTTTTATGTGAATTGTCCAAGTCTTACACACACACACACACACACACACACACACACACACACACACACCATTTCTTTCTTTTTGGGAATACAGTATGTCTAAAGACTAACTTTCTCAGATATAAAATACCGTAAATTCCTGAAGTAACAAAAGGCAGTTCTCAATGCTTTTTTTTGGGGGGGGGGGTTAACTGGTTATCCAGGCCAAACATTGAGGCAGTGAGTGCATTAACATTTGCCATGTGCCTAATCTTGTATTAAGCTGTTGTAAAAGATTAAAAGGTTCCATTTGCACTAGGTTTGCGGGAGTTTCCTACCTTCATTGGAACTAAGGCTTAAAATCTGACTGGAAAAAATGTAAAGGATATGGACTGCAAGAAACCAAAAGAACAATCATTAAGGTTTCTCTCCACCCCATCCCCATAATTGAGTTCACATAGATAAGAGAAATAATTAATTACAAAATGCCTAAAGTTATATATGCACTTTAAAGTGTAACTTTTCAATAATTCATAGATGGAGGCCTTGTCCTTTCAAAGCGTTATCTTGTCAGCTGTAACGCAGTCTCAGTACTGGGTTTTCCAAATACAACTGGGTATACTCTGGATGTCAGACATATTAGCCAAAAATGCTAATATAAAATTTAAAATGACTGGTGCCAACTTTGCAACTATTTGGTTCCAGATCAAAACTTGCCTTTTTGGCTGAGCATTTTAAAGTTAATAGTTTAGTCTATTCTGATTGTTCGTCTTTTTGTTTATTATATTGTATTTGTGGGGTGGTGGTGTTGCTTTTATTTATGCCTATTATATACTGGCCTGGTATCCACATGGGGGAAGAACAGTCTAGAAATGTTTTTAATAAAACAATAAATAAAAGGAAAAAAGCATCTGAGCAGTTCTGACTTCTCCTTTAACACTGGGTCTATTTCATACAAATCCAGGTTTGCCACAGAATGTCCATTCAACAAGGAGCTGCAACTAATTCCATTTCTTCAGAATATGTTTGCTCCATTCACTTTTCACTTTCCAATGTGCACTTAAGCACCTTTGCTAAACTCTCTTATAGACAAAACTTTTAGGTGAATTTTGAAATAAATAATGTGGTTGTCGCAAATGATTCCTGGAACTTTCTTATGGGCCACTGTCAGCGTTTCAAAACCTTAAGCAATGTGTTGGTTTGTTACAAATGGTGCCATGACTAGTCTATAAATAACACTCAAGTCATGCTTCTGACTTGCTTTGCTACATAGTGACTCTTTAATTGCTTTCCTCCTTCAGAGCCTTTATCTATTACTTGAGACTTCCATTATCTAAACATCTTCTTGTGATTTAATTTCAGAATCCTGGTAACAGGTGACATACTGGCTGCACACAGCGGTGTTGTTCCACAATAATGTTTGACTTCTTACTGGGTGGCTGGAGAATGCCAAAGGCAGAGAAGATATACAATACCTTTTATAATTTTAAATATTGATCAAGGTGAGCAATACACCTACTTCATTACAGAATGTCTTACGGTAATGGTGAAACTGGTGGGCACCCAATGTATAACCTTTGCAGTAGAGTTCAGCATTCTGACTCCCAAGTGGGGAACCTGAATGGACACAGGAAATCTGCAACCTTTTTGGAAGTGCGAGCAAACTTAAACAATATGCAGTACTCTTCTGTGGCACTTGATCCCGATCCTTTGGTGACTATTGGATCAAAAATTTATTCGAACTCTGAAGAAGAAGATCCACATGATCCTGCTTTCCAGATAAACAACGAATCCATGACAGGAAGTGAGGTACACCGGGCCTACCCTACGAAATGCTTTTATGGCCCATACTTGACCAAAACTAGTATGCAGGGAGACGTGTACAACTTTCTGGAACGGCCCAGTGGATGGAAGTGTTTCATTTATCACTTTGCAGTGTAAGTACCTTTTTTCCCCTCTCCATATGACTATTGTCGTGTTGTGAACCTGCACTTTTTTGATTTCACAGAAAGTGAACTATTGCGCTTAAGATGCAAATACATTTCCTGGGAGTGTGGATCAAATAAAATGCTAGCACCAGAACAAACCAGGAGTATGTGAATCCACCCGCCCACCCACCTGATTCCGCCCCCCCCCAATAATCTTACCTAACTCTTGAATTCCCTCAGAATTCTTTAAGTGTTCTGCCAGATGATGACTTCTCAAAATCACATGGAATTTCTTTTATGCAACATTTTGATAGGCCATTCCAGAACACTTTAACTTAAAGATGTCTCTGTTGGGAGCTTGTGTGATGGTTAAGAATACAATAGACTGAAAGACTCTGAAAGACAAATCTTACTTGATTTTAACTTACCAGTTGGTCTTAGTTAAGCTGATGTTTTTTCAGTCTTAGCAGATATACATACATACGCTCCATCTACAATGTCAGACGGTTGTAAGGAATATTGGGAGAATGGGCATGGAACACTCTCAGACTCAGAAAGCACCCAAGCAGCAGAAATGGCTAATCTACCTTTTCTTTAGACGTGATTGACCCTTGCTTTACCAAGGCTTGCTAATATTATGATTTTATTTCTTTATTTTGCCCTTCATATTTTTTTATAATGATGGGGAATCAGCTAGCATTAATTTTAATAGGAACTGATTCCATGTAATTGTAGTGTCAGCTCTCTCTCTACATAGGTGCCTTTACACAGCTACCTGCTGCAAATGCTATTTGGATGACTAATGTGGTCCAGAAGATCCTAGGCTGCGCACACACTACAGTTTAGTGTGCATTCAGTGCATACTGTGTGCTTGGCTTTTTAAAATTATTATTCTACACGAGACTTCAACCCCAATGCAGAGACATCCTGTTTTTTTCTGATGACTTGATGTGTTTCCCCCCCAGGAACCAGGTTTGATGTGAAAATAGATTTTAAGCCTAAATAAATTCACACTTCAGCCCATGTGTGTACAAGAGAAAGAGCATGTGAAGAGTACACTTTTTGCTGTGGCTCCCCTCATGGTGATGTTGGGGTGCATGTGTAGCGCTGCAGAGAATTGCACTTCCTTTATGCTTCTCAGGAAGCACTTAGCTTCTAATTGATCATTCGCTTCCACATTTACCTTAGTTTATGCTTTATCAGTGGGTTACTGCTAGGCTGGCGGACACACTTTTGGGGGGGGTGAAAGTATCGTGTATCAGAAAACTTGTTTCTGAAAAAAATTAAAAACTGCTTGGCTGCACACAAGCAAGCAAACCCCGCCTGCAATGGTTTCCTGAACTCGGAGAGAGTAGGCTACTTACTGCTGGGGCTCAAAGGGACACATTATTTTTTTTTAAAAAAAAAGGTTAAAAGTTAACCTGCAGTTGGGTGATAGTCTGGCATACCATACTGGAAAACTTGTATAACAACAACAACAACAACAACAACAACAACAACGCACACACAAGGTAAATAAATACCTGCACACATGCCTACAGTGGGGCGTGGAAACACAGGGGGAGGAGTTGAGAACGCAGGTGTGGGGGTTAGTGCTAATTATATGTTTCTGTGTTTTTATACTGCAAACCACCCTGTTATCCTTGGATGAAAGGCTGTATATAAATTTAATTGGTGATGGTGATGATATGGCTGCTCCTTCAGCTATCAGTGTAATGCACAGATATGGACAAACTATAGAGTGTGCCCTTTGTGTGTGCCCACAGCCCTACTTTCAATCCCAGCGTGATGCAGTTAAAGGGATCTAGGGTGCCTCTGTGTCCTGCTGCACAGAGACATCTCTCTGTCTTGAAGGGCTACTGGACTGTCCAATCCAGCATGAGTTCTAATGTTGTTTATGTGAGATTTCATGGCTTAAGAGTCCAGGAGCTAAAATTTAGTTAGCTTCTGTTCTTTGCGTTCTTCCTTAGAAATGTGGCCTAAGAAATCAGACAGTGTGTTTATGAGGCTAAGAAGACAACAGTAATGTTGATTCTACAAAGGAGCTGGCATGCCACAAGGAAGACAGTAATTGTCTCACACAGGGCAGCTTAATGGAGATAGCAGAGAGGGAATTGTGTTTGGTGGCCTGGAAGGGTCAGTACTGCTCCACAATTGTCATAATTTCTCCCTCTGTCAGAATTCTCTCAGATCTTCAGTGCCAGCTTCCAGCTCAGCAAACCTACTGGTACTTGATAGCAAAACAAATGGTCTGAGGAATTGTACCCTAAAGCATCTCCTGCAGAAGTCATTTTCATGTCGTTCTTGTTTTTAGTCTTAGACCATTTGAGTAAATCAACATTCATAGAATCTAGTCCAACCCCCTCCAATGCAGGAATCTTAGCTAAAGCATCCATGACAGATGGCTACCCAATCTCTGCTTAAAAACCTCCAAGGAAGGAGAATCCACAACCTCCCAAGGGAGACTGTTCCACTGTCAGAAAAGAGCATCAGCTCTTTTTTTTTTTTTTTGCTGCAGCATCACAAGGTTGACTCATGTCCAACCAAAATATGTTGCCAAAATATATTTTACATTGCCAAAATATATTTTACACTAAGCTGGACATAATTTAATTAGGCATTATTAACTTATTCTTTACTTCTAATCAGACTCATGGGATGCTAAATATGATGGAGTTTTTTCAAGTACACACAAACAATATTTGCATATGTTGCATTTTAACCAATGTTATGGTTTGTTTGTTTGTTTGTTTGTTTTTAATGGAGAAAGTATTTGAGTCTCATGGTTTCTCAGGGTTTTTTTTAAAGTATTCTTTATTGTTTTAATTGTAAAATCTACAGCTCTGTCAAAAACACCCAAGGATAAAATGTCCCTTCATGCTCATTTGAAAGACCTTTATACATTCTAATAGTTTCTCATGAGCTGAGTACCAACAATACATCATTTTATAAAAGTTCTTTTTTAAATAATAACACAGTGTAAATTTTAACCCTTTAGTCCACATATACTCCAACTGTTCCATCTGTATATTAGAAGCAATTTTTGCCCATTTAATCATACATTATTAAACTTGCTCTTCTGTTTTAAATTTCAACAAACATTTAAACATTTTCACAATAACATGTTATCATCTGTGCACTGTTGAAATTAAAAGACCATATTTCCTTGCTCTGTACAAAAAATATTTTTATCTAATTCAACCCTCTCTGCTAATTGCATATAAGAAAACCACTGAATATTATAACTTTTCACCATTAGTTCTTCCCTTGTTTTAATTTTATAGTCTCCTTGATGCAATTCTAATAATTATTGGTATGTTGTCCAATTCTCTTTGCCTATCATCTCTTTTCTGTAGAAGGCTTCTTGTGATAAAGGTGTCTTTTGGTACAACCCAAGTTTATATTTATTCTTAATATGGCACATATCCTTTTAATTTCTGTCCATGTCTTAACATAATTATTTTGAAACAACATACAATCATCAGCAAAGGCCCATAATGCAACAGTTTTCATTTTCCACATCTTCATTCAGAAGGCATATTCAGAAATGTTAATAAAAAAATTCCTTCAGTAGCACCTTAAAGACCAACTAAGTTTTTATTTTGGTATGAGCTTTCGTGTGCATGCACACTTCTTCAGATACACTAGAAACAGAAGCAACCAGACCCTTATATATATTCAGAGGGTGGGGTGGGGGTGATGGGAATGGGTGATGGGCTGTAAGAGTGGTAAACCTGTTGATGGCTGTTAACGACTGCTGATTACTGCAATAGGTCCTGCGGGGGGGGGGGGCAAGGGCTGAGGCTAAAGAAAGCTTGATCATGCATAATGAGATAAGAATCCTATGTCTTTATTCATCCCAGGTGGCTCCGTGGTTTTAAGCTTGGTAATGATTTCCAATTAAGCAATTTCTCTTTCTAGTCTGTTTCTGAAATTTTTCTGTAATAAAACAGCTGCTTTGAGATCTTGTATAGAATGGCCTGGGAGACTGAAGTGTTCTCCTACTGGTTTTTCTGTCTTGTGGTTCCTGATGTCAGATTTGTGTCCATTTATCCTTTGGCGTAGGGTTTGGCCTGTTTGTCCAATATAGAGAGCTGAAGGGCACTGTTGGCACTGTTAGAACATTGTGTATGCCATCAAATGCCAACAGTGCCCTTCAGCTCTCTATATTGGACAAACAGGCCAAACCCTACACCGGGGTGTGTGTGTGTGTGTTAAATAGTGAAGCCCCACAGCCCCGTAGCAACAGATGCCACGTTCCGAAGCACCCAAGCTGTTCAGTTCCATAAAAAACCCAGGAAGTGGCAAGGGGAAGGTAGGGGATTGTAAATCGAGGGGGGGGATTGGCCACTGCAAATATCCGAGGACTTAACTGGGGAGAGAAAGTGCATGGTTGTTGTGTTTTTTTAAAGACGCAGAGGCTTGCAATCAGTCATAGTATGAAGCCTAGGTTAAAAGGGGCACGACTGCCCTTACTTAAAATGGCCGCTGGAGCCTCACATGTGACACAACGCCCGCTAAATTAAAAAGCAAAACCCCCTCGCCGTACCCCCAAGTGCTTGTTAGGGGAAATGATGAACAACTGCCTAATGCTGCCAGGCGTTTATTAAACAGAAGGCGCATTCTGAAGCTGTTCAGTTCCATAAAAAACCTGTGGTGGCTCAGTTTGTTAATTGGAGCCTCAGAGTCCCACTTCAGACTCCCCTCACTTTCAGAGTCCCTCTGTTTTTCGTGTGTTATGTTTACATAGGCACATCCCTGTGTCTCCCCTCACCCTGTTCTGTCCCTCCCCCCATCCCCTGGTTCATCCCTGTGATTGGGCCCACCCTGTCCCAACCTATGACCTATTTGGCCCCCCCACCCCCACCCCCACCCCCACCCCCCAGGCAGGCCCCTACCTCCACTTGACCTAGTCTGGAAAGTGGCCTAGTCTGCAAAGCCGAGGCGAGATACTGTGGAGAGGGCAGGTTTCATCCCTGTGTCTCCTCCCACCCTGTTCTGACCCATTACCCATCCCTGCCCCTTATTTGCCCCCCCACCCCCCAGGCAGGCCCCCACCTCCACTTGGCATAGTCTGGAAAGCGGCCTAGTCTGCTGCGGCCTATTCAGTCTGCTGGGCAATGTTGGGCCTTGTTGCTGCAAAAGGCCTGTTTTCAGTTGGTTGCTGTGGAATTTTGTAATGTCATCTGGTGGTGCAGCTTTGGAGGCAGCAGCGTGTGATCTGCCTTTCTATTGGATGCTGCTGGAATCTTCAGAGCTTCTGCTGGTGATGTCTAATTTGCGCACCACTTTTTTTTGCGTTGAATCATTATTTTAGGTGTGAAAGGTGTGGTTTTTTGATGATGTTTTTATGCTAGATCCCTCCCTGATGGGCAAGGTACGTTGTACCCAAATTTCTTGCAATGTGGTTCAGCGGTTACGGTGAAAAGCTGGGAAATCTGTGCACGCAATGCCTACATTTTTATATATAGAGATAAATGTAAAAGGGGCATGTGGGTACGTTTCCACTTTTCACTGAAACCGCTTAACCAATAGTGTTTAAATTTGCACACAACGTCCCATGCTACTGTGAGAGGAAGCATATACCGTTTGCGTAGACAGATGCCACACCTGCACAAGGTAAAACCCCCAAAACCCTGTGTTTCAGAACACACAACTCACCCAAAAGTGCATCCTGGGAAAAAGAAGCCAGAAGAGGTTGCAAAACAACACCTTCTAGCCGCGGCTACACTGGTACTGCAGATAGAAAACCTTCCTTCTCCACAGCACCTCGGCTCGCCTTTACAGACTAGGCTGAATGGAAGTGGGGACTCACCTGGGAGGGTGTTGGGGGGAGGAGGGGACAGAATAGGTGGGGGGAATCACAGGGATGAATTGGGGGTGGGGGGGGAGGAGACGGGATATGTCATGGATCGGGACAGGGTGGGGGGAATCACAGGGATGAGCCACAGCAATGTGTGGCCGGGCCAGCTAGTATTAGGATAAACTATTTCTTTTGACATAACAGATACTCCTGTTAACACATGTTTGCTCTTCTTTGTCCTCCCCACTCCTTCATGTTAGATTTTGTAAATAAAATAAGACTGTTAGTGAGCCTTGATGGGAGCTTCCTGAGTTGAAAGGACAAGACCTCCTTTCAAGGTCTATACTTATAGTGTATAATCATGTCTAAAGCTTAAACAGATTTCATTTCTGTAGATTTAAATATGTGCATAGTCATGGCTAAGCCTCTTTGGAGCTAGGACTTAGTTGTTTCACAAAAAAAGCATTTGAAATATGAAATACTAGTGGTGAGAGCAAACAGATTGACCTTCCTTTTTGGCATTTTAAACTGAAGCATTTCTGACCGATATTCCTGGGAGACTCAGATTTGACAGCTGAAGGATTTTTGCATGCCTGACTTAAATGTAACTCAAAATACTTATTGATCTTAAAAGGTGAAACCTGAAATTCATCCAGGAAAATAAAAGTATTTAAGACTATGAAGCATAATCTTCTTCTCCCACTGTGGCTTGAACTTAAAACATTTAATGCGTTTATAGGAAGTGGTGACTGCAGGCTTGTTCATATATAAAATAGTGTCATTTAAATTAGCAGAGGTGCAGCAAGTATTCCAAGCTGAGATGATTTTCAAGGCTTTTGGGGAATAGAGCCATGGAAACAGATTTATGGACTATTAATTACTGAAATAATTATGTCTCCTCATAGTGAATTCAGGTAGTTTAGTGCCTATCAATTTGGAAGTGAAATGGGGTCACCCCAAAAGTATGGCAGGTGCTTCTTAATATTCATATGATGATTTAGAAGCACACAAGTTTGTGGATGGAAACAAAATGAAATTTGAAAATAACTGCTTGACAGGAACATGTCAGCCTGCAGAATATTCATGGCAGTTGAGTCTACAGTGTAAGAAAAACACTGGGGCCTAATTTGAACAGTAGCATGTCTGTCTTCTGATGGGTGAGGATTTTGCACTGTGCTGTGGAATCAGCCCCTCCCTTTGGGGGTCCAGTTCAGTTCCGTCTGAGAGGCCAACTGTCCGTTTTGCCTCATGAGGTGCTTTTAGTTTCTCTCAGACAGCATGTTATTGTGTTACAGTTTTCTTTATTAAAGCTTTGTTTGACATACACATGAGCCGAAAGAAAAGAACCTCTGCTGAAGAAGGGTGGGAGAGTGAGGGGATCTTTCCACTCTGACAGGAGGCCTAATTTCATTTATCGCCCCCACCCTCCACAACATAGAGAGGGGGGCGGTGGAAGAATGTCTAAGAAGGCTCAATGAATATGCCAATCATTACCATATCATATTTCCTAATTTCAGTTCAGCCACAATCCTAAGGTTTTCAGAATTTTAGAGAAGTGTGTTTAGAGAGATAAAAGGAGACAGGAACCTGAGGAGACCTGAGGGGAGATGGAAGGCTGCTGTGTCAGAGAGTGTAGAAGTGTAAGGCTGGAGGGGGGACAGAATGGCATGTGGTATCCTGAAGGGGAGCACGCCACACGGTAACGTTTTGTTTCAGGTTACTGGGAACAATTTGAGAAATGGGAGGTTTGTGTGTCCATTGCAAACAGGGGTGGCCCGTCCTGTTTCACCTCCCCTTCTGCCAAAGCCTTGCTGGAGAACTTTCTGGAAGCTGCTGCTGCTCCTCTCCACTCTGGCGGTGGAGGACAGGCTCCTCTCCCCTAGGAGAGCCACCCTGCAGGGGGATTGTGCTGCCCAAGATTGTGCCTCAGTTCCCCTCATGGGGACACCTGCCCTGATGGCAAACAAAAGGAAAATGGAGGGCAGAGGAAGAAAAGGAATTGACCTGGTCAAGCCCCTTACACTTGGGTGTTGCCAGGCACTTTCAGCTGAGGAAAAGACTCTGGCTCTTGTGGTTGGGGTTTAATCTGAGCTGAGGTGCCAACAGAATTTTCTGGCGTATACTGCATGTGGATTGGACCTTCCACCCAACCCACAATTTGTTTTTAATCCACTTTTAATTTTTAAATTAAATTATAAAATTAGATATATACCAAATATGGGGGGATATCACATCCAAATAGGATCATTTATCATGAAAACACAATAAAGACAACTATCTAAAATAAATCAAATTAACAAAGCAGCATTGCCAATTAACAAAGGCCAACTAAAACAGTTACACAACTAATCAAACAGCTAAACTTAGTTATATTTTGTAACGTAGCTCTGTAAAAAAGCCTTTAGGAAAAGGAAGTTTGAAAAACATGAGCTTTTAAAACCTGTTTAAAAAGTAATAGTGTACAGGACGTGCACATCTCCAATGGGAAAAAGTTTCATAATATTCTGTTCATGTGCATTTTAAAACTAAAGTGAGTCTTCTCCAACATGTAACATGACAATCTGTGCCAAAACTGGAAAGCAGAAAAATGTGCAGAGCAGGCAACTCAAGAAAGACATAGCGTGCATTGAATCATCAAGGGATTAAGCATGTAAAAGACCTTCTAGAAAACATCTCATTTTAGAAATAGCTCTTAAGCTATTGGAACGGCATTTTTTTTTTTTAGAAAGTCTGAGTAAAAGTTCAGAGAGATTGTACCGAACAGCCCTCTCTATCTCTCCACCATCTGGAATGCAAACAGAGAAATGCTATTATCCTTCTAACCTACTTGTAAATTTACAAGACACGTTTTGTTTATTACAATTTTATCCTGCCAATTTCCCAAAGAATCCAGGGCAGTGTCAATCATCACAACAGCCTTCAGAGGTGAGTTAGGCTTATTTTGGAAACCAAATGGGCACCCAAAAGATACAAGGCCAGGGCCAGTCTAAAATATGTTGCTGGTTAAAATGAAGCCCAATTGAGACCAACACATCCTTGTTTCAAAAAGTCTTGCTGCCCCATTCATACAGCAATTCCTGCCTCCATCTCCTGCTCCCCCCCCTTACATGGGTCACTTCGCACTACAGGATGGCAGGGCTAACACAGTGTAGTTTCAGCCTCAGAGAACTACAGTTCCCAGCACCCTTAAGAAACTACAGTTAAGTAAATGCTTTAAATGTGTGTTGAATGTGCTTTAAATGTACAGTGTGGATCTGCTGGAAAGAGTAAGAAGTTTTTATAAAATACTATATATATATATATATATATATATATATATATATATATATATATTCTGGGACCCAGGTGGCGCTGTGGGTTAAACCACTGAGCCTAGGGCTTGCTGATCAGAAGGTCGGCGGTTCGAATCCCTGTGACGGGGTGAGCTCCCGTTGCTTGGTCCCAGCTCCTGCCAACCTAGCAGTTCGAAAGCACGTCAAAATGCAAGTAGATAAATAGGAACCGCAACAGCGGGAAGGGTTTTCTTGCCTAAATTATTTTTTGTGCTTCTGCAAACTCCAAGTTTGCTCTGTTGGCTAGGCAAGTGGCAATATTTGTAAAACTGAATTACAATTTAGTTTAGTTTTCTGTGTATGTGGTCTTTATATGTACGGTATATACAGTGGTACCTCGGGTTACAAACGCTTCAGATTACAAACTCCACTAACCCAGAAATAGTACCTTGGGTTAAGAACTTTGCTTCAGGATGAGAATAGAAATCGTGCTCCGGCAGCGCGGCAGCAGCAGGAGGCCCCATTAGCTAAAGTGGTGCTTCAGGTTAAGAACAGTTTCAGGTTAAGAACGGACCTCCGGAACGAATTAAGTTCTTAACCAGAGGTACCACTGTATAGCATTTATTTATGATATAAAATACATTCCAACTCTACAATTCTATGATTCTATGTGCATTGTACATGATATCTGAAATATGATAAATTCTTCTAAACTTTATTCCTGTTGAATTTATACCGGTTTAAAAACCCGAAGGAAAGCAAGAAATCAAAGTTTTTGCTGTGCCTTGAAGGAGATCCTTATAGCTTTGAGGTGCATTGTAAAGGAGTATCAGTTCATTCTTGGTCAATCTGGCTCTTTTGCCATGTGAAAATCATGGACCTGAGCTTGGTGTGGCTTAGAATTTACTCAAATCTGGTGTGTGTGTGAGAGAGAGAGGGAGGGAGGGAGGGGGAGAGGGAGAGAAAGCACAAACCAGCTGTGATTCTCAGATTAAAACCAACTGACCTTTTTTTGCTTGACCTTAATTTATAATTGGACAGCGGGTTATACTAATGACAGATTGTCTTTGTGCTGCTGATAGTCTATTTGTAGCTGTTGTTATAAAATATATTTGTCTATGCAAAGGCTTAAGTTAAAGCAGTTAATACTATCTGCTTAAAATTTCCATCCATAGTTGTTGTACAGTGAGATCCAGAACACTTTTCTCTCAAAACACATGTACTATCTCTCTTTCTCTCAAATTGTTGGGAAAACATGATTCCTGTCTCCCTCCCCAAATGTTTTTTTCTTTTTTTACAGTTGTTGTGTTGTGAGCCAAAAATGGCTCATCTTCTGAGTTTACGCCAATAAAACCACAGTTGCATTTAGGAAATTGCCACAGTAGTTATGGGCTACTGCTCATAACTATCCACCCTCAAGGTGAAGGAAGAAAGGCCTTTTCAAGTAGAGACTGGGAACCTGTAGCTCTCCAGATGTTCAACTACAACCCTCATCACCCCAGCCATTGGCCATGCTTCCTCGGGCTGATGGGAGTTTGAATCCAACAACATCAGGAGGGCCACAGGTTTCCCATTCTTGTACTGACGTGTAGTGGAAGTGTTCTGAACACACTCACTGCATTTTGAGGCCTAAACTACAGATTGCATTACAGTAGTTTGTGGCATGATTCCTTTACTTTTCAAATCTTTAAATAGCAGTTGTGAGTTACGTGGCCTCATTGGGCCTGCAGTGTGGGTATGGAGCATGATGGGAATTCTTTATCTCTACACCATGATTCCTACAAACCCTGCTGTACCGTGCTGTGGAAAAAAAAGACTAAAGGGCAGGTAACAAACATCGTAGCAAATAAATACAATATTTATGTTGGGTTGGAAGCTTATCTCCCAATGAAAATAGGAGACTTTTCATTAGTTTTAGGTAAAGGTGTTGTCAATGTTTGTGTATTATATATACACTTTGTTAATTACAGTTCTGATCAGACCCACTTGCAGCTCTTATTTAAAGTTGAATAATAATAATTCCACAATAGTGGGATTTAGTGCAATATGTATTTTAGCTATTTGTATTCAAGGCACTATAGAAGTACAAGCTACTTCCACCTCACTTAGAATGCAGGTTTGCTTTTTAACCAGTTGGCAGCTTAAAATAAACCATCCTACCAATATGACCATGAACTAATGGCTAAAACATGCTTTTAGTATCTTTTTAAATCAAGACCGAGTTTGAGGCAGCACAGTATAAGCTTTCTTGATTTCTCACTAAAAAAATTCCATGTGCCACTTACTAGTGCAAATGCAACATTTTGAGTTGAATGGAATTCAGACTGCAAGCTTAAAAGGCAACCTGTTAATGGGACAATCATATATTTGTTTCTATGCTTCCTTACCCTTGGTAGCAGACACATTTTATAGTTACATTTTCTGCCAAAGTCATAGCTGCCAAGTTACCCCTTTTTTAAAGGGATTTTCCCTTATGCTGAATAGGCTTCCTTGCGAGAAAAGGGAAAACTTGGCAGCTATGGCCAAAGTAGACACCATTTTTAATGATGGTAAGAATATCCTGGAAGCTCAACACTGGGATATGGGAAAAGTGTAAGTAACAATATTTGAAGTCCAGTATGGTTCTGAAGTGAACTATGACTTTTTTTGTCACTGAATGCAGATTCCTTTTCTTTTCTTCAACAGATTTCTATTGGTGCTGGTTTGTTTAATCTTTAGTGTTCTGTCCACTATTGAATACTATGCAGAATTTGCCACTGGGACACTTTTTTGGATGGTAAGTCATTTAACTTAAAATATTCTGTGAAATATCTGTATGTATACCTGTTAGAAACTTGTTATTAAAAGCTGAACAAGCCAAAAATCAATCTCTATTTTACTTACTTACTTACTTACTTACTTACTTACTTACTTACTTACTTACTTACTAAGAGCACAGCCCTAACCATGTGCACACAAAAGGAAGTTCTATTGAATTAAATGAGTCTTACTCCCAGGCAAGAAGAGTAAGAATTGCAGCCTTAATTATATTTATATCCTATCTATCTTCTGTTTTAGAACACATCTTGTAAGAAATGGTCATAACACAATCCTGCATATGTTTACTCAGAAGGAAGTACCACAGTTTTCATTGTAGGTGTGTACAGGCAACTCCCCATTTATATGGGGGTTATATTCTGAGGCACCGTGTGCATTGGTCAAATTGCGTATATTTGAAACACCATCAAAAAAAGTCTGCAAACACCCTCTAAACCTCTGTAAACCCTTGGAAAACCAGCATCACTTACCAGACAGGCAGGAAGGATGGTAATGGTAGCTCTCAGTCTTCCTCATTGCTGGAGGACGATGTGGAAACAACAGGGGGGGGGGACCTGTCCGTCAAAGTCCTTGGCTACAATTCAGATGCACTTGCTGCTGGCTGTGGTGTCCTGTGGAGTACTTTTGCCTCTTCAGCTGGTCAAACATCTCCCTGTATGGCCACACACTGTCCACAATTGCACACTGGATCTTTAGGCTGTGTTCCATGCAGGAGTCATGCTAGAAGATGGTGTCCTTTATGTGCATGACCGTGCTGAAGAGTTCTGAAAAGCGGACCAAGGCCCAATCCAAGTGGGTTGCTCATCCTGCTCACCTGCTTTCTGAGCTGGAACATGACCTCACCAGCTCTGCCAGACTCAAGGCCTGTTGCCCCTCAGTCAGTTTCTCAACCTCAGTGGCAATGTCTGAAAATCCTTTGAAATCGTGAATGCGCTCCTTCCACAGATTGTGCCAGCGTGCTTTGTTTCTGCTTGATGGCATCTACCGCCTGCTTGACATAGGTGATGCAGACTACAGTGTTGAAGGACTTCCAGAATGCCTTGTGGTTGAGATCCGAACCAGCATCCATCATGTCGATCAGCAAGGCAAAGGTGAACCTGGTGCAGTGAGCCTTGAAGCAGGCTGGATGAGTGAGGAGAAAGGCAAACTGCAGTCCCTGTGGGTGACCAGAAGCATTGTCCACCACCAGCAGCACTTTGAACTCCAGCCCCTTCTCCAGCAGGTAACCAGTCCTGAAAGCTTGCCACAATCACCCAGGCCCTCTTGTTGGACTGCCAGCGGACAGGCAGTATGTTCTTGTTCTTACCTTTGAGAGCACAAGGATTTACGGACCCATACTGCATACCTGGCTTGATCAAGTGCCCAACCGCATTGCCACAGAGCAACACAGTCACCCAATCCTTCCTTTGCAGCTATGAACCCAGGGGCTGCCCTATCTTCTCTGGCAATGTAAGTACACTCAGACCTCTTCTTCCAGAAGAGGCCCATCTCGCCTGCATTGTAGACCTGCTCTGGAAGATAGCCCTTCTCCTGCAGCAACCTCTTCAGCTGCTCGAGCACACTTCAGCAGCCCCCATGTTCATGGATGCAACTTCACCAGTGGTGCAGATGTTCTTCAAGTTGAAGCAACCCTTCAAGCAGTTCGGCCAACTGGATCTGGCTTGGAACTCCTTCTCTGGCTGATCTCTCTCTGCACATACAGCTTGAGAGCCGCCTTGTGCAAGGTGTTGCCATCAACGGGGACACGCTGTTGGTTCATGTCCTCCAGCCACAGGTTCAGTGCCTTCTCCATCTTCACCAAGAACCTTGTCCCACATGTTGCTGGTGACCTTGGCAATTGCAGGTGCACTTGCTGCCACTGCTGCCTGGATCTCCTCCTGAATCTCCTCCTGGACTCATTCCACACATGGTGATGCCTTCTTGGTGATGCCTTCTTGCAAGCAGCCCAGCACTGCTAGTTTCTCTTCCTGCGTGGGCACCACTCACTGCTTTAATGGGTTTCTTAGCACCCAAGGAAAATGACAATGCCTTCCCCCAAAAAATCCTGACTCAATAAAAATCCCCCCCAAGCTCAAAAAATTATCCAGAAACTTCAAAAAAAAACACCCTCCAAAAATTATCAGAAAAAATACCAAACCCTACAAAAATCTTCAAAAAACAACCCCCCAACAAGCCTCAAATACCTTCTATGACCTTCACCAGACATTCCTCCTCCCAAAACTCTGCCAAACTCCAACAGAATCACTCCCTGAAAACCTCCTTCTTCAACCTCCAGCTCTCCACAGGCCTCAACGGTTGTTGCAAGGACTCTTGGAATTTTACTTGTAAAGACTCATGGGATTGTTAGGCACTGTTTTTGCGCCTTTCTTGCCTGTATATTTTACACCCAATTACCTGCTGGAAGTAAGCCATATTGAAATCAGAGAGACTTACTCCTGCATAGACATGTATAATTCTGCACTTTAAGGCTACAGTCCTTTTAGGAATAAGACACTTTGAACTCAATAATTTCTGAATAAACAACAGTGTGATGTGGTTTAATGGTATATTCATGGAATATAGCTGGCTTTTGACTAGTATGTTTCTAATAGAGCAGGAATGGTCCATGTGTCAAAACCAACAATTTTAATCAAGATGTAGTAAGTGATATGATCATAGAACCATAGAATTGTAGAGTTGGAAGGGACCGTCACCTATAGGGTCATTTAGTCCAAACCTCTACAATACAGGAATTATTAAACTAAACCACATCTTAGTGATCATTCTCTCAGTTTCAGGAAAAGGAAACATGATTACAAATTCTAAGTACATATGTATTACAGTTCTTTTTTATATATTTATATAAATATGATAAATGTAGTACATATATGTACTGGATGTACAGTGTGTACTTTGCTAAATTTTGGCATTTTCATTGGGTGGGTGAGGCCCCCTAGACCAGTGTCAGCAAAAGAGAGTAGCTTCTCAGAATACAGAAAACTATTATTCCTTTAATGGTATTTAAACTGAATTAAAAGAGACTAATGCAGCATTTTCAAAAACTAGGGGCAGCCTGGTGTGTCACTTGGTTCAATTAGCAATATCCTGTCTGGCCATGAATGTTTAAGGGAAAGTTGACCCTTTCAGATAACTAAATTCTGTGGGTTTCAGCTTGAAGATATCACAAGCTTCTGTTTCTTTAAGCATCTCTTTACTGGCGTCACCAAATGTTCTAAAGCCTGAGCATGTCACGCCTTCTGACACCGAACACTTAGCAGATAAATGAATATTTAAGGGAGGCATACATTGCCATATGCCCATCTTTTTCTCCTGTTTTTGCTGTAGTGGTAATAATGGCAGCCATTTCTAGGAGACAGGCCACATGATAGAGCATATGCTTTGCTTCCAAACACCCCCTGATTGATCCCTGGTATTTCCAAGTGGGGCTGGGAGAGCCTGGTCTGACCTAGGACAGCTGCTGCCACCAGTCAATGTAAACAATACCAATCTAGCTGGGCCAATGATCCAAGGAGTATAAAGCAGCTTATACCAGCTTATATGCCTGTCGTGCCAAGGAAACTTTTGCTTTCAGTAAAATATCTGCACAGGAGCTGCAAGGATAGTTAGTGCAAACTACCTGTCTACTTGTAATACAGACTGTTAATTGGTTTAATTCATACTGAAATGGGAATGCCTGTGTGTATTGGTGAAAGGGTTTAACGTTGGAAAATTCCACTGCTGTATTCTAAGGGACTCTGAGCTTTAACTGAGTTCATAATTAAGTATTGTTGTTTTCTGCTAGCTAACATGTGTTTATCCTTAGAACTTACCGGGGGGGGGGGGATTAATTGAAAATTCACTATATGGGAAGGGTGGTGTCTGGAGTTCTTTGTCCCCAGGCTCTGTGAGAGTAAGGATGTAAATGAAGCTCTTCAGGAGCACACAGCTTCAGGCTGGAATACAGGATGTGGGGAGAAACAGACCTCTGCTTCTAGGTCTGTTGGAATTATTTCATATTTTGTAAGATGTGGAGCCTATGCCGTGGAAGGGCATATGCCTTATGGAATTGTTTGGTGCATCATATGATACTTCTGTTTTGAAGAAAGTTCTGCAAGTAAAATTTTGAACAATCTAATCTCTCTCTCTCGGCGATCACTTGTGGGCAAGTTAGATTGTCTTCCATGAACGCAGTCTTAGTGGTGTGTATGTAAATGATAGTGGAGGCCAATTCTGGATCCACACATCCTTCCACAGTGAGGATATAGGATTCTGGGAGGGAGTTGATCACAATGAGGATTTGCCAAATGTTTCTCCCTTTTGTCCTGAATTCGTATTTCTTCAGAATCCATGACGCCTTTAGTAGAGGCTATTCTCCAATTGGAGCACTCGCAGACCAGTGTTTCCCAATATTTGGTGTTTATACCACATTTTTAAAGATTTGCCTTGACAGCATCTTTAAACCTCTTTTGTTGTCCACCAGTATTTCACTTTCCATTCTTAAGCTGGCAATAGAGTAGTTGCTTTGTTGTTCAGGAATCTGCTTGCTTGGATAGCCATTTCCCCTTCTGCAAATAGCAACTGATTTCCCCTCTGTCTTACGAAACTGTGTTGGGGAAGAACTGTTTTGACCAGTTGATATAAGTAGGAATAGAGAAGGCTGCCTTATACTGAATCAGATGACTGGTACATCTAGCAATTGTTTACATTCATTGGCAAAGGCTGGCAAGGGCTTACACATCTAGTCTATCCCAGCCCCATCTGGACATGCTACGGACTGAATGCAGGACCTTCTATTGTATGGTCTGAGAACTGGGCTGAACAAAAATAGATGCTGGATTCTTGTTTTAGCTTAGGATCTGGTTTTATGCTTTCTTTCTTTAGGAATTGGTGGGAGTGGGCTTCTATAAGGTCAAAAGACAAGACAGAAATCTAGTAATTTACACAATACAATTGCTAGATAGAAGTCTAAATATCGCTTGTCAAAAAATAGGCATATTTATATTAAGTCTCAGCTTCCAAAACATTCCCCTCTGGTACAGAAGGAGCTTCCAGGTTCAGTTCTTGACATATCCAGTTAAGGGAACTTGGGTAGCAGGTTGTCCGGTTTAGCGCTTCTCCCACACAAGACACGGAACGCTGACAGTTTAAGTAGCTGAAGTTTATTTCTCAATAACAGGCTTACAGCAGTCCAAGCTTCCACAACTCATTCTTCGCCGTTGGAGACAGTTGACTCGACTGGCTTCTGACCCCTCCCAAGGCCAGATATACGCCACGTCCTCCCCCACCTCCTGCTGGCCCACCTCTGTTCTAATTGCTTGCTCAGTCTCCTACTTCTTGGTGACTGGGGTGCAGCCTGAATTGTTACACAGCAGCTCCCCACACCTTGTTGCACATCTCAATGGAGCCACTATGCTCCACCAGGAGGCTTCACAACATTGTAACATATACAGTATTTAATGGAACTGTTAACTGGTATTACCAACTAAACAGATTTTCAAGGACGATAGAAGAACTGGATTCAATAATAAAATATCGGTTCTAGATAGGGCATTGCTTTCAAATGAGGGGAAAAAAATCTATCCAAAATGTTTAAGTTATTGTTAAACTGGCACCTATGGTTAAGGACGTGATGGTAAAATGGGCCCAAGACTTCGGATATACTGTAGAATTAGAGAAATGGGAAAATCTTTGGACAAATGACATTAAGTTTACAGCCTGCTACCTGAATTAAAGAAAACTTTTAAAAGATGATGCATAGGTGGTATTTAATCCCATCAAAATTGGTGAAAATGAATAAAAAAATCAGCAGTAAGTGTTGGAGGTGTAACCGTAAGGATGGGAATCTATTCCACATGTGGTGGACATGTCCCAGAATTAAAGTATTCTGGGACATGATTTACGAATAATAATAATAATTAAAAAATGCTAAGATACACTTTTCTAAAAAAAACAAAAACAGAGTTATTTTTATCAGGTATCTTCACAACAGACATCCCAAAGGACAGCAAAATAGTCTTTTTATATGCAATAATGGCCACCAGGATTGTGATTGCAAAATATTGGAAGAGCAACACAATTCCAACAAAGGAAGAATGGTTATTAAAATTAAGTGACTATATTGAATTGGCGAAACCAACAGAATTAGTAAGAAATCAACCAAGCGAAAAGATCAGGAGAGAATGGGACATCTTTACAAATTATATGAAGAAAATCGGTTCCCAAAATTATGACTGGCTTAGCCTAGACTAAAAACTCCACAGGTAAACAAATTATCTCTCTAGAAAGTTTAGAATGATTACAGACAATCAAGGATATGAGATTATAGGAACCATACAGTGGTCAAAGGAAGTCAATCTTTTTCTTTTCCTTTTCTCTCATTTTTCCTTAGATATACTCTTTTTCTTATCTTTTTCTACTTTTATTTTTGTATTTGCAGATTTTTGTATTTTTGTATTTTTTGTTCTATACTCGGTAAATGTTAGTTAAGGTAATGTGTAATTGTTTTCTTTATTATTTATACAACTGTATTTTTTGTATGTATGCAATATGTATATAGCAAATAAAATTTTCTAAAAATATAATAATAATAATAATAATAATAATAATAATAATAATAATAATAATGGTGGAACTGTTATATGCCAGCCTGACTTTTTGAAAAGATCTCAGACTTGCTGGTAATCTATGTGAATCATGTTACACCATGGGGGCTTCCGGTTCCGCCTGCAGGAATGGCTGACCTTTTTCCCATCCCTCCGATCTTCATGAGGAATTCGGCGGTTGCTAGGGGAGTAAATGGCAACCCCCTACCCTCTCCGGGGGTTACAGAGAGGGGCCGCTGGCCCGCGATGCCCCCAAACCCACTCCGGTTGTTTAAGGAGTGTGGGGGGGCTTGGGCTGAAAGCACTTGTGAGGAATGTCGGAACTCCCGGACGCTAACCTGCATGGCGGGATCTCCATGATTAAAGAAGATAATTAGGCTTAAATTCATGGACTTGCTTCAGAAGGAGGGGCAGAAGCTCTGTTTACTGCCGAGGAATTTACGCTGCTGAGGGTGAGGAGTCAAAGGCTGTATTCTATCTGGAAGAAGGATTGATGGGGACGGAACGACAAGGGGAGTGAGTCTTTTTTGTTTTTTGCATATACTCTATGAGTTACTTCATACCTTCCCGGACATGATGTCCTGGCTTGTTTGGAACGAACGAGAAATAAAAGATATCTGTGTGAGTTGAACTTTATAAACTGTTGATACTGACTATATTTCTTTGAAGATGTAAAATTGCTGACAAGAGAAGCCCCCCTCTAACTGGATAGAAGGAGCGCCTGGAAAGCGTTTCGAGGATTTATGAGATGTGACACACTTTGAATTTGAACAGCGACCTGAAGCAAAGTTCAGCTATAGGGCAAGGAGAGCCAATAATTTATCAAGAGTCTATGCATAATGTGACGGCTGGATCTTCTGCCTGGAAAAGCTGTAAATTTCATAAAGATCGCTAATCTACATAGTTATGAGAGAAAACGAAAGTGATTTGAGTTTTCTAAGATGGCGCTGCTCCGTGTTGAAAGACCGACGCAACAGGAAAACGCTCCAGACTATGAAGATTTATGGGGAGGCCGGACTGATTAACTCACACAGGAGAAAGAACATATGTGAAATCTCGTTTGATACTTATCTCAGCAGCTGGGGAAAAATCGGTGAAAGAGGAAAACATCTTTGTGATTGTAAGGGAAAGATTGGGACTATCATAGACTTTGAGTGACGATTTGGACTTTAGAAAAAGACAGCAGTGGGCAGTTGCGAGGAATCCCCAATTTCTTGAAGCATGGGAACCCCGAAAATTTTTAGATGATTTGGCATAATATTCGGTTTGATTGATATGTATTTGTATAATTTGAAATAATGAATGTGATATAATTGTTTTTAATTGGAAAATTAATAAAAATAGATTATATATAAAAAAAGAATCATGTTACACCATGGCACGCTATGTCCTTATGTTACGTGTTCTACAAATGAAGATCATAAAGAGGAACAGCAAATTGAATGAAAGCCGTTTCCTGCTGTGCAACTTATCTTAGGGGTAAACTTTGATATTAACTATTGCACTTATTTACACAAAAAGAAAAAAATTATATACAAAACACAATCCTTACCACCCTGCCCCCCCAATGGGGGTGAGTGGGGTTTGAGTAAAATAAATGAATAAATAAATAAACCAACCCACTGTGCTGCTTTTATCCTTGTGCCTTTGAAAGAAAAGAAAGCCTGAAAAGGAAACTTCATTTCCTTTAGTTAGTTGTATTTACCACATTTCTATGCTGCCTATTAAAACAAACGTTTTAATGTTTTCAAAAATATTAATGTGTGATAAAATTTATTATCAAATAATATATATCAAATAATAAGCCTTAAATATTGTTTTTAATTTCAGGAAATTGTCTTGGTGGTGTTCTTTGGTGCTGAATATGTGGTGAGGCTGTGGTCTGCAGGTTGCAGAAGCAAATACGTCGGTATTAAGGGAAGAATACGATTTGCTAGGAAGCCTATATCAATAATAGGTGAGATCGTCTGTTTTAAATATAAAATCATACCTGGACATCAATCCAATGGCTTCTTGGA
The DNA here is from genome assembly GCF_963506605.1 of Zootoca vivipara. Lineage (NCBI taxonomy): Eukaryota > Metazoa > Chordata > Lepidosauria > Squamata > Lacertidae > Zootoca > Zootoca vivipara. Next base: position 94,687,454 of record NC_083280.1, on the reverse strand, counting down.
GCAGAAGGGATATACAGTGGTACCTCGGGTTAAGAACTTAATTCATTCTGGAGGTCCGTTCTTAACCTGAAACTGTTCTTAACCTGAAGCACCACTTTAGCTAATGGGGCCTCCCACTGCTGCCATGCCGCCAGAGCACGATTTCTGTTCTCATCCTGAAGCAAAGTTCTTAACCCGAGGTACTATTTCTGGGTTAGCGGAGTCTGTAACCTGAAGCGTCTGTAACCTGAAGCGTCTATAACCTGAGGTACCACTGTACTGGGTTTGTGTATAGCTGAGTTGTCTGATGCTTCAAGATGGATATTTTTATTGGCCCACCTTTTATTGGGAGATGAGCTGTTATAAGATTATGAGCCACTACATTCCTGGTTGGTGTTTTCCTTTGTTTATGTTCTAGGTGCCCTTAGCAAAATCCGAGTTCTCTCATATTCCACCCCAACTCCTTTAATATGGAGATTAACATCCTGACCCACCTTCAATCCACCTTCAGTCCTCTTGTACTCTTTCTGAGATGCAATATATGGCAATGAAGGAGAGTCCACCAGCTCCCGAGGGGGTCCATTCCACTGTCAAACAGCTCTTACCCTCCGAAAGTTCTTCCTGGTGTTGAGTCAGAATCTCCTTTCTTGTAACTTGAAGCCATTGGTTCAGGTCCTACCCTCCAAAGCAGGAGAAAACCAGCCTCCCTCCCTGCCCACTAGGAACAGAGTTCTGAGTAGCTGATGTCCACTGGTAGGTTTGATTTGACCCTCAAATTTTTACTGTTCAAAAGGTGGTATAATGGCTAAGGTTGGTGGTTCGAATCCATGTGACAGAGTGAGCTCCCATTGCTCTGTTTGCCAACCTAGCAGTTTGAAAGCACATCAGTGCAAGTAGATAAATAACTGTGGTGGGGAGGTAAACAGCATTTCTGTGTGCTCTGGCTTCCATCATGCTATTCCACTGCGCCAGTAGTGGTTTAGTCATGCTGGCCACATGACCCGGAAAACTGTCTGTGGACAAACGCCAGCTCCCTTGGCCTGAAAGCGAGATGAGTGTCACACCCCATAGTTGCCAATGTCTGGATTTAACTGTCCTTTACCCTTTACCTATAATGGCTAAGTGTATCTTCTCCAAACCACCTGCAATTTCTTGTCTGCCATGTAGACGGTTTGGAGACATTACACATCATAAACTTTGATATCACAGAGCCTTTTATAAATAAAGAAATAAACCTTTTCCCTATGGTTTATGTAGTTATTTATTTTATCCCAGTGTCATCTTAGATTAAAAAATGTTTTTTCAGGGTTCCGAAGTGCTAAAAAGAAAAAAAAGCAAGACCTGTAAGGAGAGATGATTGTGGAAGGAATAATAATAATAATAATAGTAATAATAATACTAAAGGGAGGGGGCGCCTTCATGCTACATCTGAAAAAAGCCTGCTATAGATTTTCTTTGTTTTTAGTACTGAAAGGCTGTAACATTCTGCCCCTCTTTTCCTTTTCCTTTGATGGCATTAAAATGCATTAACAGTTCCATTTTCCATTTGTCAACAGATCTTATTGTTGTTATAGCTTCAATTATTGTTCTGAGTGTAGGATCAAATGGACAGGTGTTTGCCACATCTGCAATAAGGTATGCCTGCAATAAGATATGTCAAGTTTAGATTTATCGCCTCTCATATTGTGCAAAGACATTTGTTGGCATCTATATCTAGCTACATATATCTTCTGTTGTTGTTGTTGTTGTTGTTGTTGTTGTTGTTTTCACCACCCCCTCCTCTTTAGACCCTTTCATGCCCCTGCTTTCCTGTTCAACCCCATTCCTTTGCCCCCCCATTTTAACACTCACTCTCCTTTCTCCTCCACCCTTCCTCTCACTTTTCTCAACTCACCCTCCTTTCCATACCTTCTACTCTCTCCTATTCTACACATGCACCATGCAGATATCTTTACCTTATCTTCAAGATGAAAAGAATTGTATGAACAAGCCTATTAATAAGAGATGGTTAAGTTCAGGTGGTGCATACTGTCCATATATGGATGTTGATATGTGAATAAATATATCTTCTAAATTACTACATTGAATCTGAAACTTCATATTGATACCCGGAGTAAAATACATGATTGTGGGAAAGTCCTATGGAATATGTGAAGCGAGCACAACCGAGCATTTCCCAGCTCCCTTCTCGCTGTACTTAAACCTTGTTTGCAACTGCCAATATCAATCTACTCATACCTCTGCTGTTGTTTAAAACCACAACTTTTCCTCTGTTTGCTTTATTCAAATGTATGCTTTTGTTTAAAACTGCCATTTTAAAATGTGCCTTCTCTTTGCTTTCCTCTCCCACACTCACTTAATGCAAACACAGGGTTGTGCTGAAGTACCACAGATCCTCCAACGAGGGCTGCCTTACAGTTATAAATACATGGAAGAAATAAAAAAATCAAATACCAGGGAATTAAAATTCTATAACTTTTTACTACATTTTCTAACAAGGACCATGTCCTGGGAGTCCTCAGACTCCATATTAAAGTTGTCTGCATCTATCAGTGAGAGTAGATACATTCAGGCACAACATTGCATACAAATGTATTTATCTGCATATCACATATGTTGCTGTTTGGGAGCACATAGGCTACAGATTGAAACAGGACAGCTGCTTGTGAAAAAGGAAACCAGGAAGGCCTTGCTCTGAAAGGAGAATTGGGAAAGAGACAAAAAGCAAAAGGCACCTCCCTTCCTCTAAGCTCATTGGGAGCTGTGGTGGAAACCAGAGGGTGAGGTAATGGCCACTTATGCAGTCCTGGGGTGGGTGGTGGTTGCAGCCTATAGAAATGGGTCCTGACGCCCAGGAGGAATACTGGCCTGGGTGGCCGGTAGTTGGAAACACCCTGTGCTGGCTGTATAGGAGGGCGGGAGTTCCTGCCAGGCCCAATTCTAAATTCTGGCCAATCAGACCAGTCCATGGTGGCATGGGTTGGAATCAGACCGGAGTGGAGCAAGCTTTTTTTCAGTCTACCCTTGTCAGGAGTATGGGCAGGAGTCAGGCTCTGGGGCCTGTAGTGCTTTGCAGGACTGGGGCCTGCCTCAGCTTGTGCTGGGGAAGCAAGGCATGGCCACACAGGTGAAGACATCAGCTTGTGCTGGAGAGGCAAGGAGTAGTCACCCAGGTGAGGCCACTTGAGATCTCACTGCACCTGGTGGCAGGAGCTGGGAGGGATAAAAGCCCAGCATTTCTCTTCAGCTCTTTGCCACAGCAACGCTATCCTTGCCTGGTTGCATCTGGCCTCTTGATCCTTGCTCCGTGGACCCTTGCCTTGCCGACGTCTTGATCCTTGCTCCTTGGACCCTTGCCTTGCCGACGCCTTGATCCTTGCTCCTTGGACCCTTGCCTTGCCGACGTCTTGATCCTTGCTCCTTGGACCCTTGCCTTGCCGACGTCTTGATCCCTGCTCCTTGGACCCTTGCCTTGCCGACGCCTTGCTTCTTGTTCTTTGAGCCTTCGCCATGCTTCTTGTTCCTTGAGCCTTCACCGTGCTTCTTGTTCCTTGAGCCTTTGCCTTGCTACTTGACTCCCAGACCTTCGCCTTCGCCTCTGCCTTGCTCCTTGACCCTGCGACTGCCTGCTGCTGGACCCTCAGCCCTGCACCTGTTCCTGCTTCTACACCACCATCTTGCCTCTAGTCCTGACGCCCGTCGACCGGACCGTGACAACCCTCTGGGTTTAAAAAGGCCTGCTGTCCCCAATCTCAGGACCACAGTCAGCCAAAAAGCACACCCTCCCATCTCTCCCTCATATTCATGCTTTAGGGCTTGTTGTATATTAACATTTCTTCCTACAGGTCCCCCTTCCTAAAGGGACCCCTGACCATTAGGTCCAGTCATCACCGACTCTGGGGTTGTGGCGCTCATCTCACATTATTGGTTGAGGGAGCTGGCGTACAGCTTCCAGGTCATGTGGCCAGTATGACTAAGCTGCTTCTGGTGAACCAGAGCAGTGCACGGAAACGCCGTTTACCTTCCCGTTGTAGCAGTACCTATTTTTCTACTTGCACTTTGACGTGCTTTCAAACTGCTAGGTTGGCAGGAGCTGGGACCGAGCAACGGGAGCTCACCCTGTCATGGGGATTCGAACTGCCGACCTTCTGATCGGCAAGCCCTAGGCTCTGTGGTGTAACCCATAGTGCCACCCACATCCTATAGGTTGTGCATTGCAATTCCTGGCCGCCTTGTGGTTCTTTAATGGGTGCTGTATTTGGAGCCGGGAAGGAATTTGGTTGCAAACAGATTGGCCCCATTTCCAGGTTTTGCTTTCCCCATAGCAAGTGCTTTTTAAAAAGAAATAGGGGGGAAAAGGTGCCAGTACTCACCCTGAAGTTGTTACAGTAAGTGCCACACTTTTAATCTTTGTATAAAAAATGTGTCAGTACTGCGCACAGTTGAGCGCCCCGAGAAAAAAAGCACTGCCCATAGCAATAGTCACAACTTTGGCAGATATAGGCATTGGGGTGGAATCCTTAGCCTACCATGTCATGGTCCAAAAGCCAAGGCATGCGGCAGATGGGCCAAAGAGCTTCCTTCAGCAACTGTCATCCCTCATTCTTCCACTAGGAGGCTGGGAGGGATACATACCCAATGCCTAAGCCAAAGGCTACTGACACCTGGAATCAATAAAGTTGTGGCCAGTGTCAAATCCCAGAATGTTGTCTTGTCCAGTTTGATTAAGCTTTGCTCCCGAGGGATGGGTCACTGCAAGTGGAACCGCAATGGCTGCTAGTTTTCCCCCAAACTCTGTTCCCTTCACAGCTACCTGTATGTGCAAAATCAATGAGCAATGTAACCCTAAAATTTTGTAGATCTGCCCCAGGAAGCATTAAAAGTTACCTCTTCTGTCCCACAAAGCTACTAGTTGGTTTTGTCTGACTCAGGACTTTTTTTCATCTGGAATTCACCAGAACGCTTTGGTGTGTTCTGGCACCTCTTTGGTGTGCTCTGTGTTGCGCGACAGAGGCTGCAGGTGAAAAAGATAAGCTATTTAAGGGGTGAGCTCCTCTAAGAAAAGCTCCATAACTTCTTTGACTGGTCAAACTATTTGACTGAGTACTTATAGTATTAATGAGCTTTCAAATTTCATTGTAGTATTCAGAAGAAAATATACTCACGTTTTCACGGATAGGCCTTCTGTGTACAGTATGATGGGCTCTCATGGCATTCTGCCGTTTTTTCCACAGGGGAATCCGTTTTTTGCAGATACTTCGCATGCTTCATGTAGACCGACAGGGTGGCACTTGGAGGCTCTTGGGATCTGTTGTATTCATACATCGTCAGGTATTGAGTATGGGAAGGTTATTGAATATGTTTAACAGGCTTTTTTTTTTTACACCTGTAAAGCTCTTATTCTAACATCAGTTATGGTGAAAATGAACTCGCCTAGAAATGTAGGGTTTGGGGCAATCTACAAGTGTGTTCTTTTTTTTATCCCTGGCCTCAGCAGTACATAGGCACGGTGAGGCAAGGCTCCCTAGTGCCTGAGATAGCTCTGTACAGGCTTTGGGCTGGATCCTGCATAACAGCAGAGCAGCTGCCATTCTCAGACTGAGCCTTGAACAAGAGATGCAGCTCTATCTCAGAGCCTTCCATGAGAGAGGCCCATGAGAGAGCCAGTGTGGTGTAGTGGTTAAGAGCGGTAGACTCGTAATCTGGTGAACCGGGTCTCTGCTCCTCCACATGCAGCTGCTGGGTGACCTTGGGCTAGTCACACTTCTCTGAAGTCTCTCAACCCCACTCACCTCACAGAGTGTTTGTTGTGGGGGAGGAAGGGAAAGGAGAATGTTAGCCGCTTTGAGACTCCTTCAGGTAGTGATAAAGCGGGCTATCAAATCCAAACTCTTCTTCTTCCTGCTTTAGCAGTCATTAACTCTGACAGAGACTCGGGTTCCATAATAATAATAATAATAATAATAATAATAATAATAATAATAATAATAAATAATAATAAATTTTATTATTCATACCCCGCCCATCTGGCTGGGTTTCCCCAGCCACTCTGGGCGGCTTCCAACAAAATATTAAAAGACAATGGTCTGTTAAATATTTAAAGCTTCCCTAAACAGGGCTGCCTTCAGATGTCTTCTTTAGGGCTCCTGAACTGGCAGCCCTGGAACTGGAGGAAGGCAATGCAACACCCTCCTGGTGCAATGGGCGCCTCTTGCATGAGTGCTGCCAGTTTCGTATACACATCTGGGGCTGGCCCTGAGGGCAATTTTCTTTCCTACTTTGAACATCAGTCTCATCCCTTAAGAAGGGGAGTCTAACCTCAGGGTCATGGCATTATAGGACAGGATCCTAAATTTGTGTTTTTTCTTCCCCAACAATAATAATTATCATTATTTATTAGATTTATATACTGCCCTTCATCATGAGATCTCAGGGTGGTTCATAGGATAAAAATACAAAGTATACACACAAGTAAATAGTTAAAACCAAAACAAGACAATAACCTCCACAAACACATTTAAAAGGCTGTAGAATATTAATCAGCCTTATTTTTTAAGAAAAAAATACAAATGAACGTGCAACACTTAAGAACAGTTTAAAACAACCCCATCCCAAATAAACAACACCCACCCAAGTTAAAAACCCCTCCTCATTAAAACCATAATTTTAGCATAAAGGGGCTGGCCCACAACCTCGTCTTCGTTCCACCCCCAAAGGAACAACCCCCTTTGGTGTCGTCTGCTTTGGGGGCAGCCCCACCCTTTGGGTAGGCTGGCTTTATAGAGCCGTCCCAGCAACTGGGGCCCTTCTAGCTGGGGCAGCAGGTGTTTCCCATGCTGCCTGCCTGCCTGCCCAGGGTTTGGGTACCTAAAAATGACTGCAGTTAGTCCTATAGGGATCCATGTTGGACCCTCAGCTGTATTGACAAACAGGGTGCCAGTACATTTAGCTGCTAACTTGAATCACTTTGGAGTGCTTCACTGGCTAGACTTCAAGCATACCCTTGGATATGGCCCAGGCTCTGGCCAACCAGCTCACAGCAGTGGTGGGGTTTGTTTTTGCTTTTTAAAATAAGATTTACTCTAGTCTATGTTCACCAGAAATGCATACAAAATTTTGTGTGAATATGTATAAAAGCTAGCATATCAACTCAAAGGTGAGACATGACTGCCACAGGTCATAAAGCAGACCAGCATCACTGGATATGTTTTATTAAAAATATGAAATGGTTAAGAATATTTTTTTTTAACCAAAATCAGCATTTGTACAAAGAGATTTGTACTATGTCCAATCAGTAATCCAGTTTTGTTCCTATTAGGAACTAATAACTACACTGTATATTGGATTCTTGGGATTGATCTTCTCATCGTACTTCGTCTATCTCGCTGAGAAGGATGCAGTGGATGAGGAGGGACAAACAGGGTTTTCCAGTTATGCTGACGCTCTCTGGTGGGGTGTGGTAAGTGCATCTCTTGCTTTCTCTCAGTGAAATATTCAGAAGAAGGAATTGGATTGAAATTAGTCTTAAGAGTAATAGTACAAAAATACTCTGTGATGCAGGTTGTGGAAGAGAAGCAAGTAACCCCAAAGTTACTTTGCAAAGTGCTTAAATCTGAACATTTCATATTAAAAATAAATAATTTAAATATTGCTATACATGCATGAATCAAACCTGTGAAGTTAACGGTATTCTTGGTGTAAGGCAAAACCATCATCAGCCAATTAAATTGCTTGGGAATGGATTCAGAGGAGCAGAAGAAAGTACTTTTTTCATTCACAGCATAATTAACAGGGAAATTGTTGCCACTGGTTGTGGTGATAAGTACCTTCTTTTGCTTCTCTTCATCTATTCCCAGTCAGGAGCATATGGAGGTTGACCACTGGAAAAAGATGCTAGACCACATTGATTTGGAACCTAATCTCACAGGGCTCCACTTACATTCTCATTATTTTTTACCTGAGTCATGCACAAGAGCAGTGTGAATGAGCATTATGGCCATTGTGCCCCATTGTGGCGGCGGAGGTAGCAGCCTAGTCAGAGCCTCCCGTCTTCAATCAAGCTTTTAAGTAGTTTTTAGTCACCTTTTGATCCTAAGTTCACACTTAAAGTGTTATATTAGTTGCCTTATCACTTCGTTTTCTTTAGTTTTTAGTTTTTTGTGGTACTATTTTATTGTTTTATGGTTTTACGGCTCAACTCGACTTAGCATAACACTGAACGCCCAATGAAGATTGATTGTAGCCCTGGCGACTAACTTGCAGTTTCGTTTTCATCTACTGGTTGTTTTTCATCTACTAGTTAAAAGACCTAGCTTTGGCTCGATAGAACTCTGCTAACTCCTTGGAACGCTCTGAAAGCCAGGATTGACTTCCCGCTCTTACCCCGCTTGGGTGGTGAGCCTATTTGGGCTCGCCCGCAAAGGCTGATGGATCCTGATGGATTCCATCAGGCCTTGCGGGACCCTGCTCCCCCTGGCGGCTCACTAGATGAGCTGGTCGAGAACTGGAATAACCAGCTCTTGGCGGCCATCAATGAGATTGCACCTAAGCGCCCTCTGCGACCCCGCCGAAACTGGGCCCCCTGGTTTACTGAGGAGCTTTGGAAAATGAAGCGGGACCTCAGATGGCTAGAGCAAGTATGGTGGCGTGCTCGCGACGGAGCCTCAAGAACATCTTATAGGAAACTTATGAAAGCCTATGAGATGGCGGTGAAAGCTGCAAAGAAGTCTTACTTCTCAGCTTCCATTGCATCCGCTAGCTCTCGCCCAGCACAACTTTTCAGAATAATTAGGTCTCTAACAACCCTAGAGGAACAGCCAAATTTAAATACGAATTTGACCCATAGCTGTGAGGCATTTGCGAGCTTTTTTGCGGAGAAAGTCTTGATATTCCACCGTGACCTCCCTGCCAATTTGGATACAATAACAGAACTGGAGGCCCCTCAACTGTCTTCGAGTCCAGTATTGGACCAATTCGATCGGATACTCCCTGCCGATGTAGACAGATTCCTCCGAGCTGGAAGGCCCACCACTTTGACCCGTGCCCTTCCTGGCTGATTAGAGCGTGTCCAGATGAGGTACGGGCCCCCCTGGGTGAGATCATCAACTTGTCTCTTGGCACAGAGACTTTCCCAGAGGAGTTGAAGGAAGTAGTAGTGCATCCGCTCTTAAAGAAAACATCTCTAGATCCTTTAGATCTATCCAATTATCGTCCGGTTTCGAATCTTCCGTACCTGGGTAAGATAATTGAGAGAGCGGTTGCCGAACAGCTTGGTAGGTTTCTGGATGAAACATCGGCTCTAGATCCATTTCAGTCCGGCTTTCGCCCTGGTCATGGGACCGAGACGGCTCTGGTCGCCTTAACAGATGATCTCCATAGACAGCTAGATCGAGGTGGGTCGGGACTGCTGATTCTTTTAGATTTGTCAGCAGCCTTCGATATGGTCGATCACGAACTTTTAGACCACCGCCTTGCTGACGTGGGGATTCAGGGCACAGTCCAACAATGGCTGCGCTCCTTTATCTCAGGTCGGAGACAGAGGGTGGCGCTAGGGAGGGAGTTGTCGCCGCGGCACTCCTTGGTGTGTGGAGTCCCGCAAGGCGCAATCCTTTCCCTGATGCTTTTTAATATCTTTATGCGCCCCCTTGCCCAGAATGTCTGGAGTTTTGGGCTGGGTTGTCATCAATATGCAGATGACACCCAGATCTATCTGTTGATGGACGGCTGCCCTGCCTCGGCCCCGGACACACTCACCAGGTGCTTGGAAGCTGTGGCTGGATGGCTACGTGGGAGCCGGTTGAAGCTAAATCCTTTGAAGACAGAGGTCCTCTGGCTGGGTCGGGACGACATGATGTTGGGGGGCCAACTCCCATCTCTTGCAGGGGCTCAATTAGTGCCAGCGCCTTCTGTCAAGAGTTTGGGTGTAACCTTTGATGCCTCCCTTTCCATGGAGGCGCAGGTTGCAGCCACTGCTAAGGTGACATTTACGGTATCAAGCAGTTGGTCCCTTACCTCTCTTGGATCTGGCCACAGTGATCCATGCGACGGTCACCTCCAGGCTTGATTATTGTAACTCGCTCTATGCGGGGCTGCCCTTGAAGCTGACCCAGAAACTCCAGCGGGTGCAGAACGCCGTGGCGAGGCTCCTTACGGGGTCCTGGCCATGGGATCCCATTCATCCAGTGCTTTACCAGCTGCACTGGCTCCCGGTGGAGTACAGGATCAGGTTTAAGGCGCTGGTTTTTGACCTTAAAAGCCCTATGCGGCTTGAGACCCTTGTACCTACGGGACCGCCTCTCCCGATATGCCCCACGGAGGACCTTAAGGTCCACAAACAACAATATTCTGGAGATCCCGAGTCATAAGGTGGCTAGATTGGCCTCTACTTGGGCCAGGGCCTTTTCAGTATTGGCCCCAACTTGGTGGGACGCTCTTTCACAGGAGACCAGGGCCCTGTGGGATTTGTCATCGTTCCACAGGGCCTGCAAGACAGAGCTGTTCCGCCTGGCCTTTGGGCTGGACTTAGTCTGACCCCTGTGTTTTCCTCCCTCATGGCTTGGATTTATGGTCTACTTAAAATGAGGCTGCATTATAAATTTTAATATTGTATTTTAATCTGTATTTTAATTAATTGCTTTTTATGTTTTATTGTAATTTTATTGGTGTTAGCTGCCCTGAGCCTGGTTTTGACTGGGGAGGGCGGGGTATAAATAAAAAAATTATTATTATAATTATTATAATTATTTATTATAGTCATTTATATCCCTTATTTCTGCATACAAATCCTTTCAAGCTGGCCCAGAACAAAGCAGAAGACCATAACAGATAGAGTCAAGACAGCATCAAATTTGAAGTACTGTACAGTATTCAAACATGCCAGCAGGAAGGAGCTCATATATAAACACACATCAATACTGAAGTTATAACTCTACTGCATCTTACTGGTCACTTGACTCTCCAAGAGCAATCCTAAGCACATACACAGAGTGTGACCAAAACATCAAGATAGATAAACCTAGAAATAAGCTGACAAACCCATGTTAAAATTGGGGCCCCCCTCCCAATGCATGTCACAAGCACCCCTCCCAGTGAACTGAATCCTGATTCAATACTCTGCTGTGTCCCGCCCACCCACCATGCTTCAGGTGAACTTACACTGATCTTGTACATATAAGCAATTCAAATAAGTGCTTATGTTTTGGGAGGTTGTGAAATTCCCCTGAATATTTCGTTAATGCTGCAAAACTGCCCCAGGGAGAGGGGCCGTGATATTGGAGCTGCTGCCCTGGCTAGCCGCACTCTGCACTGCTGCCTCCTATGGCAGACTAGCACAATTGGTTTCCCCAGAGCTTGTGCTTGGAGAAGGATTAGCTACATCTGACAGAAATGCACAGTACTTCAATTTTAAATCTCTACAAATGTGAACCAGCTTTCAGACTAGTGTCATTACAGCCTTTTTGTAAACTATTTTTCATCTATTGTACAGGTAACAGTCACTACTATTGGCTATGGTGATAAAGTGCCACAGACATGGATTGGCAAGACAATTGCGTCTTGCTTCTCTGTGTTTGCCATCTCTTTCTTTGCTCTTCCAGCGGTGAGTGCAGACCTTAAATAATTATTAAGTCAGTTTGTAAACATTGCTGGTGTCTTCAAGAAAGTGGTGGATATATACAATGTATTGCTTACCTGCAGTGTAGCATGCTTTGTCAGCACCTGGGGTGGGTGCGCACCTGAGGGTGCGGAGGGTGAAAAGAGCCTGCTGCACCAGCCCAGGCCTTGCTACTGCTGGAGAGACCCCCTCCCACTGTGCAGGGGGGGGGAGCCCTGCTGGCCAACGCAGACCTTGGATCATCCTAGCCTTGCAAAGCAGCTGGGGGCTGGCAGGGTGGGGCGAGGAGATAACTATGCAGTGCCCCCCCCCCCGGAAAAATGTGCCTGAGGCCATCACCCCGGCAGGACACCCCCCGCTATACCCCTGTCGCTTACTGCAGATTCCATATCTTACTTTTACATGTAAGCATTAAATGCAGTTTTCTTCAACAAATAACTGCTTTTCGACTTTCAGGGCATCCTGGGTTCCGGCTTTGCACTTAAGGTACAACAGAAACAACGTCAAAAACATTTCAACAGGCAAATACCTGCAGCAGCATCTCTAATTCAGGTAAATACTTGATGAAGAAATAGGAGAAAGTGAACCGAAGTTTGTAACTTCTCACCATCCCAACAAAAGAGATTACAAAGAGCAATACTCCGCTACAGAGTCTTGGTATTAACTAAGGATTTTGGAGACTGAGCTGTAATGTTCCACTATTTGCAGTGCATATGTGGGGCATTTCAATGAACTTGAAAGGGCCAAATTTGTCCTAGATAGTGGTAGTGGCAGTGGTAAAAGGTAAAGGGGCCCCTGACCATTAGGTCCAGTCGTGAACGACTCTTGGGTTGTGCGCTCATCTCACTCTATAGGCTGAGGGAGCCAGCGTTTGTCCACAGACAGCTTCCGGGTCATGTGGTGAACCAGAGCAGCACATGGAAACGCCATTTACCTTCCCACTGTTGCAGTACCTATTTATCTACTTGCACTTTGACGTGCTTTCGAACTGCTAGGTTGGCAGGAGCTGGGACCGAGCAACAGGAGCTCACCCCATTGCAGGGATTCGAACCGCCGACCTTCTGATCAGCAAGTCCTAGGCTCTGTGGTTTAGACCCCAGCGCCACCCGCGTCCCGGTGGCAGTGGTAGCAGCCACCATTTTATTCCCAGAACACCCTTGGGGTGATAGTATATAGTGAAGTAGAGTTGTGTATAGAGGAATCCTGGGGAAACATGGCAGCAACCAGAAGGAGCTCTTTTGCTGACATGAAACAGGCTGTGGTGTATGTGCGTCAAGGCCAGTTACTTCCAGACCCAATATAACCTGTCCATTCTCTCCAAATATTGCACCAAATATGTCATTGGAGAAGCCCAACCTTGAGGCGAGGACTTCCCCTGGGCCAGGCCTAGCCCACTCAGGAGTTGCCTCAGGGTAGGGAGCTCGGGGCAGCTGGGAGGGGTGCTGCCTCCACGCCCCCGCCTGGCCTTTTATGACTCCCTAGGCCACCTCCAGGCTGCAGAGGAGGAGGCAGTATGTGTGCCACATTCTCAAAAACCGATCCAAAAGAGGCAACACGTAGACCGATGATTAAAGGGCAAAATATATGTCTTTATGAACTGCAGCGAAGCAATAGTCAGCTGTACAATCTATGTAACTAAATTCATCCAGTGAGACAATGATCCGGATAATCGCACTGTTTCAGCGTAGTCCTCTTCAGTATACAACAACAAAGAATATATAGAATGACAAAGAATATATAGGTGGCCATGGCACACCGAAGCATCTCTAAAATCCTGATACCTCCCCCTGTGACATATAATTCTTATTATTCAAAAAGTGAACTCCTATCCACATGGAGGAAGCCTAAAAGAAGGCCATTCACTGTTAATAACTCATTCTCAAATTGCCCCCCTTAAAAATTGCCCCCTACCAGACTTTTAGGAGACATCTGAAGGCAGCCCTGATTAGGGAAGCTTTTAATGTTTAATAGATTATTGTATTTTAATGTCTGTTGGAAGCCGCCCAGAGTGGTATATATTATTTATTTATTTATTTATTTATTTATTTATTTATTTATTTATGATGTTCTCTGTCGAGACATGAGTCAACAGTGTGATGCAGCAGCTAAAAAAGCCAATGCAATTCTGGGCTGCATCAAGAGGAGTATAGCATCTAGATCAAGGGAAGTAATAGTACCACTGTATTCCGCTCTGGTCAGACCTCACCTGGAGTACTGTGTCCCCTTTCCTGGGAAAAAGTGACCCTGAGCATAGCTGTCAAGTTTTCCCTTTTCTCGTGAGGAAGCCTATTCAGCAGAAGGGAACTTCACTTTAAAAAAGGGAGAACTTGACAGCTATGACCCTGAATCAGGCACAGCAACGTATCATGGATCGTCACAGGGTGGGGGCAGCCACAGGGATAACCCACAGCAACGCTTGGGAGGGTCAACTAGTACCTCTATAAAAGCAGAATGGGTGGCAAGGGAGAACTGCATTTGAACTAATTTTTTCCACAATACCTGTGGTAGAAATCTTTTGCACTGTTCATGCAGGACAAGTAACACTAATTAATTACAGAAAGGTTATGTACTGTCCCTCTTTATATATAGTATTAGCAAGAGCTGTTTTTATGTCCTGCAGACTCTGTGGAGGTGTTATGCAGCAGAGAAGTCATACAATTCCACAGCCACATGGAAGATCTATGTCACCCCAGCTCAAAACGCAAAGAAAACAGCAGCACCATCTAGCCCAAATCTCAGAAAACAGGTCAGAAGGAGCACATTGGTTTATTAGTTACATTTATAACTTGCCTTTCCATCCAACACAGAATACATGGTTTGGAAACTCCATAGAATCAGTTCAGGTGTTAGGAGAACCGGAGAACCTGTTGAAGTAAAATTCAGGACTCATCCAAACTTACCTTTTTAGGCACATGTCTGTGCTTTAAAGCGCTGTATCCGAGCACTTTTTTCTTGTACCCAGCCACTTCCCTCAGAAAAACCTGCTTTTTAATGCTGAATTGGAACAAATGGCAATTTGGGTTTTCCACAGGTTGCTGTTTGCTCTGGTTCAGCAGTAAAGAGCGGGTTTTTGCAGGGAAAGTGCTGGGGCAAAAGAAAAAGGGCTGTTGTGTAAAGAGCTTCAAACCACAGACCTGTGCCTAGAAATGCGTAGCAAAGGTAAGTGTGGGTGAGCTTTAAACCTGTCACTAGACAGATGAATTTCTATGATACCTGTTGTCTTACACACCACTTTTAAGATGCTCCCAGCCTCTAATTCTCTGATGCTACTGGGAAGCCTTAATCTAAATAAGGCATTTGAATATAAGCTGTCCTGGGAATCTGTTGAGGGGCAAGATATCAAACAAACAAACAAACAAACAAACAACTACTATTTAGCAGCTGACTTGTAACTGGTTCCCAAATGCACATTTGTCACTGTGGTCTTCAAGAATCAAGTGATATGTTAGGGTTGCCATACATCTGGGATTTCCCGGACATATGTGGAATACTGGAGTCGGCAGCAGTGTCCGGGAAGAAATCGGTAAGATGTATGGCAGCCCATGTTGGCAGTGCCATTTTTGCCGATTTCCCATAAACAATTTTGGGCAGAACGAAAAAAAGTTCAACAATGTTGATATGTGTATGAGAGTGAGCCCATCACAATTTTTAATTAATTCATAATGTGCGTGAAGGAGGCCCTAGTGCCACAGTCCTGCACTAACTTTCCTGTGTATAAACCCCATTGAACCCAATGGAACTCTGAGTAGACTTGTGTAGGACTGAATGGTAAGTATGGTCTGGACCAGGCATCCCCAAACTGCGGCCCTCCAGATGTTTTGGCCTACAACTCCCATGATCCCTAGCTAACAGGACCAGTGGTCAGGGATGATAGGGTTGTAGTCCAAAACATCTGGAGGGCCAAAGTTTGGGGATGCCTGGTCTGGACAGCTGTAGAGGTCCCTATGTAGGTACCCCACATTTCCTGTAAGAATCTAGTAACCACATTTTCAGGATGTTGGGGTATGACAGTCATTTCTTCAGAGAGCAAAAATACCTGTGTTATAGCTGAAGGCTGACTTCATATGGGGTAGCTAAGCTGTGGTTCTATGGCAGGCAGAAAAGACAGAACAGTGTATCAGGTGAACATTAATATGGTCTGTGGTTGCCAACTTCTTAAGAAATCTCAGTTGAAAATGTATGCTGATTCTTTCAAATGAACCCTTTAAAAATGTATGCAAGTCTCAACTTGCCCACACACCATTTATTTCAGTTATTTATACACTTCTTAATCACTGGGGTTTCCAAGCCTCTTACTGTAGAAGTTGAAATTTTTGTATGATACTTTTTTTTGGCATGGAAATGGTTTTATTACAGAGCAGAAGATACAAAAGGAAAGGAAAACCTGGGCGTGATAATGGTTCCACACCTATAATGAATCCAGGGGAGACAGCGTTGCCTATTCCACAAATTACTTATGACCATATCAGTCAGCGAGAAGACAAGAAAGAGATGAGTTTCTACCTTGATGAACCTGGAGGTAACTTACTATCTTACAATGAATCTTTTATGTATACAGACAGCAGCCATGAGTTTATTTTTCAGTTGTTGGTTTAGTTCTCGTTGACCATCATGTTAAACCATAGTTAAACATTAGCTGTGGTTTAACATGAGCAAGCAGCATGCTGATACATGCTGCTCATATCATAAATGCCCATTTCACACCCAATTCTCCCATCTTTCCTATGCTGGCAGAAACAAACCAGAAGCTATCTTAGCAATAAAGGTAAAGGTAAAGGGACCCCAGACCATTAGGTCCAGTCGTGACCGACTCTGGGTTTGTGGTGCTCATCTCGCTTTATTGGCCGAGGGAGCCGGCGTACAGCTTTCGGGTCATGTGGCCAGCATGACTCAGGCCCCTTCTGGCGAACCAGAGCAGCACATGGAAATGCCATTTACCTTCCCGCTGGACTTGCACTTGCACTTGTGACATGCTTTCGAACTGCTAGGTTGGCAGGAGCTGGGACTGAGTATCGGGAGCTCACCCCATCACGGGGATTCGAACAGCTGACCTTCTGATCGGCAAGGCCTAGGCTCTGTGGTTTAACCCACAGCGCCACCCGCATCCCGATCTTAGCAATATATGGAGATAAATAAACAAGGAGTGCCAGTTTGAACATAACAGTTAGGCTGTTTCCTTTGCAAAGGAATGGAGAAAGAGTGGTGCATGGGTATCCAAGGCAGGTGAAAAAAGCAGATTGAGCTGAAATTAGGTCAAGAGAGGAAATGGTTTAACAGGTTTCTTGCTTGCTCATCTTCTGTTCCGATGTGTTCTTCTGACTACCACAAGCTCCTGATATAGGTGGGTAAAGCTCAGATTAGGGTTTCACATGCAACTTCTTTTAAAATGGAAATCCTGCAGAGTTTAATCTGTTCCAGCATCTGTTCTCAGTGCTGGAGCTTAATCCTGGAATATATGTGGGGAAATTAAAATGCATGTGAGTATATAAAGAATGCATTTCCCTCATCAATGAGCTCTTTTACTTGAGGAATGAGGGGTAGCCGTGGTGTTTGCTTCCATAACCTACTGTCACTCTTAAGACCGTCAAGGTCCACCCTCTAAAAGCACAGGGCCCAGTTTGCTTGCTTTTCAACACAGGAGTTCCTGAAAGCTCTAATTTTGTAAGCAAACTTGGGAGGGCTACTGATTTTGTGCACTGACATACATGTACGCTGACCGCAGAAAGGTACTGCTAAAATGGGTTGTTAGGAAGTAGATACTTAATGTATATGTAACATATTTTGAGAGTATTTTGCTCTTCCTCAGAGGCAACTGAAAGAAAGTGAAACTAAAGGCAAAAACATATATCCAACTGCAAGGAATATTCTTAGTGTATTTGTACTTCTGTGTATGTTCATAAAACACTTCCATAGTACTTTTCTGAGATCTATTTCCCTGTTTGACTTTTTTGGTACTGTGATATTTCTCAGACTGTACTACATATTTTTGGTTGTTCTACTGTCCTGATTATCTGCTAGTTCACCTGTAGGTAGAGATGGGAGAGAAATTTGATTCAGTTTGCATTTAAACCTACCTAATTCGTACTTTCCAAAACAATACAAGAACCAAAACACAGCCGTCCTTAAAAATTCACACTTCTCTGAATTTTGCAATGCAGTTATCCAGCCAAGTAATGTGTGCAAAAATTCATATACTTGGGTAAAGTGTGCATAGAGCTGCATGTATGTAACATGCAAATGTGCATTATATTAGTAGAAATTGCATTTTGAAAATGTGTCCATTTGGGAGAACATGCACTAATATTCTGATAAATTAAATGAGGACTTGGGGAAAATCCACAAAGTAATGTGGAAATATGGAGAGCTGAACTAAAGATTGGAAAAATGAGAAACCATTTTGGAAAGTTTCACCCACCCCTACCTTTAAGGCTATTTAATCTCTAACCACCCCTTCAGAAAAGGGAGTTCGTGTTCTCATGGTGTAAAGTTCTTCACCTGACAGCCACTGCATTCTCCTGTAACAAAAGGAACACACATATCTGTGGTGGACAGATGGTGAAATGCTCATATCCATTGGAAATGATAATTTTTGCCCAGTGTCTCTCAAAATAGAGTATTACTTTTCTAAACAATGGAATTCAGTAATGGCAAGTGACCAAACCACAGCAATCATGGGCAATACAATCCAGGTTCATCACCACATTTGATCCAAATGTGGGTAGGTTTTGAATGATAGGCAATGTTCACTGATTATCCCACCCTGCCATTCCTTAATGTTGGTAAGAAATCTTGCAGCCACCAAAAAGGTTTGACATCTGCTGCAACGTTGATAGCCACTTCATGTGTTCAGTATCCCAGGTTAAACCAGAGTTTCCCCACCTAGACTCCAACAAGCATTCTGTACCTTTAAGAGCTGCGTGGAAGAGAAAATATGCTTTGTGCAGCTTCCACTTCCACTTTAGCATGGTAGTGGGAAAAAGCTGTGCATGGTGAAATATTCCTTTCCATTCAGTTCTTGTGGGTTCAGGAAACCTTTGTGTAACAATTATAGTCTGTCTGAGAAGCCTACTTAAGATAACGTCAAGACCACCATGGCAAGAGAATTTGTGATCAAATAGAAAGCTCAGTTGTGAATATCACATCCTAATCATTTTGGGTGGGTTAGCTGGCATGTGCTTTACTGCATCACTCTTTTGTTAAAAAGAACAGAGGTGGGAGAGAGAGGAAGGCAGAAGCACTTTAGATGGTGGGGCCTCAGACTCCTAGAGGTCTGCTTGCTACCTGAGCATTCGAGGAGCTGGGTTTGTTTGTTGCATTCGTATACTTCTTTTATGCCAACTAACCCAAGGTGGAATACAGTTTTAATTTACTAAAACAAATAAATTAAATATTTTGATGTTAATTTGCCTGCCTACCTCATTCTCTACTTCCTTTCCACAGAGCAATTGTTGAAACAAGGTCTGATGTTGCCTTTGGCTCAGGTAGTGTCCATTGGCCCTTACTGGGATGGGTGACACTCTGATTGGAGCAGGCCCTGATATTATCACAGGACAGAGGATGTCTGTTGGTGTTGTGATGGGGAGGGGAGAAGACAGTCCAACTGGATCAGGCCTTGATATTGCCTTTGTCTGCCTCCATTAATTCCCACCACCATTACACCATATTAAAAAGGTAAAGGTAAAGGACCCCTGACAGTTAAGTCCAGCCGCCAGACTTTCCCAGTCCAGGAATGACCGTAGCTGTTGAACCAGCCACAGTTATTAAAAGGCTGTTGATGGCCCTCTCATTAATGTGATTTGTAGATGTTTGTTCATACATGGTTGTGTATAATAAAAATAACTTGGTAGTTGTTAAACAATCTCTTGTTCTTCTAAAAATAATAGATGTATTCTTAGGATAAGAATCCAGGGATTCATCTAGCAGATGGAACATATTAATCACTGCCAGCCTCTCAAAGCTGTCATGTCGGAGCAGTTACTGTTGAATATATCAAAATTGCCCAGAACATCACAATGACGAATGTCTGCTGGGAATAGAACAATAATTCTCAGTTTGGGATTTAGGTTTTAGGACTTTTTAGAGCTGTGTTTGCACACAGTACCTTTTCCCTTTGAGATCAGACTGTAGAGCAGGCACCCCCAGACTGCGGCCCTCCAGATGTTTTGGCCTACAACTCCCATGATCCCTAGCTAACAGGAC
The DNA here is from genome assembly GCF_963506605.1 of Zootoca vivipara. Taxonomy (NCBI): domain Eukaryota; kingdom Metazoa; phylum Chordata; class Lepidosauria; order Squamata; family Lacertidae; genus Zootoca; species Zootoca vivipara. Next base: position 94,667,665 of record NC_083280.1, on the reverse strand, counting down.
CAGTGGTCGGGGAAGATGGGAATTGTAGTCCAAAACATCTGGAGGGCCGAAGTTTGGGGATGCCTGCTGTAGAGGCTTCTTCTCAATAGCAAGTATGCGTTTTGGACTTCATAACAATGAGCAGCGCCGTCTTAAGCGCCCCTGTCACCATGGTGCGCCGGATCTCTCCGGCGCTCTTCCGCCCCATTTCCCAACGCAGTGGGCGGGTGGGCGCGGCGCTGCTGTGCGGCGGGCGGGCAGACACAGCGCGATCTCTCCGGCGCCCTCCCGCCCCGTTTCCCAGCGCGGTGGGCAGGTGGGCGCCGCGCGCAGCTGTGCGGCGGACTGGCCAGCGGGCGGGCGGGCGCAGCTCGCGGCGCCCTCCTGGCGGGCCGGCGCCATGGTGCCCTGCGCCACCGGGGGTCTACGATGAGCCGGCCCTGACAATGAGTCCTCTCCTTATTCTAATTCAATGTTACTAATAATTCTGTAAGGGCCGGTGCTCTGGAGACAAGCTGGTAGTTGCACCAAGAAGCAACTGACTGGTTTGCGAGCAGCTCAAAGTAAGAAGTTAGACCACTGTCAGGTGCTAGATTATAGGCCCAGGTGGAAACTTATTGGCCCTTGTGTTATGCTTTGCTACCAACTCCAGTGTCATCCTTCTGATTATCTGCAGTATGGACACTATTTGCACAAATTCTGTCTGCAACTGTATGGAAGCTTACTGACAGATTATGAAAATTAATGTTATCCTCTCCCCTACATTTGCGTTGTCTGTGGTATCTTGTAGTGCTCTGAACCAAGCAAGCAATGCTCAACAGAAACATGACAATGGTCAAGACTGTAGCTTGGGTTCTACTCAGGGACGCAAAATAATTCAAGTAAGGCACAAAGGTACAGAGTGGGATAGGATTCTTCTCTTCAGCAAAGGCTTGGTTGGTTAAATGCCCTCTAGTAAAGGATCTTCACTGATTCACGTTTAATTTGTGGCGTTATATCAACCTGATCTGGGATGAGCTGCTGCTCTGTTCAAATGACAGTTCTATGTGGGGGATTGTAGGAGCAGGGCTTAAATTTGCTTTCATTTATTAGCTAGGCCCTTGACCCGTGGATGGTGCATAATGGGGACAGGTTACTTGAGGGATGTGTGGCAGACTCCTGGCTGTGAGAAACATGGTGCGGTTGGATCCAATTTCACAGCTTGCAACATAGAAAGAGTGACCATTTGCAGAACTGAGGCTGAACTTTAAAAGCTTCTTTAAATCTTTTTATAGAAACATGCATTGAAAGAGTCCGAAATACTTACTTTAATGTGGAAGAGCCAATGTGGTGCCCCCCAGACAGTAAGCCCCAGTCACCAAACCAATGGTTAGGGACGACAGGAGCAGCACAGGTTGTAGTCTGGTAGCAGGGAACCAACATGAGCTAACCCTGTTATAACAGGGTTATAACAAGTAATTGCATATCGTTTGCCTTATTGGGCTCTGCTGCTATGTGCAATAAAATAGAGGTGGCTGAAGCTGTTTTTAGTCACCCACCACCCTCTTCTCAAATCAGCCATCTCTCTCTACCTCTAAAATGTTCCACTTCTTCTGGTGTGATGCTGTTCTGACATGGTCTTAGAGCGGGTCAGGAAAAAGGAAGGATGACTGTCAAACAATGGCATCACACCCTGAGTGTGTCTTCTATGCAGGGTCGTCTTAAGCCTATCCAGCGCTGTGGTTCAAAGATCCCTACGGTGCCCCCCCCCTTTCCCCAGCCAAAAGAGCCCTAGTCCTTCGCACATTTACTGATGAATCAATCCCAAAGTCAGCGGGCCTTCCTAGAAAGTCACTTTTCCCTCAGGAGCGCCTGTGCAGGGCGAGAAGTGCAGGCTGCTCTCTGTGCCCGAATTTAGGCGAGGGGTGTGTGGCACAGCCCCATTTAGCACACGTTCGCTTTCTCGGGAGGAAGCCCGACTGAGTTCGCTGCGAATTGCTTCTAAGTTTGCGTGGGCGGAAGCCGCGTCAAACTCAGTGGGACTTACTTCAGAGTAAGCGCGCCTCGGAGGCTCCGGCTGCAAGCACCTTCCTTCCCCCAGTAATGGCATAGGACTGGTCTGCTTTCATTCCCTGCGTCCCCCCCCCCCCCGTTAAAACAGTTAAGACTAAAAGTGCTTGGGCAAAGGCTTGCAGTCCCGTCCGCATTTGTGAGCAAATTCTATTTAACGCCAGCACCCCGAAGCGGTCCAGCAGCGCCCCGTTGTCGCAGTCGTGTGGGCAGCTCTTTGCCTGGGTGCGCTTGGCGCCCAGCAGCCTCTCAGGCAGTGGCGGCGACAGCAGCAGCAGCAGTGGGCGGGCGGGCGGGTGTGGAAGGGCGCAGCAGCAGAGCTATCCCGGCTGGCGGAGCCTCCCCAACGAGGCTCGGAGGCAGGAGGCGGCGAGCCGGGTGCACAGCAATCAGCCTCCCTCCCTCCCTCCCTCTCTGGTGTGCGCGCCCCGCCTGGGAAGCGGGTGCGATCCCTGGTGGGTGCCCCTCCAGCCCTTTCCTGCCACTGCGCAGGACTGGAGGAGGGTGCACGCCCAGCCTTAGGCGCACCTTCCACGTCCCTGCTGCGCCCAGCGCCCTGGTGCAATGCGCCAGTGAACCCAATAGGAAGGATGGCTCTGCTTCTGTGGGTGGACAAATCTGACAGCTCTGGTTTCTCTGCTTCCCATTTTCCTTGTCTTCTGTTTGGTTCTCCACATTTCCACTTCAGTTTGCTTTGTTTCCTAGTGAAGTGCTGGATTAGATGCTGCAGGTGTGTGGCTGGCCTGGCCTTTGACACCTGAGATATAGATATATTAGGACCCACCCTTTTTATTGATAGTTATCTATCTTAATTGTTTTAAATATTTTAAGAAAATGGCAACCATCCCTGGGACCTTAAAGTAAAGGGTGGGTATGAACACAACACTGCCATGGGACAGAAGGTTAGTTCTGGGTTGAGGAGTAGAATAGGCTCAGAATGACCGCTCCCCACATCAAACGGGGAGGGGACGGGACTTTTGCACGGTTGCACGCAGCCTCCTGGATCCCAGAGTGGCCCCTGGTAGTTCAGACTGGCATCCTCCCCAGGCTGAAAACCTGGGGTCTCCGCCTACCTCAGCCAATTGGCCAATCCCGCCTGGGGAGGCATTGCCAGGGGATTGGCCAGGTAAGGGGAGGGATCATCCAGCACACACAACAGAAGGTGAATCTTACCTGGGAAGCAGCAGTCGGCTCCAGAGCTTTCCCCACCCTCCACACCCTCATTGAAGTCTTATTTGGCGGTTTCAGGCCTTGGACAGAATCCTTTAGACTATCTTCCTAAATTGGGTGTGTGTGTGTGTGTGAAGCGGTGACCCACGCCCCCTTGTGGCAGTGATACCAGGGTTCCCCATTAAAGGGGTCTTGAGGGGAGGCATTGTCCATATGCCGAGAGGTTGTCATTGCTCTCCCCTCCAGCAGCAGCAAACAGGGGGGGGGGCTCTCTGCTTTAACATATATTCTCCAGAGCCAGCCCAATCCCCACACTTTCTAGATAACCCTGAAGTCTCCCAGATCCCCGGCTGGGGACTGGGAGGGATAAACGCCCAATGCCTGAGCCAAGGTCTCCCTACATCTGAATCTTAATAAAGTTGTGGCCAATTTGAATCCCATAGCAAATTGTCTTGAGTCATTATTCCGCTCGGGGGTTGCCTGGGTTTGGGGGACTCTGCCTGTCCTCGCAAAGGCGCCACATTGCAATCAGGGTCAGGTTTGAAGGGACTGTGCGTATTTATATCCAAAATATATTAATGTGGAGGGTTGCATCCCCTCAGCCCCTCAGTTTTTTTTGTTTAAGGCAATGGTGGGAACCCTCTGGCCCCTGGACCTAACTAGGCCAGTCCTGCATTCCCATCTGGGCTGTGGGGCCATTTCAGCTAAAGTCACGCCCAACTGTCCATCACCTGAAGTCATATGACACCAGCTTGGTGAAGCACCACATTCAAACGGAAGAATCGGGAGTGCACTCAGTGTCAAATTCAAGCCAGAGCTGCAAAATGCATTTACGAGTGTACTCCAGTTCTTCCCTTGCAGCCACAGAAGGAAGTTACAGTCTCCTGACATAATATAATTCACCCCACCTAATTCTTAAAGTGAACCACCCTTTGACTAGTTACAGGTAGGTAGCCGTGTTGGTCTGACATAGTCGAAACAAAAAATAAAATAAAATTCCTTCCAGTAGCACCTTAGAGACCAACTTAAGTTTGTCTTTGGTATGAGCTTTCATGTGCATGAAGTGAAGCTCATACCAATGACAAACTTAGTTGGTCTCTAAGGTGCTACTGGAAGGAATTTTATTTTTTGTTTCACCCTTTAACTAGATTCAGTTCCCCACTCTGGCTTAGAGCACGTGGCACAAGTGCGTCACTGTCCCCCTTAGTGCTTTTGAAAATGGGGAGCTGGCGCTGCATCTTTGTCCTAGAATCCTAGGTGTGTGATTGATGCCTGTAGCATCCTGGACAGGCTCACACAGTTTGCTATCTCCATTTTGGGATCTGAGTTTTAAACTGACCTTATAGCTATAATATCCAGGCCTAATTTTTGTTTTCCTTCATCTCTGTACCTCCTGTTCTGTGTAACATCTTCCTGATGCAGAACTCAAGCGTTTTCCACTATTTTATGACATTTTGGCTGGTCCTAATGAAGGTATCAACCAATTATGGATTTTGTTTCCTTTTTTATTACCAACCAACACCTTTGGCTTTTTTGTTTCCATCTGAAAGACTTGGGTGTTTCTGATGGGTATTTCCTATTGATGATCCACTTGAAGGTTATCATGCTTGTTGGTCACCAGATCAGAGCCTGGGTTGCTTCCGGGGCAGCATGAGAATCTTCACTGGTGATTTTCCCTCCTCAGTTCAGTTTAGAAATGGCTTTCTTAAGCCAAACTTAGTTGAGTTGAAACTGCCTTTCTGAATACCGTGTTTCTCACATTATAAGTCATGTCTTATATTAATTTTTTCCTGAAAAAAACACAGCATGGCTTATTTTCAAGGGATGTCTTAATTAAAAAATAAGTACCGGTACCGGTATCTGTGCAGACGACAGACCTGCTCCCACCGGGTCTTCGCGCGCGGCAGGCAGAGGCTGCAGCCGGGTCCTGGGGCTGCGCGCGCGGCAGGCAGAGGCTGCAGCCGGGTCCTGGGGCTGCGCGCGCGGCAGGCAGAGGCTGCAGCCGGGTCCTGGGGCTGCGCGCGCGGCAGGCAGAGGCTGCAGCCGGGTCCTGGGGCTGCGCGCGCGGCAGGCAGAGGCTGCAGCCGGGTCCTGGGGCTGCGCGCGCGGCAGGCAGAGGCTGCAGCCGGGTCCTGGGGCTGCGCGCGCGGCAGGCAGAGGCTGCAGCCGGGTCCTGGGGCTGCGCGCGCGGCAGGCAGAGGCTGCAGCCGGGTCCTGGGGCTGCACGCGCGGCAGGCAGAGGCTGCAGCCGGGTACTGGGGCTGCGCGCGCTGCGCGCTGAGGCTGCAGCCGGGTCCCGGGTGTCCGTGCGCAAAGGCTACAGCCGGGTTCTGGGGCTGCACGCGCTGCGCGCTGAGGCTGCAGCCAGGTCTCGGGGGTTAACGCGGCAGCAGCAACCCTTCTTTGCCACAGACCTTCTTCCACCACCCGGTACGGCTTATTTTCGAGGTATGCCTTATATTTTTCCACCTCAGGAAAATCCTGCCATGCCTTATTTTGTAGGGATGCCTTAAAATATGAGAAACACGGTACATTGCACCTTCTTCCCCACTAGGTCTTACACGGATGTTCAAGCAGACAGGTAGGTTGGAAACTTTTCGTGAGAGATGCGTGTCATGGCCCCATATAACTTCATACACTCTCTATTTCATCCACTTACACAATGGAACTTATACCCCTGATTTCTTAATCAAACTCTTTCCTGATTTTCGTAACGTGTTTAACATGGCAGTGTCTGAATAAAAAGCTGAGCTTTGGCTTATTACAATAAGAGTAAGAAATAGGCCCAAACAAGCAACATAAATTGTGTGCACGGTGGAATGTTGGGGCATTTTTGCTTATTTGTATCATTTTGCCTATAACTTCATATCTTCCCCGATGAGTATGTGCTTCAGGAGACAAATGAGAGTTTGAGTTTAGCCGCATCACAAGCAATGGTGGATTTACCTGGATTCACTCAATGGAGCATATTTCTGAGTAGAAGTGCCTTTATTCACTGGGAATTACAGTGAGGGAACAATAGACACCCCCCTGCTTCCAAAGAACACACACTTAGCAAGCCAAGCCCAAAGCCCTGTCTTCTCTCCATACTATTCCAACTTTCAAAATATTTCCTTATTTATTTTTCTCCTAATCCTTCCCTTTGGTTGGCATGGGGCAGCAACTGAGTCAGAGCCAACATTCAAGCTCTTGTTTCAGGGCTCAAGATCAGTGTTAGCTAGCTGTTGTGTGTGTGAGAGCGACAGACCCACCCCCTACACACATACCACACACACACACACCCAAACATAATACGCGCTTATTTCCCCATCTATAACTGGCAAAAGCTTTACAACCACTACGCAACCAACAGCAGATCCACTGATGCCTGCTTCCATAACTGCATTGCAGCACCAGACCAAACCTAGAAGTGTATCGTCCTTCTTGTGTAGTGGAGAAAATCCTGCATTTGGGGACATCGCAGGGGTCAGCACACCCAGAGTGCAGTGGATTAGTCTTGCCCTGGGAAAACCACCTTCATGATGATGCTATCTCCCCACTAGGGACTTCAAGCCACTTGCACAGCTGATAGCAGGGTGAGATAGTGGTGTCGATTGCTGAAATGCTTTGTTAGCTAGACATGAAAATTAAGTTTAGTGGAAATTAAGTTGAACACAGTAGTGATTTAACAATGGCTCCCAATTTCATTGGGGCAGGGGGAAGAGGGTGAAAGAAGCAGAACACATGTGTTTTTCTTATTTCTACAGGAACCAGTGATAGAAGGGAGTGTCAGTGGGTTTTATGGGCTGCTTATGAAGGGTTATTAAAAGGAGCAACATGACTCTAGTTCCAAAATACAACTAAGGCACAATGTGTGGCTCTGATACAATGGAATGTGAGAACAGCAAACAACGTGCGCACACATGGAACTGCAGAGAGCTACAATGCAAAAAACAGATTTGGGAAATGTGAATTTGTGGCTGCTGTGCACATGAGCCCTACTAGGAGTGAAGCAACTTTCCTTCTTCCCTTCCTTGTTCCGTCTTGTTGTGGGTCCTCTAGTGGCCACTGATCAGCGTGCAGTAACTCAGAGGCCTCCTCATATAGCCAAGAAGACTCTAATTCTGGATTGCAAGCCTTTGTTGCCCCATCTGCCAGAGGAACGAGGACCCACCCCCTTTGTATGTTTTCCCTCTTGCTGTATTGTTAAAAGCTGGGCATTACTTTGTTAAGATCCCAGCAGAGGCCTTTGGAAACCATATGAGTGGCCCCATAGAAGGGACCACTCTCATAAGAGCCGACATAACTCCTGCTTCCATGCTTTGATCCTTCACATGATGTGATCCCAGAGGAAGCATGCTACACTTACAATATATTGTGATCAAAGGCAGAATTTTGATCTGAAAGAAAATATTAGACTCTGCGTAGAGAGAGACAACTGAAAGAAGAAGCAGGAATTGTCGACCATTGTGTGTCAATCAGAGCAATGGTTGGCACCCACCAGGAATGAAAGGTCCTATGTCAATTTATCTATTTTTATTTATTTATTGTAGGTATTTGAATACCGCTTAATCACTAACATTTCTACAAACAGGATTATGTTTGTTAATTGTTTAAAATGCTACAAATTAAATGGCTACAAAATGGCATTCATCCAAAATACCTACAATAAATGTGTGGTTGAAAAAGATTTGGTTTGTGGGAATGGAGGCAAAACTCACTTGGTTCAACCCACGAAGAGGAGACAGAAAATGGAGCATTGTGGGAGAACCTGCCTTTTATGATTAATATGAAGCAGAAATTTAAAGTAGTGTTGTGAGTTTGAGAGGAGTAGGATGTATGCCTGAGTCCTTTCTAATTCCTTGATCCAACAAGGATTCAGTTGCTGGAATAGCAAGACAAGTTTCTAGTTTGTGAGTTGTGTGTGAGAGCTAGAAGCTAGAAGCAAACTATAGACTGTGCAGCTGAGAGACAGAGCCAGGCCTGTTTCCTGCTATAACCCAAGGCTGTGGGTGTGGAAGAAGCAAGACCCTATTGCGTGTTAATGCCATGAGCCCCTCCATTGTAGGCTCAGGTTGTAGATATGTGTAAAAAACCATACATCATAATGACAGCACAGTCTCTGCTATCCCTCCTTCTGAGGAAACCAAACTCTGAGTAAGTGCCTGGAACCCCTGGAATCCTGCACCCGTCAGAGATTGGGGGGGGGGGGGCAAGCAGCACTGATGTTAGAAGTGGGATTCATGTTTCTAGGATGAGGACATGTGAGCGAGGTGTGCTTGAGTCAAGATGGAGGGAGGAACCGCAGCATTCCTGGAGCAGTTCAGGTTGATGCTCCAGCAGCAAAACCGACAAAATAGGGAGCAGCTTGAGCAAATGATCCAGCAGCAAGGCCAGCTGCTTAACAAACTGGAGCAGCAAAAAAGCCACTGACTGGACAAAATGGAGTTGCTGCAAGCAGAGAGGGTGAGAAACCCCCTTGGGGAGAAAAGTGTGGCTCCATGCAAGGTGAGAGCCCTGCGGCCGGATGAGATGCTACAGGGGTTTGAAAGTGCCCCAGGAGCTCAGCTGCAAGGCACCCAGATGGAAGCAGTGACCCAAGAGTGTAGATGGGCAGCTGAGGGGCTGGAAGTGCAAGGAACTGCAGTCAAGAGCTGGAGGCAAGGAGGAAGACACCTCGGAGAAGGGCAATCCTGAGAGACAAAAGAATCCAAATAAGGAGAACAGGAACAGATAAAGCAATTTTATTTTGTGAGAGAAGAGTCTAGCTGCAAACAGCTGCGATACAAAATGAAACAAATTGTTAATACGGTAGTCTCTGGATGTACCCAGTCTATATGAGAAGCTCAGTGTGTGAAGAGGTTTGAGCTGATTGCTCCAGCTCAGACCACATGACTCCCACCAGCCACTCCTGAGGTGCCCCAGAAATAATTTAGGAACTTTCACCACTTTGTAACTAAACCAAGTTTACTGCCTGTGCAACATTTCTGACCAATGTATGGAAAAGCACATGAATTTGACCTTTGATGAGTTTAAACAAAAAATAATTTCCCCCCTTCCAGTAGCACCTTAGAGACCAACTAAGTTTGTCATTGGTATGAGCTTTTGTGTGCATGAGGAGTTTGTAAGTAAACCAGTTTTTAATTTACCAAAGGTGGTCTTTTCCAATGCTGGGGGAAGAGGGAAGTTCCCCCACAATGACACATTTTAAAGGTCTAGCAGCCTATGCTTCCCACCCTTTACTTTACTGCATACTTTGTGATTTTAAATCTCTGCTGGGCTTCTCTCACTTTGTACTTGCCCCAAACTTGGATCTTGGCATCCAGGAATTCTCCTTTTACAGACATATATTTTTGAACCAACACAAATGAAGCCAGTTTGCTTAAAAATATGGATGAAATTAAACTCCCTTTCATGTTGTGTGTGTGTAGCTATACATTGCTGGACAGTTTTGAAGGAAAGGCTAAGCAGCCTTCTGTTGTGAGGTGTATTGCTCTGAAATTATTGGATCAATCAAGGAATTGGACAAGATGACCTGGAAGGGCCCCTCATCCTCTAGGAGTCTACAACCTCTTCTGTACTTCTAGCAGTTGTGTTAATGGGGTTTTCATGTGCGGCACTAAGGCTTGAGTAAGGGGAAGTGGGGGGGTGCCCCTACCCCTGGTGACATCTGCCTAGCCTGCCTCTCTGACTTCAGCATGTTGCCTAAGCAAAGTCCTGGATATTTGGCAGTTGATATACTGATAATATTTAATAGCTGGCATGCAATAGTATTAGTTATTTGCATGTATTTGATAAATGACAAAATGAAATGGGATTTGATATCAGACAGTTTCTGTGAGTTCAGATTGTGAGACAATCAAGAGATTCTGAAAGAAGCGTAAGATAAAAGTGCATCATAATGTAAATATTAATATTTAATTTATATTAAAACATTTAATATTTGAGTAGCAAGACTGGATTTTTTTGGGCATATTTCACAAATATTTATTTCAGCTGTAAAACATGTATGCACAATGAAATTTCTAATCCATGTGAGATCGAATAATAGCATAATATTGAAAGAACTGCAGAACAGTTTCAAAAAGGCTTGAATATCAGCATTTCCGTTCAAGAGGTTTGTAGTCTCAGTGGAATGCAAAAGGTTCTGTTGGTAGAAGTCTTTCTTCTCTAATTGATTTTATTGTTTGGTTTTTCTTCTGCTTCCCTTCTGGCCATTGTGTTTGTATCAAGGCTGACAGCTATCTATCTGTGCTGCAACCTGTCCCACTTCACAAGGTACAAGGAACATCACCCCACATTTGTCATATATTTGTGTCTCTGTGTTGATATTTATAGTAAACTGTTATGTGTATAAATGAATAGCACTCGTTGCTGATGGCTCAGATACGGAGACGGGTGTGCCATAATGGTGGTGGGGGAATAGCATGGCAATGGCAATGGCTAGTCTAGGGAGGGGCTCTTTGGTGCATGACTTCTGCAAGGGTCAGAGAGAGAGGAGGAAAGGCTTGGAGATCACAGTAGCTGTGTGCTCTTGAAAAAGGAGCAAGAGTGAAGTGAGACTGACGTTAAAAGAAGTTTGGGGCTTGGCTAGAGGCTTCATAGCAAGAAGGGTTAAAAGAAGACTGCAAGAGCAGGGTAATTAAGAAGATGACAGGGAGCTTTTGTTTGCTTAGCTAAGGGTCCGAGCAAAATGGCAGGATTGTATTTGGGTTTAAGAAGAAGCCCAGTAAGCAAAGGAATAGAAACCTACCAGGCTTACCCTGAACTAAGGGAATGAGTTGGATTCTGGGTGCTTAACGTTGTAAATCAAATGGTTTTCAACCATTGCCTTTTTTAGTTTCTGCAACAAAACCCTTAAATGGACCTTATTTTAGGTCACGTGCACACTACTGCCTTGAAATGCAGTCAAGTCATTCTATTTTTTCCAATTCAGATCAAAGCTGGTTTGGAGAAAAAAACATTTAGAACACAGTGTTTCTTAAAAACCAAATGGATTAGTAGTGTGGATTGTCGTGTACACAGCTATAGTCAGGGGTGCCAATAGAATTCCCTGTGCCAAATGCATTGCATGTAGGCTCTCACCGCCTACCCCATAATCTATTGTCAATAAGTTCTGCATATTTACATACAGTATATTGGCCCAGCCTCCCTCACAGGGCTGTTTCTGGTGGTTTATTTGTTTGTTTTCTTATGCACCGCATAAGTTCCCAGGGCAGATTGCAACAGTATAAAATTCATTATTAAATACAGTTTTAAAACAAACCACAGTGATAGGAATAGGGTGGATCCTACTGCAAAGGAAAAAACCAAGGAGTGGAGGATAATATGAACAACCTTGAGCTCCCAAATGGAAAAGCAGGTTACAAATATGTAATGTCAATTACAGGAGCCCCTAGGTTTAACTTCAATGTTCCATAGTCTTAATAATTACAGAAAAATGCAAAAAGAAAAGTTTGCCAACCCTGATATATAACAAGCAAAAAATGCCCTGTGTTCAGTTTCTCAACTCCGGTTTCTGAACTGCCAACTCTCAGCCCAACCTCTCTCACATTGCTGTTGTGAAGGTAAAAGGAGGAAGGAGATGACAAGGGACACAGCCTGGAGCTCCTGGGAGGAAAATCAGGATGTAAATGTACAGCAAAAAGAAGCAAACAGGTGAAATTTCACAACTCGGAACACAAAACGCACAAGACATTTTGACAAGCTGAGAAACAAAAAATTGCATAGTTGTCTGTAGGAACTGTATCAGGAAGTTTTAATGTTTAGTGTCACACTGTGTTTTTATGTTATGTTGGAAGGCTCCCAGAGTAGCTGGGGCAACCCAGTCAGATGGGCATGGTGTAAGTAATAAAATATTAGCAGCAGTAGTATTATTATTTTATATTTTTGTTTATGGCTACAGGACCTTTTTATATTACCTTTTTATATTACTAAATAGCTGTGTCTGGGTGGGGGGCATGGAAAACAAAATGGGTGTGATTGCAATAGCACCATTTTTCTATGCTCGTTTATTTCAAGGGAATTAATTTTGAGTTAAACACACTGAAGCCAGCCACTGAAGGCAACACACTTGGGGTTTGGTGGTTCCCTAGACTGGATGGCTGGGAGGTTGCCTGCTCTTGATGGAGTGATTACACTCCCTCTGAAAGAGTGGCTATGTAGCTTGGGGGTACTCATGGACCCTTTGCTGTTACTTGAGGCTCAGGTGGCCTCAGTGGCTCGGAGTGCCTTCCATCAGCTTTGGCTGGTGGCCAAGCTGTACCCCTAGCTGGAATGGGGTAGCCTAATTATTGTTGTCTATGCTACGGTAACCTGTAGGTTACTGCAACACGTTATACATAGGGTTGTCTGTCTCTGAAGATGGTTCAGAAATTTCAAATGGTGAATAATTCAGCGGCCAGGTGGTTCGCCGGGACAAGATGGTTTGAGCATATTGCAATGATCCTGGTCTGACTGCAATGGCTGCCAGTTAGTTTCTGGGCCCAGTTCAAAGTGCTTGTTTTGACATATAAAGCCTTAAGTGGCTCAGGACCGCAATGCCTCAAGGACTGCCTCTCTCCATATGAGCCTACTCGGACCTTGCGATCATCCTCTGTGCCTCGTCCTTGAGAGGTTCGGAGGGTGGCAACACAAGAACGGGCCTTTTCTACAGTGACTCTCCATTGTGGAAAGCTCTCCCAAGAGAGGTTTGGCTGGTGCCTTCATTATACAACTTTGGGTACCAGGTGAAAACGTTCAACCAGGCCTTTGGCTGATTAACATCTTTTACCCCTTTTAAATGTGTGGGAGTGGGGGTTATTGGTTTATTTTTTCTATTCTTGTTTTTATTGTGTATTTTGTGCTTTTATATTGTGTTTTTATGTTGTAAACCACCCTGAGATCTGTGGATGAAGTACATGAAGTACGTGAGTCCTAGTACATGGGAAATACTTTTAATGAGAAATGTTTTGTTTTTTTAAAGGTCAAATATAAAAATAAATTTATCTGACAAAAGGGTGGGGGTGGACAGGGAGAGAAGAAGGCAATTGTGCACAAAGATTGGCAAATGGAATCAAAATCCATTTTTGTCAATTTCCTGGTTACCTGCTACCTGCTAGAGCAGGGTTGGATTTCAGACGTACTCCAGAGGTTCTTTGCAAGAGAGAGATTGCGAAGGAGAACACTGCCAGAAATGTGGTTTGGCAGTTCCAAGAAACAAAACTTTATGGGAATTTAAGACCAGTCTAACCAAATCTTACCTTACCTTATCAAATGTAAGCTTGTCCATGTTTGTTATATTCCACTTTTTTCCAAAACCGCTTGACCGATCGCGTTGAAATTTGGACACAACGTCACATGTGAATAGGCAAGTGTTTGTATAAACTTAGATTATACTTAGAGTCCCATGGACTGCAAGAAGATCAAACCTATCCATTCTTAAGGAAATCAGCCCTGAGTGCTCCCTGGAAGGACAGATCGTGAAGCTGAGGCTCCAATACTTTGGCCACCTCATGAGAAGAGAAGAATCCTTGGAAAAGACCCTGATGTTGGGAAAGATTGAGGGCACTAGGAGAAGGGGACGACAGAGGACAAGATGGTTGGACAGTGTTCTCGAAGCTACGAACATGAGTTTGACCAAACTGCGGGAGGCAGTGCAAGACAGGAGTGCCTGGCGTGCTATGGTCCATGGGGTCATGAAGAGTCGGACACGACTAAACGACTAAACAACAACAACAACAGATTATACAGATGTCACACCTATCACAGGTAAAAACATGGGTTTTTTTGAAAGACCACAAAAACAGGAACATGAGAGGTTGCAAAACATTGCCCTCTAGCGGCAACTCCACTGGTACTGCAGCTAGAAAAGCTTCCCTCTCCAAAACATCTCAGCTTGGATTTATCAGGGAAGAACGAAACAGCAGACTGAGCTGAATGGAGGTGGGGGCTCTCCTGGGTTGGGGGCAGGGCAGGTTTGGGACAGGTCATGGGTTGGGACAGGGTGGGGGGAGTCACAGGGATGAGCCACAGCAACACATGGCTGGGTACAGTTAGCCTTATATGAAAATGGACTATTCTTTTTTCCGGGACAAATTTCTGCACCATTTCTTATGTTAGTGGTTTCTGTGGCCAGTCAGAAATGTGTTTAGATTAGATTCCTCTGCTCAACAGCTCTGCACTTACATAGTAAAATAAAGCAGCGTTTCTCAACCGCTGTTCCGCGGCACACTAGTGTGCCGCGAGACGCTGGCTGGTGTGCGGCGACGTGCGGCGACGAGAAGGGCGATTTGCATTGTCATGTGCCTGGCGGCCGCCAATAATCAGCACTGACCCGCCGGAAAGCAATATTTATCCTCCTCTTTCCCAAAGCTCACTGCAAATGAGCCTGGCGGCCGCCAATACACAATGCTAACCCACCGGAAAGCAATATTTGGCAAGTGTTTCTTACAGTCATAATTATAATATAGGGCGGCACAGAGTTAATTTTTTTAACTTTTTTAATGGTGGTGTGCCTCGTGATTTTTTTCACGGATCAAGTGTGCCGTGGCCCAAAAAAGGTTGAGAAACACTGGAATAAAGAACTATATGACCTTTGTGAAAATAGGATGGAATTTAAGGATACTGCTCTCTTGAGAGAAATGTAAAATGCTAGGTGGCATTCTTGAGCTACATCACAATCCAAGGGATCATCACAATTGCTCAGGCCTAAATTTGTTAGTTTTTGGGATGCGGGTAGTGCTGTGGGTTAAACCACAGAGCCTAGGCCTTACCGATCAGAAGGTCGGCGGTTTGAATCCCTGCGATGGGGCGAGTTCCTGTTGCTCAGTCCCAGCTCCTGCCAACCTAGCAGTTTGAAAGCACCTCAAAGTGCAAGTAGATAAGTACCTTCCAGCGGGAAGGTAAACTGTGTTTCTATGCGCTGCTCTGGTTTGCCAGAAGCGGCTTAGTCATGCTGGCCACATGACCTCGAAGCTGTACGCCGGCTCCCTCGGCCAATAACGTGAGATGAGCTGTAACCCCAGAGTCAGTCATGACCTAATGGTCAAAGTCGTGAAAGTATCTTGTGAAAGTATCTTGAAAAGATACAGCACAGCACCTAGAAACATAAGGTAAAAAACCTATCTGCTCACTAGCAATGTCCAGCTGTGCCAGTTCGCCCAGTACGCTCCATGGCGTTTTCCTCTGCTAAAACTTTAACCTTTCTTTCCAGTTCTAATTTGCAGAGCTTGATGCGCAGCTAGAAAAGTAATTCCGCTTCAGTGTCTAGAAATTACTTTTGGTGACTCCTTTTCATTAAAACTCAGATGTTTATTTTAAGGTAAACTCCCCAGCCGAGAGATGCTTCCTCTCAGCTGTAAGAGCCACGACACACAGATACAGACATAGTAAGGACGTTTCATATTACAGAGAATTACAACAGCAACCGAGCACATAACATTCCTGAATGAAACGTCATCAGCCTGTGATTGCAGGGCGAACACTGGGCTGGCTATCTCCCACACCTTACATGGTCAGGGGTCCCTTTACCTTTGAGACACTAAAAACAAGTTGTTTATAGTTGTTTGCTTCTGGTAGCAGCCTTAATCTTTTAAGGGTCCCTTTAGCTTTGCCCTTTTAAACTTGTTATTTATATACTTTGCATCTGAAATGCCTTCTGGGAGCATCAACTATTTATGCTGTGCAACGTGCATTGCACTAATTGCAAACAGTGATTGAGCGAAGCTTACATCTAAATTGCTTCATGTAGATAGCTGTGTTGGTCTGATGCACTAGAAATAATAATAATAATTGTCTAGTAGCACCTTATAATAATTATTTTAATAATAATAAAAATTGTCTAGTAGCACCTTATAGACCAGCTAAGTTTGTTCTGGTATAAGCTTTCATGTGCATGCATTCAGATGCATGCACACGAAAGCTTATACAATAACAAACTTGGTACCGTGTTTCTCCTAAAATAAGACGTCTTATATTTATTTTTCCTCCCAAAAAACACACCACGGCTTATTTTCAGGGGATGTCTTTTTTTCTTTTTTGCTGTCTTTGCGGAGGGGGGAGAGACGGAGCGAGGCGAAACGGGGTGTGTGTGTGCAGAGCACAGACTGCCCACCTCGCGGGGGTAGCCTCCTCCTGCTGCTGCATCTGGGTAAGGAAAAGGGGACTTCTCCCTCGTGCGCACGCACACACAAGAGCACCAGAGCACCCCCCATTTTAAGCCAGTTCTCCCTGCTCGCCACCCCACCCCTCTGCGGACCAGGAAACTTCAGCAGGCGGCAGCGGCGCAGTGCGAGGAGCCCAGCGGGGCAGCAGCTCGGCTTTGCCAAACTCACGATGACAATCAAAGCAGGCTTCATTGCTGTCAGGAAAGCGCGTTCGGCGTCCAGAACTTTCTCCCCCGCCCCACTTCCTCCTCCAGCTGAGAAGCGGGCTGATCGGGCGCCTCTTCGCCACCGCCGCAGCGCTCAGGGTGTTCGCCTCCAGTCGCCCACGCAGATCCCGGGCTTCACCTGCAGCCGCAGCTGCCTCTCACCAGGCTCTTCGCGCTGCACTGTGCTCCCTGAAGCGACTCCCACCCCCGGCTTATTTTCGGGGATGTCTTATATTTATTCTTCTAATGAAAAGCCTGACACGGCTTATTTTTGAGGACCGTCTTATCTTAGGAGAAACACGGTATTTAAGGTGTTACTAGACAAGTTTTTATTTTTTATTTAGACATTGTTAGACAATGTTTTATTCATCTGCACTTATGTACTTACAGCACTTGTATGATGCCCAATAGCAGCCTCCTAAAATGCAATATGTCAGCCATCAATAAAGCAGTAAAAGAGCAAAAAAACACCAGTGGCAAATAAAGCAGTATAATAAGATACCCATCACCACAAAAAATTGATTAAAATGCAGATACAGTGATGCCTCGCAAGACGAAATTAATTTGTTCCGCAAGTTGTTTTGTATTGCGGAAATTTCGTCTTGCGGTTTTCCAATTTAAACAAATCAAAGCAAAAAAAAAAAGCAAACAAATTCGTCTTGGGAAGCACAGCCATAGAAAAATTTGTCTTGTGAGTCAACAAAAAGATCGCAAAACACTTTCGTCTTGCAAGTTTTTCGTTGTGCAAGGCATTCGTCTTGCGAGGTACCACTGTATACAAAACCTGAGAAAATGTAAAGTCTCTTCATGGAGTAGAAAAGGGTAGACAACCTTGGTAGGGAAATCTAGAGAAGGGCCTCTAAAGATTATCTTACTTAATTTATTAGTCACTTTCCATAAAAACATCTCCAGTTCCACCTGGTCCTAATCTGTTAAGGTCTTCAAAGGTCAGAATCAGAACCTGGAAATGGCAGATGATAACATTTAGGGAGGCTTTTAATCTTTAATCAATTATTTTATTCTTCTGTTGGAAGCTGCCCAGAGTGGCTGGGGAAACCCAGCCAGATGGGCGGGGTATAAATTATTAAAGGGTAAAGGTAAAGGGACCCCTGACCATTAGGTCCAGTCGTGACCGACTCTGGGGTTGCGCGCTCATCTCGCATTATTGGCCGAGGGAGCTCGGGTCATGTGGCTTCCAGGTCATGTGGCCAGCATGACAAAGCCGCTTCTGGCAAACCAGAGCAGCACATGGAAACGCCGTTTACCTTCCCGCTGTAGCGGTTCCTATTTATCTACTTGCATTTTGATTATTAATAATTAATAAATAAATTAACAACAACAACAACAACAACAACAACAACAACAACAACAACAACAACAACAGGCACTGATTCCTGTTAAAGACCTTTCGGCCCTTTTCTGGAGTAGCTGGAGTTTCCAAGCTGCTTTCAAAGGAGATTGCTGGAGCCTGGGTAAATAAGGCAAGGCTATCTTTATCCAGGTACTGTTGAAATTGGCACACCAGCTAAAGCCTCATCACTTTCCATGGGAAGTAGTTTTTTTATGAGCTTAGCCCCTTCCATTGAAAACAAAGGGCTATTCCGTGCCTCAGTTTGGATTGTGCCATGTGTCATAAATATGCCAGTTTCTGGGACATGATGGGATTTTGTTGAAATTATCTCAATACAAGTCAATATCAATACATATGTCAGGGACTGGACTGTAGGGGACAAGATGGAGGAGGAATGGTGGAGATCCCTGTTTAGAGTAGTTTTTAATGACTGATGTTTAAATGTATTTTTAATCTCTGTTGGAAGCCGCCCAGAGTGGCTGGGGAAACCCAGCCAAATGGGTGGGGTACAAATAAATTATTATTATTATTATTATTATTATTATTATTATTATACAACACACACACCCGTTCTCCTGCCGCTGCAGGAGAAGAGGAATGCAGCCGATCTACAGCAGGGGTTTGAGGAAGGTCACAGCTCAGAGACAGATGAACAGAAGAGTTGGGAAGTGTTGGGAGAAGGGGAAGGTGAGGCAGATCCAGGAGAGGAAGAGCAGCTACCTTGTCACTGGAGAGTATTTCTGACCCCACTTCTCCTAGAACTCGGCGTTTGTTAAGAGTGCAGGAACAGAGGACTTGGAGACAGTTGACCACGAGTAGACACCGTAAAGGGAAATGCTGTTGCTAGGGAAGAGGGAGGAGGAGCTCAGTTGGAGCAACACATTTGTTGGGGCAGACGGCATTCTTTTGTCTCTCACTATTATGAATGAATGAACTCAATAAAAGGGACTTGTTTTTCTCTGCTTCTTTCTGCCACCAGGGAGGGATAGAATTCCTGAGTCTGACAGCATAGCAGAGCTACTAGTCTTGCCAAACTTAACATTGAACCTTGTGGTTTTTATTGATTGTAAACCTTTTGGTAATTTTAAAGCTGTTCACACCTTGCCAATTTCTGTGGCATAATGGAAACTATGCATGGGCTTACACAATTACTGGACCATTTTGTTATTTATTTATTCATTACAAAGATTTATATGCTGCTCTTTAGTTTGGAGATTTTTATAGTGACTAACAATTAATAATGTAAATAGCAACATTAGTAAGTTAAGATCAGGAGCATCAGCCTGCTCTTACTGTTCTTTCAATACAACAGGTACAACTCTAGCATTACAATAGTTTTAAAACAGTTAAAAGACTCAGGCAAATAAAAACGTGTTCCCCAAGGAGAGTATTCCACAGCTGGGGCACTGCCATGGAAGTCTCTCTCACCCACCTCACTTCTAAAGGTAGGGAGGACCTAGAGAAGGACCTCCCAGGGTGGTCTTAATGACAAATCACATAATGCGCCAGCTCTCTGGGAGCAATATCTCCTCCTCCTCTGAGCTCCCTTTGCCACCTAAGTTCATAAATTGCAAAGAATGCTGTGTGCTTAGGGCACAACAAAAACGAGACATATTCCTTAGGAATTGATTTGACTTCATAAGGTACACAGATAAAAAGGAACACCAGCAGACTCTACCCCCCCCCCCATCTCCTGTATGTGAAAATTTGGAATAATTATATCTTTCACTTTGCTCCTTGCTGGCCCTCTTTCCCTCTGATTATACTTACTTATAAGGCGTGTTCTACTTTTTCTTTGGTCTTGTTAAGAAGATGGAAAGCGGCAGGTGATTTAATGTTCTTGAAATTGAATCACACTTTTTATGTGTCCCCAGTGAAATGCCTACAATCTGTGGTTATTTGTTATTAGGATTGATTCTAGTTTACTTACATATTTTACTATGTAATAATAATAATAATAATAATAATAATTATTATTATTATTATTATTATTATTTTAATCAAAGAATGCAAAGTTGGGAAGATCTGCCTTCCTTCAGGAGGCACAGAAGAACAATCTTGCATTTTATAGACATACATGGGAGCAATTTCCAAGCAAAGCTGCTGGAGTGAACAGTCCCATTGCCCTGGTAGTTCCGTCCTCTCCTGAGAGCTTTTTTGAGACTTGCCTGATGAGAGAACAAGAGGATTCTTTTCAGGCAGGCTTAACTATTGACTGCCCTTGATTATTTGTATGGAGGATTAACTCAGAAGGTGAAGAATACCAGCCCACCTCCCAAATTAATCCTGATTTACCCTTTCTGCATAAAGTCCAATAAGTGGGGGGACGAGACTGCTGCACCAAACAAACAAAAAACCCGTGTTGTCAGCGACCTATTTGTGATATCTGAATGGCCCATTTACAATAGTTAGCCCTGTCTGGAAGAAGCATGCACAGGCTATGCAGAGGTCCTGAAAGCAGCTCTGCCTCACAGGACTTTTTTTAAAAAAAATGTTTTAAAAATGTTCTCAAATCAGAGGCTTGGAGAAGGTGGAAAGAGAAACTAGCAATTAGCCTCAGCTGCTTTGCTAGACATCTACTGTAGGTGTTTGTGACTTGTGGAAGTCGCCCCCCTCATCCAGTGTGATGTGCCAGCAGAGGATGCGGAGCTCTAGCAGACGCCTCTGAGATTTCCTGCTCCCAGCAGACAGCTTCTTCCAGAGTCCCCAGTTTAGGGGGAAACTCCTCTCCCACACAGTTCAAAGTTACAAAGTGTTTGTTGTCTCTGGATGCAAGACAATGCTAAACAATACTATCTACCATAGCTGCCAAGTTATCCCTTTTTTAAAGGGATTTTCCATTATGCTGAATAGGCTTCCTCGCGAGAAAAGGGAAAACTTGGCAGCTATGCTATCTACTACGGTATATACAGTTCTTCTGGTCCTTGAATTAAAGAGATATATGTACAGAGAGATCTGCCAACACTATCATCATGCAATCTAATGCTGCCGTGTAAAACCCACAGTCTCTTCCCCTGACTCTCACAGATCCAGACCCTGACAGCAAACAGGGCAGTATCAGGACAGGACATGAACTAACATGGCCATAATGAAAGCCATGCCCCAAAGACTACATTTCTCAACCAATGGGATGATGACTGACTCAGCAAGTCATATACTTAACCTTGCTGGTGTTGCCGTGGTAACCCAGTGCACCTGGCACCCAGATGTGGGTGATGTGCTCCTCAATACCCGAGTACTGTGTAATTTAACCCACTGTTCACAACAAGAGGCTATGATGCATGCTTATTTTGAAGCACCGCTGAAAGTGTGGCTTGCATCTGAGTAAACAAAGATAGGATTGCACTCTTTATTAAATACGTAAAAATATGCCTAGCAATCCATGTAATAGGTGATCCTGGTCATCCTTAGATGTGAGAACCACTGAAATAAACTTTGTAGCCTACACTTACACAGTAACTTACTATTTACTCAGTTACTTAAATGCAGAGAACATAGTAAATTTTGATTTTCCGCATATGTAACAGGGTCAAATATAGATTTGTTATTATTTCTTTGTCCTGAAATGGTATTATCTGAAACACAACTTTGGCTTTAAGATGGTTAAACCTGTTTTTTTAAATGAAAAGTATGCACTGAAAACTAGCTCTAAGGATGGCTCACATCACAGTGTGACAAAATGCCTCTGAGTGTCAAAAGCGCAGAGCTGCTTCATAATCTCTGCCACTCATTCTTTGCAAAATGCAATTCTGTACACATAGACTGCTTGTCATAACAATGGGCGCATCGCCAATATTTTTAGAAATATTCTACTTGTCATTCCTTCACTATGTTCATATTATCCTTTAAAAAAATAAAACTGTGTGCACAGGATGTGAGCTCACTGGAGCTCCTGTACTGCTCCTTGGCTTTCAGGGTCAACCTCCCTTTCAGTGCTGCTTTCAAATGAAGAATCAGTCTTTGCAGGTACAAAAACCAAAGCCCAAGGACTTTTACCTGTAAAGAATTGCCTTGAGGAAGGAGAGCATAATAAGGATTAAAAGCAGTGCTTCTTAAAGGCACTGACTGAAAGGCAACAACTGCAGTATAAACGGAGAAACCTGTGTAATCTTGCTGTTCTGTCCCTTTAACATGCTGTATCTTCACATTCTTTGTTTAGTAAAAAAGCGTTTGGAAGGGAACAGTGATGAAATGTCAAGGGCCAACAGTTTCACAGAAGACATGGACCTCATCTCTGAAGAGGCACCTTTGCCCGTGTCTGATGTGTCACAGTAAGTGCAATAATTATGAGTGTTTCTTAGAAACACATGACATTTGCAGATGTTACAAAACTTCCTGGAACACTTCCTCGTGCACCTGTAGTGCCTTGCAACTTGATGTTTGTGATAGAATTGGCATAATAACTTGTTGATCAACGGAGGTGTTTTCTGCAGGATGGATGTTAACTCTAACTGTTATTTGAAGAAGGTTTATATAGCAGTGTCTTTTGGGCAAAGGATTCAGTACGCTCCCTTTTGGTCTGTATGACCTATTTTATTTTGTTTTTGTATAATATGTTGAGCTATTATGGTGGATTTGTATCATTTTTTTTTAAAAAAATGTAACTGTTATAGCATGCTGATTGAGATGTTAGCATTTTTGTGAATAAGATTCCATGTAAGGAGCTGGCATTAATATTTAAAACTCTGGGACCTCCACACCTCCAATACTACCTTTCACCTTGTGTGCCTCGTGGCCTATTTAGACTTTTTTCTGGAGCCCCGTTTTGTGTACTTTCACTGTATTGTCAGCATAGCTTTAGTGAGAAGTGGAGCATCTTTACAACAATCCTGGGGCAATGGAATCCTCCCCCAGAGGAGGGTTAATAAATTACATCTTTACAGAGTTGGAGTGCATGCAGCTTTCATGAAATGGAAGTTGCCCTTTGAAAAAGGCTTTTCATGCTTTTAATATTCATTGTCAAAAATTTGGTTGTGGTGCCTAAGTACTCTTCAGAGAAATTGATTGAGAAATTAAAATTTAGAGACACTTAGATATTCTGCCAGAAATTTAAACCTCAAGATCAAAATTTCAGAGAGTCAGTGAATGGTATAGTGGCAAAACTTGCTGAAGTCCTACATCTATATGATGGAAGACAAAGACAATAATACTTTGAGACGCTTTGGACTCCACTTATTTTATATATGGATCAGAAATTCAATACAGACATTTTTATATAAAGGCTTTTTCATTGCTACCATAATATATGCATGAGTTATTGTTATAATGATTATATATATATGTATTTTAAAAATTTTATTTTCTTTCATAAAATTTATATACCACTTGATTGTTAAATGACTTCAAAGTGGTCTACAAAAAGAATAAAACAATGAAATTATCAATAAAAACATTCAAAAATATTCAAAACCAGCAATAAGCTAAAAACCAGATTAAAACACATGGCAATATTATGTTCTTGGCAAGCACCACAATGAACACAGTGAAGGCACCTGCTTGATGTCAATAGGCAGGGAGTTCCAAAGTGTAAGTGCTGCCACATTAAAAGATTTCTTCCTTACAGATGCAGAATTAGGGTTACATACTGTAGCACCTGAAATGGTGCCAAGACCTCACAAAGCAACATGTAGAAAAAGAGTGATGCAAGATATACAGTATTAGGCACATGAGATAGGTGAAGCATTACTATGAGCCAGCTTTTCTAAATCACACAAGTCTGACCGCTCTTAAGGAAAGCACCAGGGAACAGAGATGTTTTCAAAGCAGCATTGAATCCCTGCACTGAAGGAACCAGGTGTAAATCAGTCATGTGGATCAAGTAAATTGTTGCTGTAAGTTTTGTACCTAAGCATGTAAATTACTACATTTTATCTGATATATGGTAAATATTTTTATTTTGTATGTTTATAGTTTAAATACTTTACTAATGCTAAGTCACAGTGAACTATTTCTCATCACGTATTTTAAAGTGCTGGCCTCTTTGCTGTACTAAAACATGGCATGGAAAAGTTTGGAAGTAAGGTTTTATTCAATCTTAAGAGTACAAGCAGAATTGTCATTTTGTGAGCTTGTCAAAATGCATATGCTTACTTTCATATATCATTCTATTGAGATTGGTGCTGATATATAAGTAGCAGCAACAAAAAATCCTGTGGTGCCTTAAACACCAACAGATGCATTATGTCATAAGTAAGAGGGGACAACCTAGCAGTTCGAAAGCATGTCAAAGTGCAAGTAGATAAATAGGTACCACTACAGTGGGAAGATTCTGTGTGCTGCTCTGGTTCGCCAGAAGTGGCTTTGTTATGCTGGTCACATGACCCGGAAGCTGTACGCCAGCTCCCTCGGCCAATAATGTGAGATGAGTGCCGCAACCCCAAAGTCACCCGTGACTGGACCTAATGGTCAGGGGTCCCTTTACCTTTAAGAGGGGACATGATAGAGGTGTATTAAATTAGGGTGCATAAAATAATAATGCTAGGATTTGGGCATATGCAGTGAAGCTGAATAATGGAAGAGTCAGGATTGACAAAAATAGTTATTAAAACAGTGCATAGTTTTGTTATAGATTTGTTCCAACAAGAGGCAGTGGTAGCTATGAACTTGGATGGCTTTGAAAAAGGATTAGAAATATTCACGGATCAGTGGTCCCTAACCACAGCAGTTATGTTACACTTCTGTTGTTAGAGACGGTATGCCTCTGAATACCACTTCCTTGGAATTGCAGGTGGGGGTGTGTGTGTTTGCACTCCTGCTCTGTTTGCGCACTGCCCACAGGCATCTGGTTTGCCTTTGTGAGAAGAGGAATCAAGCACAGCTCTTCCTGTATTCTTAAGCGTCTAAGGAAGTGGACTTCAGACTTATGTCACAACAAGCATGTTAGTCTTTAAGGTGCTACAAGACTCTTTGTTGTTTCTGCTGCAACAGACTAACATTGCCAAATATAGAACTCTTCATGCCGGTGGTGGGTAGAAAAAGAGGTCCCAGAACTCACCATGAACACACCTCCCTTGTTCACTTAGAATGGCAAGGGTGTTCACCTGAAGGTGCCAGAGCCGAGTTCCATTGGGTTCTGGCTGGAAAAAAAGCCCTGGGTAGAACCAAGTCCAGCAGTGGAACAACGGTTTCCTTTTTGTGGCATGCTGCATTATAGCCATGCAAAAGTCTCTCCTCCATACACAAATGCATACATGTGCATGTACACACCCACCTATCCTGGCAAATAAAAATAATTTCCACAGTTCAGGGACATTTCAGCCAGGCAAAAATACTTCAGGGGTCAGTAAGGGACATGGCTCAAGGAGGGGGCATAGTCTAGGTAAAGTATCGAGGGTCAGATACAGGGGCCTGAAGCTCCCAGGGCTGAGGATCCCAATCCCTGCAATAATCCCTATAATGACGTAGGTTTGACTGATTGAGACCAGCAGAATGTCAGCCACTGAGTTTTGCAGCTGAGTAAGGATTGAACCTGGGTCTGTTTATGGTGGTCCAGTTATTTACTGGAGTCAGATGTGCCCTCGTGTACCAAACCAAATCAAAATCAAAATTTTATTGCATTAGCCGGTTGGCCATAGCACCCCTCGTGTACCAGATATTTCTAATGGTACATCGGTTAGTAAAGTGAGTTTTGGCCTTTCTTTTATTTCTTTGAAGTGCTACTTGAAATAGCTGTTTTAACTGTGACTAATGTGCTTGTACTGCCAATTTTGCTTAACTTTTTATAACTAAACATATAGCACAGCCCATAACAAACCATTTCTTTCTTTAAAAGCAGATGTATAACCAGGTAAGCATGTCTTAATAATGTTTATTTAAACCTGCTTGTAGTGTGATAACAGCATGGTTGAGTTTTATGCTTGATACTGTACTTTTTGATCATGAATTGGGACTAGAGGATTCCACATCTGATAAAATCACAATTCCTGACCACTCCCCACTGCCGTTTTTAGAAGACCAGTACCTTCATGGGGAAAACTAACGAACCAACCAACACCTAATCTGATATCTGGAGGAACTGTGCTACACCTTCTTCTTCTTCTTCTTTGGCGATCACTCGTAGCTGAGTAAGATCGTCTTCCATAAACAGGATTTTAACAATGAGTCCGTAGGTGACTGTGGAGGCCAATTCTGGATCCACAAATCCTTCCACATTGGGGACATTGGTTTCCAGGTGGGAGTTGATCACAGTGTGAATTTGCCAAGCGTGCCTTCCTCTTGGCATGTTTCTCCCTTGCGTCCTGAAATCGAGTTTCTTCGTTGGTAAAGGCTGTTCTCCAACTGGACCGCTCGCAGGCCAGTGCTACACCATGCTGCCTGAGATTCTAGCCACCTTCATTTCCCTGGAATACCTGTACTGCTGCTTTAGTTCACAGTGTACCTGGTTACCTAAGTTTTTAAAAAGGAAAAGGATATTGCAGCAAAAACCCTCAGACCCACCTACATGCCTATGCTGGGTGCTAACCTGTTTCCTATTGTGCTACAGCCTTCATCATCTGTTGCTGTTTGCGTCTTTGGATACAGGGCCTGAGATCAGCCCTAACAGTGACTCTAAGATGCTATATGGAAAATATGTGGGTTTGGTTTCCTTTTTTTCCGTTACGTTATATTGGCAGGCATGAAACACACACAAAAAAACCTGCATTAGGGTGCATGGGCGTACCCAGCATGGGGCAGGGGGGCAGCTGCCCCCCTAGAAGCAAAAAATAAAAATAAATCGTCCTGCTTCACGGTGGCTGCAGCTGAGCTGCAGATGCATCGGGCTCCCGCAAGAGCCTGAAGTGGCTCAGCAAGGCACAGCGGTGTCGCTAGCCTTCTGGCTGCCCGGGGCGGCAAATCAGAAGACAGCCCGCCGGGGGGGGGTGTCCGCCGCGCGCATAAAGGCTAGCGACGCCGCTGGGAGGAAGGGACCCGCACGAAGGGAAAGGAGGAGCAATGGAGACAGGGAAGCAGCTTCCTCCTCCTCTCCGTTTCTCCCTCCCCCTCCTCGAGCTCCAGCGTGAGGGCAGCGCGGGAGCCGTGTTCCTAACCAGCCCAGCCCAGCCCTGGCGTTGGCAGCACCGCCACTTACTGCTCCTGCCGGCCGCGCCCCAACAGCGTACCCAACCCCACTGGCCCCGACTCCGAGGGCTGCACATGGGCCGCTCCTGGCAGCTGCAACCATAGCCCATGGCGGCGCGGCGCCTCAGCAGCTCCCGGGTTGGCGCGCCCTCAGAGTGCGGAGCAGATGCCGCCACCGCTTCTGCTTGGGCTACAGCGGCAGCAGAAGCTGCGGAAAGGGGAGGGGGCTTCGCAGCAGGAGGCGGAGAAGGTGGAGGGGCTCTAAGCCGCAGAGCCAGGCCTTGCCCCCGGAGAGGGATGGAGGGAAAGGAGGGTGGACCTCAGCTCGCGCCCCCGCCGGGTCTGTGGGAAGCGGAGGCAACTAGAGCGCACAGCTTCCTGGTTGCTCAGCCAGCCCTCCCTCTCTCCCTCCCTCCTCCTCCTACTCAGGCGGGGCAGCCCTCGGTGGAGGTGGTGAGGGGGCGCCAGGCTGCCCCACACAAAGTGGAGCCCGGGGCCCCACCCCCCGCCGCACACGCACACTCTTCCCTGGGGCGGCGCCCAGGATGAAACTTGGGCTCTGTAGCCCCGCCCACATTCCCACTTTGTGGCCCCTCCCCTCCCGTGCCTTGGCCCCGCCCCTGGATGACCATGGCTCCCCCCCCCAGTTTTGATCCTGGGTACGCCCCTGTTAGGGTGTATGTTTATTCAGTCTACTCAATAATAAATGTAGTTTTATTTAACCATAAGTGTGGTGAAACAGAATTGAAATGAAAGTCACTTGAATCATAGTGCAGTATGCCATCTTTTTATTAGATGTGTCACTATGGAAAAGGTTTAAATGTGTTTCCTGGATGTATTGCATGAGGTAGTTTTTAAAGAAATAATAATAGGAAAATGTATAAGCAAGAGAAGAGATGCAGCTGAAATTAAAGCGACACAGCAGAGTTCCTTTGCTTTATGGCAACAAAAACAGGGGCCTATTGCCTATTAAAAATTACACTTGTTGGCCTACTGACACACATGACACACTTGACACACATGATCTCCTCTGGTGGGATGGAAGCACCTCTTTCCTCCCTACAAAGTGGAGTTGGGTGGCTCCTTGGAATGGAAGTGACTCCGGAGTAGGGAGACTTGGAAGTTGGTGACTCTTCCCCAGCGCGCAGAGAGGAGGAAGATGGATCTCATCTCTTCTTCCTCCCAAGAACCCACCCGCCCCCCTGCAGTTGCCCTGGCAACCTTCTAAATCCCCAGTCTCTGTTCACAAGTGGGGCAAGGATTTCTCTGGTATTGTTAATGCTCCTCAATTGTTCTTTTGATAACCTTAGCTCAGCCAGGTTGTTTTGTATAAGCTAGCCCAGGAATTCCTTTGCAGCTTGCATTCTCCTTTCATATCACAAATTATTAAAATGCTAGCATTATTAATTTCTAGAGCTTACCCTAAATCCAGGGGCATCTTAGCCATAGAAGCTACTGGCGCAGGGCGCCACGGCGGCAAGTTCTGGAGGGTGCTGTAGGGCGCCTCCGCCGTGCCGTGCCGTGCCCTGAGCCTCCTCTCTACTGGAGGAGCTGCCTCAAGCCCCGCCGGCAGCGCCGCCCTCGCCCACCTCTTCTCGGGCTGTGGTTGCCGTTGCGGGGAAGCCAGCCGTGAGGCTTCTGTCGGCCCGGCAGCCAGGGCTCCCTGGACGGCAGCACCGTGCAGCTGCTTCTGCCAAGCAGGCGGAGGTGGAGGTGGAGCACAGCTGGCAGCGTCCCCGCCCGTTGGGCCGCCCCTCTGGCTGCCCGCCGCGCCTGGCCCTTCCTGGCGGAGTGCGAGTCCGGCATCGCCATTGGCGGTCCTGCCCACGGCGGGCAAGAAGCAGAGGGCGCGCCATGGCGGCATGGGGGGAGCGAGGTGGGCTGCAGAGGGGCCCGAGGGAGAGGTGCTGACCGCCCGGAGGGAAACATGGGGGTGGGGGGGCGCCTGAGGGATCCCTGCACCATGGCGCCAGATAACCTTAAGACGCCCCTGTCTCTAACAATACTTTCCATTTCTTCATCAGTCACGGTGTTGTTGTTGTTGTTTAGTCGTTTAGTCGTGTCCGACTCTTCGTGAACCCATGGACCACAGCACGCCAGGCACTCCTGTCCCGCACCGCCTCCCGCAGTTTGGTCAAACTCATGTTCGTAGCTTCGAGAACACTGTCCAACCATCTTGTCCTCTGTCGTCCCCTTCTCCTAGTGCCCTCAATCTTTCCCAACATCAGGGTCTTTTCCAAGGATTCTTCTCTTCTCATGAGGTGGCCAAAGTATTCGAGCCTCAGCTTCACGATCTGTCCTTCCAGTGAGCACTCAGGGCTGATTTCCTTAAGAATGGATAGGTTTGATCTTCTTGCAGTCCATGGGACTCTCAAGAGTCTCCTCCAGCACCATAATTCAAAAGCATCAATTCTTCGGCGATCAGCCTTCTTTATGGTCCAGCTCTCACTTCCATACATCACTACTGGGAAAACCATAGCTTTAACTATACGGACCTTTGTCAGCAAGGTGATGTCTCTGCTTTTTAAGATGCTGTCTAGGTTTGTCATTGCTTTTCTCCCAAGAAGCAGGCGTCTTTTAATTTCGTGACTGCTGTCACCATCTGCAGTGATCAAGGAGCCCAAGAAAGTAAAATCTCTCACTGCCTCCATTTCTTCCCCTTCTATTTGCCAGGAGGTGATGGGACCAGTGGCCATGATCTTGGTTTTTTTGATGTTGAGCTTCAGACCATATTTTGCGCTCTCCTCTTTCACCCTCATTAAAAGGTTCTTTAATTCCTCCTCGCTTTCTGCCATCAAGGTTGTGTCATCTGCATATCTGATGTTGTTGATATTTCTTCCGGCAATCTTAATTCCGGTTTGGGATTCATAGAATCATAGAATCATAGAGTTGGAAGAGACCACAAGGGCCATCCAGTCCAACCCCCTGCCAAGCAGGAAACACCATCAAAGCATTCCTGACAGATGGCTGTCAAGCCTCTGCTTAAAGACCTCCAAAGAACATAGCTGCCAAGTTATCCCTTTTTTACAGGGATTTTCCCTTATGCTGAATAGGCTTCCTCGCAAGAAAAGGGAAAACTTGGCAGCTATGCCAAAGAAGGAGACTCCACCACACTCCTTGGCAGCAAATTCCACTGCCGAACAGCTCTTACTGTCAGGAAGTTCTTCCTAATGTTTAGGTGGAATTTTCTTTCTTGTAGTTTGAATCCATTGCTCCGTGTCCGCTTCTCTGGAGCAGCAGAAAACAACCTTTCTCCCTCCTCTATATGACATCCTTTTATATATTTGAACATGGTTATCATATCACCCCTTAACCTTCTCTTCTCCAGGCTAAACATACCCAGCTCCCTAAGCCGTTCCTCATAAGGCATCGTTTCCAGGCCTTTGACCATTTTGGTTGCCCTCTTCTGGACACGTTCCAGCTTGTCAGTATCCTTCTTGAACTGTGGTGCCCAGAACTGGACACAGTACTCCAGGTGAGGTCTGACCAGAGCAGAATACAGTGGTACTATTACTTCCCTTGATCTAGATGCTATACTCCTATTGATGCAGCCCAGAATTGCATTGGCTTTTTTAGCTGCTGCATCACACTGCTGACTCATGTCAAGTTTGTGGTCTACCAAGACTCCTAGATCCTTTTCACATGTACTGCTCTCAAGCCAGGTGTCTCCCATCCTGTATTTGTGCCTTTCATTTTTTTTGCCCAAGTGTAGTACTTTACATTTCTCCTTGTTAAAATTCATCTTGTTTGCTTTGGCCCAGTTGTCTAATCTGTTAAGGTCATTCTGAAGTGTGATCCTGTCCTCTGGGGTGTTAGCCACCCCTCCCAATTTGGTGATTCATCTAGTCCAGCCTTTTGCATGATGAATTCTGCATATAAGTTAATTAAGCAGGGTGACAATATACAGCCTTGTCGTACTCCTTTCCCAATTTTGAACCAGTCAGTTGTTCCATATCCAGTTCTAACTGTAGCTTCTTGTCCCACATAGAGATTTCTCAGGAGACAGATGAGGTGATCAGGCACTCCCATTTCTTTAAGAACTTGCCAAAGTTTGCTGTGGTCGACACAGTCAAAGGCTTTTGCATAGTCAATGTTAGGGATGCACTACAGACCTGCGACTTTAATTTTGGCATGTGAAAAGAGCAAGCCAGCCCTGAATGAGAAGCACTAGTGGGTTAGCAGGGTTTTTCACTAGGGAACTAGATGAACACTAGCCAAAGGGTCAACGTTTTGAATGCAATACTAAGATGCATTATTAAGCCACATCTTCTGCCTCCAAGTTAATCAGGGAGGGTTTTCCACCTGAAGGAGAAGATCGGAATAATAGGAATAGGAATAATTTATTGGCCAAGTACCAAGGATACTTGGAATTTTGCTTTCACTACATTGCAATGTAAAAACGTACCTCATACAAACACTATTCCGCTCACAATACAATACAGCAGTACAGCAAAGGAGCCCCACTCCACAACTGGCCTCCCCTTCCACTACCCAACTACGAGTTTAACAGTTTGATGGCACAAGAGAAAAAACTGCTCCTGTGCCTCGATGATCATTGAAGAGAATTTGCAGATATCTCTTAAACAGGGAATAGAGCACACTAAGTCTAGGATTCAAAATCCCAAAGAAGATTTCTCCTTTTTGAATAATACATATCTACTTTTTGGATAAATATCTTGAACTGTTTTGTGCAGACACATCCACAAAAATGTAACTTTGGCACCTTCCTAACTATTATACACATCTGTTGACAAAAGCATGGTGGATTTTGCTAGAAGACAACTTTTGGACATTAGAGGGCACTCTGTCATAGTAAAATGGTGGAAAGCATTTCAGCTTTCAACACATGCTTTAACTGATAAAGCACCTTTGGTGTGCATGCATTTTGAGACGAAGACATTGAATGTGGTCGCTAATTTCATACTTGGTAGCTGCACTTGGGTGTATCATGCTCTTCAGAAGCACGAGTGTATGTTTATATACAGAATCCATATGTACATTGTGCATTGCTTGCCAATGTTTGAATAGAAATAAGCATTCAGTATTCTCCCATGGAAGCTGTGACAGTTACAAAGCAACCTGTAGTTTAGGGTTTAGGGTTTGTCCAGGAGACCTTGTTGCCATTCCTTGGTTCAGTTTCTCTCTTTATTTAAAACAAAACAAAAAGGAAGGAAGCATGTTTTCTGGCTTGTGATCTGGATATGACAATCAGGGCAGTGGTGGGCTTTGGGGCCTCAAATCTCAGCAGCACCCTGTGCAATACCAAAATTTGGTGCCCCTGCTTCTCACCTTCCATTCTACATCATAGTTGTGGTGCCCCCAAGGTACCCCGAAGGATCCACGTCCAGTGCTCCAGGAAATTAGAGGTGAGTTCATAATGTCATCACTCAGACTAGGGGCAGATTTGGCAATTTTTTTGTCATAGGTATGAGCTTTCGTTCAGAGAAACCAGTAGGAGAAACCAGTAGGAGAACACTTCAATCTTCCAGGACATTCTATACAAGACCTCAAAGTAGCTGTTTTATTACAGAAAATTTTCAGAAACAGACTGGAAAGAGGAGTTGCTGAATTGCAACTCATTACCAAGCTTAAACCCATGGAGAGACCTGGTCTGAATAGAGACATTGGAGTCTTATCTCATTATACATGAGAAAGCTATTTTTAGCATCTCACCCCTTGGTTTTTCCTGCAAGACCAATTGCACTCATTAACAGTCGTTAACAGTCATCAACAGATTTACCACTCCTATCAGCCAATCACCCATTCACACCACCCTTCTGAGTAATACCCCTCCCTACCATCTGACTATACATAGGGTCTGGTGACTTCTGTTTCAGTGTATCTGAAGAAGTGTGCATGCACACGAAAGCTCATACCAAAATAAAAACTTAGTTGGTCTCTAAGGTGCTACTGGAAGGATTTTTTTTTATTTTTTTTTTGAAGCAGAACAACATAGAATCCTGGAGCTGGAAGGGACCCCAGGGGTCATCTTTCTAGTGCAACCCCCTCCAACATAGGAAACTCACCTAAAGCATCCATGACAGATTACCATCCAACTTCTGCTTAGAAGTCTCCAAGGAAGGAGAGCCCACAACCTCCCAAGGGAGATCCATCTTCCATGTATTATAAAAAGTAAACAACACTTATTTGACCCCTGACATAACCCCCCCTCTCTAGCATCCTCCTCCTCTGCCCAGTCCCTGACACCAACATATTTGTTGTTGTTGTTGTTGTTGTTGTTGTTGTTTAGTCGTTTAGTCATGTCCGACTCTTTGTGACCCCATGGACCAGAGCAAGCCAGGCATTCCTGTCTTCCACTGCCTCCTGCAGTTTGGTCAGACTCATGTTCATGGCTTCGAGAACACTATCCAACCATCTTGTCCTCTGTTGTCCACTTCTCCTTGTGGACCCTAACATTACGGTCTTTTAGAATCATAGAGTTGGAAGAGACCACAAGGGCCATCCAGTCCAACCCCCTGCCAAGCAGGAAACACCACCAAAGCATTCTTGACATATGGCTGTCAAGCCTCTGCTTAAAGACCTCAGAAGAAGGACACTCCACCACACTTCTTGGCAGCAAATTCCACTGTCGAACAGCTCTTTGAACATGGCTATCATATCACCCCTTAGTTTGAATCCATTCTCCGTGTCTGCTTCTCTGGAGCAGCAGAAAACAACCTTTCTCCCTCCTCTATATGACACCCTTTTATATATTTGAGCATGGCTATCATATCACCCCTTAACCTTCTCTTCTCCAGGCTAAACATACCCAGTTCCCTAAGCTGTTCCTCATAAGGCATCATTTCCTTTGACCATTTTGGTTGCCCTCCTCTGGACACGTTCCAGCTTGTCGGTATCCTTCTTGAACTGTGGTGTCCAGAACTGGACACAGTACTCCAGGTGAGGTCTGACCAGAGCAGCATACAGTGGTACTACTACATCCCTTGATCTAGATGCTATACTCCTATTGATGCAGCCCAGAATTGCATTGGCCTTTTTAGCTGCTGCATCACACTGTTGACTCATGTCAAGTTTGTGGTCTACCAAGACTCCTAGATCCTTTTTCACATGTACTGCTCTCAAGCTATGTGTCTACCATCCTGTATTTGTGCCTTTCATTTTTTTGCCCAAGTGTAGTACTTTACATTTCTCCTTGTTAAAATTCATCTTGTTTGCTTTGGCCCAGTTGTCTAATCTGTTAAGGTCATTCTGAAGTGTGATCCTGTCCTCTGGGGTGTTAGCCACCCCTCCCAATTTGGTGTCATCTGCAAACTTGCTCAGGATGCCCTCAATCCAAGTCATTGATAAAGATGTTGAATAAGACTGGGCCCAAGACAGAACCCTGTGGCACCCCACTAGTCACGTCTCTCCAGGATGAGGAGGAGCCATTGATGAGCACCCTTTGGGTTCGGTCAGTCAGCCAGTTACAAATCCACTGAATGGTAGCATTCTCTAGCCCGCATTTTACCAGCTTCTTTACAAGAATATCATGGGGCGCCTTGCTGAAATCAAGATAGGCTACATCCACAGCGTTCCAGGGAGTCTTCTCTTCTCATGAGGTGGCCAAAGTATTGGAGCCTCAGCTTCAGGATCTGTCCTTCCAGTGACCACTCAGGGCTGATTTCCTTCAGAATGGATAGGTTTGATCTTCTTGCCGTCCATGGGACTCTCAAGAGTCTCCTCCAGCACCATAATTCAAAAGCATCATTTCTTCGGCGATCAGCCTTCTTTATGGTCCAGCTCTCACTTCCATACATCACTACTGGGAAATCCATACCTTTAACTATACAGACCTTTGTCGGCAAGGTGATGTCTCTGCTTTTTTAAGATGCTGTCTAGGTTTGTCATTGCTTCAGACCATATTTTGCGCTCTCCTCTTTCACCCTCATTATTCACCAACATATAATAAAACATAATTAAACATTTTTTTAAAAAAACTTCCCTATGCAGTGCTGCCTTCAGACGGCTCTGGGGTTGGATAACTCTGTACCCTTCAACATTTCTCTGGTGAAAAGAGGGGTGTCCTAAGGAATAGCACGGCCTTCCGGGATCAAATCAGAAACTGGGACAACTTCTGTAAATCCAGGACTTTCCCTGGAATATAGGGATACTTGGAGGGCCTGCAAAAGGCACACAGGGAGTTCTGTATATATGGGAGAAGTTTAAAAAGGAAATATTTTTGACCTGGTGCAAAAAGATCTTGTCATCTGGAGGAGCCCTGGCTGCCTAGGTAAAACACTACAGCTCCCTACACCTTTACCTGGGAGTAAGGCCCACTGAACTCGGTGCAGCTTTCTTCTGAGTAGACAGTTATTTAACTAGATACAAGTCAGCAGCACCAGAAGACCCTGCTCGGCTAGGAGCTGGGGTGGATTTCACCCCACACCTTGCAGAGCCAGGCTGACGCTGCTGGCAGGGCCTGAGCGCCTCGGCAACATCCGAAGGCCCCGATCTATTAGGTGCTGTGGATTGCATCCTGTGCCTTGCGGAATCAGGCTAACAACAACAACAATTTATTTATACCCCGGCCATCTGGCTGGGTTTCCCCAACCACTCTGGGTGGCTCCCAACAGAATATTAAAAACGCATTAAAACATCAGACATTAAGAACTTCCCTAAACAGGGCTGCCACCTGCCAACACTGGTGGGAGTTACAAGCAGTGGTCAAAGTGGGAGCCTCAGCAATCGCCCTCTCCAGTTGGAAACAAACCAGGATTGCTCCAAGAAAATACAGTGGCAAAAAGAAGCACCGCCCCCTTTATCTGCTTGTGATTGGCCAAGCAGATTGCCAGCCAATCAGGATTTTAATTTTTTAAATTTATTTTCACTTCCCTCTGTGGCCCCCCCTAGCCTCATGCTGTGCCCCCCCCATTTATGTGCCCCTCTTGGGATATCCTGGGGCCCCTAGGAGACCTAAAGGACAAGGAATTTATGGCCCAGGTGGCTGCTTGATTCTTGCACACACCACCCACCCTAATAGTCCATGCCCAAACTCCTAGCAGTATGAGAATGTATCTGTTAAACAATAATTATTTTAAGTCAAGGTGTCTCAGAATCATTCATTTCTTTTTCCCATGAAAAGTCCAAGATGGGTTCCCAAATTATTATTATTGATAAATGTCAACCAAATTTTTGTTTTAAAATAACTTTACCTCCATTAACCATTAGACCATATTGTAAAGGTAAAGGTAAAGGTAAAGGACCCCTGACAGTTAAGTCCAGCCGCAGACGACTCTGGGGTTGCGGCGCTCATCTCGCTTTACAGGCCAAGGGAGCCGGCGTTTGCCCGCATACAGTTTTTGCAGGTCATGTGGCCAGCATGACTAAGCTGCTTCTGGCGAACCAGAGCAGCGCACGGAAAGGCCGTTTACCTTCCCGCCAGAGTGGTACCTATTTATCTACTTGCACTTTGTGCTTTCAAACTGCTAGGTTGGCAGGAGCTGGGATGGAGCACCGGGAGCTCACCCCGTCGTGGGGCTTTGAACCGCCGACCATCTGATCAGCAAGCCCAAGAGGCTCAGTGGTTTAGACCACAGCACCACCCACGTCCCTGAGTGATAGTAAATCCTTTCGTCCATGTCCATTTTAAAATCTCTCCACTGTGATCATATATTGGGATAATATTCCATTTCCCCCTCCTATTATATATCAAAATCTTATTGGTGGTTCTGCTAGGATGTCTAAAACATTGCATAAGAATTAATGAGAACTGACAGTAATTTATTAATAGCAGTTAGAATTGCTTTTGCAAAAGAAGGATTTGGGACAATCTGGTATTATCACTGAAATGGGAAAAATAATGTTCTTAATGTTCAGAGGTATAATGTAGATATGAACTCTTGCAATTACTGGATAAAATCTATGTAATAATTAGAGCAATTATTAGAAAATTTTGACAACATCCCAATCCTTTCAATATTATAAATGTTTCATGCTATGTATTTCATACATTATCTGTAACTTACAAATATTCTTAGGGTGCCTCTGATTTGAGAAGTTAATCAATAATTAACTATACTGCTCTGCCATTTGTATGCAGAAATATTTATGCATAAATATCTTGGGAGTGTGTGTTTCATTTACACATTCAGGATTTTGCTATCTGAAGTAGGGTAAAAATATTGCATTTTCCAGATTGCTTTGGCTAGCAACTGTGGGTGCAGTATGCTCTAATTCTTTGTTGCTTCATAATTTTTCCAAAATCGCTATAAACATTAGATTAAAATGTAAGTTTTCAAGGGCCCCTTCCCCTTCATAACTAAGCAGTATGTTTAGAGATGTTATCACTGTTCCCTCTTTTACCCCTCTTTTCCTTCCTTCTCTTTTCTTTTCTTTAACCCCCCCCCCCTTTAATTGCTTAGCTGTTTGTTTGTATTGCTAAGGCAATTTATCTCTGGTCTCTAAGTCAAAATGAATGTATCAAACCATTACAGTAAAAAAAGCTTAGTGCATGGCCACTCAAGCCTATAGCCAGTTATTGCAAGCTATAGTGTATCCTGTGCCTTTCATTCTCTGTGACTGTTTAACTTTGCAGTGTGCTGCAAGGGCATTTTTCAAAAGTTACTGATACTTATCTCATCCTGGTTTACTTTAGCAGGGGTGCATACAGCCAGATAGTAGTGAGAGTAGATCATTGTGATGGCGTCTACTTTGTCTGCTCTCAGCAATATATGCGCTGTCAGCAATATATGCGCTCTTCGCTTCCCTGAATGGTTGGAAATTTCAGGGAAGTGCCTTTTTAAAGGATGAGTTTCCTCCTGGGAAGAAGGCACTGGAGACTTGTGTGTTTGTAATCAATTATTTACAGATGTAAGCCTTGAGCATAGTGGAGTACTCAGTGGAAATCTGTAATGCATCGGAGTAACAGTCATGTAGCTGTCAAACCCCTTCCCCCAACACCCAAGACCGCTTCTTCTCAGAAGTCTCTTCTGCCAGGCTGTATTCATACTGTTCCTTTCCAGTATCCAACATATTGCTTCTTTCAAGTATCTAGCAGACACTGAGATAAATATGTAGGTACTTCAGTAGCTAATAGATACCGGCCGCTAATGTTCATTTAAGCAGTCATCCTTTAATGAGTGTTAAAGTATTATATTTAGCTACTATGAACTGTACAAAAACTTAAGGGGTGCTCATGTTGCTGGGCAAGTTAATCTATTATATCTCACCACAGTTGGGAAAGTTTAGTTTTCTATTATTTGTCTAAATGAAAATTACTTTCTCATGTCTCTTCATCAGGACTTTCCATACATGCTGTTCCCCACTCATTGTCTGAAGTGGTACAGTGAGGAAAATACCTAAAAGAAAGGATAGGCTGTCAAAGGGGCTTTTTCTTATGCAGGCATTTGCCATCTAGACAACAACGCTGTGTGGCCCACACCATTTACAGCTTTATTGCTCTCAGGTTTTGCTGTTTCCTACTACTTTCCTCACAAGTGCAGAGGAGACGGGGCATTTGAAAAACCACTCACCATGATCAACTTATTGTGGCTTTTTATCACATTAGAATCAGAGAAACTTTCACCCAATGTGGGTCTTGAACTCATGATCCTGAGATTAAGAGTCTCATGCTCTACCAACTGAGCTACCCCTCCAGTAGTTGATTTGCAGGAGGTTTGTGGTGCTGAACTGCAAAGACTCCAGGCAGTTGTAGTTTTTCTCCTATCGAACCCATTCCCTGGGCCTGTTTGTGGCTTCCAGGAAGAGCATGCACTGTTTTTTTAAGAAAATGCTGCAACAACCTTGCTTTATACATTTACCGGGAAGCTTACCTTGTTTTATATATCTGTGTTCATGTTGAAGAAATCAATTAGTATAAAATGTGTTAAGTCATGGATAGGTAGTTATCTAGACTGGAAATGAATAAAGCTGTCATTCTGAGCAGGAACTTTAAGTCTTAATTTAATGCTAGACCACCCATGACATGTTTACTCATCACTCATGGGTTTGTTGCAGTGAAGTCAGGAGGAAAGTTTTAAATTTATATGTACAGCTTTGATTTTTCTTGTGTACAGTAGATAACAAATGTTGAGAGCATTAATATACACAGTGAACTCTAGACTTAGGTAAAGAAAGTAATCAAGCAAAATAGCAGCTTTTCTTCTGGAGTACATGCTTAAAAAAAAAAAGACCACAGCAAAAATTACCTCTACATAAGCAAACTATGGCAAGTTCTTAAAGAAATGGCAGTGCCTGATCACCTCATTTGTCTCCTGAGAAAGCTCTATGTGGGACAAGATGCAGGCATCCCCAAACTGCGGCCCTCCAGATGTTTTGGTCTACAACTCCCATGATCCCTAGCTAACAGGACCAGTGGTCAGGGAAGATGGGAATTGTAGTCCAAAACATCTGGAGGGCCGAAGTTTGGGGATGCCTGGACAAGAAGCTACAGTTAGAACTGGATATGGAACAACTGATTGGTTCAAAATTGGGAAAGGAGTACGACAAGGCTGTATATTGTCTCCTTGCTTATTTAACTTATATGCAGAATTCATCATGCGAAAGGCTGGACTGGATGAATCGCAAGTCAGAATTAAGATTGCCGGAAGATATATAAACAACCTCAGATATGCAGATGACACAACCTTCTGAAGCTCAATATCAAAAAAACCAAGATCATGGCCACTGGTCCCATCACCTCCTGGCAAATAGAAGGGGAAGAAATTGAGACAGTGAGAGATTTTACTTTCTTGGGTTTCATGATCACTGCAGATGGTGACAGCAGTCACGAAATTAAAAGACGCCTGCTTCTTGGGAGGAAAGCAATGACAAACCTAGACAGCATCTTAAAAAGCAGAGACATCACCTTGCCAACAAAGGTCCCTATAGTTAAAGCTATGGTTTTCCCAGTAGTGATGTATGGAAGTGAGAGCTGGACCACAAAGAAGGATGATCGCTGAAGAATTGATGCTTTTTAATTATGGTGCTGGAGGAGACACTTGAGAGTCCCATGGACTGCAAGAAGATCAAACCTATCCATTCTTAAGGAAATCAGCCTCGAGTGCTCACTGGAAAGACAGATCGTGAAGCTGAGGCTCCAATACTTTGGTCACCTCATGAGAACAGAAGACTCCCTGGAAAAGACCCTGATGTTGGGAAAGACTGAGGGCACTAGGAGAAGGGGACGACAGAGGACGGGATGGTTGGACAGTGTTCTCGAAGCTACGAACATGAGTCTGACCAAACTGCGGGAGGCAGTGCAAGACAGGAGTGCCTGGCGTGCTCTGGTCCATGGGGTCACAAAGAGTCAGACACGACTAAATGACTAAACAAAAAGGTTGAAACCCATTGTTGTGCTGCTACGGGAACTGACTTTTTCAGAATAAATGCATACATGCCTAAACAGTGGGTATCTCTCAAGATTAGAAAGCATGTGACAAAAGAGGCAACACATAGACCAATGAATGATAAAGGCATAAATACATAAATTCACAAATTCATAAAGCCTAACAACAAAGCATGGTGCAAAACCACAATGTATTATTTAGAATAAGATTATAAACAAAGTGAGTACTTTAGTCTCTTAATAGTGACTGAAATAATGTTCATCTGGCAATGCAGTCTTTGAAATGCCTGTCAATGCACGTCGATACACGTGAATCGTAAGGACAGTGACCCGGATAATAGCACTGTTTCGACTTAATCTTCCTCAGCGTTAACTACAAAATAATAATAATGTATTTGATTCAGTGCCCATGTACTTTATTTTACATTGGTTCAACCACACATGCGGTTGGCATACGGATAGGCGAACATCGTTCCCATATCCGGAATGCAGTTCTGGAAGCACCCTTTGTTGATTATTTTTTATCTAAAAACCATTCAGATACGGATTTACTTTTTACATGTTGTGGATTAACCGGAGAGTTGTAAATACCAGGTGTGATTATGTTAAACAATTAAGGCAGAAGGAATCTCAATTTATTTTTATGTTTAAGATGTTTAAGGGTTAAATTCTGAGTTGGATCTTAATTGTTTTATTTAACCACTAGCTGACCCGGCCACGTGTTGCTGTGGTTCTTTCCTGTGATCCCCCCCCCACACTGTCCCGATCCATGACGTATCCTGCCCCTCCTCCCTCCACCCCGGCTCATCCCTGTGTTTCGGTAGGATACCCTTCCCTTTGTTGTCCCTGGGGAATGTTGCCCCCTCCCCCATGTA
Source organism: Zootoca vivipara (assembly GCF_963506605.1). Lineage (NCBI taxonomy): Eukaryota > Metazoa > Chordata > Lepidosauria > Squamata > Lacertidae > Zootoca > Zootoca vivipara. The sequence continues at coordinate 94,626,569 of NC_083280.1, read as the reverse complement.
TCTCCATACCTTTTTTTTATAATTATTTATTAAATTTTCCAAAATAAATACATTTAAAACATTATACAAGACAAACAAACACATAAACAAACATTCAAAAATACAAACATCCCAAAAAAACATGCTCCGCCGAGCTTGACTTCCCTCCCTCCCCTCAAAAGGTTTTCTAATCAGTTCTTATCTCGCAGTTCCTTTGTATCTAATCTTTAGGGTCAATTCGTAGGATTTATTTCACGCCTGCAAGTGTCTTTAAACCTTTACAGTTCATTTCCATATAGTCCACAAATTTACTCCAATCCCTTAGAAACCTTGTCTCCCTCTGGTTTCGAATCCTGCTAGTCAGTCTCGCTAATTCTGCATATTCAATCATCTTTGTCTGCCAGTCTCCAATTGTCGGTAAGTCCTGGGTTTTCCATTTTTGGGCTAATAATGTCCTCGCCGCGGTTGTCGCATATAAGAAAAGGGTACTATCCTCCCTAGTTATCTCTTGGCCTATCAGTCCTAACAGAAAGGCCTCTGGTCTTTTGGGAAAAGTATATTTAAATATCTTTTTCAGTTCGTTATATATCATTTCCCAATATCCTTTAACCTTTTCACATTTCCACCACATATGATAAAAGTCCCCTTCCTTTTCATTACATTTCCAGCACATTCTGTTACTCATTCTATACATTTTCGCTAATTTCACTGGAGTTAAGTGCCATCTATACATCATCTTCCAAACATTCTCTTTCAAAGCAGTACATGCTGTAAATTTTATTGTTTGGTTCCATAATTTCAACCACGCATCATATTCAATATTATGCCCAAAATCCTTAGCCCATTTTATCATTACCTCTTTCGTCAACTCATCTTTAGTATACCACTCTACCAGCAAGTTATACATTTTGGACAACAATTTCACTCTGCCCCCTAGCAACTCTGTTTGAAATTTGGACCTTCTCTCCTCAAAACCAATTTTTTTATCTTGCACAAATACATCATTAATTTGATGATATTGCAACCAACTCGTCAAATATACTTTCACCTCTTCATACGGTTTCAGTTTCCAACCTTGTTCCGATTGTCTTAGAAAATTTTCATATGTTGGTCTCTCACCTTCCATATTCACTTTTTTCTCTATGATCACTTCCATTGGTGAGATCCACCATGGCGTCTTGGTCTCTAACAAGGCTTTATTTCTTTCCCATACTTCAAATAACGATCTTCTTATAACATGGTTCGTAAATCCTTTATGGGTTTTTTTCTTATCATACCATAGATATGAATGCCAACCTGCTCTGTTGTCAAATCCCTCCAAGTCCAACAAGTCCGTATTTTCCAATGTTATCCATTCTTTTATCCAACAGAGACATGACGCTTCAAAGTATAATTTCAAGTCTGGCATGGAGAATCTGCCTCTTTCGGTCTTGTCTACCAATATTTTATATTTTATTCTTGGTTTCTTCCCCTGCCAGACAAATCTTTGTAAATCTTTTTGCCATTCCTTGAATTGTCTTGTCCCCTTTATAATAGGTATTGTTTGAAACAAGAATAACATTTTGGGCAATACGTTCATCTTTACAGCTGCAATTCTACCAAGGAATGACAACTTCCTCCTATTCCATATCGTTAAATCTTTCTTTATTTCTTTCCATACCAATTCATAATTATCATTAAACAAATTTATATTTTTGGTTGTCATCCATATTCCAAGGTATTGTACCTTTTTTACGATCGCAATACCATATCTTTGCTGCAAATCTTCCTTCTCTTCTTTACCAAAATTTTTTATCATCATTTTCGTCTTTTGTTTATTCATTTTAAATCCTGCCAATTGTCCAAATTCTTCAATCACTTCTATCACTTCAGCAACACTTTCTTTGGGGTTCTCTAAAGTTACAACTACATCATCTGCAAATGCTTTCAGTTTGAATTCTTTCGCACCTAATTTAATTCCTTTGATGGATTGTTTTTCTCTAATTCTGTTTAGTAGCACTTCCAAGACCGTAATGAACAATAACGGGGACAGCGGGCATCCCTGTCTGGTCCCCTTTGTGATTTCAAATTCATCTGTCAAAACATTATTTACTATCAATTTTGCTCTTTGTTCCGAATATATTGCTTCAATCCCATTCAGGAAACATCCCCCTACCTTCATCTTTTCCAGGTTCTTTTTCATAAAATGCCAAGATATATTATCAAAAGCTTTCTCTGCATCAATGAACATCAGCGCCGCAGGTTTATCTATCCTAACCTCCAAGAATTCTATCACGTCTATAATATGTCTAGATAGATAAACTTTATTTCGGCCATAGGCCCATAATGTACTGCAACCAAGAATAAAACAGTATAAAACCGACAAGTATAAAACCGACATACATAAAAACAATCAGACAAATTAAAACATAAAAGAATCAGAACAACCAGGCAAAATTAGTTCCTCATACAAGGAACATTGTACAACTTTTTAAAAACGTTTCAAGTAGTTTTATGGGGTTTTTAGCTATGGTTAAAACGTTAGTGCATTGCAGGCCATCCTTTTCCATTACTCAGCTCAGAAGGTTACTTGAATGATGTATCTTAGTGTCAGTAGTCGTAAAGTAAGTTATGCTGTTTTTTATAAGAGAGAACTGAAATCAGATATCTTGCTACAAGTAATGTTTTGGTCGTATCATCATCTTGCAGCAGGTATGTTAATTGGGTCTCCAGCGGTTTGTCCGTGATTTCCAGAATTAGAGGGTACAAGATTTTAGTCCGAGCGGGCGTATGCAGGGGGCAACAGAACAGTATGTGGTAGAGGGATTCTATTGTTCTGTTGTCACACGTGCATAAAACTGAGATTTGGCCTTTGGAAAACCTGTGCCCCAGGACATTGGATGGGAAAACATTAAATCTTGCTTTGGTGAAGGCGAATCTGTGGGCTGCGACAGAAAGAAAAGACAGGTACGATGGAATCTGATGCGTGGGCTGTATGCCTTGATTCAGCGGGGAACATGTTCCACCTCCCGTTATAATATTTTGATGGAAATCGTAGTTATCTAGTTTTTGAATTATAGTTCTTTTGGCTGAGGGAAGATCTAATTTCAATAGGTCCGATGGGAACAATCCGTAGGACATAATTTTGGAGTGGATTTTTTTTGCCCAGGGACTAACAAAGTCGTCTCTCCAAAGACATTGAATGAGATGGTGATTGGGCAATCTATGCCACAAGGACAGCCAATAGCAGAAAATATGCTTCCATAAGGAGTTTTCTAACGAGGGAATTTTAAGTTCAAGGCGAATAGCTGCATTGCTCACGCACTGGGGCAATTTCAAAAGGCGTCTCAGAAATTGGTTCTGAATTGTTTCTAGGGGCGCCAGATTTACTGATGCTCCCCATAACGGGGCAGCATAAGCCATTGTCGCCACCACTTTAGCTTTAAATACCTTTAAGGCAGATGGTACATGTAAAGCCCCTTCCGAAAAGAAGAAACGCAGTAATGCGTTCGAAAGGGCTTTGGCCTTGTTTTGGAGGTAAGCAATATGCGCTTTCCAGCCCATGTTGTGTTGAAAGTGCACTCCCAGGTATTGAAATTTTTGAACTTGTTCGATAGGTTTCCCATCCAACATCCATTTGTACAACTTCCGACTTCTGGAAAAAATAAGCACTTTCGATTTAGATTGATTTATGGTAAGGAGGTTAGATTTACAGTACAAAGCAAAAATCTTAAGTGCCCTCCTTAAACCGATTCTAGAGAACGAGAGTATCACAGCATCGTCAGCATACAGCAATAAGGGGCAGCGGTAATCCGCAAGGCGAGGAGCGTGGATAGCTAATTGTGACTCGGCTAGAGGTGTTCTCATGTCGCTTATAAATAGATTGAAAAGATAAGGGGCTAAAATGCACCCTTGTCGAACTCCTCTGTTGATGGGTACGGAGTTTGTGAGGACACCAGTAGGTGTTATTCTCACCCTGGCGGTCGTCCCATCGTGGAGTTGGGTTATTAGCCACAATAACCTTCTATCAATGCCCCAATGGGCCAATTTTCCCCATAATAGTTTTCTGGGTATGCTGTCGAACGCGGCCTTCAAATCTATGAAGGCAGCACAGAGTTGGCCCCGCTCAGAAGAAGAGTATTTCCGAGCTAAGTGGTATAAAATTACTGCATGGTCCGTGGTTGAACGGTGAGCTCTAAACCCAGCTTGTTCTGGGCCGATGAGATGGAGTCTATAATATGTCTTACAAGCTTATAGTCATTATTCAATAATGAAATTGGTCTGTAGTTTTTTACGTCTAAACCATCTGAACCTTGCTTCGGTATCAAAGTTATATAAGCTTCTTTCCATGTGTTTGGGGTCTTTCCTCCTTGAAGTATGTTATTCATTACTTCCACTAATACAGGGATCAACTGTCCATTCAGTACTTTATAATATTTTGCCGATAGTCCATCCGGTCCTGGCGCTTTTCCTTGCTTCATCTTCTTTATCGCATTCTGGATTTCTTGTGCAGTTATTGAGGCATTCAATATATTCTTCTCTTTTTCCATAATTTGCTTTAACTTATGTTTCTCCAAATATTCATTTATCTTTCTAGCATCTTCTTTTCCTTTACTATACAGGTTTTTATAATAATTTTGAAAGGCCCTTCTGATTTCTTTTGGGTCTTCAATTATTTCTTCCTGAACTTTAATTTTGTTTATTATATTTTGATTTTGTCTTTTCCTCAGTTGCCAGGCCAACCATTTCCCTGTTTTATTTGCCGATTCAAAATTCTTTTGTTTCATCTGCTTTATCTTCCACTCTATTTCCTGATTCACCAACATGGAGAATTGTGTTTGCAACATCTTTATATTATTCTTAATTTGCTGATCGTGCGGTTTGTCGATCAGCCTCTTCTCATTCTCCATGAGGTGTCTCAGAATTTCTTCTTTCTTCTTTTCTTTATTTTTCTTTAAATAACTGTTTTTTTGTATTAAATAGCCTCTCATTACTGCTTTACTTGCGTCCCAGACTATATCTATTCCAGTTTCTTTATGCAAATTCCAATGGAAATAATCCTTCAAGATTTCTTTTGCTTTTTCCACAGTTTCTTTATTTTCCAACACTTCTTCATTCATTCTCCATCTAAAGGAATTCTGTTCTTTCCCTCTCATCTCCAAGAATACTGGATTGTGGTCCGACAATGTCCGTGGCGTTATTTCACTTTTTGTTGTCCTGGGTACTAATTCTTTAGAAATCCACATATGATCAATTCTTCCCGAACTTTGGTTTGGTTCTGAAAAAAAGGTAAATTGTTTCGTCGTCGGGTGTTTCACTCTCCATACATCTACTAGCCCCAGATTTTCCGTAAGTTCAAAGAACGATTTAGGTAATTTTCCATCATGCTTCCTCTTTTTTGTTCTGTCCAATTCAGGTATCGCCACTCCATTAAAATCACCTAACAAGATAATCTTTTGATCCATGTATTCCATTAAATCTTCCTCCAACTTCTTAAAAAATTCTGCCTTGTTTTCATTCGGTGCGTAAATTCCAACCAAAAACATTTTTTCTCCATAAAATGTTATCTGTACAACGATCACTCTTCCCTCTTCGTCTCTCGAGATCAATTTCGGATCCAATTTCTCTTTCACATAAAAGACTACTCCTCTCTTTTTATTAGCAATTGAATTTATAAACTCTTTTCCTAATCCTTTATTGATTAAAATATGACTATGTTTCTTTGCTACATGAGTTTCTTGCAAACAAATCACATCCAGACTCCTTTTCTTCAAAATATGTTCAATCTTATTTCTTTTCTTCTTATCATTTAATCCATTTACATTCCATGACAACACCTTGAGTGCCATGTTCAAATTCTGTTACAAGATCTGATTTAGTCTTGGATGGGTATTTTATTACTATCTTTATCCTCTTCCTCCTCCTCCTCTGGTTTAGATTCTTCCCCCGATTCTCCTTCTTCTTTATCTTCTTCCTCTTCTTCTCTCTTTTTCTCTTTTTTCTTCTTTGGTCTAACGTCTTCTTCTTCTTCCTCCGTCTCTGCAGCCAAAATTGCTAAACTTGGTTCCAACGGCCCCAGGAACTTCTCATATTTCCTTAGAAATTTCCCGATGTCTAACATACTCGTCAATATATGTTTCTTCTCTTTGTAATAGAACTTTATTCCTTCGGGATACTCCCACTTATGTTGTACTCCGTTCTTCCTCAGTAGAGACACCATTGATTTATACGCGTCCCGTTTGCGAAGGAACCTTCCCGGTATTTCTTTAAAGACGATTATGGGTCTTCCTCCGATAATTAACTTGTTAGTAAAACTTAATTTCAAAATCTCATTCTTCATTTCCATTGAATTGAAGATCACCAAGCAATCTCCTGGTGCTTTTCTTGCTCTGGCTTTGGCCGATTTTACTCTAATCCTAAATGCAGTGACAATGGAGTTACTCACTTCTTCGTCTGTTTTCTCCATCCATTTCGCTAGTTCTGCGGTGATTTTTGCTTTAATATCTTCATCTTGTTCCTCTGGTATACCTCTTAATTTCAGATTTAATTGTTTTTGCTTCATTTCCATCATTGCCAAATTATCCAACATCTGTTCATGGGCCTTATCTAATTTATCAACTTTTTCTTTCACCTTATCCGATTGTTTCTTGACATCTCCAATTTCTTTCTGATTTTTCTTCACCGCTTCATCAGTTACTTTGGATCTCACTGTTAAATCCTTTATTTTTGTTGTGAGGTCCCCCACTGCCCCTTCCACCTTTTCAAATTTTTTATCTAGATTATCCTGTACTTCCCCTAACTTCTTTTCCATGCGTTTCTCATTTTGTCTTAATTCATCTTTAATTTTCTGCCATAAAACGTCCAGATCCTTGACTTCTTCTTGCTTTGATCCTCTTCTCTCTGATGGTGTTGCCGATCCTTTTTTCCCATCTTTAATCTCTTTTCCTGCCATTTTTCAAATTATATCTGAAATTATAATTTTATCCTCTAGGTGGCGCTCCTATTTCAAATATTACAAATTTAAAGAGATGTAATACCCCAATGTCCCCCAGGTGGAGCTCTAATACCAAAATTATAAATGCATGCAATACTGGGCTAACCCCCAGATGGCGCTCTAATACACTTCCAATATACTTTCCAAATAATCATGCAATAATTTTCTGCCCACCGGGTGGTGCCCCTCTTCTCCCCTCTCAGTACTTTTCCATCCACCACTCAAACAATGCAATACACAGATATAGTTTTGTCTATTGTTCTATTAGTTAGTTTCCCTTTCCCTTTCCTTTCCCGTCTTCAGCCACTCACTGGCCTAATCCACCACGGTACCTGTAAAAAAGAAGCCAAGTCCCGCAACTCTTCAGCATGTATCTCCATACCTTGGCCCTCACCCTTGGAAAAGGAACTGTTAGCTTCTAGGTTCTATTTCCCAGTATGCACTTTTGTCTGAGCCTTCTGTTGTCCCTGGGGAGTGTTGGCCCCTCCCCCATGTATCTCCATACCTTGGCCCCCACCCTTGGAGAAATAACTGTTATGTTCTGGGTTCTATTTCCCAGTATTTACTTTTGTCTGAGCCCTCTGTTGTCCCCTCCCCCCGTATCTCCATACATTGGCCCCTGTGCACGCATCGTGAACATTTCTATATATTTAGATTAAGGATCAGGGGTGATGATGTGCCCTGGGACGCAGAGAACTACTTTAAAAATCCCAAAGGGGGGGGGTAAAATAGTGAAGCTCCATAGCCCCATAGCAACAGACAGGCCCAGACAGAAGGAGGGGGGGTCATATGGGCCACTTGGCATGGGCCTCCGAATCTAAAGGGGGCCTCAGTCAGCATATTCACAATCAGTAAAATGAAAAAAGTACCAAAAGGTTTTTAAAAAAGGGCCATATTATCTACCTGGACCGGGCCCTGTAAGGGCCTGGCAACAGAAGGTGCATTCTGAAGCACCCGAGTTGTTCAGTTCCATAAAAAAACCCAGGAAGTGGCAAGGGGAAGGTAGGGGATTGTAAATGGGGTGGGGTGTGTGCACTGCAAATATCTGAGGACTTAAACTGGGGAGAGAAAGTGAATGGTTGTTGTTGTTTTTTAAAAGAAGACACAGAGGCTTGCAATCAGTTGTTTCTCCTAAAATAAGACATACCCATAAAATAAGCCACAGCAGGATTTCTAAGCATTTGTGCAATATAAGCCATACCCCAAAAATAAGACCTAATTATAGGCGCAGTTCTGGAGGGCCCCAAGGAAGAGGCAAGGCTGGATGCGTAATAAAAAATAAGACCCCCCCTGAAAATAAGCCAATGTGGTTTTTTTTTTAGGAATAATAAATTTAAGACGGTGTCTTATTTTTGGAGAAACACGGTAAAACCTAGGTTAAAAGGGGCACGACTGCCCTTACTTAAAATGGCCACGGGACCCTCGCATGTGACACAACGTCCACTAAATTATAAAGCGAAAACCCCTTGCTGTGCCCCCAAGTGCTTGTTAGGAGAAATGATGAATGACTGCCTAATGCTGCCAGGCGTTTATTAATGCAGCCGCCAGGAGAGGCTTTGGGCTTGGGGTGGAATGGCTGTTTTCGTGGTTGCATGGCCTCCTGTTTTACAGGATCTCGTGGCGGAGGCGGGGTTTGTGGGTGTGGCATGTTGTTGTGGCTAATCCCTGTGACTGCCCCCACGTATCCCGATCCATGATCTATTCTGTTTGTCGTCGTCCCCCCTCCATGACCGGTGTATCTCAATACGTTTTGAAGGATGGTATTTATTTTTGTTTTGTGGATTTTTTGGGGGGGGGGTAGTGGTGCTAAATTGTAAAGTAAAAACCCCTTGCCGTGCCCCCAAGTGTGTTGCTGTGGGTTATCTACCCCCCCACCCTACGTCAGCCCATGACCTATTTGGGCTCCTCCTCCCCCCACCTCCCAACCAGGGCTCCATTTGGGATAGTATTTAAAGGGCTGTAGAGCTGAGGCCTAGTATGTAAAATGGAGCCAAGGCCTCCTGTTTTACAGGATCTCGTGGCCGAGGCGGGGTTTGTGGGTGTGGTGCATTGTTGTGGCTAATCCCTGTGACTGCCCCCACGTGTCCCGATCCATGATCTATTCAGTTTGTCGTCCCCCCCCTCCATGACCATTGTATCTCATGATGTTTTGAAGGATGGTATTTATTTTTGTCTTGTGGATTTTTTTGGGGGGGGGGTAGTGTTGCTAAATGGTAAAGTAAAAACCCCTTGCCATGCAGGGGCCTACATAAATCAAAGGCCATGCTGCGGTCTGTGCCACCCCCCCCCCCAGGCAGGCCCCGACCTCCACTTGGCAATGTTGGTTTTTGGTGGGTTTTTTGGGGGGGGGTAGTGGTGCTAAATGGTAAAGTAAAAACCCCTTGTCGTGCCCCCAAGTGCGTTGCTGTGGGTTTCCCCCCTCCCCGGGCCTGTCAGGGGCCTACATAAAACAATAATGGTTTTATAATGGCCACCTGTGTGGTTTCAGTTGCTTGGTTGATGATGATGTCATTTGGTTTGTGGGTGTGGCTTAGATTTCACAGGAAGGGAGGGGGTGTACTGTGGGAGGAATTCCACCTGAGGGGGCTGTTTGAGTTGGTGGAAAACCAGGTCTGTACCTGCGCAGGTGTGCTATTTGAGGGATTTTTGCCCCCAACAATGCACGGGGAGTGGCCTGGATTGTTGTATCAAAATTTCAGGACGATCGGTCAAGCGGTTACGGAGAAAAGTGGAACCTGGATTTTCATGATTTTTACATATATAGATTATTGTAGTTGTCCTGTAACTTTAAATGTTGATTAGCTGCTATATTCCTATTGATGCAGCCCATAATTGCATTGGCCTTTTTAGCTGCTGCATCACACTGCTGACTCATGTCAAGTTTGTGGTCAACCAAGACTCCTAGATCCTTTTCACTGCATGTAGGTCAGTATTGTTGATGCTGAACAGCGGTAGCTCTCCAGGGTTTAAGGCAGGGGGCATTCTGGCCCACCGGGAGATGCCAGGGATTGAACTCAGGTATTTTCTGCAGGCAAAGCAGATGCTGAACTACAGCCCTTCCCCAAATGCAATAAGTAGGATGGCAACTGCGGACCCGGGCTTCACCTCTAGGCATTCTGCAGAAGGTGAGAACAGCAGGACTGTACCTTGGCATGACTGGGTTTCCAAGCATCTCACACAGAGATCAGGGTGCAATTCTGCCTGAAACACCCCCCCCCCCTGCTGCATGCATTGGACAAACATGTGGATGCAACATGAGAAGGGAGTTCATACCCAGGAAATACCTATATACATCTATGCAGATCTCTTCGGTGTGAACAGCTTTCCTGTTCTACATTTTGTTCTTGCATTTGAATAATGCAAGGTGGAGAACATGCCACTGAATTGTCAGGTCTTAAAATATGTACAGATATTCCCGACATTCATTTGTATATAATGACAACATTTGTGTCACAATTCTAAACACACATTAGAGACTAAAACTCAGTTTATCAGAAAATACTCATGATTGCACTGCAAATGTGCTCTGATTCCACCCCTTCCACCCTGTCAACTATTTCAGTGGTTGTTAGAAAAACTTTGATATACTTGTGAAGTATATCCTACAATTAAGATGATGCTTTGTTTGTTTACTTATAAGTCTAATAAACACAATAAGTCAGATTCAAAGCCATTTGGGGCACCGGACTCCCCCCCCCCGCTGGAAAACCCACATCATTGAGTAGAGTGCATGTTTTACAGCAGGGAAAGACTTCATGATAAGGGACCAAACCCCAAAGAATCATTTAAGTTCTCACAGAATCATAGAATCATAGAATTGGAAGAGACCACAAGGGCCATCCAGTCCAACCCCCTGCCAAGCAGGAAACACCATCAAAGCATTCCTGACATATGGCCGTCAAGCCTCCGCTTAAAGATCTCCAAAGAAGGAGACTCCACCACACTCCTTGGCAGCAAATTCCACTGCCGAACAGCTCTTACTGTCAGGAAGTTCTTCCTAATGTTTAGGTGGAATCTTCTTTCTTGTAGTTTGAATCCATTGCTCCATGTCCGCTTCTCTGGAGCAGCAGAAAACAACCTTTCTCCCTCCTCTATATGACATCCTTTTACATATTTGAACATGGCTATCATATCACCCCTTAACCTTCTCTTCTCCAGGCTAAACATACCCAGCTCCCTAAGCCGTTCCTCATAAGGCATCGTTTCCAAGCCTTTGACCATTTTGGTTGCCCTCCTCTGGACACATTCCAGCTTTTCAGTATCCTTCTTGAACTGTGGTGCCCAGAACTGGACACAGTACTCCAGGTGAGGTCTGACCAGAGCAGAATACAGTGGTACTATTACTTCCCTTGATCTAGATGCTATACTCCTATTGATGCAGCTCACAATTGCATTTGCTTTTTTAGCTGCTGCATCACACTGTTGACTCGTGTCAAGTTTGTGGTCTACCAAGACTCCTAGATCCTTTTCTCATGTACTGCTCTCAAGCCAGGTGTCTCCCATCCTGTATTTGTGCCTTTCATTTTTTGGGCCAAAGTGTAGTACTTTACATTTCTCCTTCTTAAAATTCATCTTGTTTGCTTTGGCCCAGCTGTCTAATCTGTTAAGGTCATTTTGAAGTGTGATCCTGTCCTCTGGGGTATTAGCCACCCCACCCAATTTGGTGTCGTCTGCAAACTTGCTCAGGATGCCCTCAAGCCCATCATCCAAGTCATTGATAAAGATGTTGAATAGATGTTGATTAGAATGAGAGTCACCTGTGGTCTAGTATAGCATCTAGATCTAGGGAAGTACCGGTAATAGTACCACTGTATTCTGCTCTGGTCAGACCTCACCTGGAGTACTGTGTCCAGTTCTGGACACCACAGTTCAAGAAGGATACTGACAAGCTGGAACGTGTCCAGAAGAGGGCAACCAAAATGGTCAAAGGCCTGGAAACGATGCCTTATGAGGAACGGCTTAGGGAGCTGGGTATGTTTAGCCTGGAGAAGAGAAGGTTAAGGGGTGATATGATAGCCATGTTCAAATATATGAAAGGATGTCATATAGAGGAGGGAGAAAGGTTGTTTTCTGCTGCTCCAGAGAAGCGGACACGGAGCAATGGATTCAAAGTTCAAGAAAGAAGATTCCACCTAAACATTAGGAAGAACTTCCTGACAGTAAGAGCTGTTCGGCAGTGGAATTTGCTACCAAGGAGTGTGGTGGAGTCTCCTTCTTTGGATGTCTTTAAGCAGAGGCTTGACAGCCATATGTCAAGAATGCTTTGATGGTGTTTCCTGCTTGGCAGGGGGTTGGACTGGATGGCCCTCGTGGTCTCTTCCAACTCTATGATTCTATGATTCTATACTTGGTGTTTGATGTGTTCGTCCAGGTGCCAAACATGCTTTTTAGGGCGCTTCCCAAATACAATGACCTGTGTCTTATTGTCATTTATGGGTAAGGCATTCCTCGTACAATATGAGCTTATTTTTGCAAGCAATCATTATCTGGCCCACTTGGGTTCTAGATACAAGTACTAGGTCATTGGCGTACATTAAAACAGAGTTTTTGATCAAGAATTGTGACCGTCAAGATGGCGCCGGAGAAGCAAGCAGGCTTCGGAGCTCCGCTGATAACAGGACTGTAAATAGTACCAACTGCCACCCAGGGAAGTAATTTTTCCTCTTTTACTTTTTTTTTTAAAAAAAACTCACCAACCTACTATGATTTTATCAGCACCTTCTTATCTATGCTATAAGAAACACCCTGGGCAAGTTTTGTGAAGTATCCTGGGCAGGCTGCCAGCTGCTAGCTATTAACCGCCAGCTCCCTTTTTTACTTTGCTCTTGGAACTCCTGGCAGTCACCACAGAGAAACTCTTAAAATGAACAAACTGAACACTTTCTACCTCTTCCTTTTGTCGGTTAAGGAAACTTTTCCTTCTTTACTTCCCACTGCAATACTATGCCTGCTAGTAAACGCAACAGGGACCCAGAGGAAGTAGTCCCATCACCCGCTTCCAAGCAATCTAAATTGGAGGACTTTTAAAAATAAATCTGCTTTTACAGTCCCAACAAAAAAACGTTTCTCTCCCCTTGAAGATGATTGTGAGGATGAGGAGAATACTCAGGGTGGGCGCGCAGAACTGGATCCAACGATGGGGCAAGCTGACCCTGTGCCTTTAAGCGAGGAAAGAATAACAAGTTGGGAGAGCACCCAATTAACTCTAATTGCAAGAACGGTTGAGCATATCTTCCAACAAATTAGAGGTATTGCCTCTCAAATAACCCAATTATCTAAAGAGGTCTACAGTTTATCAGCTAATAACAAGCAGGGACTAGCAGAACACCAAAGCACCAAAGTGAAACGGCAACAAGAGCAGACCCCTAAGCTTGACGTAGAATGCATAGAGGCCTTTAAAACAAACTCTTCCTATTTAATCTTCCAACCCAAAAAGTTCTGTATGACAATTTGTGGAAGACTAGATCAAACCCCTAACTGGAAAGGTGTCCAGCATTCCAAACGACATTTATCAGACTTACTTGGTATTGGACTCATAGAGATCGACTTACTTGGGACTGAACCCCTGAATATCACAAACCAAATCCAAAAAATTATGTTAACTTTTTCCTCTACCAGACTGCCCTCACTGATTCACAAGCTGAAATTCAGATTGTCAAGCAGAGGAATTTTTCCAACCCAGGTATTTCGCAATTCTATTGTTGCACCTTTATGTAAGACTAGCTGGCCCGGCCACGCGTTGCTGTGGCTCTTTCCTGTGATTCCCCCCACTCTGTCCAGACACATGACTTATCCTGCCCCCTCCTCCCCCCACCCCTGGTTCATCCCCGTGACTGCCCCCACCCTGTCCCGACCCATGAGCTATCAAGCTCCCTTCCCCCCACCCCCACAGCACATCCATGTGACTGCCCCCACTCTGTCCCAACCCATGAGCTATTGAGTCCCTTTCTCCCCACCCCCACCCCTCCGGCACATCCCTGTGACTGGCCCCACCCTGTCCTGACTCATGAGCTATCGAGCCCTGTCCTCCCCCACCCCATTCTGAGCCCTCTGTTGTCCCCGGGGAGTGTTGCTCCCTTCCCCCCTGTATCTTCCTACATTGGCCCCCACCCTTGGAGAAGGAACAGTCAGTTTCTGGGTTCTATTTCCCAGTATTTACTTTTGTCTGAGCCCTCTGTTGTCCCCTCCCCCCTGTATTGGCCCCCTGTATTGGCCCCTGCGCACACATCGTGAACATTTATATATATATATATATATAGATTATTATTATTATTTTGAAATAAGAACATGAGAAGCAGAAGTTACTATTGTTTAATTTTATTTTTGGGGTTGTCGTTTATTTTGGTGGGTATTGTATGAGTTGGGCGTTGTGTGTTTTGTGGTTTGTTTGTTTGTTTGTTTTGGTTATTTGTATTTTCTAATTTTGGAGTAGGTGTTTTGAATGTAGGATGTGGTGTTGTTGTTTTTTTATTGTGCTGTTTGCAATGTTTTATTCCTCCATTTGGGGTTGTCATTTATTTTGGCGTGTAGTGTATGATTTTGGTGTGGTTGGTTGTTTTTTGTTTTTTTAATTTTTGGTGTAATTTTTTGGAATGTAGGATGGGATGTATTTTGTTTTTTTAATGTGTTGTTTGTAACATTTTTATTTTTATGGTTTTTATTGTGGGTATAATTGAGGAGTATTTGGTGTTGAAGGTGGGTAGAGATCCGTTTGGGCAAAGAAAAGGTTCGGGGGTGATGATGTACCCTGGGACCCAGAGAACTACTTTAAAAATCCCAACCTGGGGGGGGGGTAAAATAACGAAGCCCCACAGCCCTGTAGCAACAGAAGGCGCGTTCCGAAGCGCCCAAGCTGTTCGGTTCCATAAAAAACCCAGGAAGTGGTGAGGGGAAGGTAGGGGATTGTAAATCGGGGGGGGGGGGGGGGAATTGGCCACTGCAAATATCCGAGTACTGGGGAGAGAAAGTGCATGGTTGTTTTTTTAAAAGACGCAGAGGCTGGCAATCAGTCATAGTATAAAGCCTAGGTTAAAAGGGGCACGACTGCCCTTATTTAAAATGGCTGCCATAGCCTCGCATGTGACACAACGCCCACTAAATTAAAAAGCAAAAACCCCTTGCCGTGCCCCCAGGTGCGTGTCAGGGGAAATGATGAACGACTGCCTAATACCGCCAGGCGTTTATTAATGCAGTCCCCGGGAGAGGCTTTGGGCTTGGGCTTTGGAGGTGGAATGGCCGTTTTGGTGATCGACCTACTCAGTTTTCCCTGTCCCAACCCCCCCCCACTGCTTTGGCTGACTCAGGGTCCTCCCTCCCCCATGGCTATGTGTGTCCACCCCTTCCTTTGTTGTGCCTCATCCCTGTGCCCCTCCCCCTGTTGTGAAAGGCCCTATTCTGTTTGTTTTTCACTGCTTGGCAATGCTGTGGCCTATTGAAAAAGCTGGCAAAAGGACTCTTTTCAGTTGGTTGCTGTGGAATTTTGTGATGTCATCTGGCGGCGCAGCTTTTGGATGCTGCTGGAGTCTTCAGAGCTTCTGGTGGTGACGTCTAATTTGGGCCCACTTTGTGTTTAATCATTATTTTAGGTGTGAAAGGTGTGGTTTTTTGGGGGGAAACTTATGCCAGATCCCTCCCTGATGTGCAAGGTACGTTGTGGCCAAATTTGTTACATTACGGTTCAGCAGTTATGGAGAAAGGCTGTGGCCCCCGTGCGCGCAATGCCTACATTTTTATATATATAGATGAGGACTGGTGCTAGAAGAGGGGCCCAAAAACAAAGGCCTGGATTCCCAAGGGAAGTAACAACATCGCAAAAAGACTCGACAGGTGGAGAGGAAATAGACATGCCCGAGTTGAATTCGCAGATTCATGCTCAACATCAAAACAACCAGGAGAGCCAAAAGAATTTGCTTCATTAAAAGGGGAATTGTTGTTGTTAGTCCAGCAATCTAACTACTGCACCACAATGTAGTTTATGGAACTTAATGGAAGCCATGAAGAACCAAACCAGCCCTTATGTGCAACCTCCTGCTTCTTGATTACATGAGTCTGTGACAGAATTGTGGGATTGTGTGCTACTGTGATGGGAAGCTGGGAACTAACTACATATAACAGCAGTAACAAGTTACGATTTCTTCCAATTTCCAGATGCAAATGTGATTTCATCTTGTGACTTAGCAATCATCCATATATGTACAAAGTACCGGTATTTCTCCAAATAACTTTTTTGTATGCTTTCTTTTGAATATAGCAGCTTTTTTAAAGTCCCCTGAACAGTTAAGGTTGCAAGACTTTGTGAGTTTTATCTCATACACCTGAATGCAAAAAATAGTTTATGATAGATTCAATGAATGAGTTACTCTCTCAAGGAAATTTTTATTTACATTGTCCTAAGTCAATAGGGTTTGTTTAAAAGGATCTCTTGCATGCTAGAATTTCTATTAGTTTTTAAAAGCTGGAGGCAATGATGCTTTCAAAAAGCAGACTTGCCCAAAACATGCATGTGACAGGTGGTATGTGGCTGAGAAGTAGGGATGACATGGTCTGTTATTGCCAAACTGGTAAGGGCAGAATAATTTGGGCATGAAACTTCTTAATGTTGTATTTGCTGTGCTTTTTCAACGACTTAAGAATCCCAGGGTGACATGGCAGGAACTTGCTCTGTGGCTCCTTCTCATAACACCATTGCCCAAGTTTCAGAAAAGCTGCCTGAGCACAAATTGATAGACAGGAGCTGGCCCAAGACATTTGGGCACCTGAGGTGAACCATCAGGGAAAAGGGGTGAGCAAAGATCTACATTTGGAACAGGGGGGGGGGAGGCCAAGCAGCACTTCCTATTTCTCAAGAGGTCACTGGGGAGGGGCCTGCAGAAGAAGGGGCAGAACCAGTCTCCAAGGAGTGTGCCACAGCCATTGCTGCCCCCACTGCCGCTGGCAATGCATTCCTTGGAGGCTGGGTCTGCTGCCTCTGTGGATCCTGCTACCAGAGGCAGTTTCCTCACCTTGCCTCAAGGGGGGGGGGCTGGCCCTGTTGATAGACTTCTTCTCTCTGTGTGTATAGAGCACAGAAAGGTCAGAAATGAGTTACTTTTGCTTACTTTTCAGAACAGTAGCTGTATTGGTCTGTTGTATTTATTTTTTCAAAGTCCTCTGTATACTTAATTGGGAGTAACCCCATCAAAACACAGTGGACTTTATTTATGAGTTGGCCTGCAGAGGATTGGGAATTTTAATCTGAGGTAGCTGTGGTGAAGTTGGGCAGTTTTTATACAGAACACTCTTGTTTTTTATTCTGTTCCTAATTGACTTTGCCCATCCCTGACAATATAGTTCACAATAGATTCCCCGCCCCCAAAGGAATGGGGCCTTTCACAGAAAGAAGTTTTCCCACTCCTGACATAAGTAATGTAGGGAAGAAGAGTACTAAAACAGTTCCTTGCATTGCGCACGGGTGTCAAACACAAGGCCCGGGGGCCAAATCCGGCCCGCCAGACCTCGTCATGTGGCCCGCCGAGCGCTCCAGCCAGCGGGACCCAGCCAACAAAGCGCCGACAAACAGCTGGGGCCTGAGGGGGGGGGGTAGAAAGGCGGCCAGAGCAGCGCTGCGTGGAGCGCCCCGAGCCACAGCAGGAGAAGGAGGAGGCAGCTTGCCAGGTCAGCACCCAGCAGCGCCGCACGGAGAGTCCCGAGCCTCAGCGACGCAGCAGTGCTCTGTAGCACTTTGAATCCTCCTGCTGCCACGGCTCGGCGCCTGGAAGCAGCTGCTGCTGCTGCTGCTGCTGCTGCTGAAGCAGCACAGACAAAGCACCCAGGAGCGCCGCGTGGAGGAGGAGGATTCAAAGTGCTACAGAGCACTGCTGCGTCCCAGAGGCTCAGGACTCTCCGTACGGCGCTGCCGGGCACCGACCCGGCAAGCCTCCTCCTCCTCTTGCCTCACCTCCACCTCCTCAGCCTCAGCCTCAGCCTCATGAACGTGAGCTCAGCAGCGGCTCAGCCTCATGAACGTGCAACTCTGAGGCTTTACGCACTTCTCCTAAAACGGACACCCGCTGCCTCACGCTGCACGGGAAATGCTTTTTGCCCCTGGGTCCCTTCGCGCTCTTTTCTGGCGCTGAATCAAGGTGGCGACCCCCCCTTCCCTTTCTTCCTTCCTCTCTCTTGTTCTTATTCTTTCATTCCCTCTCTACTTCCTTCCTTCTTTCTCCCTTTCCGTCTTCTCTCCCTCTTTTTTTCCCCTTCTTTATTCCCTTCCTTCTTTCCTACTCTTCTTTCTCTCCCCTCTTTCCTTCCTCTCTCCCTCCTGCTCCCTCTTTTCTTCCTTCCTTCCTTCCTTCCTTCCTTCCTTCCTTCCTTCCTTCCTTCCTTTCTTCCTTCCGTCCTTCCCATCTTTCTTCCTCTCCCTCATTCTTATTCTTTCTTTCCCTCTCTACTTCCTTCCTTCTTTCTCCCTTTCCGTCTTCTCTCCCTCTTTCTTTTTCTTTCCTTCTTTATTCCCTTCCTTCTTTCCTACTCTTCTTTCTCTCCCCTCTTTCCTTCCTTCCTCTCTCCCTCCCACTCCCTCTTTTCTTCCTTCCTTCCTTCCTTCCTTTCTTCCTTCCGTCCTTCCCATCTTTCTTCCTCTCCCTCATTCTTATTCTTTCTTTCCCTCTCTACTTCCTTCCTTCTTTCTCCCTTTCCGTCTTCCCTCCCTCTTTCTTTTTCTTTCTTTCTTTATTCCCTTCCTTCTTTCCTACTCTTCTTTCTCTCCCCTCTTTCCTTCCTTCCTCTCTCCCTCCCACTCCCTCTTTTCTTTCTTTCTTTCTTTCTTTCTTTCTTTCTTTCTTTCTTTCTTTTCCTTCCTTCCTTCCTTCCTTCCTTCCTTCCGTCCTTCCCATCTTTCTTCCTCTCCCTCATTCTTATTCTTTCCTTCCCTCTCTACTTCCTTCCTTCTTTCTCCCTTTCTGTCTTCTCTCCCTCTTTCTTTTTCTTTCCTTCTTTATTCCCTTCCTTCTTTCCTACTCTTCTTTCTCTCCCCTCTTTCCTTCCTTCCTTCCTTCCTCTCTCCCTCCCACTCCCTCTTTTCTTCCTTCCTTCCTCCCTTCCTCCCTCCCCTCCCCTCCCCTCCCTTTCCCTCTCCATCTCCTCAGAAACATAGGATGCTGCTTTATACTTCTGGCCCTTAAACCCTGGAACCAGGAGAGCAGCTCCAGTGAGTCAACCTCAGCCAGTCCCTTTGGTGAAGGGTGGTGGCTCACTGGCAGAACATCTGTCCTGCATGCAGAAGGACCCCAGCATCTGCAGGTACTAGTAGCTCTGCAAAGGTCCTGCATGAAACCCTAGCGAGCCTCCACCACCCAGTGCAGTTACCAAAAATCATTTTTCAATAAATTGTACAATAATTGTACATTTGAATATCTACTTGCCATTATTCTGACTATGTTTCTGCTTTCAGAGCTAGTTATTACTTACATTATTACAAAAAAACAGTAATAATTGAATGCAGTGACAATAATTTATGATAATAAAGAGTGGACACATAGTCCTACAGATACAACCGGCCCTTTGAGGGTGACCAAACTGCTGATGCGGCCCCCAATGAATTTGAGTTTGACACCCCTGGTCTACAGCATTGCCACCAGCCCAGAAATTTATCTTCTTGGCCGGTTGCCTTCCTGCTGCTCGGAAACCTGTTTCTCATTAAATGTCTATCACAGAAACCCAGCTCACTGCAGAGGATTCTGAAACACTTGCTGCAGTACATGTTTGGCTGCGCCTTAGCGTTGGCCTGTGATAACTGAGAGTTTTGCTCAGAATGCACTTCCCAGCATCTTGTCAGTGCCGTGAGAATCTGTAGTGACAGAGAAGCTTTTATCTTCTTACTGTGTGGGGTTCCAGTTGAGAAACTGCTAATACACTTCCCCAAAACTCCAGGATTCTCTGAGATTAGGAATGGCCAAATCTGCCACTTTTGGTTTCTCTCTCTTTCTCATTTTTCCACTCCTCATCAGCATTCCAGACCCTCCAAGTGTCCCATTTTTCATGGACATCCCTGATTTAGAAAAGCCATCCTGATTTTGACTTGATTCCAGAATGTCCCGCTTTTCCTTAGGATGTCCCTATGTTCATTGGAGAAATGTTGGAGGGTATGGCATGTTTTTACATGCAGTTTTGTCTAATATATACATTTTTACGAAGCAATTTCCCCAATACAGTATATTTTTGTATGTGTTATATACATTTTACCCCAGTATATGCATTTTTGTACACATTGCTTGGTTTCTTCAGAGAGGAATGGCTCTGTTTTGGTGTTCTCACATTGTTTTCGAAAGTGCAAATTAGGTAAGTTCACCTTGAAATGCAAACTGAATGAAATTTTGTCCCCATCCTGCAGAAATGCAGCTTTGAAAATACTGCACTTGACTGTGGCCTACAGTCTGGCTGTGTCCTTATCCTGTGGCATATAAAGTGCAACAAATTACTCTATCCCTGTTTGTGTCACCAAGGGGGGAAAAGGGCCCCCTTTTTAATGAG
The DNA here is from genome assembly GCF_963506605.1 of Zootoca vivipara. NCBI lineage: Eukaryota > Metazoa > Chordata > Lepidosauria > Squamata > Lacertidae > Zootoca > Zootoca vivipara. The sequence continues at coordinate 94,606,108 of NC_083280.1, read as the reverse complement.
TCCGGGAGTTGTTTTCTAGGGATTATAATAATGTTGCTGTTCCATTTACTGTAACTTCTGAATCAAATAGTAACAAGGAACGCGGAGAACAGCCTAGCTGATTTTGAATAGAAATCCATTTTTTATCCATAGGGTTTGAACATTTCTAAAAAGGACATTGTGGCCCTGGTTAAAATAGCTGTACTTGGAGCATCTAATTAGAGTCTCTGAGATCACAAATCAAAACACTTCCAATTTTTTTGCACTGAGTAAGAGGCAAGGAATGTGGTGATATAATAGATGATTCTGCCAAGTGACATACAGAGTGTTTCTTCCTTGTGCTGAAATGTGTTCATTTTTAATTATTTCTCAAAGTCTCATTACTTGGTGTTTGCAGAGCTCTGAGTACAAAAACTTAATGGCTTTTGCATGTTGCATCTTCATGAGTAACACTGAAGCTGAAAACAGAGTGCTGGCAGTTGTGTGAGAAGGGCTTTTATTTTGCATGCAGGTTCCCTTCACATAGCTGCCAAGTTTTCCCTTTTCTCGCGAGGAAGCCTATTCAGCATAAGGGAAAATCCCTTAAAAAAAGGGATAACTTGGCAGCTATGTCCCTTCATTCCACAGCATAGCTGCCAAGTTATCCCTTTTTTAAAGGGATTTTCCCTTATGCTGAATAGGCTTCCTCGTGAGAAAAGGGAAAACTTGGCAGCTATGTTCCACAGTCTTCTGTGACTGAACAGATTTTCAGGTTTTTGAAGAAAAAAAATGCAGTGTTAGGAGTCCAAGTTCCCGGCTTGATAATGTAGCCTTATTAGCTACTAAGGGTTCTTAAGTTGCGCCCAGGCAGGGACAGAGACAGTCAATAACGACACCAGGGGTTGAGTTCCATTCAGAGAAAGAGTTTAATCTGTAATTAGAGAGACTCTTGGTGATCACCTTCACGACAAGAGTAAAGAAACACAAATTTGCAAACATTCTTATACACTTCTTGGGCTCCTCCCCACCCTCCTCAGGCATCCACTCTGTAAGTGTGCGCAGGCAAGAGGGTCATAGGTTACAAGTGCATATATGGATCTTCCTGTGTCCAGTTCTTCTTGTAAACACATGCTGGAAATTTTATAATTTAATTCTCTTAGCACATTTCTTTTAATTTCATGACTGCTGTCACCATCTGTAGTGATCAAGGAGCCTCCATTTCTTGCCCTTCTATTTGCCAGGAGGTGATGGGACCAGTGGCCATGATCTTGGTTTTTTTTATGTTGAGCTTCAGACCATATTTTGCACTCTCCTCTTTCACCCTCATTAAAAGGTTCTTTAATTCCTCCTCATTTTCTGCCATCAAGGTTGTGTCATCTGCATATCTGATGTTGTTGATATTTCTTCCGGCAATCTTAATTCCGGTTTGGGATTCATCTAGTCCAGCCTTTTGCATGATGAATTCTGCATATAAGCTAATTAAGCAGGGTGACAATATACAGCCTTGTCGTACTCCTTTCCCAATTTTGAACCAATCAGTTGTTCCATATCCAGTTCTAACTGTAGCTTCTTCTCCCACATAGAGATTTCTCAGGAGACAGATGAGGTGATCAGGCACTCTCATTTCTTTGAGAACTTGCCATAGTTTGTTGTGGTCAACACAATCAAAGGCCTTTGCATAGTCAATGAAGCAGAAGTAGACGTTTTTCTGAACTCTCTAGCTTTCTCCATAATCCAGCGCATGTTTGCTATTTGGCCTATGGTTCCTCTGCCCCTTCGAAATACAGCAGTCATGAAATTAAAAGACACCTGCTTCTTGAAAGGAAAGCAATGACAAACCTAGACAGCATCTTAAAAAGCGGAGACAAAGGTCCATATAGTTAAAGCTATAGTTTTCCCAGTAGTGATGTATGGAAGTGAGAGCTGGACCATAAAGATTGGCTGACCGCCAAAGAATTGATGCTTTTGAATTATGGTGCTGGAGGAGACTCCTGAGAGTCCCATGGACTGCAAGAAGATCAAACCTATCCATTCTGAAGGAAATCAGCCCCGAGTGCTCAATGGAAGGACAGATCCTGAAGCTGAGGCTCCAATACTTTGGTCACCTCATGAGAACAGAAGACTCCCTGGAAAAGACCCTGATGTTGGGAAAGATTGAGGGCACTAGGAGAAGGGGACGTCAGAGGACGAGATGGTTGGACAGTGTTCTCGAAGCGACGAACATGAGTTTGACCAGGCTGCGGGAGGCAGTGGAAGACAGGAGTGCCTGGCGTGCTATGGTCCATGGGGTCACAAAGAGTCAGACACGACTAAACAACAACAGCACATTTCTGTTTAGCAATCTGTGATACATAGTAATGCAGATCAAGCAAATTTGGGTGATCTAATAATGTAATGAATGTGATGTGAAGCTGCACCCAATTTTTGTGGCATTGATTTTCCAGAGTGAAAGATGCTGTTTTGTGGGGCATGCAGTTTGAAAGAGCAATGCTCCCCTACAAAAAAATATAAGCTTTTGGGGGGAATTTTTATTTTATTTTAGCAAAGCAGTCATGCTTCATGAAGGGGAATCCAGAAAGTGGTACCTTTCTTGGCCAAGGTGACTTTTGCACTTCATAGTCCTTCTCCATGTGCTGAATGTATATGATGAACAATTAGGAGATCTTGCTTAGCACATTCAAGACGAACAATTTGGGCAGCTTATCATGCAGTCAGGAGGGAGCAGGAACTAAGACACACTCCATAGTATGAATGTGAATTGGCTTTTATCAATGATGCTTCTCTCATTTCTGCATATAAAATGTTCTACTGTTATTCTGCCTTGTTTTTTGTTGCTATTATTGGGCAGGTTAAACCCAAAGTACTCTCAGAGATGAACTGAAAACAGAGAGAGTTGGAATTGAGTGCCTTCAGACTTTTTACATGCAAGTGCAACAGTTCCTGAACAAGTTATTTTTAGCTGTTCCTCAGGGCTTGATAAGTGGAATCAGCTGTGACATACAAGCCTGTAGGAGGCTGATAAAATAAAGAACCAAAAACAAACCCATAATGTTTCAGGGAGACTAAAGATACAGCAGTAAGTGTAATAATGGCATTCCTCCTGAAGAAAACAAAGAAAAAATCCCAGGGTGGCGTGTTAAAGAAGTCTAAAGATTATATAAAATCCTGGAATTATAGAGCTGGAAGGGACCCAAGGGGTTATCTAATCAAATCCATTGCAATGCAATGTCTTCATTTTAGTTATAAAAACAAGTGCTGGCAGAAGTTGGAGATGAGGGAAGAAAAAAAAGCTGCAGTGGACTTTAAAATGAATTTCAGTATGGACAAAGGTAAGGTTCTACACCTAGGGAGAAATAACCAGCTGTACCAATACAAGCTGGGGGGCACCTGGCTGTGAAAAGGATTGAGGGGGTCTTAATAGACCACAAACTTAACATGAATCTACAGTGTAATACAGCAGCAAAAGAAAAATATCCCTATTGCAATTCTCTAGGCCGTGGATATAGCATATCTTAATTTCAGCAAGGCCTTTGACAAGGTGCCCCATGATATTCTTGAAAAGAAGCTGGTAAAATGTGGTCTAGACAATGCTACCATTCAGTGGATTTGTAACTGGCTGGCTGACCGAACCCAAAGGGTGCTCATCAATGGCTCCTCCTCATCCCGGAGAGTAGTGACTAGTGGGGTGCCACAGGGTTCTGTCTTGGGCCCAGTCTTATTCAACATCTTTATCAATGACTTGGATGATGGGCTTGAGGGCATCCTGAGCAAGTTTGCAGATGACACCAAATTGGGAGGGGTGACTAATACCTCAGAGGACAGAATCACACTTCAAAATGACCTTAACAGATTAGACAACTGGGCCAAAGCAAACAAGATGAATTTTAACAGGGAGAAATGTAAAGTACTACACTTGGGCAAAAAAAAATGAAAGGCACAAATACAGGATGGGTGACAGACACTTGGGGACATTACAGCGGGGCTGCCGGTGTGCCCATCCAAATTTTCAGCCCTTGAGTGTTTAGGCAGGGAACTCCTGAACATAACTTAGATGTTTCTGCTATGCAGAAAACACTTCAAAAATTCCATGAGGGATTATGCTGAGCACAGTTAGATATTTGGACTGGAGGTCCCACTTGACAATATTTTGTTGCCACTCGGCAGAAGGGGTTTTAACATTTTATGAATGGCTGCATATTGGCTTTCTGCCAATGGAACTTGTAAAAAAAGAAAAGAAAAAGAGCTACTACAAAGAGTTCTCTGGCTCAATAGCTTAAATACGTGTGTGGCAGGGAACTGGGAGGCAGTATGGAGTCAATTAATTTGGCAGGCCCTGAATTCCATCAAATGCTACTAACTGTGTGTTTTCTATTGTTTGGGCTTTGGTGGGGGACATATACTGAACTTACGTTGACAATTTTGCTTTGTCACAAATGCTTGGCTTAATGTGTCCTCTAAACCACTCATGTAAATAATAGACTTACTCCTGCTTTAATTTGGAAAGAATGCAAAACCTCACATGACTGTAATAGCAACATGGGAGATATTATATTTAAAAACTGCTCGGGAGTTCCCACATTACTAACAAATATTGCAGAAATGCTACTCTGTGATTTAGTCATGAAAGCTTATCCTGGCTTAACACCCCACCCCCAATATATTAAATGCATACCCATTTTATGTTATGTAGCTCCACAAAAAAAAAAAATTATTATTCATGATTTTGTATGGTTTGAAACATCATATTGGATTTTCATTGTTGTTCTAATGCTGGGCAGCTGGCATTTGGTTACTAGATGGATAGATGGATGGATGAAGTTCAGACAAAAGGGAACCTGAGTACACCCTTGGCATCAGGGCAATGGCTGGTTCAGGAGGTGAGAGAGCTTCTGCTTAATCCTGGGAGGTTGTGATGGCAAGACTTCAAGGCATGGACGTAGGCAGGGGGGCAAAAAATTAATGTATTTTACAGACCATAACCAGCACTTTTCCCCTCCAAAAACTTAAGTGGGAAGGACTTTGCTTTAGTGAGAGCAGCTCGGGCTCCGCTTGCTGGGGGTGGGGGGCGGGAACACAGCTGTAACAAAAACACATCAAATAAATAAAGCAAAGTGGCTACCGGTAGTTAAGCAGTTAAGACAATGGAGCAGATATCCCCTTTCAGGCAAGATTTGATAGCTCACCACTTCACCCTATTGTTCTTCTGTGGGAGTTGTTAATGAGCATTCAGGGATCGCATTTAGAGTTCTATTGGCGATTTAATGAGGGTGCAGAAGATTCAATTTGACTCTGCACCAGCCTCTGCAAGGCTAAAAGGAAGTGAATAAGAAAGGGGGCTGTAGCTTTGATAGACACAGTGATGTTTATAAAAAGCAGTGGTGTTCCAGTCTGCCCCTCCTCCTGCATCTGTATACTGTAAATCAGGGGTGGCCACCTCCCAAGAGACTCTGATCTACTCACAGAGTTAAAAACTGGGAGTGATCTACCCCCTTTTGGGGGGTTCAAGTCAAAGCTGTTGAGTTTTTTTAAGGAAGGGAAGCCCTGTTTTTTTGGGTTTAAGTCAAACTTGTTGAGCTTCTTTTAGGAGGGAGGGAGGCCCATTTTTGTTTAGGGCTTCAGGTCATAGTTTAGCTTTTTTTAGGGAGGAGGAAAATTTTGGGTGAGCTTTTTTTAGGGGTGCCAGTGATCTAGCAGTGATCTACCACAGACAGACAATTTACCTGTTGGACGTGCATGCTGTAAATCAAGCAGAGAGAAAGCTGCTTACAAGGCTCCTGTACAGGCGTATCTTCCTCTTGCTGCAGAGTTCCAGCATCACAGCGTCACCCAGAGGCACCCGCCAATATGAGTTATCCCTCTCTCTATTTCGTCCTTCCTTCCCTCCCTCTTCCATCCTTAATAAAATACAGGGGGGGGGGCAGATAAGCCCCACATAGAAAGCCCATCAACATGGGGGGATGACTCTTTCAAATACAGTATTTACCAGTAATTGGGGGGGGGGAGGCACTTGGCCTCTGGAGTTGGACCCTCCTGTCCTCTCCAGCCAAGCAGGGTAGCCGCCGACGCTGCCAGCTCCCGAAGCACAAGGTGGCCGCCGCCGCCACAATGTTGTCGGGCCCGCTAGCCCTGTAGCCCCGCCCATGTTACCACTTTGTGGCCCCTCCCCTCCTGTGCCTTGGCCCCACCCCTGGATGACCATGGCTTGCCCCCCCCCCGTTTTGATCCTGGGTATGCCCCTGCTTCAAGGTTCTGGTGTAGTACTTAAGAAGACCCCTGCTGGATCAGAGCCCTGCTGGTCCAATATCCTGCTCCCATAAGTGGCCAGTCATATGCCTATGGGAATCCCACAAGCAGGACATGAGGGCCACTTAGGACCCTCCGCAACTGATGTCCAGAGACAACCTCCGACAGTTCCGGTTCACTGGTTATGACCAGTGGGGCTAGTAGTCCTAGATTGCCTAATCCTCCAGGAATGTGACTAATCCCCTTTTAAAGGACTCCAAGAGGGCATCACTACATCTTGTAGGAACAACTGTCATGGTTTAATTTTGCAGTTCATATACACCTGATAAGGCACCTGGGAACTCTCCTCTGTGTGTCCACAGGTGGGCACAGTTCCCACAGTGATGCTGGCTGAGCTGCCTCTCTGTGTTTTGGTGGCTTATTTCCACTCTGCCAGGCTTGGGCTGGCTCAGCCAGCATTTTCCCCTTGACAACTTTAAAATGCACTCCAAACATTTCCAATATATGCTCAGTAAAATGAAAATAAGCTAGACAGTAATGAAAAATTGAAAATACAGTATGATTATATCAAACTTGTGGCACAATAGAGCAGTGCTAGTTTTCTAGAAAAAGAAGTGCCAGAGCTCACCATGAACTTCCCCCTTAGTTTCTTAGAATGACAATGGCCCCCACCTGAAAGGTGACAGAGCTGAGCTCCAGCTAAAAAAAGTCCTGCTTTTTTGTTGCGTATAACCCAATTTAAATGGAAATTGAATCGAGCACATTTTAACAGTCCTCAAATGCTTCACTGCGCTACTTCTTTTTGCTAAAGCATACAGTGTTGTTCTATATGTTAGATATGGGCAAGCATCTTCTAAGAGAAAACAGATAATTTATTGGTCAGAGTAAGCTGTTAAAGTAAATGAAAAATTTCTCAGAATTTCCCACCTTGGGCTATGATAGTGTTACATGCCACCCCAATCTCCACAGCAGTGCAGGATTACAAGGATCTAGGCACTTACCCAGGGTTTATGTTTCCTTTGGAAAAAGGCACCACAAATATATGGTTTATTTACACACACACACACACACACACACAGAGAGAGAGAGAGAGAGAGAGAGGGAGAGAGAGCATGCCTGAGTCTACAATGGAGGGGCTCCCAGCATTAAAACCCCAAAAGAGTCTTGGCCTGGATGCTAGCAGAAATCAGCCATGACCCTCTACTCCAGCTTGGTGCATTTAACCATCTGAAAAAAAATTCCATAGGTCACATCATCAACACTGTAATCCTAAACAACTGCTCTCTCTTTTGCCTCTGCTCACTATCTCAAAGCTCAGGGACGCGGGTGGCACTGTGGTCTAAACCACTTAGCCTCTTGGGCTTGCCAATCAGAAGGTTGGCGGTTTGAAGCTGCACGATGGTAGTGAGCTCCTGTTGCTCTTTCCCAGCTCCTGCCAACCTAGCAATTCAAAAGCACACTAGTGCAAGAAGATAAATAGGCAGTGTTTTTTTCTGGAGGACGCTGCAGCGGGAAGGTAAATGGTGTTTCCATGGGCTCTGGCAGGCATCACGGTCCTCCATGCGCCAGTAGCGGTTTAGTCATACTGGCCACTTGACTCGGAAAACTGTCTGTGGACAAACGCCGGCTCCCTCGGCCTGAAAGTGGAGATGAGTGCTGCACCCCAAAGTCGCCTTTGACTGGACTTCAGCATGCAGGGGTCCTTTACCTTTCACCTTTACCCCACCACACGCTGGCTGGCAAAGAGTCTTTGTTTTGCTGATGTCCCATCTCCCAGCCTTAGTTTTCTGCTACTGGTGCATTTCTTTTGAACACAGGAAGCTGAGTCCAGCTATTAAGCACCTGACTTCCAGTTTTAACTCTTGAAGCACTGGTTAAATTCTAATACTAGTATCTGTCTGTAGGAATAGTTCTAAAATGTGGAATCGTCTGATCTTTCAAGTGTGATAACTGTAAGTGTGTTATTAAAGGGGAGAGGTTACACTCATCATGCAAAGCCTGTCACCTGCAAATATGCCGTATATCTGAAATGAGCCAAGATGTCACACATATTTCTTTGGGCAGCATGTAATACACAAAGCAAATATTAACAACCCTAGCTATTTATTATTGGGGGTGTGTGTGTCGTATTGTATTTCCCTTTGATCTTAGATTTGTTTGAGTTGCATTGCAATCCTAAACCTGTGCACTCAGATGCAAGTCCTATTGGATTCAGTGGGGCTCACTGCCCTCCCAAGTAAGTGGAGCTAGGATCACAACATATATTTCTTTTTGGAAATTGGTGTATATATATGCAGTGACTTTTGTATGGGGGGACACAGGGGTACACGTACCACTAAACATTTTGTGAATCTAAGTTTGGCCTCATTGAGGGGCAGTATTTCAATATGAGTAGGAAAATGAGAGTACCCCTAAACATTTTTTTTTAGAAAAAAACACTGTATATATGTATACCAAAGCATAAAAATGCAGGTTCTACCTACAGAGACTCTGGTGTATCTAACTTTAAGCACATAAATGGGTGAAAAGATTTAAATGCGTAACACAGGTTTTGTCTTAAACTGTCTGTGTTGAATTTTAGACTGAGTGAGCTCTGTGAGAAAACTATTCAGAACCACCCTTCATAGAAGACAGTAACATCTAAGCACATCTTTTCTAAAAAGGTGATAGGGTTTGAATATTTGTTTCACCTGTGTTGACACAAGCAGACAGGCAGAAGTGGGAGATGGAAGGGTTGGCATAAGCTTGAGAAGGCCCAAAGACAAGTTGGAGGAGGTTGGATTTGCAAACCTAATCTTAAAGGTCATGCAATAGAGAGTGTTCATCAACTTCATGCCCAGGAGTGATTTATCCTTCAGATCACAGCTGTCTCGGTTGCTGCCTTCATCTGATCCTAAAACCATAAACGACTTCCATGGCTTTGATGTAATGGGTTCAAGACTCAAAAGACTTTGATGTTTGTTTGAAGTTGATCACATAAAGGGGACAATGTATTGTGCCTGCTTTCATCCCAGGCTATAGTGGGGGGTGGAGTGAAGGATAGTAGCAGTTGCAATATAAGGTAAAATCTTTTCACTGGTGCAAAATCATATTGTGTGCTTTTGATATTCCTAGTACATTTTGCATTTCACAATTTTCACTATGGAAAAAACAGAGTGTTTATGCTTAGCAGGCACTTGGAAATTCCTATAGGCTTGTTTTATAAAGCCATAACACTGCGGATACCGGGGGGGGGGGGAGGGCGGCTCCATACAACAGTAACTGTATAAATAGTACTGTTTTCTTTTGTTTATACTGAAAGGGTGGTTGGTGCAAATGGTGGGTGAGCTACATTTTAAGTGAGTTTAGGAGTTTTGTCCCAGTAAAATATAGAGGTGCAAAAAAACCACCACCCCTTAAAACCCTTAGGGTTCGTAGTAAGGATGGGCAAATTTTGGTTTCTCTCCCTTTCCTATTTTTCCCCAATCTTAAGTTCAGTTATCCATATTTCCATATCAGTTCATGATTTTTTTAAAAAGTCCTCTGGAAAATTTATCAGCATTTTGTTTGAATATACATGTTTTGGTATGTTGTTTTCACTAACATTTGCCTTTTTTGCACACTTTACCCTACGTAGTATATGCATTTTTGAACCCATTATCTTTCTGAAGAACTGTATTGCAAAATTCAGAGATGTGCAAATTTCAAAAGATGGCTGTGTTTCAATTAGCATTTTGTTTTAGAAACTGCAAATCAGAAAGATTCACCTTTAAATGCAAACAAAATCAATTTTCTCCCCATCCCTACTTCTAAGTGTTTGGGTTTTTTAACATCCTATGTTCACTGCCAACCTAGCAGTTTGAAAGCATGCCCAAAAGTGCAAGCAGATAAACAGCATTTCCATGCACTGCTCTGGTTTCGGTATTCCATTGCGCCAGAAGCGGCTTAGTCATGCTGGCCACATGACCCGGAAAAACTGGCTGTGGACAAACGCTGGCTCCCTCGGCCAGTAAAGCGAGATGAGCGCCACAACCCCAGAGTCGTCTGTGACTGGACTTAACTGTCAGGGGTCCTTTACCTTTTTATGTTCACGGAACCCTTTCTTTTCTGCATTAACTTGTCTGCAAAAGAATCTCTAAGCATCTGGTATGGAAGAATTGTGCTAGATCTTTTTCTAAGATGCACATTCAGTTGACATGGAGCATGAGCCAGGTATACCTCATTGTTACCCCACTTGTGAGGTGAAAAAAAAATAGGTAAGCTATAAAACCTTGCTCAATAAGATGTTTGTGGCAAGCTTTTGAGGAACTGCAGGGTTCTTTGGAACACATTTGAGGACTATCATAAATGGCACAAGTTCTTACTGCATGTAGTTGCATTTGTGGTGTTTGAAACAAATCTTAGGAAATAAATAACAAGCAGGATCTTTTAGCACTATTCCAAAGATTTGTTTGGAATATAATGGTAGAATTGTAGAGTTGGAAGGGACCACAGGGGTCATCTAGTGCAACCCCCTGCAATGCAGGAATCTTTTGAGTTTAAGATTCTCATGCTCTACTGACTGAGGTATATTGAGTGTGAAAATGACTTCAATTGCAAGATTTACACACTATCTAAGGGTGCAAAAGGGAAGTTATAGCACGTTATTTGACAATTGAGCTTTATTTTAAACATTTTGAATGTTGGAATAAAAGTAAGCATACAGACATATGCTTTATTTTATGGTTATAATGAAAATTGTTTCTAAGACAATATATTCAACTAAAGAAGGTGATACAAAAGACCTTTTCAGCCTGTGTCTTGTGGACAGGAGGAAGAGGTCAGTCATTGGAAACAGGGAGTCTTCTAATGGCTGCTTCTGTTACCACTAGGGATGGAGTTTGTTGTTCTGTACCTGTTCATCTTTTTGATTGCGCTATCATTGCTCAAACTCTGTCCACTGTTGTTTGCATTTTGTTAAATTGGTTATCAGGAGCAGATGTCAAGAGCAGGTCATCAATAAATCACACGGTGTCAGTGAAGTTAACACTTTACTCAAGGAAACAAGGTTGACTCAGCAGGCTAAGCCTCGTGAGCACAGGAACTCATCCTGGTAGGTCTTGCCCCTATGATGCAGTTGTGGGGACTGAAGATCTATGTTGCTCCTCCCTCTTCATACCTCTACTGGTTCAGGGAGACGGCGGGGGGCTGGTTACAGCACCCTCTGGCTTCTCAACCTGTCTCATGTCTGCCTCTGCTTCTGTCTCTGCTTCTGGACTTATCTCTGCCACAGCCTCTTCCTGCTCACTAAACTGTTGCTTCTTCAGCTTCCAACACCACCTCCTGCCAGTCTTTTCCCTCTGACCATTTGTTCTCATCCCACCACCAATCTTCCTGCTCTGAGCCTTCTTCCCTTGGGGGTTCCCTGGCTGGTGCCTTCCACCACTCCTCTGTAAGTGATCTTTTTATGTGAACCGCCCTGAGACCTCCGGGTATAGGGCAGTACAGTATAACAATTCAATCAATCAATGGTATTATCTCAGTCTGGGCTGTCAGTTTTTGAAAACCATGCTATTGTTTTCAATTCACTTGATGGTGTGATCTCTGTTATGAAATGAATATCACTATTTTTGGTACTACTACCGTTATTGATTGTTCATCCCCAGGGAACCATTTGCATACTCCAAGAGGCATTACCACTTGTCTAAACATTGATTCATAGAATCATAGGGTTGGAAGAGACCACAAGGGCCATCCAATCCAACCCCCTGCCAAGCAGGAAACACCATCAAAGCATTCTTGACATATGGCTGTCAAGCCTCCGCTTTGTTGTTGTTGTTGTTTTGTCGTTTAGTCGTGTCCGACTCTTCGTGACCCCATGGACCATAGCACGCCAGGCACTCCTGTCTTGCACTGCCTCCTGTAGTTTGGTCAAACTCATGTTCGTAGCTTCGAGAACACTGTCCAACCATCTTGTCTTCTGTTGTCCCCTTCTCCTAATGCCCTCAATCTTTCCCAACATCAGGGTCTTTTCCAAGGATTCTTCTCTTCTCATGAGGTGGCCAAAGTATTGGAGCCTCAGCTTCACGATCTGTCCTTCCAGGGAGCACTCAGGGCTGATTTCCTTAAGAATGGATAGGTTTGATCTTCTAGCAGTCCATGGGACTCTCAGGAGTCTCCTCCAGCACCATAATTTAAGCCTCCGCTTAAAGACATCCAAAGAAGGAGACTCCACCACACTTCTTGGTAGCAAATTCCACTGCCGAACAGCTCTTACTGATTGTTTAGACATTGATATGATAATGTAGGGTTGTCATGTGTTTTTGAAAGAAGAAGCCCAAAGAAAGTGGTCAGGTGGGTGGTGGGTGGGAGAGAGAGTACAATGCATAGGTGCCATCTTGCGCCAAAGATTGTGGGTGCAACGAAAGGGCTTCAGCTTTGCCCATTGACTTTGTGAGGGCCCAGCCCCACAAATACATTATTGTGGGTGTCGAAGCACCCACCGCCAACTGGAGTTAGCTCCAGTGGCACAGTGCATGTAATTTTAACAACAAACTGTAGAAAACACACATTTTATAAAATGGTTTCTTAAAAGATTGGTTGTTCAGGAGGGGGTGGGGATAGAATTCCATATGTGAACTCCAGAAATCATGGAGGTGCTTTCAAATAAACTCTACTGGCACTGCAGGTCTGCCCTGCACCTTATTTCTCTGGGCTGGGAAACAAGATCAAATTTTTAAAACTATTGTTTTGTGTGAATGACACAGACCATCAGCAAATATTTGTTGTTGTTTAGTCGTTTAGTCGTGTCCGACTCTTCGTGACCCCATGGACCATAGCACGCCAGGCACTCCTGTCTTCCACTGCCTCCCACAGTTTGGTCAAACTCATGTTCGTAGCTTCGAGAACACTGTCCAACCATCTTGTCCTCTGACGTCCCCTTCTCCTAGTGCCCTCAATCTTTCCCAACATCAGGGTCTTTTCCAAGGATTCTTCTCTTCTCATGAGGTGGCCAAAGTATTGGAGCCTCAGCTTCACGATCTGTCCTTCCAGGGAGCACTCAGGGCTGATTTCCTTCAGAATGGATAGGTTTGATCTTCTTGCAGTCCATGGGACTCTCAAGAGTCTCCTCCAGCACCACAATTCAAAAGCATCAATTCTTCGGCGATCAGCCTTCTTTATGGTCCAGCTCTCACTTCCATACATCACTACTGGGAAAACCATAGCTTTAACTATACGGACCTTTGTCGGCAAGGTGATGTCTCTGCTTTTTAAGATGCTGTCTAGGTTTGTCATTGCTTTTCTCCCAAGAAGCAGGCGTCTTTTAATTTCGTGACTGCTGTCACCATCTGCAGTGATCAAGGAGCCCAAGAAGGTGAAATCTCTCACTGCCTCCATTTCGTCCCCTTCTATTTGCCAGGAGGTGATGGGACCAGTGGCCATGATCTTGGTTTTTTTGATGTTGAGCTTCAGACCATATTTTGCGCTCTCCTCTTTCACCCTCATTAAAAGGTTCTTTAATTCCTCCTCGCTTTCTGCCATCAAGGTTGTGTCATCTGCATATCTGAGGTTGTTGATATTTCTTCCGGCAATCTTAATTCCGGCTTGGGATTCATCTAGTCCAGCCTTTTGCATGATGAATTCTGCATATAAGTTAAATAAGCAGGGAGACAATATACAACCTTGTCGTACTCCTTTCCCAATTTTGAACCACTCAGTTGTTCCATATCCAGTTCTAACTGTAGCTTCTTGTCCCACATAGAGATTTCTCAGGAGACAGATGAGGTGATCAGGCACTCCCATTTCTTTAAGAACTTGCCATAGTTTGCTGTGGTCGACACAGTCAAAGGCTTTTGCATAGTCAATGAAGCAGAAGTAGACGTTTTTCTGGAACTCTCTAGCTTTCTCCATAATCCAGCGCATGTTTGCTATTTGGTCTCTGGTTCCTCTGCCCTTTCGAAATCCAGCTTGCACTTCTGGGAGTTCTCGGTCCACATACTGCTTAAGCCTGCCTTGTAGAATTTTAAGCATAACCTTGCTAGCGTGTGAAATGAGCGCAATTGTGCGGTAGTTGGAGCATTCTTTGGCACTGCCCTTCTTTGGAATTGGGATGTAGACTGATCTTCTCCAATCCTCTGGCCATTGCTGAGTTTTCCAAACTTGCTGGCATATTGGGAGTAGCACCTTAACAGCATCATCTTTTAAAATTTTAAATAGTTCAGCTGGAATATCATCACTTCCACTGGCCTTGTTATTAGCAGTGCTTTCTAAGGCCCATTTGACTTCACTCTCCAAGATGTCTGGCTCAAGGTCAGCAACCACACTACCTGGGGTGTACGAGACCTCCATATCTTTCTGGTATAATTCCTCTGTGTATTCTTGCCACCTCTTCTTGATGTCTTCTGCTTCTGTTAGGTCCTTACCACTTTTGTCCTTGATTGTGGTAATCTTTGTACGAAATGTTCCTTTCATGTCTCCAATTTTCTTGAACAGATCTCTGGTTTTCCCCATTCTATTGTTTTCCTCTATTTCTTTGCATTGCTCATTTAAGAAGACCCTCTTGTCTCTCCTTGCTGTTTTTTGGAAATCTGCATTCAGTTTCCTGTATCTTTCCCTTTCTCCCTTGCATTTTGCTTGCCTCCTCTCCTCCGCTATTTGTAAGGCCTCGTTGGACAGCCATTTTGCTTTCTTGCATTTCCTTTTCCTTGGGATGGTTTTCGTTGCTGCCTCCTGTATAATGTTACAAGCCTCCATCCATAGTTCTTCAGGCACTCTGTCCACCAAATCTAAATCCTTAAACCTGTTCCTCACTTCCACTGTGTATTCATAAGGGATTTGATTCAGATTGTATCTTACTGGCCCAGTGGTTTTTCCTACTTTCTTCAGTTTAAGCTGGAATTTTGCTATAAGAAGCTGATGATCTGAGTTACAGTCAGCTCCAGGTCTTGTTTTTGCTGAATGTATAGAGCTTCTCCATCTTTGGCTGCAGAGAATATAATCAATCTGATTTCGATGCTGCCCATTTGGTGATATCCATGTGTAGAGTCGTCTCTTGTGTTGTTGGAAGAGAGTGTTTGTGATGACCAGCTTGTTCTCTTGACAAAACTCTATTAGCCTTTGCCCTGCTTCATTTTGAACTCCCAGGCCAAACTTGCCAGTTGTTCCTTTTATCTCTTGATTCCCTACTTTAGCATTCCAATCCCCTGTAATGAGAAGAACATCCTTCTTTGGAGTCATTTCTAGAAGGTGTTGTAGGTCTTCATAGAATTGGTCAATTTCACTTTCTTCAGCTCCGGTAGTTGGTGCATAAACTTGGATTACTGTGATGTTAAAAGGTCTGCCTTGGATTCGTATCGAGATCATTCTGTCATTTTTGAGATTGCATCCCATTACAGCTTTTGCCACTCTTTTGTTGACTATGAGGGCCACTCCATTTCTACTACGGGATTCTTGCCCACAGTAGTAGATATGATAGTCACCCGAACTGAATTCGCCCATTCCCTTCCATTTTAGTTCACTGATGCCCAGGATGTCGATATTTATTCTTGTCATCTCATTTTTGACCACATCCAGCTTACCTCCATTCATGGTTCTTACATTCCAGGTTCCTATGCAATATTTTTACTTTACAGCATCGGACTTTCCTTTCGCTTCCAGGCATATCCGCAACTGAGCGTCCTTTCGGCTTTGGCCCAGCCGCTTCATCAGCTCTGAATCTACTTGTACTTGTCCTCCGCTCTTCCTCAGTAGCATGTTGGACGCCTTCCGACCTGAGGGGCTCATCTTCCAGCGTCATAACTTTTATATGCCTGTTGTCTTTGTCCATGGAGTTTTCTTGGCAGGGATACTGGAGTGGCTTGCCAGTTCCTTCTCCAGGTGGATCACGTTTAGTCAAAACTCTCCACTATGACCTGTCCATCTTGGGTGGCCCTGCATGGCATAGCTCATAGCATCTCTGAGTTATTCAAGCCCCTTCGCCACGACAAGGCATTGATCCATGAAGGGGATCAGCAAATATAGCAAATAATAACAAATCCACTTATCTCAAGCTGGAAATGCCTGCAAAATGCACAGAGAGCTGCTGTATTTAAACAATTGACCAGTATTTTGGATTACGGCTGAGAGACTGAAAAAGGACACAACTCAACACACACAGAATTGTTTAAACATTCCATAAAGCTCACTTGATTTAATTTTCCTTCAGGAATAAATAATTCTCTTTGGCCATTACAACATGGACTAATCCTACAGTAGAACCCAAAACATGAGGAAGATGATTGAAAAAACAAAAGAGGGGTGATTAAAATCCATATATAATTTATTTAAAATATATGTTTCTATATCTCATATATATTTTATATCCAGAATTTATTTGCTTATGTCAGGCACCCCCAAACTGTGGCCCTCCAGATGTTTTGGCCTACAACTCCCATGATCCCTAGCTAACAGGACCAGTGGTCAGGGATGATGGGAATTGTAGTCCAAAACATCTGGAGGGCCAAAGTTTGGGGATGCCTGGCTTATGTATTTATGTATTTTTAAAGCTATTACAATTTACTGCCTTACCACACACACAGTCATGTAAGGTAGAGAGACATAACGGTGAATGTTAATGGTTGTAAACTTCAGCACATACTTGTTGCTTTGTTACAGTTGATGAATATATCCCCTTTTTTAGCATTGTTGAATGGATTTTAAAGTACACTCTCAAACGCCATAGCAGAAACAGTGCCCTATTTGAAGTACTGTGCTTAGGAGAAGACTAGGTGAGAATTTAAATGTGTACTTTTTTTTTTTTAAAAAAAGCAAGTTGTCTCTGGGGAGTGAGTGCTAACTGCCAGGATCACAGCATGTGGACAGAGGGAGTTTAACATTTTCCTTCTCTATAAGGATCTTGGTAAAAGTCACTACTCCATATGTTTGGAAGGAAGCATCCATTGGTTCCAAGGAGAGCTTTCCCTTTTGTTCCCCTTTTGTGCTTTAAATTGCCCCTGTCCCTCTCCACCTTGCTTGTGACTGGACATTGAAAATACCTGTGCTGCCATCTCACATACTTGGCCCTTAAAAAGAGCAGGTATTTAACTTATAGTGATGCATCTCCCCCCTCTGATATGAATTGTGATGAGAGCAGGATGTGCATATCAGCAAGCCATTGGAATATTTTAGAGAAGGGGCTCTGCCCTCCAAATGATACAATTGGCTCTAAAGTCATTTTTCATTTTTATACTTCGCAAATCTCTTCTTCTTGAATGGGTTAATGTTATGCTTCTGAATCCCTACTTTAATTAGTGGATAACTCTTTAAAATGCTTATATTCACTTTTTTCTTTTTGAGGAGTAAACTAGAGTATTAGGGGGGGGGGAATGATTCAGATTTAAGTATAAAATAAATGTATTACTGAGGGGAACTTTCATCACTCTTCCAATTCAACCTGCCCCTTTGGTGCCAATGACTTAGCTGAAGGCCATGGGATTAGAAATGTGTTAAGAGCCTTGATATAAGTGGAAAAGAGGGAGTAAACTATTTAAATAACAGGCTACAATTAATTTCTCCCCTGATAACAGCAGGAAAGCTAGGTCACTAAAGGTTCAAAACTGTGAGTCATGACAGCTAAAGGTTGCAGAAACACTGAAGCATTGAAGGTCATCTGCAGGGCACAAAAAGAATCTGAGAGTGTAGCACATTGCAAAGTGGTAGGTGGGGAGAAGCTTATTCACAAAGTGGTGCCAAAAACAATGATACCATTTCTGTTTAATGTCTTTTAATCTTGCTACTGTTCATGTACTGGAGCCTGAATTGCCCCTGTTTTACTTTGATAAATAGATCAATATATAATTATGATTTCTACTGTGCTTAAAAAATGAGCACTGTATCAGGAGGAATGAAAAGAAATAGGAAATGCCATATCAAAGAAGGTATGGGAATGGATTTGGAAGAAAGTTCTGCAATCTATATTTTGTATCAATTTTAAAGAAAATTTTAATACAATATTATTTAGGTGACAATTTAAAGTAAAGTAAACCTTAGAATTAATTGTGTATGCTCGCATCAATAAAAGACTGGCTGCTAATTTCGTGAGATATAGTTTACACCAATGGGTCAGAATAGACCCATTGAAATTAATGAACCTAAGTTAATTTTTTCCATTAACTTTAATGTTGCTGTTGATTGAATGTGTGGCATTCTGTGGCAAATTCTCATCTGCCAATGAGCATGACATGAAAGGGGTTGTTCTTTGTTTAAACACATGGGCCTGCCATCTAGTTTGGCTATCGGTAAAGTGAAAGTACATTTCAGGGAGTATACTGAACATCTTGCATAAAATTTAGTATAATCATGTATAAAATTATGATAGTTAAGTTCCGTATACTAATATTGTGGGCAAAATGATATTCTCAGCAAATTCCACTGTTAGCTATGCATTGTGCAATAGTATTTTGTGTGGTCTGACCTGAACCTTTTGCAAATCAATCTGAGTTCTAATAGTATGATAGAGCAAGAGAGGAAATATCTCAACTCCTTACCATTCATAACTTTATAACCTACCATCATCTCCTCCAAATCAGTTTTTTCCTAACCTGAAATACTCTAAACACTTTAGTTTATTCCCACAGGGAATCAAGCCAAGTGCTTGATAATTTTGCAACTGCTTTTTCTATATCTTTTCCAGCTCTGTAGCATTATTTTTGACACTGGAAGACAAGTGTTTTAACTGAAAGTAACTGACAGTGTTTTTCAATCTTTAATTAACAATCCGCACATACACTTGCTGTTTGTGTTTGTGTATGTGTGTGTGTGCGGGGACTGGTGCATGTGAAGTTCTCTTTGGGCTTGTATTTATGTTTTGGGACTGGGAGTCATATGTTGACACACATGGAACAGCACATCAGCATTAATGCTAACATAATACAGCAGGGAGGGACCACCCAGCAATGTCAGGATATCTGGGTGGCCTTACTTGACACTGGTTCTTTCTCTTGTAATCCTTAATTCTTAAATTGCTTCCAAATAACTTCTTGGGAGAATCTGGTCAGAATGACCCAGAAAAAGGGGGTTGTGGTTTCAATTTCAAATCCACCCCAGGGTGTGTCTAATGGGAATGCATAAAACATTTCTGAACCCTTTTTCACCCCTCATTTGTCAATGTAAAGCTAAGTGTGTTAAAAGATGACACAAATGTTCATTTTTCAGCTTCTGGAAGAAATACCTACTGTTCTTTGGGTTTGCAAATGACTTGCTTGGGTAGAGGCACTTTATCAGATGAAACTGCACTCTGCCATGCTCAATGGCAAGTTATTCTTTGGCTTAGCCACTTAGAGACCAACTGTGCATTCCTCACTGTAACATGCGTCTGCCCAGATGCTCTTTTTTTTTTTTAAGGGAAAAGCAACAAAGCGGGAAATTGGGACCACAGAAGAAGTGGGAGGTGTGCTTAACTCTCCCCAGCATTGGCTGCTCCAAACCAGTCTGGGGTTGCGGCGCTCATCTTACGTTATTGGCCGAGGGAGCCGGCTTCCAGGTCATAGAATCATAGAATCATAGAATTGGAAGAGACCACAAGGGCCATCCAGTCCAACCCCCTGCTATGAGCACTCTGTGTATGCTCTTAAACTAGGCTGTTTCTGAACAAGTTCATTTTCTCAAGTAAAGTTCTATTCTGTTTATGAAGAAGACTCTGCGTTGATTAATTTACCACTGTGCAATAGTTTTCACTTAGGTAAAGGGGCCCCTGACCATCAGGTCCAGTCGTGTCCGACTCTGGGGTTGCGGCGCTCATCTCGCTCTATAGGCCGAGGGAGCCAGTATTTGTCCACAGACAGCTGGCCAGCATGACAAGGCTGCTTCTGGCGAACCAGAGCAGCACATGTAAACACCGTTTACCTTCCTGCCGGAGCGGTCCCTATTTATCTACTTACACTTTGATGTGCTTTCGAACTGCTAGGTGGGCAGGAGCTGGGACCAAGCAACGGGAGCTCACCCCGTCACAGGGATTCGAACCACCGACCTTCTGATCAGCAAGCCCTAGACTCTGTGGTTTAACCCACAGCGCCACCTGGGTCCCTATAGTTTTCACTTAGGAGAATGCAAAGACATGCCCTGCCCCATTGAAGACAAACGAAGAAGAGGTTGGCTGAGGCAAGGAGGAAGGTGAAAAGCTCTCTTAATCTTTTGTCCTATTTCCCCCCACAGGAAGTAGGGTATCCCTGTAGGGATTCTGAGTCTTTGTGGAATGCTCTCCCCAGGGAGGCTCGCCTTGCACCTTCCTTACATACCGTATCTTTAGCCACTAGGCAAAAATGTTTCTCTTCAACCAGGTGTTTGGCTGATTAACATTCTATGGCTTTTAAACTGTTTCTGTGGGAAAGGAGTTACTGGTTTGTTTTTGTTTTATTATGATTGTATGTTCTCATTCTGTATTTTTATGCTGTGAACTGTCCTGTGATCTTTGGAAGAATTTAATGAATATGTTTATGTTCTTTGTTCAATTTCGTTCTTTTGGCCCACCAATAACCCTTGGGGTGGGTGGGGGGAGTATGTTGCTGCCACAGGCATATGATGTCTGCAGCCAGTGTGGGGAGGACTGGGAGAATGAACAGGAGACTGTTACTGGGTTGAATTAAGCCACCACTTATTGCAGATAAGAACAGGTTAGGCTAAGGCAGTGGGCATGTATCCAGTATCAGCCTGGCCGCATGCTGCCTGATTGTAACCCAGTGAGGTTGATCCTGGGCTGTGGAGTTGCCCCTGACATAGATCAGGTGCCACAACCCCTCCCTTGGGAGAGGTGTATTGGCCTATGGGTCCCCTGGATCCCTTCAATGGGGTATCCCCACTACTGAGGATCCAGCCCAATGCCTTATCCACCAAAGTTGTGACAGTTGCTATGATGTGGGTGAAATTTGCTTGCAGGTGAAAATTCCTCCCTGGCACCAAATGTGGCTGACGATGAGTAAACCATAGCATGAGTAAACCACGAGCAAGGTCCATACCCCAACTCACCTGCTCCCCCACTGAGCAGGCCCCTAACAGACTCAGACTGGGTTCCACAATGGGCAACAAAAAAGGCAGCCTGCACCTGGCTGTCCCTTTAAATACCCCAGGGGTTGACAGGGCCCAGCCTCCATGCCCCCGGCCCAATTGGCTTTGGCTTTGTGGATGAGGCCCACCCAGCAGGGAGGGTCCAGCATGGCTGGAGGTGGGTGGCACCAGGTGACCACCCCCTACCCAGATGCACCAGGAGATAATGGGATGGCCCAGGATCAGCTGCCATTTGGCAATTTTATAGATTAGATAGACAGACAGACAGACAGACAGACAGACAGATATAGATAGTGTTCCTCTTCACTTTTACTTTGCTGAATTCATCTTCAGCTATGACCAGAGACTATTGTGGAAAGTGTGTATATGCAACAATAGTGATATCACCTTCAAAACTCTGAAAAAAACATTGTCTGACTCCAACCTGAAACAATTTCAGGACTTCAGTTTATTTATTGATTGTGGTTGTGTAGAAACTAAAATTGTTTCTGTGTTATTTTGGTTTTTTTTTTTACTTTGCATGTTTGATGGAGCAATATATACACCACACATAATTCTAGGGTAATAAAGTTCTAGGCATTTACTCTTTTTCAAAAGTAAGGCCTTCAATTTCTTTGGTACCATTCACTACATCAGCTCTTTAATATAAGAAGTGTGAAATTACAGTTCATGTCAAGAGAAAGGACACATTTAGAGTGTGGTGGGGCAGAAAGGGGGGCAAAATATGAGGGCAATGAGTTTTTAAAATTGTATTCAAGTTTGAAACGAGTTTTAAAACTGATTATAGCACAAATGAACTGGTTTGTATCTTGAGCAAAGAAAAACAGATTGGCTGTACATTTATTAAATGGGGAGAGTGTTGAAAGATTTTTATTATGTGAGAAAGAGAGAACAAAACACAAGGAAACATCTGGACAATTAATCTTTTCATTCTTTGTATGTAACATGAAGAAAATTACTCAGATACTGGGGAAGTGGTACCCAGAGACAGTGGTACCCAGCGCAGAGCACTATAAATTATCAAACGTGGATTTGGATCTTGGAATTGGGTGCAACTGTATCAAGGAGGAAGAAACAGATACATCTCTAAAGGGTGCTTAACTTAGGAATAGGATGTCTCCCTTCTGAGGTTCCCCTGTCATTGTCCTTCCTAGCAAGGTGGTGCATGAAGAGATTGCTGGAACATCTTTGGAAATCATCAGCAGTAATCAACTCCCTTTACCAGCTTCCACATTTATGGTTTGAGCTCACCCTTTTCTCAGCAACAGTTGGAATGCTCTGCTGCTTTGAAGAGCACATTGCTAGGAAATTAGCAGCATAATAGCAACTAATGCCTAGGGAGGCAGTTGGACCGCTCGAAAACACGGCAGAAAAGCAGGGGAGGGGGAATGACTCTTTGCACCTGTCTTTACTATCTTCTGCATATCCAAATTGACTTCATTTCTTCATTTCCGCTTCCTGCCTACCATGGCAAATATTACACTTAATACAACATAATAGCAGCATAAAATAAAAGCGCCGAAAATCATTTGTTGTATTATAATTAAGTGTTTTCAATTTGTTGTTAGCCGCCCTGAGCCCGGGTTTTTGAACAGGAAGGACGGGGTATAAATAATAATAATAATAATAATAATAATAATAATAATAATAATAATAATAATGGTGCTGGAGGAGACTCTTGAGAGTCCCATGGACTGCAAGAAGATCAAACCTACTTTGGCCACCTCATGAGAAGAGAAGAATCCTTGGAAAAGACCTTGATGTTGGGAAAGATGGAGGGCACTAGGAGAAGGGGATGACAGAGGACAAGATGGTTGGACAGTGTTCTCAAAGCTACGAACATGAGTTTGACCAAACTGCGGGAGGCAGTGGAAGACAGGAGTGCCTGGCGTGCTATGGTCCATGGGGTCACAAAGAGTCGGACATGACTAAACAACTAAACAACAACAACAACAACAATAATATAATATAATAATAATAATAATAATAATAATAATAATAATAATAATAATAATTTATCTACTTTAAATATATACTCTTATGAAACTGCAGGCCATTACAATACAATACATTATGAAACTGCAGACCATTACAATAATCCTGTCAATGTTCTTATCTGTTTACAATTTATCTGTAAATATCCAATAATGTATTCAATAATCTGTAAATATTCAATGTATTCAAGATACAAGAAAGGAGATTTCAACTAAACATCAGGAAGAATTTTCTGACAGTAAGAGCTGTTAGACATTGGAACAGACACCCTTGGGAAGTTGTGGACTATCCTTCTTGGAGGTTTTAAAGCAGAGGTTAAATGGCCATTTGTCATAGATGCTTTAGTTGAGATTCCTGCATTGCAGGGGGCTAGACTAGATGCCCCTTGGGTCCCCTCCAACTCCTATGATTCTAAGAAATGAGAGACCCGAAGGCCCACCACTGTTAGAGACTCCACTCTGAATTTGTGCAGGGTTTACTCCTTACCCTCCTCTTCTCCCAAAGATATACCCTGCAATGTAGTGAAGGTTTAGGATCAGAGCTTTCCTTCTCCTGGATCAGTGGTGGCCAAACCTGGCCCTCCAGCTGTTTTGGGACTACAATTCCCATCATCCCTGACCACTGGTCCTGTTAGCTAGGGATGATGGGAGTTGTAGTCCAAAAACATCTGGAGGGCCAAGTTTGGCCACCGCTGTCCTAGATGGTCTACCTTCCCAGGTTGACGAGCTCCACCTGCCCCTCGTTTCCCTCTACAGCACTTGCTGAAACCCCCTTCTGGACAGTGGGACTCACTATTGCTCTCATCAGCTCAATCTGCTGGAGTCTGCTTCCACACCCAGGAGAAGTCCCTAACTCAGCAAGCTACCTCACTTGGTTTAACTGGCCAATCAAAGCCATTCCTGGGGTGTGGCTGCTGTCGCATGCTGATAGTTTCTAGGAACCAGAGGTGAGAACCAAGTGCAGGGTGGAGACCAAAGGTGGACAAACTACCCTGAAAGGAGCATGGTGTGCTCCCCCACCAGGGGTACTGCCACTCCCCTAACACCCTAGCAGACAACAGGAAAGGGTAGTTGCTTCTTTCTATTAACTTGAGTTTTGCACATTACTGTACTTGGAACTAGTGGTTCTGCAGGAGCCAGATGAACCTTCATAATAATATAAATGACCAACACATTCAAGTGGGATCAGCTGGCTCAATTCCACTGGAATGACTGAATGATGAAATCACACAGCCAACATAAAGATATGGCAGAATTGCCAATCTTAAAAAATGACTGATTAGGAGCCAAAGCAATGAAGCGTGCAGAGATGCAGTGGTGTACTTTGGGCTCAAAGGAACCTTTAATTGTTTAATTTCTCATGACACATTAACAGTTCTCTCACAGCAAACAGATTGGGAATTACTTCGAAAAACAATTCTTTGCTATAACATCCATTCAGCCTATGTCTAGGTTGTTTTAGTTTGTTGTTATAACCTTCTGTCCTTGAGCATGAGCCGTGCAGGAACCTTTGTCAACAAAAGAAAAGACCTGCATAAGTTACATTTTGTATAGTAACTGTTTTGCCACAGGCTTTATTTTCCCTACATTGGTGTCTGCTGAGGTAAGAGATCTGTCCCAGGATGCACAAAGCAATGCACATAGCAGGGAGATTACCTAATTACATTGGGGATTGGTGTCTTAGCCAATGTCCATTTAGATAAATCTGTCTTTGCTGCGGCAGTCATAACAGCAGAAGACTTCCTGTTAATTATAAACTTCTCTTTCCATTCACAGTGAATTGGGCAGGCAAAGACTGGGCCTGCATTGAGCCAATTTCTCATCTTTCCATCATTTTTTTGTTTGCAATGAATTATATTTTAGTGCTGAACTAATATTTTCAGCCAATCGTTTTCTGGGCAAAAATAAAGCAGCCTGGAAAATTGGTGATGGCAGGTTGGGAGGGAGAATTTCAGGCAAATGTTCAGAGGTGAGTTTGGGTGCTTATCTTAATGACCGTATGAGGTGGCCAAGGGTTTTTGTTGTTTGTTTTCTTCATATCACACCAGTTTTTGGTGTTTCCACTGCCACTCTCACTGGCCACACTTCCTGGAATGCCTTTGAGAAGACATCGCGCCTTTCCCAGCCCTGCTACCTGAGACAGTTTGAAATAAAGATACAAAAGACTGTAGTTGGGACCTGCATGCATGGCTGCCAAGTTATCCCTTTTTTTAAGGGATTTTCCCTTATGCTGAATAGGCTTCCTCGCGAGAAAAGGGAAAACTTGGCAGCTATGCCTGCATGCAAAGCATCTGCTCGGCTGCTGAACTAGAGCCCTTCTGAAGCCTGTCAACCTCATCAGTTCAACAAAGTCGAGCAGTATATGCCATGCTTCATATAATAATTTAATGCAAGCTTTGTGACAAGGCTTTGACAAATTTGCGGGATTTGTGACCTTACCTTCTGACAAAGCATTACAAAGATGGAAATAGTCTAATTGTCAATTTCCTATATTCTGATTGATAGTGCTGCTTAGCATTTATTCATGCAGGAATCCTTTTGCTCATTTCCACTGACCTTGTTTTCAACACTAATAGGGTCATTTTGTCTAGAGCTTTTAGTAGTCAGTCTGTTACAGAGTTCCTGATTTCTATCTTTCAGGGTGCACCCCATACACATTTTAATTGCAAGGTGACAAATATTTTCTATTACGGTACAGGAGTAATCCACCACATTTGCCAAGATCACAAATATAATTACAGATGTAACTCCACACAAAGATCAGGTAAATTATGTCAACAGTAGCTTGCTTGGCTATTCTCCAAGATTAAACAAACAAAAACTCCTGTTACAGCCAATATTCATAGAACAGGTTAGGGTGTATTTGAAAAAAAATGAGAAACACTTCTGAATAGAAAGTCAGTGCTAAACAGAAATTAAAACTGACTGAACACTCCATTATTCCTCTAAGTTATTTGCTTTAACACTTAACAGCCACAAGAATAAATTTGCTAGGATGATGTCTCCAGCCATTGACTACAAGGCCTTCACTCATGTTCTGTTTTTAAACCCTGTTCCACATTTTAAGAAGATTGCAATAATAGTGTGGGTTTTAAATTGCACTTGGTTGGCATACTTTAATCTGCAATTTCACACAGGCAATGTAAACATTTGTTACAGGAGTTCAAACTTTCCCATGGGAGAACGCTGCATTAGCTTTTTCTTCTTTTCTCTTTTTAAAGCTGTGCATGTGTTGGGGGTGAGGGAGATATTACAAGATACAGACTTGGAAAATGATGTGAAAGAGTATTCTGTTTTATTTACAAACTAGTTACAACAATCTGATTCCAAACTAGAGTTGTGGTTTTAAATAAATCTTTTCTTTTCTTTTTAATATGATAGCTGTATGTAGTGTTAACTTGGCTGAGATTTATTTGGATAAATATATTTTAAGTATCAGGCATTGTTCCTCCCTTCTGGTGTTTTCCTCATTGTTTCATTCTTCTATTTGATTTCTTAAAAAATACACTGAATAGTAAAGTTGTACAGGTAGTTTCTTATGCAGAAGTAAAATGGTAAGTTTTCTTCACACCTAGAACTGAAAACAAGATAAGCAAAAGGTGCCAGTTTTGAAAGTGTCAGTGCTTTAGATTCTGACCCAAACATTGGCTAATGTAGAATTTCAAAATGGCAAAAATGTTTCAAACCTTTCCTCTTATATTTCTACTATTGAGACAAATAGTTGCTAGCACCTGTCATGGAAGACTTGCATGGCACACAAGCCAGGAAGCTAGAAAATACATCCGTATTGTCTCTGTCAAACAAGACAGAGCAGCAACTGGAAACGGCTGACTCCATCCAGATATGCCAAAGTCCAGGATCACTTTATGACTAAATTATATACTAATGACATTATCCAGTATCTCTTGATTGTTTTTCACACATAAAATCTTACTGGCATTGCACATCAACCCCACTTATTACAGCTCACCCCAAACCTACCTTGCCCACCCCATCTTTTTGATTGATTGGCCAGATCTTTATTTCCCCCAGCCCACTAGGTCAAAAGTGACAGGTGGGTGGGGCTGCCCACAAAAAGTGGGCATTAGCAACTGAGCAGTCAAGAACCACTGAATCCAGAGTGAGCTTATTTATTTGTTTGTTTGTTTTATTTATTAGATTTATATACCACCCTTCCATCAAAAGATCTCAGGGTGGTTCATAAGATAAAAACACAGGATAAAAGCACAAATAAATAGTTAAAACAGAAACAACCAAACAATAAACCCCCAAACATATTTAAGAGGTTGTCAAGTATTAATCAGCCAAAGGCCTGGTTGAAGAAGTAGATTTTTGCCTGGCTCCTAAAGATATATAAGGAAGGCACCAGACGAACCTTCCTGAGGAGAACATTCCACAAATGGGGAGCCACTGCAGAAAAGGCCTGTGCTTGTGTTGCCACCCTCTGGAGGAGGCACACAAAGAAGCTGATGAACACAGAGTCCGGGTTGGTTTATATGGGGAGAGGCAGTCCTTAGTCATTTCAGGTTTTGTAGGTCAAAACCAGCATTTTGAAGCTAATTAGCAGCCAGTGCAATTGGGCCAGGATGGGTGATATGTTTAAACCGTCTTGCCCCGGTGAGCAACTTGGCTGCCGAGTTCTGCAGCAGCTGAAGTTTCCGAACCATCTTCAGATGTAGCCCCATGTATAACAATGCATTATAGTCATCCAGACTAGAGGTTACAGAGAATAGACAATAGGCTCTTCCTGATAGGGGCACAGCTGAGCCACCAGCTCAGGGGTATTCCATGCCACTGAGGCCACCTCAGCCTCTAGTAACAGCAAAGGAACCAGGAGGATCCCCAAGCTCCTTCAGAGGGAGTATAACCCTATTCAGATTAGGCAGCAGCCCAGATTAAGATATGTTCTATTATTCCTGGTAAGACCCCTTTGATCCCTCCTAAAAGAATGAAGACACAACCATCTTATTCATGAGTAACAAAAAGTAGTTTTACTCAGGATCAGGCAGAGCACAGTGTGATCCCTGAAGGCAGGCTTTAGG
The DNA here is from genome assembly GCF_963506605.1 of Zootoca vivipara. Lineage (NCBI taxonomy): Eukaryota > Metazoa > Chordata > Lepidosauria > Squamata > Lacertidae > Zootoca > Zootoca vivipara. The sequence goes on along the minus strand of NC_083280.1, from coordinate 94,577,874 downwards.
CTTGAAGTTACAAACATGTACTGACAGGTTTGCCCCATATGGAAGATAACCTGGGGGACTGCTGGTTGGCAGCCGGCAGTCCAATCCAGGTGAATCAGGAAGTTTGCAGAATGAAAAAGAAGATCAAAGAGAGGGAGATGGCTGCGTGACTTGGCCTTTTGCCAGGTCTGGAAAGGTCACGCCCAGCTACTAGTCACATGCAAGGAAGAATGCTCCAGGCCAGGAGGAACAGGAACTTCAACTGGCTGGGTGACCACTCTAGCAAAACAGATAATGTTGTACTTGACTACATCCCACATTCTTCACTGCCTCCACATGATAGGCACATTTATGTGCTTGAAGAAGTCTTCAATCGGCCTAATAGGAGGTCTTGTAACATTGAAGCTCTAGCTGTTGTCCATCTTGTTTCATAGCCTGCAGTTCTCTGGTATAGAATCATAGAATCATACCAGAGCCTCTCTCCATATGACCCAAGCTGGACCCTGCGGAGGCCATTCTTTGTGTGCCCCCTCCACACCAGGCCTGGAGGATGGCAACATGCCTTTCTGTGGTGGCTTTCCATTTGTGGAATACTCTCCCCAAGGAGACTTGTCCGGCACCACCATTGTATATCTTTAGGTGCCAGGCAAAAGCAGTCCTCTGTGGGAAGGTCTTTGGCCTTTAACTAGCTGTGGCCTTTTAGAAGTGGGTGAGATGTTTAATATATTTTTCTTTCCTCTTGGTTTTAATGCTCTAAGTGTGGTTCATTGTCTGTCTGGTTGTAAGTCGCTTTGGGTTGCTCAGGGCAAAATGAAGTGACTAACAAATTTAATAAATAATATAATAATGTTGCAGACTCTGTAGAAGGTGCTCCAGGGTGATTCTGTTCATCATATATTGTCATTCCATCATAAGCCCCAGGCTCAGCAGGATTGCCAGTTTTGACCACTAGAAAATCCCCCAGAACGTTCAGAAGTCCATCAAATATATGAAAGGATGTCATATGGAGGAGGGAGAAAGATTGTTTTCTGCTGCTCCAGAGAAGCGGACACGGAGCAATGGATTCAAACTTCAAGAAAGAAGATTCCACCTAAACATTAGGAAGAACTTCCTGACAGTAAGAGCTGTTCGGCAGTGGAATTTGCTACCAAAGAGTGTGGTGGAGTCTCCTTCTTTGGAGGTCTTTAAGCAGAGGCTTGACAGGCATATGTCAAGAATGCTTTGATGGTGTTTCCTGCTTGGCAGGGGGTTGGACTGGATGACCCTTGTGGCCTCTTCCAACTCTATGATTCTATGATTCTATCAGGTTCCTTTATCCTCTACCCTTTGCAGAGTGAGGTTGTTGGCGTGAGTCCATAGGAAGTAGCATGGGGTCAGGGTATGCACACAAACATTAAGGAATGTGGATGCATGATTCACCCTGTGTTTGCTCTCTTTTTGTAAGAGATGACAGTGGTGGTGGTGGTGTGGCACATTGTGCACATACTACATCATTAGTTCAACTTTTTATATCATCCATGGGCCATCAGTGCACCCCACTTTATCTAAGGCTTAGTCTACATATGTGGTAGAATGAGGCAAGTGTCCTGGGGTACCACTTCAGACTGAATATGGGAGAGACAAATGTAATGCTTCTCTGGATATAATTCAAGTGTAAAAATAGCACAGCAGGAAGTAGAACTGAGCTAGAATATTTCTGCCAGATATTTATCCTTTACTATAGTTCGCCTGAAATTTAATTGAGAGGCTGGGGAGAGAGAAGGAAACAGGAGTCATTTGTTTGTAAATAAATAATGTACAAGGAACAAATATCAAACTCCATGTCACCAATTCCTCGTCTAAACAGAAAGCACCCCAGAAAGCCCTCAAGTTCAGTCAACACTGGGTCAAAGGAAGGATGGACCCAGACAGTAATAAGAGGTAGGTAGCCGTGTTGGTCTGATGTAGTCAAAACAAAATAAGTTCCTTCCAGTAGCCTCTAAGGTGCTACTGGAAGGAATTTTTTGAATTAGTAATAAGAGGCTTCATGATTCTAAGGAAAGATTTTAAAAAAGATTTGTCTCATCACTTTGGTGTAATCACATGCTACACAAATTGTCTTTGTATTGCTTGTGCTCAGATGAGGAGATACTGAAAGTATATTATTTAGGCCAAAATCTCAGTGGTTATATGAAATATACATGCTTGAACTCTCGCCAAGCAAAATGCCTTTGGAAGGAATGTCTTCAGAAGAATCCTAATTACATTGTAGTTGAAATTCAGGAACCTCTTCTCCCACAATATCCCAAGTATTTTTTACCACTTGTAAAAAATGGATGGATATAGAACAATCAGCCTTGGTAGATCAGGCAAGGCCTGTCTAATCCAGTGACATCCCTGATTTAGAGAAGCCATCCTGGTTTCTTATTTGATTCCAGAACGTCCCACTTTTCCTTAGGATGTCCCTATTTTATTGGATAAATGTTGGAGGGTATGGAGTTATCCAACCCCCGGTCGGTCTGAAAGCAATCCTGCATAGCATTTTTTTTGTTTAATGTTTTATTAAGTTTTTATATATGTTGGAAGCTGCCCAGAGTGGCTGGGGCAACCCAGTAAGATGTGTGTGGGATAAATATTAAAATTATCATTATGGAAGGGTATGTCCTTATTTTCATTGGAGAAATGTTGAAGGGTACATGAACATGAAATTTTTTACGGTGAGAGAACAGCTTGTGAAACACAAATGGAACTACAATCCCAAAAGCAAAACAAGCATTTATAACAATATTGTTGTTGTTTGGTCGTTGAGTCGTGCCCGACTCTTCGTGACCCCATGGACCAGAGCACGCCAGGCACTCCTGTCTTCCACTGCCTCGCGCAGTTTCAGACTCATGTTGGTAGCTTCAACCATCTTGTCCTCTGTCGTCCCCTTCTCCTTGTGCCCTCCACCTTTCCCAACATCAGGGTCTTTTCCAGGGAGTCTTCTCTTCTCATGAGGTGGCCAAAGTAAAACAATATACAACAATGGATTTCAAGTTTAAAAATACGGTTTAATAAAGTTTAATAAACACTTAAAACTTTAAGATAGGCTACCATAGAGAAATGACCCAGAGTCGCCCGTGGGTCCGAGTTTGGGGATTTTCTTAACAAACTAGATGTTGAAGGGTATGTTGGTCCTCACAAGCAGAGTGTGAATGTGGTAGTGCCATGTTTATCCCCCAGCATCTGGTATTCAGAAGCATAGCTGCCAAGTTATCCCTTTTTTAAAGGGAAATTCCCTTATGCTGAATAGGCTTCCTCGTGAGAAAAGCGAAAACTTGGCAGCTATGTTCAGAAGCTACATGATAGCTTCATATACTTTTTGTAGGCTGTCACTATTATGATTTAAACAATAATAATATGAACTGACTCAGGCCTTGCAGTCATCATTGGAGGCCCATCTTAGTGTGCCTCCCCCACAAGAGGTCCAGAGGGTGGCAGCACAAGAACAGGCCTTTTCTGTGGTGGCTCCCCATTTGGTAAATGCTCTTCCTAGGGAGACTCGCCTGGCGCCTTCATTACATATCTTTAGTGCCAGGTGAAAATGGTTCTCTTCAACCAGGTGTTTGGCTGATTAGCATTCTATTGCTTTTTAAATGTGTTTATGGCAGGGGGTGATAGGTTTGTTTTTGTTTTATTATATATTTTGCATTTTCCTTTAGTAGTTTTCTGTGGTGAACCACCTTGGGATCTTCAGAAGAAGAGTGGTATACAGAACAAACAAATAAATTTATCTATCCCTAAATTGTTTGTTTTTAAAAGCCAGTTTCATATAATTGTAGAGTTGGAAGAAACCTTGAAGATCATTTAGTCCAATCCCCAGCAATGCTGTGAATTCCATATTTTAATTATGTGTTATGCAAAAAAGGAATTTGCAAAATAAACTTTATCATGCTATCCTGTATTTTAATATCATGGGGTGGGAGAATGTGTGCATTCTCTACATAATCTGTGATTTCATGTATATTGTCTTTTTAAAAAAAGTTAAAGTGCCAAATGCTTTAAAATGATAAAAATCACAATTGACAGAGCACTTTAAAACTCTCCAATGTGCTTTATGTACACCATCTTTTATTTCTTACAAGAAACTTGTAAAGGAGGTCAGTGTCACAACAGTGTCCCAGCATGTGCCCTAACACTGAGCTGAGGACCCCAAACCTCCCTTAATGCCATCTTCTTATTCTCATGCTATTCTCATATATTAAGATTTGGGACCTCAGAACATTCTTGTACATAAAAATTGTATGGTGAGAGTTGCAGAGGTTAGCCTGTATGTTGACATGACTTTCTTGAATCTGCGCTGTTGACACCCAGCAATTATGCATCACATTCAGATCAACAATCCAATGTTTAAGCACCGGGCCAACATCACAATAGTTCAAGAAAGAAATGTGGATTGGCTTGGAATTTTTCAAATAATTTAGCTTTCCAGAGCCAAAGCCCCACCATTCATAAACACTCAATTTTGCACTGCAGGGTAGCTGAGATGGAACCAATCTCAGGGACCTGGAACGCCAGGCAGCTCAAGAAAGCAGCATGCAATTATTGCCGTCTGCTGTGCTTCCTCGCTTCACTTCCTTTATCTTAAATCTTTATTCTGCCTACAAAGATGTACAGTAGGTGGAATCTGTCAGGCATAAAGCCAGCAGGCAATGTAAAAGTGGAGACGGCTGGCGACAGATTGATTAAACCAGTGCATGTGTCAGAGAGCAAGATGTGGAGTTTAATCACTGGACACTTGCTTTCTGCTCTGTTCTCTGGTAGATAGTTAAGCAATGTTTTAGTCTTTGCTCTGCGAGTTCTCCTGTAAGTTATAGCACAAACCTTTGCATGCAGACTTAACTCTTAGCTGATACAGAATTGCAATCCTTTGAAATGTTAACAAATAAAACACACTTCCTTATTTTTCCTAGCTATGCCATTACCCTGCTCTTATCAAAAAGTGTGTCAGATTGCAACTTGTGTGGGATACACACAAATTAATTTGAAATTGAAATAATATATCATTTTATGGCATCAAAACTCCATAAGGAAGGTGCTGTAATGGAGAAAGTCTTGTTCCTTATCACCCTCCAAGTATTCTTATGGAAGGATGCTTAACATTTTAGAGCATGGAGCATGTAGAAAGGAGGCTAGCCTTCAGATGCAATACTATTCCGACCTTCAGTGGGACTTGCTTCCAGGTCAACATGCACAGGACTGAACTGTGTATGTAAGAACTTGCATAACAATCTGGTCACAGACCCGAACTAGCTGATATTTAAAGACTAACCCACATAGAATGCATTATAACAGACTGGTGTGCAATAAAGTGTGTATTAAAGTGTAAATTTCCTTCCTTGATTAACCAGTCTGAGGCAAAACTAATGCCACCTGATACAAATTTGATCACTCTAATCTTTTTCATTATTAATTGTAATTCTGTTAGTAAACCAGGCAAGAATCATAGGATCACCTGAGGGTATCAACTAAGGCAGGGGTCCGCAACCTTTTTCAGCCGTGGGCTGGTCCACTGTCCCTCAGACCATGTGGTGGGCCAGACTATATTTTTGGGGGGGAAGTGAACGAATTCCTATGCCCCACAGAGATGCATTTTAAATAAAAGCACACATTTTACTCATGTAAAAACATGCTGATTCCCAGACCATCTGCGGGCCGGATTGACAAGACCTTAGGTTGCCTACCCCTGAACTAAGGCATCCAATACAACTCCCACTGTTGGAAGGTTCTTCCTGATGTTTAGTTGGAATCTCCTTTATATTGTGTAAGAGCCAGCGGCGGAGCTTCATGCTGGAGCAGGGCGTGCAGGAGCAGGGCGTGCGTTTGGGGGGCAGGGTGGGCAGCCGCAATGGCGCCCCTGGGATCGTGCCGCTCGGGGTGGCCTGCCCCCACCACCTCTATCTTCCTACACCCCTGGTAAGAGCTCTTTGACAGTGGAAGAGTCTCCCTCAGGAGGTGGTGAACTCTTCTTCCTTAGAGGTTTATAAGCAGAAGTTGGATGGCCATCTGTCACGGATGCTTTAGCTGAGATTCCTGCATTCTCTGATTCTTTGATTCTATTTGGGGGGGGGAAGGGGAGAGATGAACAAGCCTGTCTCAGCAAACTCAAGGAAGCTTCCTAAGCCAAAGACAGTGGTACCTCTACCTACGAATAACTCTACTTACGAATGTCTCTACTTACGAACAGAGCTCCGTTCGCCATCTTGGATGCAGTTTAGATAGGGTTGCTTCAACTTACGAATTTTTTCTCCCAATGCATACCTATGGGATTCGACTTACATTTTTTTTCGACTTACGAATGTGCGTTCGGAACGCATTAAATTCGTAAGTAGAGGTACCACTGTAGTCAACAAGAAAAGGAAATGATTTCATTGCAGGGTCCACAAGGTATTCTCTGTGCCTTGCCTCTTTAGCCATAGAAAAGCAAACTATTTTTAAAAAAAATATAGGTCATATTGGCCAGGTAATGAAGAAATATACAAGAGTCCCATGGAACCTTAAACTGACTAACAAATTAGCTAGAGGGCTAAAAAGTTGTTTTTTCATGGGGGCGGGTATTACTGCAGTATCTTTTTAAATTATTATACTATTTTTGCAGCCAGGGTATTTTTTTTTTAAATGCAAGTGTCCAGAAAAACACGGTATTATGTCTTGATGTTTGATGCCAACAAAAAAGCACAATTACATTTTAAATAGAAAATATAAGAACCAAGAACCCTTTGAAATGCAACCAGTTTAGTTTGGCTTTGTTTAATAAGCTCATTCTCAGTCTTGCGTTAAAGATTTGTGGCTTCTACTTTTAATAATGATACCACATAAAGATGGTTCTCTTTGAACAGTTTCCTTATGTTCAGCTGCACTCATTAGGAAATCCTGCGTTTCAAAGATCTTATCGAGCTGTATGACGTCTGTAATTATGCCACAAGAGGCCCTGCTTTTTAGAGGTTTCCCATTTTCCCATTTCTTGTTAATCTTCTTGGCTCTACTACATTGTGCTACACTCTCTAGTTGGAAACAGCGGAAAGTGCCCCTGTATACAGACACTCCATTGACAACTGAGAAGTAAACAAGAAGATACCGGTAATTACTAAGGGGGGAGGGGGGATTTAGCCAGGCAAGCAAAGGCCATTTTTTGTGAAGGCAGAGTCTAAGTTCAAAACTTATTGTCCTAGCAGTTGGGGGTGGGGGTAGATTTGAATTTCTGCTTATTGCAGTTGTTTATTGAAGCAGGTACTAATCAATAAGGAATACTCATTGAGGATCAAACCACTTTTTTTTTTTTTAAAAAAAAAACTTCATCCAAAGTGACATAGACAGATTGCAAATCTAAGTGATGAAAGAGCAGTTGGGAAGAGGGGGCTTAGCCCTTTCCCTTCCTGTTGTTTCCCAGCTCAAAATAGCCCTCCTGCAACTATTTGCCTTCATATGAGGGGTAATATCAGGAAGCTATCCTTCTGCTCAAGAAGAGCCTGCTTGTCATTTAAAATACAGAGCCCCACCCAAAGAGAAAAGGAGAAGAACCATAGAATGCCATGTGAGATGCACTTTAAGCCTGGAATTTCACCTATAGCAACATTCAAGCAAAGTGTGCAAGTGCTTGTACGCAACAGGGCATAAAAACAGATTTAGGTGGATAGCCGTGTTGATCTGTCATAGTCATAATAAATAATAAGATGAAATATGAAAGGTGTAAAAGATTTTTTCATCTTTCATCTTGTTATTTATTAGTGCATAAAAAGCTTTTTTAGGGGGAGTTCTGCCATCCACCGCCATCCGCCTTCCCTTTTTGAAAGGGATGAACAGGGTAGATGCTTTGCCCTGCGTGTCACTGAACATGCTTCACCCTGCCGCATCCCTGGTGGTACTTAAAAGTAGGTGGCAAGGCCAAGCATCTTTGTCCTGGTGCATCCTTTCTGAGGATCACCACATCACCAGCGCACGGAAACGCCATTTTGTCACGGTCCGGTCGGCGGGTGTCAGGACCAGAGGCAAGATGGTGGTGTAGAAGCTGGAACAGGTGCAGGGCTGAGGGTCCAGCAGCAGGCAGTCACAGGGTCAAGGAGCAAGGCAGAGGCGAAGGTCTGGGAGTCAAGGAGCAAGGTGTTGGCAAGGCGAAGGTCCAAGGAGCAAGAAGCAAGGCGAAGGCTCAAGGAACAAGAAGCACAGCGAAGGTCCAAGGGTCGAGGATCGAGGTGTCGGCAAGGCAAGGGTCCAAGGAGCAAGGATCAAGACGTCGGCAAGGCAAGGGTCCACGGAGCAAGAATCAAGGCGTCGGCAGGGCAAGGGTCCACAGAGCAAGAATCAAGGTGTCGGCAGGGCAAGGGTCCACGGAGCAAGGATCAAGACGTCGGCAAGGCAAGGGTCCACGGAGCAAGAATCAAGGCTTCGGCAGGGCAAGGGTCCAAGGAGCAAGAATCAAGAGACCAGATGCAACCAGGCAGGGATAGCGTTGCTGTGGCAAAGAGCTGAAGGGAAAAGCTGAGCTTTTAACCCTCCCAGCTCCTTCCACCAGGTGCAGTGAGATCTCAAGTGGCCTCACCTGGGTGACTACTCCTTGCCTCTCCAGCACAAGCTGAGGACTTCACCTGTGTGGCCACGCCTTGCTTCTCCAGCACAAGCTGAGGCAGGCCCCAGTCCTGCAAAGCACTACAGGCCCCAGAGCCTGACTTCTGCCCATACTCCTGACAGTACTCCCCCCCCCATAGGGAAACGGGGTTCCACCCCCGGTCATGGCCCAGGCTTATATGGGAACTTCCGATGGAAGGCCCGAACCTTGGCGGGCACGTGCACGAAGTCAGCTGGTTCCCAAGATCGCTCCTCCGACCCGTAGCCCACCCAGTCAATTAGGTAGTGGAGCTTGCCCCGGAGCCATCTCCAGTCGAGAACCTGGGCGAAACTGGAACTCCTCGTGGCTGTCCACCTGGACCGGGATGGCGATGGGGTGGTGCGACCTGGAAAATGGCCCGTGTGGCAAGGTTTCAGCAGGGATACATGGAACACGGGGCGGATCTTTAGGGAGGGGGGAAGCTCTAGCTTGTAGGTGACCGGGTTTATCTGCTGCGGGATGGGGAATGCTCCCTTAGTCAAGGGACGTCCGGTGCAGTGACGTTCCAGGGACAACTGAACCTTATCCCCAACCTGGAACGCAGGCCCTTGCCACCGCTGTCGATCCGCTTGCACCTTATAGTCCGCTTTGGCCCTCTCTAGGTGCTGTACCAGGTCGGCTTGTGTCTCCTGGATGTGGGAGACCCGATCATTGGCGGAAGGCACGAGAGAAGCCGCGGGGGTGCAGGGATGATTGCGTGGGTGGTACTCTCGGAGGGGCCCAAGTTCAGGGGCCGACAAGTTCAGGGGCCGACGTCTGGTGCAGTGACATGCCAGGGACAGCCGAACCTTATCCCCAACCTGGAACGCAGGCCCTTGCCACCGCCATCGATCCGCTTGCACCTTATAGTCTGCTTTGGCCCTCTCTAGGTGCTGTACCAGGTTGGCTTGTGTCTCCTGGATGTGGGAGACCCGATCATTGGCGGAAGGCACGAGAGAAGCCACGGGGGTGCAGGGATGATTGCGTGGGTGGTACTCTCGGGGGGCCCCAAGTTCAGGGGCCGACAAGGCATAAATGCAGCCAAAGGGTATCTCTGCTCCCGGCTGCAGGTCAATGGGACAATCATAAGTCCGATGGGGGGGGTAGTGGCTGGAGGAGCCCCACGCTCCCCCCTGAATTTATCTGGCACTGGGACGGGAAGAGTCCATTGGGCTGGGGACGCAGCAGGGGCTGCTCAAAGTGCTCACACCTCCCCCTGGAGCGTAGCTACCTGCATGCAGAGGTGCTACAGCACCGTGGCGAGGTCCATAGGCTGGGCTCTGTCCATCTCGCACCCTGGCCGGGACGTGGGTTGGCCACAGCAAACTGTCACGGTCCGGTCGGTGGGTGTCAGGACCAGAGGCAAGATGGTGGTGTAGAAGCAGGAACAGGTGCAGGGCTGAGGGTCCAGCAGCAGGCAGTCACAGGGTCAAGGAGCAAGGTAGAGGCGAAGGTCTGGGAGTCAAGGAGCAAGGTGTCGGCAAGGCGAAGGTCCAAGGAGCAAGAAGCAAGGCGAAGGCTCAAGGAACAAGAAGCACGGCGAAGGTCCAAGGGTCGAGGATCGAGGTGTCGGCATGGCAAGGGTCCAAGGAGCAAGGATCAAGACGTCGGCAAGGCAAGGGTCCACGGAGCAAGAATCAAGGCGTCGGCAGGGCAAGGGTCCACGGAGCAAGAATCAAGGCGTTGGCAGGGCAAGGGTCCACGGAGCAAGGATCAAGACGTCGGCAAGGCAAGGGTCCACGGAGCAAGAATCAAGGCGTCGGCAGGGCAAGGGTCCAAGGAGCAAGAATCAAGATGTCGGCAAGGCATGGGTCCAAGGAGCAAGAATCAAGAGGCCAGATGCAACCAGGCAGGGATAGCGTTGCTGTGGCAAAGAGCTGAAGGGAAAAGCTGAGCTTTTAACCCTCCCAGCTCCTGCCACCAGGTGCAGTGAGATCTCAAGAGGCCTCGCCTGGGTGACTACTCCTTGCCTCTCCAGCACAAGCTGAGGACTTCACCTGTGTGGCCACGCCTTGCTTCTCCAGCACAAGCTGAGGCAGGCCCCAGTCCTGCAAAGCACTACAGGCCCCAGAGCCTGACTCCTGCCCATACTCCTGACACATTTACCTTCCCGCCGGAGGGGTAACTATTTATCTACTTGCACTTTGACGTGCTTTCACACCTAGTTAACCTCTTCCTATTTGAAAGATACAGGAAACTGAATGCAGATTTCCAGAAAATAGCAAGAGGGCCTTCTTAAACGAGCAATGCAAAGAAATAGAGGAAAACAATAGAGATCTGTTCAAGAAAATTGGAGATATGAAAGGAACATTTCGTACAAAGATTACCATAATAAAGGACAAAAGTGGTAAGGACCTAACAGAAGCAGAAGACATCAAGAAGAGGTGGCAAGAATACACAGAGGAATTATACCAGAAAGATATGAAGGTCTCGTACACCCCAGGTAGTGTGGTTGCTGACCTTGAGCCAGACATCTTGGAGAGTAAAGTCAAATGGGCCTTAGAAAGCACTGCTAATAACAAGGCCAGTGGAAGTGATGATATTCCAGCTGAACTATTTAAAATTTTAAAAGATGATGCTGTTAAGGTGCTACACTCAATATGCCAGCAAGTTTGGAAAACACAGCAGTGGCCAGAGGATTGGAGAAGATCAGTCTACATCCCAATTCCAAAGAAGGGCAGTGCCAAAGAATGCTCCAACTACCGCACAATTGCGCACATTTCACACGCTAGCAAGATTATGCTTAAAATTCTACAAGGCAGGCTTAGGCAGTATGTGGACCGAGAACTCCCAGAAGTGCAAGCTGGGTTTCGAAGGGGCAGAGGAACCAGAGACCAAATAGCAAACATGCGCCGGATTATGGAGAAGGCTAGAGAGTTCCAGAAAAACATCTACTTCTGCTTCATTGACTATGCAAAAGCCTTTGACAGTGTCGACCACAGCAAACTATGGCAAGTTCTTAAAGAAATGGGAGTGCCTGATCACCCCATCTGTCTCCTGAGAAATCTCTATGTGGGCAAGAAACTACAGTTAGAACTGGATATGGAACAACTGATTGGTTCAAAATTGGGAAAGGAGTACGACAAGGTTGTATATTGTCTCCCTGCTTATTTAACTTATATGCAGAATTCATCATTTTATTATATTATAAAAATATAATAACTGCCCCCCATTTAACCTACTCAGTGTGAACATGCACACTGCTTGGTGGCTGCACAAAGAATCACATAATGAATAATAGCACACAGTGAGAGAACTGGTCATTGGAAAGTATTTTATGGAGACAGTGAGACTAGACTATTTGAAAACAAATAATTAAAGATTTCCAAGTCCAGCATAATATAGCATGATGCTTACACCTATTACTGACAATCTATATATGTCTGTTGGTATTCTCCATGAACCAAATTCTCTGGTCAGCTGAAGAAACTGGAGCTGATCATGTATATTTCAAAACAAATAATCTTCAACTCAGGTTAAGAAAAAGCAGAAGGCCTCCTCAGTTTGCCCAGAGGTAACTCAGGGATCTTCAGAGTACATTCACATATTACATTGGGAATCTGAAGCAGCATGTTTTTTAAACTTCATCAGTGTTCCTGAAACATTTTCAGCATGCCTTCATCTCCATCTCCCCTTCCAAATCCAGCACCCACCACCTTTTAATGTATGGAGATCCTTTTATATAGCCAACCATGTGTATACTATTCATTAGTGGTAGCAGGGCTTTTTTCAGCCGGAACTCACCGGAACTCGGTTCCGGCACCTCTCAGATGAGTGCCATTGCCATTCTAAGAGAATGAGGGAGGTGTTCATGGTGAGTTCTGGCACCTCTTATTCTAGAAATATAGCCCTGAGTGGTAGTAATCTCACAGTGACAATGGACAAGGAACAGAGTAGGGTACCTCCATGAGTTATCATGGAGCATCTCATCTGAATTTACAAATTTTTATTTTATTGATCCAGTTACATAAATATAAGATGGGGGACACCTGGCTTGAAAGTAGTACATGTGAAGATGATCAAGGGGACTTAATAGGCCACAGACATAACACAAGTCAGCAGTGTGATGCAGCAACAAAAATATGTGAATGCTATTCTAAGCTGCATCAACAGAAGTCAAAGTACCACTTTATTCTGCCTTGGTCAGACCACACCTGGAATACTGTGTCCGGTTCTGAGCACCACAATTTAAGAAGGATGCTGACAAGCTGGAACTTGTGCAGAGGAGAGTGACTAAGTTGATCAAGGGTCTGGAAACCAAGCCTTATGAGGAATGGTTGAGGGAGTTTGATATATTTAGCCTGGAAAAGAGGAGACTGAGAGGTGATATAGTCACGGACATGCCTTAGGTGTTCATCTATGGACATGGGAGATCTGACACTAAGTAAAAGCGAAACAAAAGAAGTGCCAGAGTCAGATCACTTCCTGGTGCAACTGGACTTATCCTCTCCAGGGAGGTGGGACAGATTTTGATGGTCTGCCCCTGCCACAATGGATCCAAATGGTTTCCAGAGAGTGGTAGGGGATGTTTTATCCCATGTTGATGGCCTTTCAGCTAATTCCCTGGTGGCCTGCTGGAATGCAGACTTAACCAGGGCTATCAACTGTCTGGCCCTGAAGTGCCCTCTCCAATTGCATGGAGCCCGGACAGCCACATAGTATTCCCCGGAGCTGAGGGCGATGAAACAATCGCTGAGATGGCTAGAGCGCCAGTGGCAGAAAACTCATTTTGAATTGGACTGGACACAGATTGGAGCTTAACGTCGAGCCACCAAGTGGCGATAGCAACGGCGAAGAGGACCTTCTTCACCACCTCTATTGCATCTGCAGTAAATGGCAGCAGGAGACTCTTTCAGCTGGTTCACAATTTAACAGATTCTGACTCAACACCAGGAAGAACTTTCTGATGGTAAGAGCTGTTCAACAGTAGAACAGACCCCCTCAGAAGGTAATGGACTTACATTGGAGGTTTTTAAGCAGAGTTTGGATGGCCACCTGTCATATATGATGTAGCTGAGATTTGCAGGGAATTGGACTAGATGACTCTTGGGGTCCCTTCCAACACTCTGTGCCTTCTGAACACCAAGCATCACTGCCAGTTCCTGAGAGGGGGCTGGATGAGGCCAGGGAGCAAAAGTGCCATAGCTTTAACTATACGGACCTTTGTCGGCAAGGTGATGTCTCTGCTTTTTAAGATGCTGTCTAGGTTTGTCATTGCTTTTCTCCCAAGAAGCAGACGTCTTTTAATTTCGTGACTGCTGTCACCAGGAAAATAAAAAGGTAAAGGGACCCCTGACCATTAGGTCCAGTCGTGACCGACTCTGGGGTTGCGCGCTCATCTTGCGTTATTGGCCGAGGGAGCCAGCGTATAGCTTCCAGGTCATGTGGCCAGCATGACAAAGCCACTTCTGGCAAACCAGAGCAGCACACGGAAACGCCGTTTACCTTCCCGCTGTAGCGGTTCCTATTTATCTACTTGCATTTTGACGTGCTTTCGAACTGCTAGGTTGGCAGGAGCTGGGACCAAGCAACAGGAGCTCACCCCGTCACAGGGATTCGAACCGCTGACCTTCTGATCAGCAAGCCCTAGGCTCAGTGGTTTAACCAAGAAAATAAGTGTCTATAATTATCCTCAAGCGTAATCTGCAGTTTAGCCGTGATCTCCCCTCTGCATGGCAACAGGGTTGCAGTTCGGGTCCAGACACTGAAACAGGATTTTGTATTTGTGTAAATGCACATACTAAAGGCCAGAATTTCTTTAATTTCAAATAAAAAGGGGAATGCAATTCCTCAACTCTTCACCCTAACAGCATTCTCAAAATAGCTAACCATATTTGAAACAGCAATAAAACCAAGGCATAAAAACTCGATCTATGCAGTAAGATGTTGCATGATCACTCCTAACATATGTTTCTTTCCTACCAAAGTATTGTTTCATATGCTGTTAGCATTCATTTCACATTTGTCAAAGGAAAGGAAAGCTCTAGGTAGAATTGCTGCCTTTGGAAAGGTAGGTTGAAGTTATTGCTAGGGTTGCCATATTTCAAAAAGTGAACACCCGGACACAAAAGTTGTTAATTATTATTATTATTTTTTGCAAAGTTGTTGAGCTTTTTTTAAGTTTTGCTAGAACTTGTAGAGCTTTTTTCTGCCAGAATTTAGTTTTGCTTCTGACTGTAGTATTCTGGCTACTTTCGGCAAATTCTGGGCATATGTCAACCATAGTTATTGCACACATGGAGCATAGTTATTGCACGCAAAATGCGCCACCTTTTATTTTTAAAGAAGATTTTCGGCTTTATTTTTTAGCTGGAGAAATCCCCCTCCCCACTTCCCCAATAAAGGTTTCAGTACTGTTGTCAGCCTTTCAGGACTTTGGCAGAAAAAATAACCGAGTCTTTAGTTAAAACGCTGCTGACATCAAACACACGGCAGGCTGCTCTCCCCAAAGCTGGATGGCTCAGGTCACAGAGGTCAAGTGCCTAAGAGGAGAATGTTTTAATTGCGTTTCTGTGCCTGCCCTTCACTGACCCATTGGCAGGCCTCTTTGGGTCACGTGGTGGCAGTTTATGAAAGGGCGAGAAGGAAAAGTGGTCTTATTCAAGCATCACCATTCCTATGGCATAGTGCAGGTAGGGAGAACACAAGGCTGCAGCTACTGAGTAATCCTGTAAATTGGTTAAACTAACAATGGAAAGCACTATGTGTTGTCATGCTGAAAAACTAGAGCCCCCATACACACCCTTCAACATGCCACATGCCTAATCCTGCCAAACAGTACAAAATCCTATTACTCAGTGAATTATAAATCCTGCTTCAACACCCCATTTGTCTTAAAGTGTTTCATTGTCTACAACAGAAATGCAACACTTTTTCAGCCATATAATTACCTGCATACTGGTCTCCTCCCCCAGGACTTTTAATCTTCTGTGGCAGGATTTAACCTCCTTCTTTTTCCATGTTCTTGATGAAAAATAAAAAAGGGTTGGGCTGGGTTAAGCCAGAGTCTACACTAGTTTCTCCTTCACTCTACTCCACTCTCACATTTTGGGGTATTATTATTATTATTTTACTGATAGGGAAAAAATCAGTTTGGAAACAAGTATTGAGTGTTATTTTCAAAAGAGTGTGCACTGTAGAGGTTTATAAGGATAATCTATATGTTTTTGACAGTGCTATTTTTCTAGGAACTCACCACAAACCAAATTGGAGAAACACTGTTCTAGGGATCCCACCAACAGATCCCCCTCATGGGAAGTGGTAGCAGGTGCCCATATAATCTGAGGGGCTGGGCTGGATGAAACACAACATAATGAAAAATCAAACAACCAAGATTTTTAAAATTACACATGTTCACGTAGCACACGTTTGTGTTTAAAAATCAACACACACACACACTATAAATTCAGCAACACAAATCATTACGCACAATGAATTCAGAAATTACACTAGAGCCTTGAGCAGCATGTTTCTCAGAAAGCTACTCCAGGCCCTGGTTGAGACTGAGGCAGCGTTCCTGGCCTGGCTGCTTAGTCATTGAAATGTACTGCTGTTGGCTGAGTTGCAAAAAAACAGCTGTGGCCCTGTAATGAAAAACTGGAATCCAGAACACTGACCATGCGACTCTGTCTTGCTTAAAAGAAAACTGGTAAAACCTGAAACAAGCTGTGTACTGAAAAGACAAAAGTTGTACATTTATGTGTAAAACAATTAACAAGATCTGAGATGCTAAGCAGAAAGAAAGCAAACAACTTTCCAGCACTTTCTCTGCATTAAGGACCATCTGCTTTCAGAATTCCCTCATAACATCGAGGAACACTGGACCAAGCTAAAAACATCCATTATTGTAGCCTGTGAACAAACTATTGGATACCAAACCAAGAAACACCAGGACTGGTTTGATGAGAATGACAGTGAGATTCAACACATGATTGACAAGAAAAGGAAGGCCTTTCAGATCTGGCAAAGAGATAGAAACTGTGCCACTAAGAAAAAAACCTGAGGTTCAAAGACGAACCAGAGAACTAAAAAACACCTGGTGAATAAAAAAAAGCTCAAGAGATCCAGCACTTAGCCGACACTCATGATGCACAGAGTTTCATTAAAGCCACAAAGACCATCTATGGGCCAATAAAACATGGCATATGCCCCCTACGCTCAGCAGACGGTATCACACTACTAAAAGATAAAGAAGCTATTGCACTGCGCTGGAAAGAACATTACCAACATCTCCTTAACCGCAAGTTCCCCGTAGCTGCTGAGGTCCTCTCACAAATTCCACAAAAACAAGTTAGATATGACCTTGCAATATCTCCAAAGCTGGCCTATCACTCAACATCCAAAAAACCAAAGTGCTGCACCAACAAGTACAAAATAATCTCTCTGCGTGCCACAAATCCAATTCAGTGGTGTAACATTGGAAAATGTTGATCACTTCTCACAAGGGCCAACATTTATGCCAAAATCCAGCATCACCTGAGCTCTGCGAGTGCGGCTTTCTCCCGATTGAAGTGCAGAGTGTTTGAGGACCGGGACATTCGCAGGGAAACCAAAATGCTTGTTTACAAAGCTATTGTACTACCAACCTTACTATATGCTTGTGAAACATGGACCACTTATAAATGCCATTTCTAACTCCTCGAAAGATTCCTTCAACGGTGTCTCCAATTTTTTTTACACATCACTTGGGAAGACAGGCGAACTAATATCAGTGTACTGGAAGAAGCAGAGATCACCAGTGTTGAAACAATGATTCTTCAACATCAGCTTCGTTGGATTGGTCATGTTGTGCGGATGCCTGATGATCGTCTTCCAAAGCAACTACTCTATTCCGAACTTAAAAATGGAAAGCATAATGTTGGTGGTCAACAAAAGAGGTTTGAAGACTGTCTCAAGGCAAATCTTTAAAAATGTAGTATAAACACTGGCAACTGAGAAAACACTGGCTTACAAGTGCTCCAGTTGGAGAACAGCCTTTCCCAAAGGTGTCATGGGCTTTGAAGAAACTCGATCTCAGGATGCAAGGGAGAAACGTGCTAAGAGGAAGGCACGCATGGCAAATCCACACCGTGATCAACTCCCACCCAGAAACCAATGTCCCCACTGTGGAAGGACGTGTGGATCCAGAATAGGCCTCCACAGTCACTTACGAACCCATTGTTAAAACCGTGTTTATGGAAGACAATCTTACTCGGCTATGGGTGATCGCCAAAGAAGAAGAAGAAGTTTTCAATCAGAAAGTATGCTGACTCCGTAAATGCATACATCACATATGGTGTTAGGTGGTATATGTGCTGTGTTCTATGCGACCAGTTGCATTACTGTCTGTAGTTATGCTAAAATTTGCACATACTTAAAAAGTACCCAGTACTCTTCTTTTAGAAAAAAGGTGCTGGTACTGCTTAGCCTTGAGTACCCCCAGGAAAAAAGCACTGAGAATACCCAAGGCACAAACAGCACATCAGCTGCTAATGAAGCATGCAACTTTTGCATCCATATTTTATTCACAATCTTGACCTTTGACTTTCTTAAGTATGCATTTCTCAGATCACTTACATTAGAAAAGTCCTGGAGGAGTTGGAATGATGCTTTTTCAGAGCTAATGGCTTGAGCATGTAGATGAAGTTACTGGGACTGAAATAGTCGAGGAAAATAAGAAATAAAAAATCCTTCCAGTAGCACCTTAGAGCATGCACACGAAAGCTCATACCTATGACAAACTTAGTTGGTCTCCAAGGTGCTACTGGAAGGAATTTTTATTTTATTTATTATATTATATTTTTTGTTTTGACTACCTCTCAGACCAACACGGCTACCTACCTGTAACTGGAACTGAAATAGTTACAGGTAGGTAGCCGTGTTGGTCTGACGTGGTCGAAACAAAAAATAAAAAAAATTCCTTCCAGTAGCACCTTAGAGACCAACTAAGTTTGTCATAGGTATGAGCTTTCGTGTGGGACTGAAATAGTTCATGCACACTAGGCTAACCAACAATTCATTTGCATTCTTAATGTATGAAAACACTGAACTTTGGGCAGACGGCATAGTCCCTTTCCATCAGGGTGTTCAATCCACCATTTTATTTTAATGCCTCTTCTCATATCTCTTCTAAATCAGAGCTGAAGTTAATTTTTATTACATGCTCATTTTTATGAAGATAGATGTGAGAACCTTTCTGTCTGGTCTGTAGGGTAGGCAATACTTTGCTCCAAAGTTATTTCCTGGAACAAATATTTTTGGGAATTTAACACAAAGGCATAACACCTTTCTCAAAGCCCACTGTATAATTACATGGGCTAATATTGATATACATTGACTCAGGCAAGTTACAAATGTCTTTACTGCATAGCTGCCAAGTATCCCGTATCCGCCGGGAAAACCCCTTTTTTCTTACCGTTTCCCGGCGGTCTCCCGTTTAGCGAAAAATCCCGGTATTGTCCCTTAAATCGGGATACTTGGCAGCTATGAGTGGAGGAGAATGCAATTGTTAGCAACCCTAATTACCCGGCCATTTTTCTGGTGCCGCTTGCCCTTCTATGGGCACCAGAAAATGGCGACGCCGGTGCCGGAAGTCGCTTCCACGCATGACCGGAAGTTGCGTGACGCGACTTCCGGTGGCGCTTTGCCCTTCTATGGGCATCAGAAAATGGCGCCGCCGGCGCCGGAAGTCGCTTTTACGTGTTTCCGGTCATGCGCGGAAGTGACTTCCGGCGCCGGCGCCGCCATTTTCTGGTGCCCATAGAAGCCATCGGCGCGCGCTGCCGATCCTGGATATTTACGACCCGGACTTGGCAGGTATGCTTTACTGTACAGTATGAAGTAGAAATCAATTGGGCTATGTGTCCACTGTGTCTCTGTATGACTGGGATGCAGGTGGCGCTGTGGTCTAAACAACGGAGCCTTGGACTTGCTGATCAGAAGGTTGGCTATTCGAATCCCTGTGATGGGGTGAGCTCCCATTACTTGGTCCCAGCTGCTGCCAACCTAGCAGTTCGAAAGCATGTCAAGTGCAAGTAGATACATAGGTACTGCTCCGGCACGAAGGTAAACGGCATTTCCATTCGCCAGAAGTGGCTTAGTCATGCTGGCCACATGACCTGGAAGCTGTCTGTTCATCTTTGCATGCTTGTTCCCTTCCTAAGCAAGGCATAATACAGGTTCTTGGGGGGCTGTGGAATTATCAAGGTTTTAGAAGACGCTCAAATGTTGAAACCCTGAATCTCCATATACACAAATGTAGAAGTGAATCCCATTGAACTCAGCAGGGCTTCCTTCTGAATATTTTGCTATTTTGGGTTATTAAATACCCAGAACAGTTTACAAAATAAGAATAAGTGGAAATGTTAATATGTAAATTCATGAACATGACCAAGAGCTGCCTTATGCCCACTTCTTCTTATCACAATGGACCCTCTTGGCTAGATTATTTTTTATTATGTAGAAGCTTTGATGATTCCTGGTTATTAGTGGCATATCACCCTTGCTTATGTCAGAGCCGGAGATAAACCTCTTGCCAGCAGAAGACCCAGAATTCCTGAGGGTTTTGTTGTTGTCTTGCAGTTGACTGGAACGGAGGAGCATAGGAGAGCTGAAAGGAAGGCACATGGTTTGGTTTGGGGGATATTGCTTTGAGGACTCTCACTCCTTTTATTTCATTTTCATTTTTATTACATCTATATTTCACCTTTTCTGCACAGATTATCAGGGGGTTTGGGCTGGGTGTTCATCAGTATGCGGATGATACCCAGCTCTACCTCTCTTTTAAATCAGAGCCAGTGAAGGTGGTGAAGGTCTTGTGTGAGTGCCTGGAGGCAGTTGGAGGATGGATGGCGGCTAACAGATTGAGGTTGAATCCTGACAAGACAGAAGTACTGTTTGTGGGGGACAGGAGGCGGGCAGGTGTGAAGAACTCCCTGGTCCTGAATGGGGTAACTGTGACCCTGAAGGACCAGGTGCACAGCCTGGGAGTCATGTTGGACTCACAGCTGTCTATGGAGGCACAGGTCAATTCTGTGTCCAGGGCAGCTGTCTAACAGCTCCATCTGGTATGCAGGCTGAGACCCTACCTGCCTGTGCTCTGTCTCACCCAAGTGGTTTGTGCTCTGGTTATCTCCCGCTTGGACCACTGCAATGCGCTCTATGTGGGGCTGCCTTTGAAGGTGACTCGGAAACTGCAATTTATCCAGACTGTGGCAGCTAGATTGGTGACTGGGAGCGGCCGCCGAGACCACATAACACCGGTCCTGAAAGACCTACATTGGCTCCCAGTACGTTTCCGAGCACAATTCAAAGTGTTGGTGCTGACCTTTAAAGCCCTAAACGGCCTCGGTCCAGTATACCTGAAGGAGCGTCTCCTCCCCCATCGTTCTGCCCGGACACTGAGGTCCAGCGCCAAGGGCCTTCTGGTGGTTCCCTCGCTGCGAGAAACCAAGTTACAGGCAACCAGGCAGAGGGCCTTCTCGGTAGTGGCACCCACCCTGTGGAACGCGCTCCCATCAGAGGTCAAAGAGAACAACAATTACCAGACCTTTAGAAGGCATCTTAAGGCAGCCTTGTTTAGGGAAGCTTTTAATGTTTGATGGATTTCTGTATTTTTATGTTTTGTTGGAAGCCGCCCAGAGTGGCTGGGGGAACCCAGCCAGATGGGCGGGGTATAAATAATAAATTATTATTATTATTACTTTAATCAACATTTGAGGAAAGGCAAAATGAAAGAATGATGCACTGAAATCCTGCTGCCACTGCCAGCAGCAGAGCAAGCTGATTCGGTTCCTGGGGCGGGGTGTGTGCCTTGTGCCTTGTGCCTTGTGCCCAGGGGCGGGGCCAGCCAGGGCAGGACACTCCGCGGGGCCTCTGAGGAGTCTGTCTGTCTGCCTCCCACTCAGCCCCCCTGCAGCTGGGGAGGCAGCGGGCGGACCGTTTGGGCAGTGTGCGTCTCTCCCAGGAGAAACATGTGGCTTGGATGTGCCGCCCGGCATTTTGTCCTCCCCCTCAGTGGTGACACCCCCACCGCCCCCTCCTTCCTCCGCCCCTGGCCACTGCCAGCAGACATCATGAAACAATTGTTAGTTCCCTATCATATTCTCATAGCCATGGAACATATATATATCACCACTGTGAACCCAGCATAGTAGAATCATAGAATCATAGAGTTGGAAGAGACCACAAGGGCCATCCAGTCTGACCCCCTGCCAAACAGGAAACACCACCAAAGCATTCTTGACATATGCCTGTCAAGCCTCTGCTTAAAGACCTCCAAAATACTTTCAGACCTGAGACTCACAATGCATACAGGAATCTAATTTCATGAGCTTTATGCTGTACCACCTATGCCAGAACAGGGCATTATGGCAACCATGAGGCTATAGCTCCAAATGGTGGACCTACGTCTTATTCTGTTCCTCTCTCACATAACATCTAAAGATGCTTAGTATGTGAATTTCCTAAGTCTGGGATGTAGAATTATGCTGTATATATGTGTGTGATATACTAATTAGGGTATCCCTAGATGTTAAAGTAGAATACAGAGGAGACACAAGGCTACTGTTTTCATTGGCATCTTTGTGTTTGCTGTAACTTTGTCGGAAATGTTATACTCTCTTATACACTGTTTGAATGAAAGACCTAGTATTGAGATACACAGTAAGATTTACACTTGATGTTGATTCCTAATCAAACCTGTGGGCCTTTTCTGCAGCGTCTCCCCGTTTGTGGAATGCTCTCCCCAGGGAGGTTCATCTGGCGCCTTCATTATAGATTTTTAGGTGCCAGGTGAAAACATTCCTCTTCCACCAGGCCTTGGACTTATTCATATTCTATTTTAAATGTGTTTCTGGGAGTGGAGATTATTGTTTTGCTGCTGCTGCTGCTACTGCTGTTGTGTTCATCTACTTATTTTTTGCTTTTATCTTGTATTTTTATCTTGTGAACCACCCTGAGATCTTAAGATCTTTAATTAATTAAAAATTACCCAATCCATGCATGTGAACTGATGTGTGTGTGTATGAATTTTATGCTATGTGCATGCCTACATATTGTGCAATAGATACTCATTTACGTCAGCAGCCTTTGTTTCTGTGAGTTATTCTGTGAGTTGGGTGGATAGGACTCATTAAATATATTGTGGGATCAGTATTTTATTTTCTGTTTACTGCTGTTTTTATCCTAATTTAGAGTCATTGTCATTTTATTTTTACTGTGTCAGTCACTTTGAGGCACTTAAATATTAGAAATTTTGTTTGTAAGAACAGCAAGACTAATCAATTTATTATTGTTATTGTCATTAATCATATTTTTGCAATTGGTCTTACTACAGTGGTCCAACCTCAATCATTCTGATGTTGGTCCTCATGTTGGAACTGTGTATCACCTCAGTTTTCACAGACATCAGGCTGGTATTTAAACCTTCTGTATGACATGGAAAATTCTGCACAGGGAGGGTTTTTTTCCAAATAATTTTTATTAGTTTTCCAATATTCCCTCAATAATAGCCAGATTAAAACAATGACCACTCCACGCATCAAATGGGGGGCGACCTTTGCGTGGTTGTGCGCAGCCCCCTGATCCCGTAGGGTGACTCCCTGGTAGTTTGGGGCTGGCACCGCCTTCCCAGGTAGGATGCCAGGGGTCTCAGCCTACCCAAGCCTAGTGTCCAATCCTGCCTGGGGAGGTGTTGCCAGGGGATGGCCAGGTAAGGGAAAGGACTGTCCGGCTCACACAATAGAATTTGAATCTTACCTCCAAGCACCAGTTGGTTCCAGAGCTTCTCCCACCCACCACACCCTCATTCATGTTCTTTTGCAGGTTAACCTTTTCTCTACAGGTTCACAGGTGCTGCTACGTCAAGGCCGCTGTTGAAAGGTCGGAAAGGAATTTCCCTCCATTGGCAGGTTTTGCCTTTCCTGTAGCAATACGTCACAACTTTGGCAGTGTCAGGCCTTGGGTGGAATTCCTTGGCGATTTTCCTAGAGGGAGGGGCATGAGGCGGAGACCTCACCCCCTTGTGGCAACAAGATTGGGGTATTGGGGGAAGCCTTGACCATGCCAATAGGTGTCATCACTTGCCCCTTCCAGCGGTGGCGAACAGGGGGCGGGCTCTCTCTGCTTGAAGATATGTTCTCCAGAGCCAGCCCCAACCCCCATGCATGTGGATAACCCCGATGCCTCCCAGATCCCGGCTGGGGACTGGGAAGGATAACGCCCAATGCCTGAGCCAAGGTCTCCCAACATCTGAATCTTAATAAAGTTGTGGCCAATTTGAACCCCATAGCATGTTGTCTTGCATCTTTATCAGGGGGTCGCCTGGGGGTTTGGGGGACTCCGCCTGTCCGCGCAATATCAATTAATTTCCAATTAATACAATTATTCAAATGCCTATCAACTTCCAGTTAATACGTTTTGGTTAAAGTGGCTCCCTGTGTGGTGGATTAGAAGCATTTCCGATCTTATGCCACTGTGTTCCATAATCTTATTAATTTTAGTTACATTTCAGTTATAATAATAACCCCTTAATCAACAGCTGCATAATTAATGATTTCCATTCGTATTGTTATATTATATAAATTTATAAAACTTCAAGTGAGTAACTCAAAATATTATCTTTGTTCAGTCCTGCATCTGAAATTAATAATAATAATAATAAATTATTATTATTATTATTATTATTATTATTATTATTTCTACCACGCCCTTCTGGCTGGGTTTCCACAGCCACTCTGGGCGGCTTTCAACAAAACGCTAAAAACAGAATAAAACTTCAAACATTAAAAACTTCCCTAAACAGGGCTGCCTTCAGATATCTTCTAAAAGTCAGATAGTTGTTTATTTCCTTGACATCTGATGGGAGGGCATTTCACAGGGCGGGCGCCACTACCAAGAAGGCCCTCTACCTGGTTCCCTGTAACCTCACCTCTCGCAGTGAGGAAACCGCCAGAAGGCCCTCGGAGCTGGACCTCAGTGTCTAGGCTGAACGATTGGGGTGGAGACGCTCCTTCAGGTATACAGGACCGAGGCCATTTAGGGCTTTAAAGGTCAGCACCAACACTTTGAATTGTGCTCAGAAACGTACTGGGAGCCAATGTAGGTTTTTCAAAATTGGTGTTATGTGGTCTCGGCAGCCACTCCCAGTCACCAGTCTAGCTGCCACATTCTGGATTAATTGCAGTTTCCGGGTCACCTTCAAAGGTAGCCCCACATAGAGCGCATTGCAGTAGTCCAAGCGAGAGATAACTAGAGCATGCACCACTCTGGTGAGACAGTCCCCGGGCAGGTAGGGTCTCAGCCTGCGTACCAGATGGAGCTGGTAGACAGCTGCCCTGGACACAGAATTGACCTGCGCCTCCATGGACAGCTATGAGTCCAAAATGACTCCCAGGCTACGCATCTGGTCCTTCAGGGGCACAGTTACCCCATTCAGGACCAGGGAGTCCTTCACACCTGCCCGCCCCCTGTCCCCCCAAAACAGTACTTCTGTGTTGTCAGGATGCAATCTCAATCCGATAGCTACCACCCATCCTCCAACCACCTCCAGGCACTCACACAGGACCTTCACCGCCTTCACTGGTTCTGATTTAAAAGAGAGGTAGAATTGGGTATTATCTACATACTGATGAACACCCAGCCCAAACGCCCTGATGATCTCTTCCAGTGGCTTCATATAGATGTTAAAAGGCATGGGGGAGAGGATGCAACCCTGAGGCACCCCACACTTTTTGGACACGACCTAGGAGGAAGGAGCAGAACCACTGTATAACAGTATAACAATGCCCCCAGCTCCCAGCCCCTCTAGATGGTCCAGAAGGATGTTGTGGTTGATGGTATCAAAAGCTGCTGAGAGATCCAGCAGTACTGGGAAACAGCTTTCATCTTTGTCCGTCTTTGAAAAACTGTTATGTCCATGGAGATTCCTTCAGACCATCTCTGGTTGTCTCTTTCACTTTCCCGATGTTGTCTCCCATCATGACTTGGGGCAGAATTGAATCTCAAAGTTTCTCCAATGTCTTAGCTCTCTGTCCCTTTTGCTTCCATGTCTCAGAAGAGGCGACAACCTGCTAAAAGCCATTGTCTCACTAGTACCGTAATACTGTGTTGCAGATCTTCGCCATTTCCCCCCTCAGCCTAGGAAAGTGGGCTATTTCCCCACAGCTCATGGATTCTTTTCATCTTTACAGCTGAGATTTATAGCACATTATCCTTTATCTTAAATTACATTCCATCAGAAGCACAAACAAATCTCTTTTTCGATGTTTTAAGTGGAGGTTCCCAGCATATTCATACTTGAGCTTCCCCCTCCCCCTCCTTTTTTGTTTCAAGTCACATACAGTCTCCATTATTGCTGTATTGATCTCAATATAACTCCAGTTATTTCCTCCTCACTTGTAAATATTTTTTAGCTTACATTCCACAGAAGGTTGCTGAATCATAAATATAAAGAGAAGCTTAAAATAAACAAATCATGGGCTTCCCTCTCCCCAGCCATCTCTTTCCAGCATGTGCCATTAGTTTAAAGCCAATTAAAAATCCAATTCGTAGGATAACCTCTGCTTCCGGAAACAGAGTCGGAAGGTTGTGGCAGACAACATGCTTCTGCATCCAGTGCCTTTGCCTGCTCCTGCATTCCATGAAGAAGTGAGTGCCAGACCTCAGGGCAAACCGCAGATGAAAGCCCGTTCCTCTTAAGCCAAGAGAGGAATTCAGAGTATGGTTTAACGGACCCCAACCATTTTCTCTATCTTTAAAATCCTCTCCTAATATCTCCAAGAAGAGATTTTGCATTAAGCAGAAGTGAAGACACGGTCATACACAACTGACTTTATTGCTTATAATTTCTGTTTGGGTTACCCTTATCAGCCCAGCACACTCTTTAAATGTGAGATATGTGAAATAATTTTGTTTTTAAAATTAAGCATGCTTGTAAATAGTCATTTGCCTGGTCAGCTGTGGTGTCTAAGGATCAAGCAAGAAAGCTTTGATAAACCACCTGGTTTTGCCACAGTTTTGGTGTGTCACAAGCAACTGTCACAAGCTAGCGTGGGCAGATGGGCTGGTAAAAATGTTTCTGGTTTAATAACTTACGTGAACTCATTTGCAATGATGAAATAAAGACCAGCATCTTTCTAGGAAAGGAGTTTTGTTATAATTTCAAGTGTCCAAATATCTCCCCGCATTTTAATTTCTTTGTAGTAGAAACTTGTGGGTACCTTCAAAGAATATGAAGAGTGTCACGATGCTCCACATTTGCCTGCATTGTGCCTTCCTTGCACCCATCTGTCAGGAATGCTTTGATGGTGTTTCCTGCTTGGCAGGGGGTTGGACTGGATGGCCCTTGTGGTCTCTTCCAACTCTAGGATTCTATGATGGCAATTCCTCCTAATCTCCAGAATTTTCTGTACTTCAGATTTATCTATTTTTGTTTAGTGCCATAAACCATTAATTCTCAAACTGTGTCAGGGCACACCAGCATGCCAGAAGAAATGCTAGTTTAGTAGCTGCAGGATGATAGAAGCTTCCAGTACCTGACCTACTGTTTCTCTGCATGATCCACTGTTTGAACTTGCCATCTTCCAACCAGGAGGAACGATGGTCAGACCAGTCACTCATGCAGAGACACAGACAGGCAGAGAAGCTCCTTTGAAGGCAGGCAATTATTTCTCTTTCACACTCTAGAGCATTCTGGTTATGTGCACAGCATGCCTCCATTCTGCACAAGTGGAGCTCAGCTGTCAGAAACCTGAATTGAAGCAGGAAAGACAAAGCACAAACATCTAAAGGGGCATGGATGCTTAATATACTATTGTGAATTTGTACTGAAAAGCTTTGTATTTTAAAATCTTTGGGGAAAAATATGTGCTGGTTTGTTTTGTAGGCTAACAGAAGCACACCGAACAGCTGTCAAAGTCATCAGAAGAATGCAGTATTTTGTAGCCCGGAGGAAATTTCAGGTAATAAATGGCAAGAGCAACAGAACCAAGTAGTCCATAACATAAGTACTGTGGAAAAGGTATTTGAGGTGAAATGTGTTTAAACAAAAACAAAAACACTCCAACACCCCCCCCTCTGCCAAGGCACCAAACTGCATAGCTCAAAATTGTTCAGACAGAACCTTGATTACTCATAGCTTCTAGTATTATAGAGACTAATTACTGTGAGCATTGTTTTATGTTTGAATCTATTTTTTAAAGTTTGCAATTTCCTTTTTACACTGACTTCCATTGTGCCACCACTACAGATTGGACACAATGTACTTCTTTCCCCCATCATTAACCCCTTCAGCTTTCTCTGCCTGTCCCTGGAGAGACTTCAGCATTCTCTACCACAGGGTTAGAGGAATCTGTAAATTTTGTTTTCTCTCTGTCTCTAATTTTTCCAAGCTAAAGTTTGGCTTTGCACATTTTGATATCAGTTTGCATTTTTTAAAAATAGACAGTGTGAAAATTCATCCACATTTTAGTGTGAATTTGCGCTGTGGGTTAAACCACTGTGCCACTTGGGCTTGCCGATCGAAAGGTCAGCGGTTCAAATCCCCGTCTCAGGGTGAGCTCCCGTTGCTCCGTCCCAGCTCCTGCCCACCTAGCAGTTTGAAAGCACATCAAAGTGCAAGTAGATAAATAGGTACTGCTACAGCAGGAAGGTAAACGACATTTCCGTGTGCTGCTCTGGTTCGCCAGAAGGGGCCTGAGTCACGCTGACCACATGACCTGGAAGCTGTACACCGGCTCCCTTGGCCAGTAAAGCAAGATGAGCGCCGCAACCCCAGAGTCGGTCACAACTTTACCTAAAGGTAAAGGGGTCCCTTTACCTTTTTATCCTTACATGCACATTTTTATATGCAGTTTTGACTAATGAACCCTTTTTGGCAAAGCACTTTACCCTGGCATATGCATTTGTGTACACGTTCCTTTGCTAGAGCAATGCATTGCAAAATTTGGAGGAGTGCAAGTTTCAAAGGGCGGCTGTGTTTTGGTTCTTGTATTGTTTTGTAAAGTCCAAATTAGGTAGGTTCACCTTTAAATGAGAACGTAATCAAATTTCTCCCCCCTTCCTTGAGAACCTGCCTTGCACACCACAGCTGTGTTTCATGTAGCATTTCACTTTGGAATCCAGTTTTGTTGTAGTTCTTTCTTATTCTGTGCTTATGCTTAAAAAGACCTGCAGAGGATGCCAGGTTAGTGCCCCTCCCCATTTTTTGCTTCCATTGTGTATATTTGGGATTTGAGTCATTCTCAGCACCTGACTGGACTAGCTTAGTCATTACTTTACAGCATTCTAATGTGGATTGTTCTATATGAACAAAGAGAGGTTTATTAGTAAGGAAGAAGATTAATTATGCATTTGGGTAGCCTCCTCTCTCTTTTTCTGCTTTTGTTTCCCAAACCTTTGTTAGAACAGCTAGGCATTCAGCCATTGTGATACAATAGAGAGCCCCCCAAAATCGATTCGAGGGGTTGGATGCAAGGGAGGGGGACACTTAAGCAAACTGCTCTCAAAGCATCTCTGCCAGTCAAGTCCAGAGAGTGCTACTGGCACAGTTGCCCTGCGAGAGAGACAATAGTCTGCTTTTTCTGGCCAGAAATAACGATGTGTCAGCGTCTGTAAGCAGGAAGTTGGAGAAAGCAATAAATTTGGAGCCTTAAAAAATTGAAAGTATAACGGTCCACCCCTTCCCTCCAAGCACACACAACATGCCAAGAAAAGAGTGAAGCTGTGTTCCCCCAAACCAAGGTCCAGGTAGGCCCAGACTGCTGAAGACTATTTAAAACAATTTTGTTTCTTTTTGTAGTGGTGGTGGGGGAGAGAGGGGGGTCCATTTCCTCTACTTCTGGTTCTTGTTCTTCTTGTTCTTTGCAACTTTTGTTTTTCCTCTCTGCTTTTATCTGGAATTTCTAGGATCCCATGGCTGCAGTCCAAGCATGACTCCATCACACGCTAGAGTGTTTAATGCATGCCAATATCTCTGGCTGAGGCTGGTGGCAGAGAGAAAACAGACAACAAGACTAACAAGCTGTTGTTACTTCTCTTTCACTTAGTAGATTTTTTACTGTACCTTCTCTAGTCTTTTTCTGGTCCCTTGAACCACAACCAAAAGAGGGACCCATTGCACCGCCAGATTCCCCTTGGAGATAAAGCAGATTCAAAGACAGCAAAAACCAAAGAGAGCACAGTTGTCACCTCCTTTTACTGTAAAATAAAAAAATTCCTTCAGTAGCACCTTAAAGACCAACTAAGTTTATATTTTAGTAATTTATTTATAAAATATATATTATTTTATTTTTATATTTTAGTAATATAAACTTAGTTGGTCTTTAAGGTGCTACTGAAGGAATTTTTTTATTTTGCTTCGACTCAGACCAACACGGCTACCTACCTGTAACTAATCCTTTTACTGTGTTTACTCCATGAATTATTGCATTGTCATGCAAATTTTGCAGGTTCACCTTTTCTCTTTTTTGGGGTGTATTTTTAGCAACAAAACAGTCAGGTAGCTAATTAATGCTTTTGCTTGTTTGTTCTGCTGTTTCCCCTTTAAACTTAAATCATAGAATTGTAGAGTTGGAAGGGACCACAACAGCTGCTAAATCTGGTCCTCCCTGCAAGAGAGGGTTGCGGTGTTGCGGTGGGTCTCAGCAGACCAGGTCTAGGTGTTGGGGCGGGGCAATTGGAGCAGCCACAACACCCTATTGGTGGTCCATCTGACGGGGTGCAATTGGGCTGAGGGCTTGCCAATCAAAGAGTCAGGTGGACCAGTATTTAAGCGCTGCACTCACCGTAGAGATCCTCCTCCGGTTGAATTGCATCCGAACACCCGCCCACCGCTCCCTAATTTTAGGGCTTTCGCTTGACCTTGCTATGCCGTCGTGTGTCGTCTGCCGTTGTTGCAGGGGCACAGCAGGATTCTTCCCCACTTAGCTGAGTGGCTGTTGCTATTTGGATTTCGCCTGCCGCTTAGCAATTCATCACAACTTGTAAGGTTGGTGGATAGGCTCTGTCTGGTTCATGCTGCTAGAAATGCACTTCAAGTGCTCCTGAATAAATGAACTAAATAAATGAGCATATGAGACCCTGCCTAATTCCCTGCCTCTCCCACATTTGCTGCTGTCACCATCACCTCCTCCTTCCACTCCATCCGATGAGATTTTTATTTTTTTCAGCTTGCCTGCAGTTGCATGTGTCAGATGTGAATTGCCATGTGTTGGCAACAGGCTGCACAGCTCTTTAGTTCATTTGCTGCAGTGGAGTAAGTGGTGATGAGGCAAGAATGATGGCTTGAACCAACCTTTGGTACACTTATGTGGTTGTCCATCAATTCAGCTGTGAAGAGAAGACATGCTGGTGGCACCTGTTAATGAAGTGTGTTGAACAGTGGTAGGTGATTTCTCATGGGTCAATTAACAGCAAGTTGAGGCACTTCTCCCCAGCCATGGAAGATGTACATCAGGAACAAGGGTGGGAAGATACTGGCAGTGCCTCCTGTTTGCCAAGAGCCCACTGTAGAGGTGGCATGGGTTGGGGGCTGCAGAGGAGTTAGCAGCTGCGCCTGCTGTCACTGCCACTTCTGCACCTGCAGTAGGCGATGCATTCATGGGAATCCAAATTTACTGTCCCTTTGGATCAGGCATCCCCAAACTACAGCCCTCCAGATGTCTTGGCCTACAACTCCCATGATCCCTAGCTAACAGGACCAGTGGTCAGGGAAGATGGGAATTGTAGTCCAAAACATCTGGAGGGCTGAAGTTTGGGGATGCCTGCTTTGGATCCTGCTGCCTGAGTGGAGCTGAGGGTAGGCAGAGTCCAAAGTTACAACAGGCAGCATACACTTGACCTAGAGCAGGCTTCCTCAAACTCAGCTCTCCAGATGTTTTGAGACTACAATTCCCATCATCCCTGACCACTCATCCTGCTAGCTAGGGATCATGGGAGTTGTAGGCCAAAAACATCTGGAGGGCCGAGTTTGAGGAAGCCTGATCTAGAGATACACTCAGACAACCTGATCACAGACTGACACACACAGTTGTAAGTGGTGATGGTGGGGAGAAACAGCGAGGCTAGGGCCTCTGAGGGGGGCAGAAATGGCGAGGTCTAAGAGGTGGGTGGGGAGATTTCTGTGCTGCGCTGCAAAAAAGGTACTAGTCCCTTTGTCACAGCACAGGTCAGGAACCGGCTCTAGGTAGAGTCCCGGTGGCACGGGGCGCTAGGGCGTTGGGCCGGTAGGCAGGGAGCTGCGCGGCAAAGCCACGCGGAAGCGGGAAGCCATGCTGCGCCCTGCGCCAGGGCAGCCGACCTGCTCGAGACTGCCCTGCATAGTTCCCTCCTCGTTCTTTACTCCAGTCTCCTGCTGAGTCTCCAAAGTGGTGTGTTGGCTAAACTTCTGTCTCCCTGCCCCTTGCCCAAATGGAACTGCAGCAGCAGTGTGATTAGTTGAAAGCAACCTGAATGAAATCTGATTGGTGCTCTCCAGGTGCACAATTCAGAGTAAAATGAAGTGCTAGCTGTGGATTCTTGTGGGAGCCAAGGTGACTAGGTGTCTCTTATCTCAAGGAAAGAAGGTGTTTGAAGGCTTGAACACTATTTTTTAACTGGAAATTGCCTAGATAATTTCCTCACTCTCCTTCTGAAGGGTTAAGGGGGTGGGAACGAGGAATGGGAGTGCAGACTCTCAGAAGGACAGAGTAACTGCAATAGGGGAGAGGAGGAGAGGGCTCCTCCTGTCAGTAGGTTGCTGCCCCTTCTGGACATTGCCTCCATCTTCAACCTGCCACACTTCCAAACTAGGGGTATAGTCTCTGACCGCATCATGTAACTCAGTATTGCTTTATCTTAAGGATTCTGTCCATGCCATGGCAAATCTGCATTTCTGTGGTACATAACCTCTTATTACACTGTGGCTTGCATATGGGTGAATCATTATCCTAAATCAGTGATGGGCAAACTAGGCCCTCCATCTGTTTTGGGACTACAATTCCCATCATCCCTGACCACTGGTCCTGTTAGCTAGGGATGATGGGAGTTGTAGTCCCAGAACAGATGGAGGGCCTTGGATGGAGGGCCTTTGGCCATCACTGTCCGAAGTCCTCGCCTATGTATCCAGCAGGTTATATCAATTAAAAAAGCAATCTGGAGTTAGGATAAACAAAAGTATAAAGAGAAAAGATGGAGTATGGTCTGGAGAACTATTTATTACATGAAACTTTTCATTGACTTAGAGGGGCACCTTAGACCTTTGGATTCCAGATGATGCAGTCAGTGGCGGGGTGCTGAATTTCATAATCTGATATGAAATAATATGCCACTTCTTTGGTGACCAGCAACAATCTTTTATACAGACAATTGTTTATTCCCTGTACAGTATTATGCTATGCTTTGCACTATCAGACACCTATGTGTTACTAAATGTGTTCCTAATGCTCCTTTATGCATCAATGGCATGAAGAGTCCCTGCATGTGCAAACATTAGGTGGGCGGGGGGGTCACACCCCTGGCCACTCCCTCACCATTGCTCACCTTCCAAGGCCCCATCCCAGACAAAAATGCATAAGTGAAGCCTACATGGCCTGTTGTGACTGAGCAGGGGGAAGGGTCCCTCCAGTTTCACAGGTGAGAACCAACCATGTGGCTCCAGTGCCCCTTTCTAGATGCCGAGGCTCTACATGTGATGATTGTGTAAAGAGGGTTTGGGTGTAAGCATGTTGTTGTCGTTGTTTAGTCGTTTAGTCGTGTCCGTCTCTTCGTGACCCCATGGACCAGAGCACGCCAGGCACTCCTGTCTTCCACTGCCTCCCACAGTTTGGTCAAACTCATGTTCGTAGCTTCGAGAACACTGTCCAACCATCTCGTCCTCTGTCGTCCCCTTCTCCTAGTGCCCTCCATCTTTCCCAACATCAGGATCTTTTCCAGGGAGTCTTCTCTTCTCATGAGGTGGCCAAAGTATGGGAGCCTCAGCTTCACGATCTGTCTTTCCAGTGAGCACTCAGGGCTGATTTCCTTCAGAATGGATAGGTTTGATCTTCTTGCAGTCCATGGGACTCTCAAGAGTCTCCTCTAGTACCATAATTCAAAAGCATCCATTCTTCGGCGATCAGCCTTCTTTATGGTCCAGCTCTCACTTCCATACATCACTACTGGGAAAACCATAGCTTTAACTATAACTATAACGGACCTTTGTCGGCAAGGTCTCTGCTTTTTAAGATGCTGTCTAGGTTTGTCATTGCTTTTCTCCCAAGAAGCAGGCGTCTTTTAATTTCGTGACTGCTGTCACCATCTGCAGTGATCATGGAACCCAAGAAAGTAAAATCTCTCACTGCCTCCATTTCTTCCCCTTCTATTTGCCAGGAGGTGATGGGACCAGTGGCCATGATCTTGGTTTTTTTGATGTTGAGCTTCAGACCATATTTTGCGCTCTCCTCTTTCATCCTCATTAAGAGGTTCTTTAATTCCTCCTCACTTTCTGCCATCAAGGTTGTGTCATCTGCATATCTGAGGTTGTTGATATTTCTTCCGGCAATCTTAATTCCAGTTTGGGATTCATCCAGTCGAGCCTTTTGCATGATGAATTCTGCATATACGTTAAATAAGCAGGGAGACAATAAACAACCTTGTCGTACTCCTTTCTCAATTTTGAACCCATCAGTTGTTCCATATCCAGTTTTAACTGTAGCTTCTTGTCCCACATAGAGATTTCTCAGGAGACAGATGAGGTGATCAGGCACTCCCATTTCTTTAAGAACTTGCCATAGTTTGCTGTGGTCGACACAGTCAAAGGCTTTTGCATAGTCAATGAAGCAGAAGTAGACGTTTTTCTGGAACTCTCTAGCTTTCTCCATAATCCAGCACATGTTAGCTATTTGGTCTCTGGTTCCTCTGCCCCTTCGAAATCCAGCTTGCACTTCTGGGAGTTCTCGGTCCACATACTGCTTAAGCCTGCCTTGTAGAATTTTAAGCATAACCTTGCTAGCGTGTGAAATGAGCGCAATTGTGCGGTAGTTGGAGCATTCTTTGGCACTGCCCTTCTTTGGAATTGGGATGTAGACTGATCTTCTCCAATCCTCTGGCCATTGCTGAGTTTTCCAAACTTGCTGGCATATTGGGAGTAGCACCTTAACAGCATCATCTTTTAAAATTTTAAATAGTTCAGCTGGAATATCATCACTTCCACTGGCCTTGTTATTAGCAGTGCTTTCTAAGGCCCATTTGACTTCACTCTCCAAGATGTCTGGCTCAAGGTCAGCAACCACACTACCTGGGGTGTACGAGACCTCCAACAGGCATATAAAAGTTATGACGCTGGAAGATGAGCCCCTCAGGTCGGAAGGTGTCCAACATGCTACTGAGGGTGTAAGCATAGATCTACTGTATATGAGATTGATGTATTGATGTATAAAAGATGCTACATTTTCCAAAGTTTGAGCCTGTTTAGTATGATAGCTAAGAGATCTACAACCAGGAAGTCTTTTGGTCAAATCTTGTGTCTGCCATGGACTCTCTCACTGACCTTAGGCAAGCCACTTTCTCTCATTCCCAGCCCACTCCTTGTCTGAAATAGGAAATGTGATAAAATACCAGCATATATTGCAGGGGGGCTGCATCAAGATAATGTACATGAAAGATCTGAAAGTACTTACACAAATCCTTAAGTATTAATATCTATCTGATGAAGTGTGCATGCACACGAAAGCTCATACCAAAATAAAAACTTAGTTGGTCTTTAAGGTGCTACTGAAGGAATTTTTTTTTATTTTGTTTCGACTCAGACCAACACGTTCTGATGCAATAACAAGATATCTCTCACCTTTTCCATTTTTATTTGTTCTCTTTTCATAGCAAGCTCGGAAGCCTTATGATGTGCGTGATGTGATCGAACAATACTCTCAAGGGCATCTCAATATGATGGTTCGAATAAAAGAACTCCAAAGAAGGTACCCAGCCTACAGTTGCTTCAGGTGCCCTGTGGGCCAGCAGTGAGGGATGGACATTTGAGAAGCATTTTGGGGCAGAAATGTTGTACACAGAAATTGGTGATGTTACATTGTCTAACACTGTATTAAAGAGACTTGCTGAAGTTGTGTATGTTAACAGGTTATTGTTCCCGCAGGGGAATGGAATATGCCTTAGCATTTTTTCAAATGCTCAAATCATTTCATGCATTTTATTTTCTTGCAGTCTTTATAGAAACTCTGAAAGGTTCACCAGTTTTATAATCCTCAAAATAGAGAAAGGAGGTTGATAGAAGAGTGGCAGAGGTGATACTGATGTTGCTCAGTATCCTTCTACCTCTTGGGAAAAAGAATAGTCTTGTGACTCTTTATAAGGACTAACAAATTCATTATTTATTTATTTTATTCACCATTGGATTGTAGGGGGAAAACCTCAAATGATAAAATGGTATAATTATCTCTAAAAAATTTCAACTGCAATTAAAAACATACAAAATGAAGAAATTTAAGATTTATTTGGAGAAGAAATATAAGATTAAAAATGGACAATAAGGGAAGTGGAAGTATAAAGAGGCTGAAGAAGCAATTAGATATAGTAAGGAGGAAGTAAGATTAAATGTAAAATAATTATTATGATTTCTAGATTCAAATAATATTTTGAAATATTAGAAATTTGTGGTTATAATGGATCAAGAATAATATGTATAATGAGTATCTTAGAAGAAGAATTGATTTATGAAGTAGAGAGTGCTACATTAGTTATAAATAGAAGCGTGGAAGGGGGGGGAAGGAGGAAGTCGACAGAAGAAGAAATTGTATTGATTATATTGTTAAAGAAAGGTTTTTTTCTTTTTGGTCTTTTTCTTTTTGTATTTTTTGTTTTTTGTTATTTTTGTTATTTTTTCTTTTATCTACATTTTTCAATATTTTTGTATGTGTTAAAATCAATAACAATATATTTTTTAAAAAAATAAAACATACAAAACGTTAAAACCACAATCAAATAGACCAAAACAGGTTAAAACTCATACAAAGTTTCAAAACTGTAGGCTTGTCTAAATAGGAATGTCTTCAGCAGGCTTTTTAACAGGCTTTTTGCAAGGATTATGCCACCGGCTCCCTTGGCTTATAGAGTGAAATGAGCGCCGCAAGCCCAGAGTTCTAATATTATCATGACCATTCTAGATATCCAGGTTGATAATAGAAAGACCAGGCCCCTGGTGGCAGCCAAAATGGCGCATGATGCACAAAATAAAATTGCCTGTCTTGGGCGCCTTGGCCCTGCTAACTTAACTTCTTTCCTGAGCAGGTGGAGGAGGAGAGCCTCTGTCACTGATCTCAAATCTCTGGCAGGTTTGTATGAATGTAGGCAGTCCTTTGGATAACTTGATCCCAAGCCACTAAGGGCTTTAATGGTTATGACCGACACTTTGAATTGTGCCCTGAAGTGTAAGGGTAAAGGTAAAGGGACCCCTGACCATTAGGTCCAGTCGTGACCGACTCTGGGGTTGCGGCGCTCATCTCGTGTTATTGGCCGAGGGAGCCGGCGTACAGCTTCCAGGTCATGTGGCCAGCATGACAGAGCCGCTTCTGGCGAACCAGAGCAGCGCATGGAAACACCGTTTACCTTCCCGCTGTAGCAGTACCTATTTATCTACTTGCACTTTGACATGCTTTCAAACTGCCCTGAAGTGTATAGGCAGCTACTACAGCTGACACAGAATTGGTGTAATATGGTATGGGTGTTTAGTTTTTGTGAAAATCCAGGCTGCTGCATTCTGCCCCAGCTGAAGCTTCTCCACTGTCTTCATGGGCAGCCCCATTTGGAGCCCATTTTAACAGTCCAGTCTTGATGTAATTGGGACAGGAATTGCTGTTGCATGAGCCTCCATATTCACATAGGATTGCACCTGGCTGATAAAAGGCACTCCTTGCCACCCCTGGCAGCTTTGGTTCTGCAGATAATGTTGATTCCAAGAGGAGCCCCAAGCTGCAAAGATGGTCTTTCAGTGGAAGTGCAACCTAATTCAGCCCCAGGTAAATTCATCCAAGCAGAACCAGCCATTTCCCCAGTCACAGTATTTCTGTATTTGTCTGGGTTATATTTCAATTTGTTTACCCTCATCTATCTCAAATCTGCCTCTAGACAGAGTCAGGTATTTCACAGCCTTCCTAGGATTAGCCAATGGAAACATGAGGCAGAGTTGTGTGTCATCTGCGTACTAATAAGGAGCAGGACCAAGGAACAGTCTCTGTGTAGGCTTGCTCTCTCCTACTGTAGATCGCACAAGCAAAATTGGCACCACTAAAACCTGAAGCACAATGAAATCAATTTGATAACATTCTTGTGTAATCAAATTCTCTTTTTCAGGTTGGATCATTCCTTGGGGAAGCCTGGCCTCTTTCTTCCAGGTACAGAACATTTCTATAGACCTATCAGTTGCATCAGCCAATGAAGGGCAGGTGGGGGGGTATTTAACTCAAAATGTAGGCCACTATTTAGTTATTATATTCAACTGATAGTCAACAAAAGGTTGTGAAAAGCTCTCTCTTTAATGATTCTTACAGAATTATATGTGCATATTTTACTACGCATGTAAAACATAACCAATGTCAGAGGAACGGCCATCTTACAGGCTTTTCTCCATGCATCTTTAGTTACAGGTCTGTCTTACATAGCTCAGTGATCAGGAAGGGAGGGCAGTTGAACTGCTTTTCTCTTTCTGGATTAACTTGATTTGCTCTCCGTAATATCAGCTCCCCTTCATGGATCAATGCCTTGTCGTGGTGAAGGGGCTTGAATAACTCAGAGAAGCTATGAGCTATGCCATGCAGGGCCACCCAAGATGGACAGGTCATAGTGGAGAGTTTTGACTAAATGTGATCCACCTGGAGAAGGAACTGGCAAGCCACTCCAGTATCCCTGCCAAGAAAACTCCATGGACAAAGACAACAGGCATATAAAAGTTATGACGCTGGAAGATGAGCCCCTCAGGTCGGAAGGCGTCCAACATGCTACTGAGGAAGAGTGGAGGACAAGTACAAGTAGATTCAGAGCTGATAAAGCGGCTGGGCCAAAGCCGAAAGGTCGCTCAGTTGCGGATATGCCTGGAAGCGAAAGGAAAGTCCGATGCTGTAAAGTAAAAATATTGCATAGGAACCTGGAATGTAAGAACCATGGATGTAGGTAAGTTGGATTTGTTCAAAAATGAGATGGCAAGAATTAATATTGACATCCTGGGCATCAGTGAACTAAAATGGAAGGGAATGGGCGAATTCAGTTCGGATGGCTATCATATCTACTACTGTGGGCAAGAATCCCGTAGAACAGTGATCCTCAACCCCCGGGCCACGGACCGGTACCGGTCCGTGGATCAAGTGGTACCGGGCCGCCCAAGGAACATTTAAATACAATTAAATTAAAATTATTAAATCAAAACAATCTAAATAAAATATAAACAATCAACGTTCCCCCCCTCAGCGGGCCGCAGTAAAATTATCAAACGTCGACTGGTCCGCGGCGATAAAAAGGTTGGGGAGCACTGCCGTAGAAGAAATGGAATGGCCCTCATAGTCAACAAAAGAGTGGCAAAAGCTGTAATGGGATGCAATCTCAAAAATGATCTCGATACGAATCCAAGGCAGACCTTTTAACATCACAGTAATCCAAGTTTATGCACCAACTACCGGTGCTGAAGAAAGTGAAATTGACCAGTTCTATGAAGACTTACAACACCTTCTAGAAATGACACCAAAGAAGGATGTTCTTCTCATTACAGGGGATTGGAATGCTAAAGTAGGGAATCAAGAGATAAAAGGAACAACTGGCAAGTTTGGCCTTGGAGTTCAAAATGAAGCAGGGCAAAGGCTAATAGAGTTCTGTCAAGAGAACAAGCTGGTCATCACAAACACTCTTTTCCAACAACACAAGAGACGACTCTACACATGGATATAACCAAATGGGCAGCATCGAAATCAGATTGATTATATTCTCTGCAGCCAAAGATGGAGAAGCTCTATACAGTCAGCAAAAACAAGACCTGGAGCTGACTGTAACTCAGATCATCAGCTTCTTATAGCAAAATTCCAGCTTAAACTGAAGAAAGTAGGAAAAACCACTGGGACAGGTTTAAGGATTTAGATTTGGTGGACAGAGTGCCTGAAGAACTATGGATGGAGGCTCGTAACATTATACAGGAGGCAGCAACAAAAACCATCCCAAGGAAAAGGAAATGCAAGAAAGCAAAATGGCTGTCCAACGAGGCCTTACAAATAGTGGGGGAGAGAAGGCAAGCAAAATGCGAGGGAGATAGGGAAAGATACAGGAAACTGAATGCAGATTTCCAAAAAATAGCAAGGAGAGACAAGAGGGTCTTCTTAAATGAGCAATGCAAAGAAATAGAGGAAAACAATAGAATGTGGGAAAACCAGAGATCTGTTCAAGAAAATTGGAGATATGAAAGGAAATTTCGTAAAAAGATTACCATAATCAAGGACAAATGGGTAAGGACCTAACAGAAGCAGAAGACATCAAGAAGAGGTGGCAAGAATACACAGAGGAATTATACCAGAAAGATATGGAGGTCTCGTACACCCCAGGTAGTGTGGTTGCTGACCTTGAGCCAGACATCCTGGAGAGTGAAGTCAAATGGGCCTTAGAAAGCACTGCTAATAACAAGGCCAGTGGAAGTGATGATATTCCAGCTGAACTATTTAAAATTTTAAAAGATGATGCTGTTAAGGTGCTACACTCAATATGCCAGCAAGTTTGGAAAACTCAGCAGTGGCCAGAGGATTGGAGAAGATCAGTCTACATCCCAATTCCAAAGAAGGTCAGTGCCAAAGAATGCTCCAACTACCGCACAATTGCGCTCATTTCACACGCTAGCAAGGTTATGCTTAAAATTCTACAAGGCAGGCTTCAGCAGTATGTGGACCGAGAACTTCCAGAAGTACAAGCTGGATTTCGAAGGGGCAGTGGAACCAGAGACCAAATAGCAAACATGCGCTGGATTATGGAGAAAGCTAGAGAGTTCCAGAAAAACATCTACTTCTGCTTCATTGACTATGCAAAAGCCTTTGACTGTGTCAACCACAGCAAACTATGGCAAGTTCTTAAAGAAATGGGAGTGCCTGATCACCCCATCTGTCTCCTGAGAAATCTCTATGTGGGACAAGAAGCTACAGTTAGAACTGGATATGGAACAACTGATTGGTTCAAAATTGGGAAAGGAGTACGACAAGGTTGTATATTGTCTCCCTGCTTATTTAACTTATATGCAGAATTCATCATGCGAAAGGCTGGACTAGATGAATCCCAAACCGGAATTAAGATTGCCGGAATAAATATCAACAACCTCAGATATGCAGATGACACAACCTTGATGGCAGAAAGTGAGGAGGAATTAAAGAACCTTTTAATGAGGGTGGAAGAGGAGAGCGCAAAATATGGTCTGAAGCTTAACATAAAAAAAAAAAAACAACCAAGATCATGGCCACTGGACCCATCAGCTCCTGGCAAATAGAAGGGGAGGAAATGGAGGCAGTGAGAGATTTTACTTTCTTGGGCTCCTTGATCACTGCAGATGGTGACAGCAGTCACGAAATTAAAAGATGCCTGCTTCTTGGGAATAAAGCAATGACAAACCTAGAGAGCATCTTAGAAAGCAGAGACATCACCTTGCTGACAAAGGTCCGTTATAGTTAAAGCTATGGTTTTCCCAGTAGTGATGTATGGAAGTGAGAGCTGGACCATAAAGAAGGCTGATCGCCGAAGAATTGATGCTTTTGAATTCTGGTGCTGGAGGAGACTCTTGAGAGTCCCATGGACTGCAAGAAGATCAAACCTATCCATTCTGAAGGAAATCAGCCCTGAGTGCTCACTGGAAGGACAGATCGTGAAGCTGAGGCTCCAATACTTTGGCCATCTCATGAGAAGAGAAGACTCCCTGGAAAAGACCCTGATGTTGGGAAAGATTGAGGGCACTAGGAGAAGGGGACGACAGAGGACGAGATGGTTGGACAGTGTTCTCGAAACTATGAACATGAGTTTGACCAAACTGCGGGAGGCAGTGGAAGACAGGAGTGCCTGGCGTGCTCTGGTCCATGGGGTCCTCACCAAACTTGGCTGGCTGTATAACATCATCTTACTAGCTCTACCCTATCAGGACACCCTCCCCTCACTTATCTGGATAGTGGCAGCAATATGAGTGGTAGAAAGATGTGAGTCAGAGCTTTGGTTAATTTAGCTGTGAAAGCAGGGAACATTCTCAGCCCTTTATCCAAGGGTGTCAGGGGTTGCCTTCCCTTGTGTCCCAGCATACCTGGATCTCTGACATTGGTGTCCCTACAGCTTACCTAGGTGGCGCTGGGCAGAGCAGGGCAGCAGCAAGGGTGGGATGGCACAAATGCCTTGGTGGAGCCAGGCCCTGTGCTTTTGTTATGCCTGCACAGCAGTGCCCTTGCCGCTGTCCTTCTCCACCAGCATCATTGAGGTAAACTGCAGCAACATTGGTGTTAGGATGGCAGCTGTGTCCCACCACACCGGCAACTATGGTTGGTCTTTATCTAATATGGGAAATACAGTGCAATCATGTTGCCAGCCAATTTTCTACTAGAAAATTTGCTAGAACCAAATTAAACAAACTAGCTGCATTTTTTTCCAGATGTATAATTGAGTGGTTTTTCTCTTTTTTCTTTTTTAAGAAAAGGGAGTAGACAAAGGATACTATACAGTAGGAGCAAGACTGATCCGGCTGGAGGATAAGGTAAGGATTTGTTTGTTTGTTTTTCTTTCTTTCTTTCTTTCTTTCTTTGTTTTAAAACACTCTCCACACACCGTTAATGATATCAGATTTATGTGCCATGAAGATTGTATCTTATCATCATTTACTTTAAAACTCTGAGAAACCAAGATAGGAAGAGAATACAGTACACTAAAACAGCCACCCAGAGTGGCTAGGGAAACTGAGCCAGATGGGTGTGGTATAAATAATAAAATTATTATTATTATTATTATTATTATTATTATTATTATTATTATTACATTTGATGAAGAAGTTTTTTGTAGGCTGTGTTAGGGGCTGCTCTCTATACACGTCAAACTTTGATGCAAACTTTGGTGCAAAGCAGGGAGCCAGTGTGGTGTAGTGGTTAAGAGTGGTGTGTACCAGGCAGACCTCCTTTTTTCCCCCTTCTCCAAATGAAGCACAGGATAGATGTGCTTTACAAGAGAACTGAAATGGTGTGAGATGTAGCCAGCCGTGCCTGTGGCCTATACATTCATTTCTATTGATCCCACTGTCTCCTCTGGGCAAGCAGATTTCATAGGTGTTTGTTAGGGTTTTGATGAAACAGGTTTTGCAGGACTTTGGAGACAATAGTGGGGCAACATTGTGTGTCTACAATGAAGGCTCTGTTTGAAACTATTTTCATTCTCCAGCCAGGGATATATGTTTAAACATTACACCTTCCATAATAGTTTCCTTGCTGAACAGACTTAATCCCTTGTGAAATGCACCCTGGAAGTGAAGTCCTGGGGCAGAGCCAGACCTGTAGCGGGGAAAGGGCCTGTGGGGGGTTAGAACTGGGGCTACGTTGACAGGTGGGTAGAGTCAGTGGATGCTGTATAAAAGGAAGGAGTAAGTGAATGCCGTGTACAGTTGTACCTTGGTTATCAAACAGCTTAGTTGCTGAACAAATCGGCTCCCGAACGCCACAAACCCAGAAGTAAGTGTTCCAATTTGTGAACCTTTTCAGAAGCTGAACTTCCGACACTGCTTCCGCTTGAGTGCAGGAAACTCCTGCAGCCAATCAGAATACATGCCTTGGTTTTCTAATGGTTTGGGGAGTCAAATGGACTCCCGGAACGGATTAAGTTCGAGAACCAAGGTACGACTGTATAAGGAAAAGAGGGGGAGCAGAGGAGGACAGAAACTATGAAAGAAAAAACTGAGTGAGGGCTCATCCAGACTTATTTTTCTGTGGCATTTCTAGGTGCAGGTCTGTGTTAAAATGCTGTGGCCAAGCGCTTTTTTAAAACGGTAAACCCAAATTGCCATTTGTTTTAATTCAGCATTAAATCCGCCAGACTTTTTGTTGTTGGGCAAGCTCCATTGAAATCAACAAGTGAAATTTCAATATTTTAGAAGTTACTGCAGATTAAGGACATCATCATCATCATAATCATTTTAAAGCTTGTTTTGAAACTAGATTGAACCACTGTGTAATGCACCCTGACCTCTCCCAATCCATCTTTTGACTTCAAAAGGAAGTACTGCTAATATGTGTCTTCCCCCACCTTCTGTCACACCTCATGGTTTTGCATTTGTTTAGTATGACTTGAAATTGTGTAAATGATGCCTCCTAATG
This sequence comes from Zootoca vivipara, assembly GCF_963506605.1. Taxonomy (NCBI): domain Eukaryota; kingdom Metazoa; phylum Chordata; class Lepidosauria; order Squamata; family Lacertidae; genus Zootoca; species Zootoca vivipara. The sequence goes on along the minus strand of NC_083280.1, from coordinate 94,533,999 downwards.
CCAGCCCTGAGGAGCCGACTCCCAGTCCAGTGCTACTGCTGCATGTTGGCAGAAAACGGCGGACACTCGGGGTTTATGTCACTTATTAAGTGAGGAACTTGCAAAAATACACTTCAATTGCCAACTTCAGCAATTGAAAGTTGGCATGCTCTATATATCCCCATCACCTTTAGCTCAGTTGTGATGTGTTTGTGTAGATTTAGTTATAGAAGGCTAGTTCCATGATTTCATGTTAGGGCACCGAGAGAAAGGCACCCTAAGGAGACCTGCTGAACCTAGAGGTGGAAGGGCATAGACTCCTCTCATCTGCCTCTGACCTTCTTGGCTGCTTTGGGATCAGTGGACACTGACCATACTTGTCTGGGGAGGGGAACACCTTACCTTGCTTGACTGTATAGCTAGCATTGATTGTACTAATTGTACAATAGAAATCTCAGTCCCCCTTTTGGCTCTGTGAACTACTGATTGTTGGCTTATATTATGCTTTATTGATTTATTTGTAAATTAAACCAAAGGCCTTCTTTGATTTGCTCTTGCTTACAAATAACTCATGCTGTTGTAGTTGGTATTGTAGCTGCTTGTGGTTCAATTCAGGCTACATGGAGATCTACAAGATGTGTATGGGGTCCCCTCTCCAACGGCAAATGTGTGCCATTTGGCTGAACCTTCCCTAGCTTCAATTTAAGGAGTTAACTTTAACTCCACAGATTCTATTTAAATATATTTGGACAATTTTTTTCCAACATGTTGTTGGCATTCATATCTGTTTAAATTTGCAATCTGAAACCTCTACAATTCAGATAGGGTATTACGAATGCCCTATTTATTGTTTTCTATTTAACATTTTAAAGGGGAAAAACATGTATGCCGCAAGGTGAGAGAGGAAGCAGAGAAATCTGAAAAATAAAAACTGAGAGGGACAGGAATTGATGAATAAAAAAGTGTGAAAAAGATAGCTATCTTGATTTTTGTAAAATATACATATTAGATAATTTCATAATTATATGGAAAGCATTTGTGATATTTACAGCTACAATTGACATACTCATTTTACCACAACTGTTCCACATTTATAGACAAAGAAACAATAGCACACTAAGTCAAAACAATAACTTGGTAACATTTAAAATGGGCAGAAATGCCAAGGGATGTTGAGCCATAAAGCTGAAGGCTTTAGAGCAAGATGTCAGACACAAAGTCTGAACAAAGCACAGGCTTTGTTGAAATAAGTTTTGCTTTTATTTTTAGTAAGAGCCAGGCTAACTGGAAGAACATTTAATTTGTCGGAAATGCAAATCTGTTCTCTTTCCGCCCCAAAGGGATGGTGAAGTTGTGTGATCCAAGGACTAGAATACTAGAAATGAACTACTGAGGTGGAATATCAAGCATCCATCTTCTACATCAGCTGGGGGAGGGGGAGGAAGGTACTTGCCTTTTAAAAAAATGGGTCAAGGAGTGCCAATGCAAGTTGGGACTACAACAGAATCAGAATGGAACAGTGGATTCTTTATGGAGGGAACAGGGATATCTGTCCACCAATTTTCCTTACTCTTGACATTCTTCTACACCAAACTTGGACAAACTTAGAAGACTCCACACTGTCAGGAATCCTGAGAAGGCAAAGTTTCTGATCACGCAAAGGCTCCAAGGTGTCAGTTTCTAAAAGCCTGTTGTAATAAGAAAGTATTCACCTCCCAGTGACCTGCCACCCGACAGGGAGGAAGGGAGTTCCAAAGTCTGGAAGCAGCCACTGAGAAGACATTAGTAGTCCTATTGCCAAAGTTAACATGCCAAAGTTAACATGAGGACAGGGTGGGCATCTGGTCTGCTGTTGCTGGTGATGAGCTGTTTGAGGTTGTGGAGCAAGTACAAACATCCCTACACCCAAGTCCCTGAGGATCATCTAGTCCAACCACTTGCAATGCAGGAATCTCCACTAAAGCATCCCTGACAGATGGACATCCAACCTCTGCTTAAAACCTCCAAGGAAGGAGAGTCCACCACCTTCCAAGGAAGTCTGTTCCACTGTCAAACAGCTTTTACCACCAGAAAGTTCTTCCTGATGTTTAGTCAGAATCTCCTTTATTGTAACTTGAAGTCACTGGCAAGAGCTCCGCCCAACCCCAAAGAGTCCGCTGGCTGGCAACCTCTATTGGCTAGCCTGGAGCGCCCATCAGCCAGCTTGGAGGGTGGGCTCAACTTCTGAGGTGCCTAGCAAGCTAGGCTGCGTGAGGCAAGCAAGTGAGGGCATAAACTTTTACATCTTATTTTTTTATGACTTCAAAAATGGGACAAAAGGCATCCCAAACAGGAGAGGGGACTCTGTGCCCTCCAAACAGAACAAATCTGGATTTTAAAGGACAGGTGACAACAAGGTGCCTCAGCTTGCATGCTATGTTAAGAACACTTCATTTGCCATAAGTTATTTTGGCTCATTCTTGTCATTGTTCCTCAGGTGAATTTTTATTTGCATGGCCCTAGGATGTAGGCAGAGTGCTTGGTAAGCACAACTTTTCACATATATGTTGGTCATCCTCCTGGCTGATAACATATGACGTTAACATGAGGTACGTAGATTGGCTGGGTGCTGTGCATCAAACAAGCATCACATTCTGCTTCCTTTAAACAAAGTGATACATCTTTGGCTATAAAGGGACATGCTCCCCCCCCCATCCCTCCATTAGTATATCATAGAATCATAGAATCATAGAGTTGGAAGAGACCACAAGGGCCATCCAGTCCAACCCCCTGCCAAGCAGGAAACACCATCAGAGCATTCCTGACAGATGGCTGTCAAGCCTCTGCTTAAAGACCTCCAAAGAAGGAGACTCCACCACACTCCTTGGCAGCAAATTCCACTGTTGAACAGCTCTTACTGTCAGGAAGTTCTTCCTAATGTTTAGGTGGAATCTTCTTTCTTGTAGTTTGAATCCATTGCTCCATGTCTGCTTCTCTGGAGCAGCAGAAAACAACCTTTCTCCCTCCTCTATATGATATCCTTTAATATATTTGAACATGGCTATCATATCACCCCTTAACCTTCTCTTCTCCAGGCTAAACATACCCAGCTCCCTAAGCCGTTCCTCATAAGGCATCGTTTCCAGGACTATGACCATTTTGGTTGCCCTCTTCTGGACACATTCCAGCTTGTCAGTATCCTTCTTGGACTGTGGTGCCCAGAACTGGACACAGTACTCCAGGTGAAGTCTGACCAGAGCAGAATACAGTGGTACTATTACTTCCCTTGATCTAGATGCTATACTCCTATTGATGCAGCCCAGAATTGCATTGGTTTTTTTTAGCTGCTGCATCACACTGTTGACTCATGTCAAGTTTGTGGTCTACCAAGACTCCTAGATCCTTTTCACATGTACTGTTCTCAAGCCAGGTGTCCCCCATCCTGTATTTGTGCCTTTCATTTTTTATTTCTTTTTTGCTGAAGTGTAGTACTTTACATTTCTCCCTGTTAAAATTCATCTTGTTTGCTTTGGCCCAGTTGTCTGATCTGTTAAGGTCATTTTGAAGTGTAATCTTGTCCTCTGGGGTATAAGCCACCCCTCCCAATTTGGTGTCATCTGCAAACTTGCTCAGGATGCCCTCAAGCCCATCATCTAAGTCATTGATAAAGATGTTGAACAAGACTGGGCCCAAGACAGAACCCTGTGGCACCCCACTAGTCACTACTCTCCAGGATGAGGAGGAGCCATTGATGAGCACCCTTTGGGTTCAGTCAGTCAGCCAGATACAAATCCACTGAATGGTAGCATTGTCTCTAAGACTTAAACCAATCTTAATCTGGACTGATAATTGTATGTTTAGATGCATGAATTCAACTTGTTTTCACCTTAGCTTACTCAGCTGAACACAACTGAGCTACATGTGCAGCATGCAAGTGCACACCTCTGAAGTCACAAGTGCTGCACTGCTAAGAGCCAAACCATTGTCTGACTTAGTGGTTTGTCCCATCCCCCCCAACTATGAGCAGTGAGCCAAGGGCAAGCTTTGGTTACCACTTGTGTTTGTTTTCAAGAGAAACAATTCACAAGCCTGGCTTCAGATTAGGGCTTTTTTCCCAGCCAGAACTCACCAGAACTTGGTTCCGGCCCCTCTCAGGTGGCCTCCATTAGCATTATAAGAGAACAAGGGAGGCGTTCAAGGTGAGTTCCGGCACCTCTTGTGCTAGAAAAATTAGTTCAGATGTAACAATAAACAATATGGATGCTTTAGTTAAGATTCCCATATTGCAGGGGTTTGGACTAGATGGCCCTTGGGGTTCCATCCAACTCTACCATTCTGTGATTCTGTCATTCTAAGATCATGGCTTAGCTCCCAGCAGTAGGACAACAACAGGAGTGGGTAAGGAGCCATGCACCTACACTTTGTGTCTTCACATTGAAACCATGGTTTAACTAGTGCTTTGAAGGAACGTGTAAACCAGTCCAGGGAAGAATCTGGAGGTATTGTTAAAATGGAGGCCCTGGGCTTTTTTTCTATTTCAAAAGAGAAAATGTTCAAAGTGAAACACACGGGATGGCTACTTTAAGAATCCAGTATTTACAGTTTAAAAATAAGTAACAAATAATATTTGGGCTTCAGAAATCAGACTCATTGATTTTTGCTTTAATCCCTACCAAATGTGGTCTACACATTTAGCAAATGACTATGTTCAGCTTGTATACACACAGAGCCCTATGCAAGCAAGAGGAGTGGTTTTGCCAGTGGGGAAAGATTAATGTGGTCTGCTTTATGTACTATATATATTTACGGTACCTATAATGAGCCTGTGTACATGAATACAAAACCATTAAAAGTATTAAAAATGTCAAGATTATGTTAATTCAGTACTGAAAGGAATCCTTCGCTCTAAATTATAGCTAAGAAATTACATTGCTCATTCATGAATTTTATGTTTAAGTGGCTGTTTCCAAAAATGTCACTGTAGAAAGGTTCATTTTCCTTGGCTGGTGCTCCATAGCTGTACCTGTGTTTATTCAGGCAAAGAAATGCTGGAAACTAAAATAACTTCTCACATACAGTATTTATGTGTGCTTGAAATGTGAATGAACTAAGGCCTGCTCTGCACATGCAATAGGATGAAGTGGAAGAATGGACTTGTAGTGCTTTAGGCTGTTGGTAGCATCACAAATGTGTATAAAATTCTACAAGTAGAAAACTCAGATGAAGGGGAGGCTGTTTTTCATTGATGTAGCTAATTAACTGTAGTTAATTAATGAACAAGTTAAAAAGCTAAACACTGGGAGTAAGCCCCATTGAACTCAGTGGGATTTCTGAATGGATACATGCTGGACTGTACTTTGAACATTTGTAGCACCTCACTGAAATCTTATTAAAAATATAAGAATCAAAGGGAGACTATTTTCAAGTACAGCGAGGCCATTTCTTAAATTAAACATACAATACCTGGCCTTCATTTCACTCTTGAAGAAAGTCTAGTTCTTGGAGGTTTTGAGCCAGTGTTGGTAAATAAGGCACAGTTCTTAATTTAACCACTGAAGTGTAAATTTGTGGGTTTGACCAAAACTTTGAAGCAAAACACACAGATAGATGCTGATGCAAATGTTTTTATTTTTACTATAGTTGTGCTTCTGTTCCCTCTTTTGGATCTAGCAGGACATATTCTGTGCTGGACTGTCAAAAGACACTGTTGTCCAACCCAAGATATTCTTACGGTATTAGGAAGTACAGAGCTGAGATGGGGTTCACTGCCTTATAGCCACTTGTCGGAAAGTTCAAGTCCTTGCAAGACTGTCTGCAATATCACTGATAGTTTTCTATGTGCAAGGGACTATTCTGTCATGTGCCCCCCCCCCCCGCTGTCTGAAGTGCTACAGCCCCCCGGACGCAGGTTGCCTGTCTTAGTGAGAACTAGCCTGCAGGTTCCAAGCTTCTCCCCGATCAGCATATTGATTTGTTAAACTATTGCTTTACAAGCTCTGCTTCCTTCCTGTCTAGGAAAGGGGAAACTGGCCAAGGTTCTATGTTGTTTAGTCATTTAGTCGTGTCCAACTCTTTGTGACCCCCTGGACCAGAGCACGCCAAGCACTCCTGTCTTCCACTGCCTCCCGTAGGTGCCACAATTCCATGGGAGCACCAAAAAGCAATAGAAAATGTTACGGTGCTGAAATTGGCTTCCTGAGAATGTGAACTTCCATTTAAAAAATGCTATCTTTGCCATTCTCAGCAAAATAAGGGTGAGAGATTTGCGCCTCTGTTTTCCAGAACACAGCCTGGGTGCACACTGCATTATCACCTTAGTTCCTTTTGCTTTCGCAGCCTTCTCTCTTAAATGCTACTAGGCAGAAACCTTGTGGAATCAGATTTTTCGGGGTCCTGATGCCCATCCAATTCCACCTTGGCTTTCTTTCATCTGCCTCCACACCTCCATGGCTTTTGCTTGTGTGGGTTTTGTGGATTAAATTTCAAGCAGCCATCTGGGACTGTGGGAAGTCAATAGCTAGATTGTTTGGTGTAGGTCACATGCACCTGTGGTTTCATGGAGATGAAGTAATAATACTTAGCAGTGCCTCCAAATAATATTTAACAACTTCACAGGCATTGGGAAAGATTTCATTAATGTCAGTGAAATATTCAGTAGGATGAGAAGATGGAGTCCTCTGCAAGAGTACAAATGAACTACTTTATTTTTGTGAAGCCAATGATGCAGGAGCATCACACAGCCATTTGTGAAGCTAGAGGATACAGAAAGTCCACTTCAGATCCACTACAAAATCACTTTAATTGTGTCAGTGAATTCTCGCGGCCTCAGTAAAAGGGCCACCTGGGGGCACCTGACAGTAACCCTGTGTCCAACAGGTCCAGTTGTCTATTTAAAAATCCTTTATCTGAAGAGCTGCCAAGTCCAGGTAGGGTTTAAAGATAACTGGAAGGGAGAACAGGTATATTGTGTGCATGTTCAAAAAAAAAAGTTATGTTGTAGAAAACTAAGGTGAAAAACATTCAAAGCAAGAGTCCGGGGATGGGTATCAGACTGGTGGACAGGAGGAAATCCATAGTCTATGGTCTTCTGCCTGCTCTTCATCCATGAACAGTAGTGAGATTTTCCATAACCACCAATTTAAGCACAAACTCAAATACAGTGGTACCTCGGGTTACAAACACTTCAGGTTACAAACTCCGCTAACCCAGAAATAGTACCTCGGGTTAAGAACTTTGCTTCAGGATGAGAACAGAAATCATGCTCTGGTGGCGCGGCAGCAGCAGGAGGCGCCATTAGCTAAAGTGGTGCTTCAGGTTAAGAACAGTTTCAGGTTAAGAACAGACCTCCGGAACGAATTAAGTTCGTAACCAGAGGTACCACTGTAATTACAAGAGTACTGAAAAGGAGCTTCTGAGCATACCAGCAAGCCTTTCCATACAAGCATAACAATGCCAACTTGTGTCAATGTGAAATCATGTACTTAAAAAAAGTATTGTCTGAGGTCCAGAATTGACCTCCACAGTCACTTACACAGTCACATTGTTAAAATCGTGTTTATGAAAGACAAAGGAGTGGGAGGCCCTTGGCACTGCAGTTCAACTATATATATTTCTTTCATCTTTGCAAATCATAAATTTGTTGGGCAAGTTGCACATTCTTAAAACCTATTATTATTATTATTATTATTATTATTATTATTATTATTATTATTATTTCAATTTGTATACTACCTTTCATCTGAAGATTATAGGGATGTTCACAACATAAAAATACAAAATGAGAACACAAAGTACATGATAAATAAAAATCAAACCAATGACCCCCTTCCCACAAAAACATTTAATGTTAATCAGCCAAAGGCCTGGTTATAGAGAAATATTTTTACCTGGTGCCTAAAAAGATATAAGAAAGGCGCCACCTGAGCCTCCCTGAGGAGAGCGTTCTGCAAGTGGGCCTAATCTGGTGTTGCTGGCCTCTGGGCCTCATGGAGGGCGCATATGAAGAAGGACCTCAGGTGAGGATTGCAGGGTCAAGGCTTGGTTCATATGGAGAGAGGCGGTTCTTGAGCTATTGCAGTCCTGAGCTGTTTAAGGATTTATAGGTCAAAACCAGCACCTTGAATTAGTCTGGAAACTAATTGGCAGCCAGTGCAGTAGGGCCAGGATCAACGTAATAGGCTCAAACCATCCTGCCTCGCTGAGCAACTTCAGTGCCATATTCTCCACCAGATGAAGTTTCCAAACTGTCTTCAGAGGCAGTCTCATGTGTATCATATTGCAGTAATCTAATTGAGAGCCTAGACAACAGAAGGCTATACCCTGTCCAGATAGGGATACAGCTGGTCCACCAGCTGAAGCTAATGAAAGGCATTCAACGCCATGGATGCCCCAAGCTACGATTCCGCTCCTTCAGAGGAAGTGTAGCCCCATAGTAAAATTAATAGTAAATAGTAATAATAGTAAAATTATCGTTATGAAATGGGACATTCCTATTTTCATCTGAGAAATGTTGGAGGGTATATTACACAGATGTTGAAAGAAATATGTTGCATTGCTTGCCTGTATTTGTTGGCAAGCATGTCACCTTTTTACCTTGCAGGAGAAGGAAAGCAGAATTTCAGCTGAATCCTATTGCACAGCACATATTTCTTTCTCTTTTCCTTTCTTTTCCCTCTCTTGAGAAATCCCTGAGGTCAACACTGTAATAAACAGCAGGAAAGGTCCAATTTTCTGCACCTGTGACCTTGTTTGCCTGCACTTTTCTATAGGTGAATGCCCTGAGAACCCAGAAAGGAAGTGATTTCAATAACTCAGTTTTAAAAACTCAGCATGCTAATCAGCAAGTGCTCAGGTAAAATAGTAAAATTCCTTCAGTAGCACCTTAAAGACGTTGGTCTTTAAGGTGCTACTGAAGGAATTTTACTATTTTGCTTCGACTCAGACCAACACGGCTACCTACCTGTAGGTAAAATAGTGTTAAACCTTGGTTCTTAGCAGAGTATTAATGGGAATGGAAGGCAGTTACCAAGTATGCAGATAGGAAATGGCATTGTTCAAATCTGCCTCTAGGCCAGTGTGTATTGTCAATGTAATTGGCCTGTTTGATGTGAACTGTATATAGGTTGTTTCGCTTGATTAAAAACTTTACACCTGAAAACATGGAATACACCAAATTTATAGTACAGAATTATATTATTTTGAATCTTACGGTAAGAGATGCCAAATGATAATTCAGCAAGAATTGCTGAATGTATCTACTTCTCATTTCCACTAAAGATGCAGTGGTTATTTGCGCTTTTCAATACTGCAATAAAGCAAATTACACACTCATCATTAAAGTTTCTTGTAAAGCAATAGGCTTCTGAACATTTGGTACAGAAAGAGGGAGGGGTGATGACATTGTGCATGATTCCACACACCCTAATCCAATTCATGTAATGAGGAAAGAGGTAAACAGACTGTCTTTTAAATAAAATAACCTAGTACTGTACCAAATGTAATACCAAACTGGTTAGAAGAAACAAAATAAAAAAAATCCTTCCAGCAGCACACATTTCTCCTGACCTGAGGCTGACACACCTCACTGGGGGTGGAGACCATTCCACAAAGCAGGGGCCACCACTGTGAAGGAATATCAAATAAGGCTGTTATCCTAACTCCATTTACCTTGGAGAAAGCCCAATGAAATTCAGTAGGACATACTTCTCAGTAGGCATGGTTGGGATTGAGCACTAAAGGCTCATCCAGGGCTCATTCACGCTTTGCTTGGTCTGGGCGGCTTCCCGTTTGCTCCACTGCTTTCCCCAGGAAAGCCCACTCTTTCATGCCAATGTAAATCTGTGGAAAGCTGTATTCATGTTTGATCTGATTCAGTGGTAATGAGTGGGTTTTCCTGGGGGAAAGCAATGGGACAAATGCAAATATGGACGAGCTCCCAGACTTCATCTTGTGTTATTCAAAGTGTTGGTACTGACCTTTAAAGCCCTAAACGGCCTCGGTCCTGTATACCTGAAGGAGCGTCTCCACCCCCACCATTCAGCCCGGACACTGAGATCCAGCACCGAGGGCCTTCTGGTGGTTCCCTCATTGCGAGAAGTGAGGTTACAGGGAACCAGACAGAGGGCCTTCTCGGTAGTGGCACCCGCCCTGTGGAACACCCTCCCAGCAGATGTCAAGGCAATAAACAACTATTTTACATTTAGAAGACAACTGAAGGCAGCCCTGTTTAGGGAAGTTTTTAAATGTTTGATACTGTACTGTTTTTAATATTCGGTTGGAAGCCGCCCAGAGTGGCTGGGGAAGCCCAGCAGATGGGCGGGGTATAAATATATTATTATTATTATTATTATTATTATTATTATTATTATTATTATTATTAGGCACAGATCTGTGCTTTACCTCTATCGCTGAATTAGAGCAAACTGCAACCCAGAGAAAACCTGAATTGCCATTTGTTCCAATTCAGCACTAAAGAGCAGGTTTTCCTGAGGAAATTGGCAGGGCAAAAAATAAAGGTGCTCAGGCACTGAGCTTTGAAGTGCAGACTTTGCCCATAAAGTGTGGGGCTGAAGTGTGGATGAGCCCTAAGTCTTCCACATCTGGCTCCATGCATACAACTCAGCTCAAGACAGTCATGCACACCAAATCTTACAGATGCCCACTTGCACAACCTCCAGTGCCAAAGTGATAGCCAATAATAACAGCAGGGTAACAGCTGGATTTTAAAAAGATCCAAACATAACATAATTTGATACTTAATGCTGCTTTTTCAGTGCTGCAATTACTGCCATTCAGACAGATGTAGTATCATGAGAGGTCTCGGAGTACTACTAATTGTTGTTTATTACTGCTTCAACTGTTATGAGTAATCCGGCCGATAAGGCTTGCTTATGTGCAGGGATACTATGCTTCAAGCTAATATGCCTTTTCAATGACCTTAACAAATCAGACCTCTGGGGTGCTTAGGGAACACGCACCCAACTGCAGTGCCTCACTCTTGACATGTGAGTGACACTCTGGGGAGAATAATGGGACATCCGTAGACATGGAAGGGATGCAACAGATCACCTGGCTCCAGTGCCATAAACCACACCACCACCTTCTGCAATAATAAGGGGAAACTATATGAAGCCAAGTAAAGGTAAAGGGACCCCTGACCGTTAGATCCAGTCGTGGACGACTCTGGGGTTGCGCACTCATCTCACTTTATTGGCCAAGGGAGCTGGTGTACAGCTTCCAGGTCATGTGGTCAGCATGACAAAGCCGCTTCTGAGCAGCACACGGAAACACCATTTACCGGCTTCCGGTCCGTCGCGCTGGTGGAGTAGGACGCAGGGACTTCGCGCTCTGAAGTCCCTGGCTTCGTGGAGGGGGGGGGAAGTCCGCAGAGCGAGCGGACTCCCCGAAAAAACACCGGGTAGAGAGTCCCGGTGACATAGCGCCCAGCTGCCTGCTCCAGACGCGATTCCTCTGCTGCCCGAGAGCTCCATAGAGCGATCGAGAGCCAGCGGAGTGGAGTCGCGGGAGCCATTTTTGGGTTTCATCTTACCTCCTTGAAGTAAAGCTCCGAGTCCTCAGCCTGCAAGCGGCGGATTCTTCCAAGAAAATAAAAGACTTGTACAAAGTAAGTCAAATCTCTATTTTAAATTTGAAGATAGGAAGAGATTCTAAAGCAACGGAAGCCGATCTCTTCCAAATGGTTAACCGGGAGGCGTATTAAACATTCCTAAGCCGAAAGGGGAAAAGTTCTTTTCCAGATTGTGGACCCGAGAGAAAGAAAGACTTTTCCAAACCTTCCCAGCCCCCGGTGTCGATACCCCTTGAGGTTCAGCAGCAACAAGGGGGAGGATGTTTTGACAGCTGTCAAAAGCTGTCAAATTGCCACAGGATTAAGAAAATTGATTTTATTGTTGTGAACTGTAAAAACTGATTGAAGAGGATTCAGAAGTAATTTAAGTGGAATTTAAATTTGAAATGTAATGAAGCTAAAGACAAAGGATAAGATCAGCCAAGATGGAGCCGACAACGTGGTAGAGAGGAATTTTCCAGCACTCTTTGGCCCTTATCTCTGGTCTGCCTGCGGTTAAGTGAACTATGAAAACAAAGTTTTCTCGAGCCTTCCAGGAGGCTGTGCTGAACTATCTACAAACATGGGAAGATATTTACAAGGAACGGCAATGTTCGAATCCAACAGAAATGGAGAATGAGGTGCAAGATCAAGATTTAGAGGACAATTTTGATGCTGAGACTGTGTGTGAGGAGCAACAATTTGAGGATAATTTGGAGACTGATTTGGACCAAAAAAATGATGTGTTGGATGATGAAAAACAAATATCTGAACAAGGAGATGAGGCCGACAAGGAGAAGCAAAGCGAAGAGAAGATTGATGGAAATGGAAATCCTGGAAAGACTGAAATGTGGAGTGGTGTTAGTGAAGAGAGGGATAGGCAGGAAGAGGGGGGTGCAAAGGTCTGGAAGTGGATGTGGGAAAGGACTGGTGTGGGGTGAAAATTTTAGTTTAAGGTCTTTTTTTTTTTTTTTTTTGCTTGACGAATAACGGTGTCTGTATCTTGGCCTGCTAAAGGATATGCTGATCCAATGGGGGGAAGGGACATTGGGAGGGGGGAGGGAGAGATTTTTAAAAGTTTAGGGTTAAGAGTTTTCTGGAGGGGCAGAAGAATGGCTGGGGAAACATGTTAAAGTTTGTTTTTAATGTTTTTAGTGATTAGAGAGGTGTTTGGGTAGAGAACTGCCTGTCTCCCTCTCTTTACTCTTGGCATCCAGTGGCAGGGGGTGTCTGGAGGGGAGAGGGAGGGGTGGAAGGAAACCCAGACACAAAAATGGAACCTTCTGACTGCTGAACCCCTCGGGTTACCCTAGTGGCAGGAGGGGACTTGGAGGGGGGCAGCATGAAGAAGGAGGAGGATTAAGTTAATATAATAAGAATAAGATTTTGAATTAGATTAGAAAACTCGCCAAAATTAATTAAAGAAGTTAGGAAATCCAGGAGGAAGAGAATCGTGGAAGCCGCAAACAAACTGTTAAGAAAATAAGATTTGGAATTTAGATGTTTTTGTTTTTTCTTTTTCTTCTTTTTTCCTTTTTTCCTTTTTTCATGTTTTTTCTTTTTCTTTTCTATTTGTGGTTTTGTTGTTGAATTATAATGAAGAATTAGCTGGGGGATAAGCCAAACCTCAGAGCTCCTCCGCCTCTGTCCTCTCAGTGGCAGGGGGGGGGGAGGAGGGGGGAGGAGGGAGGGGGGAGGTCAAACCCAGCTTAAAAATGGACCCCTTTGTTTCTCAATGCCCATGGGTAGCACTGGTGGCAGAAGTGGTCTTGTGGGTGGAGGGAAAATGAAGGGACAGAGTTTATTGTATATGTTGTGTATGTTTTGTCTTTATAAAGAAAAAATCAATAAAAATTATTATATATATAAAAAAAGGAAACACCATTTACCTTCCCGCCAGAGCAGTACCTATTTATCTACTTGCACTTTGACTTGCTTTTGAACTGCCAGGTTGGCAGGAGCAGGGACCAAGCAATGGGAGCTTACTCCATCACGGGGATTTGAACCACCAACCTTCTGATCAGCAAGCCCTAGGCTCTGTGGTTTAGCCCACAGTGCCACCTGTGTTGTGCCAAGTACTATGGGTAACAGTCTAATATCTCCAGAGACATTGCTACATTTTGAGTGCTTATAGGTTCTGTCTTTTAAAAATTCTAATACCCTGGTCTTGTTTGACCAAGAAGAGAGTGACGTGTTCAGATGAAGAGAAAGAGCTAAGCAGAATGGATCTGAACTGGCTCAGTTCCCAGTGGCTTCCAATGCCATACACAGCCGTTCTGCTCATGGTTAACACTAAAATGTAGGTGGAAATGTGGGGCCCAGGATGACTTCCCCATGACCTTGCAGCGGACTTGCATAGCATGTGACGCCTTCTCCAAGCCAAATTCAGCCCTCCAGTCATGCAGTGTGCCTGCCAGCCAGTTCTTGCAGTTGTCTGGCCTCTGCAGTCTCCACTAGGTCAGTAAAAACAGAAGTTTCACTGAGCCCCTGTTGGGTTACCCTAGCTGTCTGATCACCTACAGAAGGATGCCTCAGGGTGATGATATTTGAAGGAAAGCAGGTCTCCATTGTGCCTTTTTTGTATGTTCCATGAGTAAAGCGTTTCAATAGGTGTAGCTTTTCTTTCTCTCTGGCAGGTTTTGCTACAGCATGGTTTATTTTAAGGTTGGCAGTATTTGATCTTTTGTGGCGAAACATGAGGAAATGGAGGGTGCAGACTAGTGGGGCTGCAGCAGGTGGCGCTGTTTCCTCTGTCAATCTTTGCTTGTTCTAATACGGTTTGCTGTTAAGTGGGGGGGGGGGGGAGTGCAAAATATATTTCTACCAGGCTGATTAGTCACTACTGTCTTGTGACCTGAAAGAATTCATGACTGAAATTTGTATTTCACTTACCTATATCTTTGCTTTTGTGGACTTCTCATGTATTGTAAAATTGTAGGGTGGTCATTAACAAGAGATTTTCCATGTCATCTGCCTTTCAGCTTGGGCACTGGACAGGTAGCTGGTTCTTATACCAGCATTCCCCCCCCCCTTTCCCATCTTCCATATAGGAAAGTGGTTTCCATCCCTTATGAGCATTCTTACTCACTTCATTTCCCTGTCTTAATAAAGCAGAAATCCTTAGTTTAATTTAGCTAAAATTCAGAATGGAATGAATGGAGTCATGTTGCAAAACAGGGGTTTTGCAGGGATAGACCCTTTGGACTATTCCAGGCCACATGCCTCATTGGCAATAAGTGGTCCAAGGGAGAAGATGGGAAAGAGAAAGTGGTGTAAGCTGAAGAGGTAACAGGGCTTAATGAACAGGGGGAGTTTGTGGCAGAGAGCAGGCCAGATTTAGGCAGAAGCTGAAGCAGCAGAGTGGAACGAGGTAGGCCAAGAGGAAGCCTTCTTCCAGACCTTTGATCCAGGGGCAGAGCTACCTGCCCAGGCACCCGGAGCAGCGTGGGGGCGGGGCTAGCCACCTGCACAGTGAGCGTCCCTAGCCGCCTGCCGCCCACATGGCAAGTGGGGGGCACCACTTGCTGTCCACGAGGTGAGCTTCCCTAGCTGCCTGCCGCCCGTGCGGCAAGTGTCGGGGGCATGCCATTAGCCGCCTGCGGCAGCATCATCCCTAATGACTCGCCGCCCAGCCTGTGCGACGAGCATTTAGGGGCGCTGCCCACGCAGTGAGCGGGGGGTGGGGTGGCACGGCAATGTCACCCACCTTCACGGCTGGCACCTGGTGCGCACCGCACCCCCTGCACCCTCCTTCCTCCGCCAGTGCTTTGATCATCTTGGTTGCCCTCCTCTGCACACATTCCAGCTTGTCAATATCCATCTTAAATTGTGGCACCCAGAACTGGACGCAGTATTCTGGGTGTGCTCTGCAAGGCAGCACAGAGTGGTACTATTGCTTCCAATTAAATGATGTCATTTTTCATCACTACATATTATAAAAGAAAGCAGAGCAAGAAAGGCAAGACTGTGCTGTTGGCAGCAACTGTACATTTGCAGGAATGTCTACTTTTTGTGTGCATGTTCCAAACACAATCAGATTTCTAATAAATCAAGGAAGACTGCTATCCTCACCTTAAAGCAGGCATCCCCAAACTTTGGCCCTCCAGATGTTTTGGACTACAATTCCCATCTTCCCCGACCACTGGTCCTGTTAGCTAGGGATCATGGGAGTTGTAGGCCAAAACATCTGGAGGGCTGCAGTTTGGGGATGCCTGACTTAAAGCACCAACATGGTAGAGAAAAGTGTTGGGCCTAGAAAAATGTGGCCCTCCACATCCATGAGGCTTTCTAGAGCACGGTTTCCCAAACTTGGATCTCCAAGTTTTTGGACTACAACTCCCATCAACCCTAGCTAGCAGGACCAGCAGTCAGGGATGATGGGAACTGTAGTCCAAAATCAGCTGGAGACTCAAGTCTGGGAAACCCTTTTCTTGAGGATCTTCATCACTTCCTGTTTCTCAGCTAGCTCTATTTCCCAGTACTGTATTATATGTATGCCAACCACCCTGAAGGGTCAGATTAAAATGTAAGAGAGTACAGTATGTCAACTGAGACACATTAAGTTCCAGTTAATAATAATAATAATAATAATAATAATAATAATAATAATAATAATAATTTATTATTTCTACCCCACCCATCTGGCTGGGTTTCCCCAGCCACTCTGGATGGCTCCCAACCGAATAGTAAAACACAACCCAGCATTAAACTGTATAAATCAGGAGAGCTGGAACTCCTGGGCTTCATATAATGGAGGTTCTAGTTATGATTGAACCCTACTCTGATTGAACCCTACTTTGATACAGAACAATGATTTAACAGAGAGTTACGTTGGCAGCTGTTCCAGTTGCTGCCGTGAGTTGGCAGTGCTTATGATTTAATGGCACTTGGGTCACCATCTGCCATTTCTTTTAGCAGCACCAATTTCAGTCCAGGGGAGGGGGGAAGCATATGAGAGTATACACCACATATTATAGAGCCATGTGGATGGCTTCACTGTTGCATTCTTGGCTAAGCACATGGCATAGTCTTCGTTTCTCATATTTTGACAGCAAGATCCAGGTGGCTGTCTTTATTCCAAGGGCTGGGGAAAGCAGAAACCCAACTTTTGAGTGAGCTGTTGGAATCCAAAGCCCCTTGGCCATTTCCCATTGCTAATCACAATTCACTTGAGGTGTGCACCTGGCATGCAGTTGAAGCTCTAAGCACAACTGATAATTGCCAGAAGAAAACAGGGCGGATTTCTAGACTTCCAGGCCATAGAACTCCTGTTGAGCACAAGAATGTCACCTCCATTATCTTTATTTGGGTAGGATTGACTGTTTTTTAAAGGGGTAACTTGGTAAAGAGTAAATTTCACAGCTGTGATGCGGTTTAGTTTTTTTCTGGTTGGCCATTTGATTATGGTGAATCCCCTAAGGCTTCTGGATTAAAAACAAAGACTGGTTTGTAAAGAAAGTTGCTGTTGGTGGATTAGGGCAGTGTGCCTGTTGTAACCAGACCCACAATGCAAGTTCATTCATTTAGAATGTGGCCCTCTGACTCCCATCACTCTCCCTCCCAACTCCACCCATTGCCGTCCAGCCGGTGAAACTTAACACCTCCTGAGATTTTATTGCCTATTGCAGTTCACCAACAATGTGTGTTGTGCTGTGAAAAATATAGCTATAAATCAAAGTCAGGGCCAGGGTACAGTGGAGTACAAGCCTTTCTAAGGGGCCTCATTCCAAAGCTGTAACTAAATAGATTTGTGTTGTGTTTGTGTGTGAGAGAGAAAGTGAGAGTGCTATACCATGGGAAGGCAAACTGAGGCCAGGGGGCCGGATCCAGCCCAATCACCTTCTCAATCTGGCCCACGGACGGTCCGGGAATCAGCGTGTTTTTACATGAGTAGAATGTGTCCTTTTTAAGAATGCGTCTTTGGGTTATTTGTGGGGAATAGGAATTTGTTCACACACACCCAAATATAGTCCAGCCCACCATATGGTCTGAGGGATGGTGGACCGGCCCACAGCTGAAAAAGGTTGCTGACCCCTGCACTATATAGATAGTAAGCAAACAAAGGTAGATGCAAGGCACCTCAATTTTCTAACCTAGATTTTTTTAAGTATAACAGCTTAGTTTGGGCAATGTTTTACTTTTATTATTGTTTTTAAAAAGAGAGGAGCATAGATAACAATGAGGACTACAGCTTGATTAAAATGGATGAATCAGTGGATTTTAATCAATTAAGCTATCATAGAATTTTGGTTATGGAAATACCATGAAATAAATAAATCAAATAAATAAATACAATTGTTTTGCATAACATATCATATTTTTCTCTTAGGACCCAACCCATAGCTTATTTCCATCTGGTATTCTGAAGTATACTTTCTTTGAATGTGGAAATTTCATTACTTAGAATTATGATGGTGAATAATGAGTATAGGAAAGTAGTGTTTCAAAATAAGAACTACATTGCTGGATGGGACCAGAGAACTAGGTGCCATCTCTTTGGGGGGTGACAAGAATGCACCCTGCGGGGGGCTTGCCCGCTGCCCCTGGGCGAGGCAGCCACCTCCATTGCGCTGCCGCAGCCACGTGCAAAGGACTCGGAGCCCTCCGCTGTCCGTACGGCACGCATGCAGCACTGCCGTACATAGTGGCGCATGCGCATGTGCCATATGTAGCGGTGCTGTGCATGCATTCACCTTTTTTGCTGCTGCATCAAACTGTTGACTCAAGTTAAGCTTGTGATCTACTAAAATGAATTATTATTGAAGAAGTCTAAGCCTGTGCGGCAGACTTGTTTATTGCCTGCATTCCCCCTTTTTCCAAAGGTACTTGAGCTCATGTGCAAAGCTCTTGCTCTTTGTGCCCTGAGATTGGAGAATATTGCTTAGCTACACTTACAAGCATAGCTGCCAAGTTTTCCCTTTTCTCGCGAGGAAGCCTATTCAGCATAAGGGAAAATCCCTTTAAAAAAGGGATAACTTGGCAGCTATGCTTACAAGGTCATACACAGTATTTGGTTGCTAGAAAAATGAGTACAGTACCATAAACACTTCGGGAAACTGAGCTTCTCCTGCTTGTCATGTTTCATTTACTCTTATTCTTTTGAATAAAACAAATATTTGTTTAACATTAGACAATCTACGCTAGGAGAAATTAGATGCCTATTGTTAGCATGATTCCCTTTAATAAGACAAAGATTAGTACCTTAGTGAGAGCAGGGCAGGTCCAAAAATGTGTGAACACACTTACTACCTTTTCCAAAGGATTAACATTACCAAATGATTCTATCAGTGTTCTGTACTGAGTTTCATGTCTATATCATACATAAGACATACATTTGAAAGTATTCCCAGCAGGCTGTCGGATTAAAGGTTTGACTTTCAAAAGGTCCTTAGCTGCTGAAACTATGTAGTTTCAACATACATGCCTGGCCTCTAAGTTAGGTTGGACAATCTCTAGGTTGGACTAATGCAATGAGGTTTCTGGGAGGAGGGGGAGTTTGACTTTGATAAGTGTGCAGAAACGAGACCACTCTGGAAAAGTTGCCCCAGCAAAGCTCAATATAGCATATTTCCCCAATGTTCAGAAAGCTGCACTGGCTCCCTTGTACTTTCTAGAGTTAGTTTAAAGGTATTCTTGTTTAATTTTTAAAGCCTTCTTCAGCCTCATGCGTCCTGGGGGCATGGTGCGCCACCTGCGGGGATGTGGTGCCCAGTGTGGGCAGGGGCAGCTGCAATGGCACCCCACCGGGATCGCGCTGCTGGGGGCGGTGGCCTCCCCCCCACTCCTCTTCCTCTGCCAGTGCTGGGCCAAGGCCTTTTAGGGCTTCAAAGGTCAGCACCAACACTTTGAATTGTGCTCAGAAACGGGACTTCCAGTCTACCGCCATTGCTGAGTGGCGAGGAAATTTTGAGCTCCGAGGTTTCCTGGCGCTGTGAAGGAGGGGGGAGCCGCAAGAGCACTGCTGACGCCCCAAAAGAACCCCAGATTGAGCTTTCTGGGGTCGTGGGGACTCAGCTGCGCCCTGACACGTTTCCTCCACTCCCTGGCAAGCTCTAATAAGACCCCCGAGGGCGAGCAGAGTGGAGATGTGGGTGCCTGTGAGTCGATTTGCTGCCTTCGCAGTGTGAAGCTCCGAGCCGACAGCCTGTTGAGTGGTGGATTCTTCTAAACTAAAAAGATTTGAAGACATTGGGACACCGTGAGTAAAAGAAAGGGGATATCAAAATTAGGAAATTCAAGGAATTGGCCATGGGTGGAGATTTAAATACAGAAGTCCATCTCCCTCATTGAGAGAAGGGAGAGGCAGTTATCTTACCCGAAGCCGGAAAGATTTTCAGGAAGTTTTAAATTTCCAAAGATTGAACTTAAATTCTCCCCTTGATGCAGGGTAAAGGGGAGAAAGGCTCGATTTAAGTAAAATCCATGCAAAGATCTATTTTGGACTGGGGAAAGTCCCCCTGTAAGCTGGAGTCGGATCCCTGGAGGGATCAGCAAGCCACCATTATGACGTCACAAAAGAAAGGAATTTGTTTACCTCTTTGAGGTTGTGAACTGTCAGCAGTGAAAAGAGCTCAAAATATATGACTGTGAACAATAAGATTGTTAAATGCTCTTTCTATGAATGATTATAAGAGTATTAAAGTATGAAGAAGAACTGAAAATGCTAATTTGCAACCAGTTCGGATATAATTTTTGTTTCTGAAGTTTGGAGATATAAACTGTGTCATTTCCTGTTTTGCAACCTTGGCTGTGCCCATGAAATCTGAGATGTGCAAGGTGCCAGCAGACATAACAACACGTGACTTTTCTGATTTCCAAGAGAAACTCTTAAAATTGTTATGGCAAATTAGAAGCGAGGTACAACAGAACACAATACAGATTGAAAAGATAAACCAGAAGTGCATGGAAATCAAAAAAAGAATGGATATACCAGAGAGTCTAGAGAAGAAAATTGAACACTTATCAGTCCTGGACAATGTAAATGATCCTAAAGAAGAAGAGGAAGGGATAGACCAAATTGAAGTTGAAAAAAACTATCAAGATCCAGCATGGAACATTGCTCTCTCAGTGAGAGGGGGAGCAAGACCCATGCCTGGGACAAAATGTCTTCAGAGAAGAACCAGTATGGAACATTGCTCTCCCAGTGAGAGAGGGAGAACAGGACCCATCCTGGGGTCAGAACCTAAGGGGAACAAAAATTGCCAAAGGATTGAAAAGTGGTAACTCTGGTGGTTGACATTGTGTAGCAGTTAGAGAACTGGGGGGGGGCAGCAGGGGGGGCGAAGGAAGTGTGGCTGTTAGGTTGTGACAGAATGGGAGTGGGGTGAGAAGTAATAAGGGATATTATTTTTTGATTGGCTAAGATGGACTGAAACTGGTTTGCTTCATGGGACTTGCTGAACCGTCTGGGAGACTCCGAGTCCAGGGGAGGGGGGGGCAGAATTAGAATTAAGTGTTTAAATGTTATTTGGATAGAAGAAGTAATGCTTGAAATTATGGATATTTTGGGAATTAGTTCTAGGCTAAGGGGTGAAATAGAAGATAGATGTTAATAAATTAATTATAGGGTATGAATATTTGATGGTTATAGGTTAAGAATAATTGATGATTATATGGTTAGGAATAATCGAGAGATAATGAAGAGGAAATTGTTTATGAAATAGAGGAAGATGAAAATGGCTTAAGATATAATATGAGGGGAGAATCGAGGAAGTCTATATAACAATATTAAGTAACAAGAAATATTGTTGTTATTGTCATTTCTATTTTTCTTTCTCTTTTTGGTTTTTTCTTTTTTTCTTTTTTGTATTTTGTATTTTTTTCATTCTTATAAATTGAATAAAGATTATTTGGGGGGGGATTGTGCTCAGAAACGTACTGGAAGCCGATGTAGATCTTTCAGGACTGGTGTTATATGGTCTTGACGGCCACTCCCAATCACAAGTCTAGCTACTGCATTCTGGATTAATTGTAGTTTCCTGGTCACCTTCAGAGGTAGCCCCACGTAGAGTGCATTGCAGTAGTACAAGCGGGAGATAACTAAAGCACGCACCACTCTGACAAGACAGTCTGCGGGCAGGTAGGGTTTCAGCCTGCGTACCAGATGGCGCTGGTAGATAGCTACCCTGGATACAGAATTGACCTGCGTCTCCATGGACAGCTGTGAGTCCAAAATGACTCCCAGGCTGCACATCTGGTCCTTCAGGCACACAGTTACCCAATTCAGGACCAGGATGTCCCTCACACCTGTCTGCCCCCTGCCTCACCAAAACAGTATTTCTGTCTTCTCAGGATTCAACCTCAATCTGTTAGCCGCCATCCGTCCTCCAACCGCCTCCAGACACTCACACAGGACCTTCATCACCTTCACTGGTTCTGATTTTTAAAAGAGAGGTAGATCTGGGTATCATCCGCATACTGATGAGCACCCAGCCCAACCCCCTGATGATCTCTTGCAGCAGCTTCATATTGATGTTAAAAAGCATGGGGGAGAGGATGGAACCCTGAGGCACCCCACAAGTGAGAGCCCAGGGGTCTGAGCACTCATCCCCCACCACCACTTTTTGGACATGATCCAGGAGGAAGGAGCGTAACCACTGTATAACAGTGCCCCCAGCTCCCAGCCCCTCTGGATGGTCCAGAAGGATGTTATGGTCGATGGTATCAAAAGCTGCTGAGAGATCCAGCAGAAACAGCTTTCACCTTTTTGTCTTACCCATGGAGGCTAGTGGCACAGGGCACCAGGGTGCAGAGGTCTGGAGGGCACCAGGGAAGAGGCATCAGCTCACCGCCCTTGCCCACCTCCGCCATGCCACCCGCGCTGAAGCAGTGCCGCGCCTGGAGCCTCCGTTCCCCTGTGGCCACCGCAGCACGAAGC
Organism: Zootoca vivipara; assembly: GCF_963506605.1. NCBI lineage: Eukaryota > Metazoa > Chordata > Lepidosauria > Squamata > Lacertidae > Zootoca > Zootoca vivipara. Next base: position 94,511,599 of record NC_083280.1, on the reverse strand, counting down.
GTCCAGCTGAGCTGGGAGGTGCCACATCCGGCCTCTGCCTCTTCCCTGCCGGAGGAGCCACCCCCCAACCGTTGCCCACCTCCTCCAGCCCTGCCGGCGGTGCTGTCCTCCCTAAAAAAAGATCGACAACTCTGGGAAAGGGGGGGCAGAGGTAGCTTTGCACCACGGCACTGGATATGCTTAAGACGGCCCTGTCCATAGCCCGACGGAGATCATCGACCAGCGCGACCAAGGCCATTTCAGTTCCATGATGAGGCTGGAATCCTGATTGGAAGGGGTCCAAATGGAAGGGGAACCCACAGGCTTCTGTCCAGCTTGGATCACAAACCCACAACAGAGGTGGACCCAGTGTCTCGCTGAGGAACTTCCAAGCCGACCCATCTAAAAAGGAGAAAGAAAAAGAGAAACTCCAGCTGTTCCTTGAAAGTGCTTTTCATCCTTCTCTATCAATCAATCCTTAAAGCATGTCAAGTTTTCCCTTTTCTCATGAGGAAGCCTATTCAGCATAATGGAATATCCCTTAAAAAAGGGGAGAACTTGACAGCTATGCCTTAAAGAGGGACGGGGGCTGCATTAAAGTCCAGCCTCTTCGTGTTGTCATACCCTAGGAATAGATTGGTGTGTCAGGCAGGAGGGGTGGGGCAGCCCTTTCAGTGGGAAAGTGCCCTCTTGGCAGCTTCCCTTCAATGAAGTTGTTGCCTTCATCGTAATGGCCCTGAAATGATTCTATGTCGTGATGGAGCCTCATCCCAACTGAGACATGGCTGGGACCTTAGGGCAGTCTGGGTGGTTCCCCGCAGATGGCACCAAGCTGAGGAGGTGCAAAACAGTAGTAGCAGCAGCAGCAGGAGGAGGAGGAGTAATTATGAAGCCTATAATTTATTTGGGTACCTATTGAGAAGATCTTAAAAAAAACAACTGTATCAAAAGGAATTATTGTGAAAATAAAAAATATTTAAGGGAGAGGGGCAGGTTTTGTCCTTTCTCAGGGCACCATGTTACCAAAATCCCCCCTTGCACTGGGGAACTGCATGGTGTTGTTGTTTTGTACAAAAGATGGAATATAGAGCCTGATAAACTGGAAAACATAAGATGAACACACTCCTCTGCAGAATGGCTTTGGGGGGAAAGCAATTTGGGAGCATGTTATTACACACGCCAATCAAAATTCAATAATGTGGAAGTGGAGGAAGTGGAAGGAAACAAAAGGAAAATGTGTGGCTGCTGCAATGTTCAATCAATATCTTCACTTGACTAAGTAAGATTGCAACAAATGAAATTTTTCATATTACAGTCAATGACTGTGCCATGGAACAGTTAGTTGCATATATATGAGTGTGTGTGTGTGTGTGTGTGTGTGTGAGAGAGAGAGAGAGAGAGAGAGAGAGAGAGAGATAATAATGCACAGAAAGACCAACACCATTACATGTGATTTCAACAGAGGAAACTTCCAAAAAATAAATAAACAAGAGGTTGTGTTGAAAGAAAAAAGTCTAGAGCAGCCTTTTTCAACATTGGGTCCCCAGATGTTGTTGGACTACAATTCCCATCATCCCTAGCTAGCAGGACCAGTGGTCATGGATGATGGGAACCATAGTCTGACAACATCTGAGAGCCAGGGTTGAAAAAGGATGCTCTACCTAGGGGATATCAGATACAGGGACCTTGCTGGGAACCAGTTCAAGCAAGTGAAAATATGGGAAGTGAGAAGGAAGTTGATCAAAAGGGATTGATGTGATCAATTGTTGTTAGTCCTTGGGCTTTTGGTTCAGAATGAGGACTAAAGCTGCTTTGCAGTGCAGCCAGGTGCCTGTGGAAAGGAACAGGAAATGGTTCTGCCCAGCTTCAGAGTTGGGACCAAGGGTTTCTTCCAACCCCCCCAGTATAGCTACATAGGTGGGGAGACTAGTTTTGAGATAAGATCATGGGTGTAGCCAAGGGGGACAGGGAGGGACAGCTGCCCCCCAATTCATAAAAATACATAGCTAACTGAGGTTCTGTTCCCCCCCCCAACAAAAGGCCTGCCCCCCCCAAATCCTGGCTACGCCCATGGATAAGATATCAAAAGTTGGCAATATTTGGTTAGTGTGGGTGCATTACCTCTCAAACCCTAACCCTAACCCTTTTGACAGACATGTTGTCTGCTGTGGTAAGTGGCACCAGTGTTCCTAGCACACGCCATAGACAATTCTCCACATAGTACCTCTGTGGAAGGACGCTATAGCATGACAGCATCTGTCCACAGAGATGTGGGTGGGAGTGCTCCAGTATAGGGTTGGAATCTTAATGGCACTTGTCACATGAACAAACCCGGGGGGGGGGTTAATAAAAGAAAACGTGGAGGGAGGTGCCTATACAACCTAATATTTGAAAAGTAAATCCCCTCCCCCCATTCCAAAATTAATCTGACCTGTGGCAGATAGAAGGAGGATTGGTTCTATTTTCTCCCCCCTGTTTTCACTGCCTCTGCAGCCCCACGAAAGGGTAGGAAGTGTTGCTGCTGAAATGTTTGGCCCTTTGCCACTCAAACATGCCTCGCTTTGGGTCTAGGTTTTCACCCTAATGAGTTAAGCAAAGACTTCCCAGAAAGGTGGGCACTGAGGAGATACTTTGGGAGAGGTGGCATCATGAAGGAGATTTGAGGAGTAGGTGGAGGCATTAAAAGGCAGCAAGCAAGGTCACAGTGGGTGGAGATGCAATAATACATTTATCATTGTTTTTAAAATCAGCTTTTCTGAGCAGTGCTCTTGTGGAAAGAATGGCTCCTGTTTAGCCTGTCACTGTTTTTTCTCGAGGGGGGAGGGGGAAGTCTTAATGTAAGAGCAGGTCTCTGAGCCAGACAAAGCGTCTTGAAAACCTAATGAGATAATCAAATTGGATTCTGAAGGGGGAAATAGAAACATTTTGAACATGAGTTAAGAATTGCCCCTTGTGTATCACATCTTTTGCACAATACACAAAAGGTAAGTAGCTTAATTGAGAGCCATGCATTGCGGCAGGAGGAACGCGTGATGTGAATGGCATGATCGTGATTCATTAGATCCTTAGAAAAAGTCAGTTCAAGCTCCACTCCTTCAGCTCTGGCTTGTTAACCTTATTAGAAATGGAAGAATGGCCAAGAGTTGAGAGAAAGCAGAGCTCATTGGCAAACACCCTGATTTACAGATTCCCCATCCAAATACCGCCATTGTTGGGGTGTGTTTTATTGCCCTTGTCGGAATTTTAAAGTCTTTAATCACTGTGTTAGTTAATACCCTATTTATTACCATCACTTGCTGTATATTAAATGTGCTAAGTTCCACATGTGAAAGCGCTTAGTGTAATCAGGTAATACATTAGTAAGGTGCTGCTCAGCTGTCAGTCTTGGGGAAAATTGGGATATTCCATGCAAAGCACAGCAAAGTAGGAGGAAGGTTGGTTAATCAAGGATCTACTTTAGCTGCTAAAAGCTGTTTCTATCCCAAGAAATTGCATTGCTGCCATCTTTTTGAAGTAAAAGAAATATGGCAGGAGTGTAATTTGTTTCATGCTGACCAAAGAAATCCTAGACGTAATGTCAAAATTTCTGAAAAGTAAGAAAATACTTTTTTGGGGAGGGAAAAAAATTATTTCTTGATGTTACTTGGTTCTCTGTATCAACAGTTTATTAAAAATGTAAGTGTGTGTGCATGCATGTTAAGGAGTCAGAATGATGTTAAGGGGTTGACCAATCTGCAGTATAAGAATAGAACCAAGGTGTCATAACAAGATCATGCTTTCAAATGAAAGCAAAGTGCTTCATCTGGTGGTATCAGGGTCAGCCTTAGCATAAAGCAGGGGTCAGCAAACTTTTTCAGCAGGGGGCCGGTCTACTGTCCCTCAGGCCTGGGGGGGGGAGACTATATTTTGGGGGGGATCATAATTTTTTTTCTTATGCCCAACAAATAACCCAGAGATGCATTTTAAATAAAAGCACACCTTCTACTCATGTAAAAACAGGCTGATTTCCAGACCGACCGCAGGCCAGATTTAGAAGGTGATTGGGCTGCATCCGGCCCCCAGGTCTTAGTTTGCCTACCCATGGCATAAAGCTTTAGATTGGAGGGGCTGGGAGTGGAGGGGGGGGGACTGTTATACAGTGGTTTTGCTCCTTCTCCTGGGCAGAAAAGAAAGAAAACACAACCCACGCCAAGTTCTGGGCTTCAGCTTTAGTTAGCACTGGGTTCAAAATAAACATTGTTCATCTTCTTTTTCAGTGATTGTGCATTTACACTTTTATGTCTCTTGCTATAATTCACATGTTTTCATACCCTCCAAGTGTCTCAATTTTCCAGGGACAGTTTCCAGATTTTTGAACGACATCCTGCTTTCTGATTTGATCCTGGAATGTCCCTCTTTTCCCTGCTGCCCCCAAGTTCAGGGAGGCAGATGAGCCAGGGCTTGTCCCAAAGGACAGTGCTAGCAAGGGACTATCCTGTTGCCTCTCCCTGGCTGCGGCTGCTGGCCTCCCTTGGGCAGTTCTTAGCAGCTGCTGGAGAGCGGAGGAGGAGGAGGAGGAGGAGAGGCTGCACCCCCAAGGGGCAGGCAGAGGGCAGGGCTGTCCTGGGCAGGAAGAAAGGGGGAGCAAAGCAGATGTAATGATTGGTGTGCTTTTCTTTTTGTAAATCTAGCAAAGAATTAAATTAAATTAAATTAAATTAAGGGGTTTTCTCAGGGTGGTGGGGGTTGTGTGTGCAGTGTCCCCTTGGTGAAGGGGGGTGGCACTTGCCCTTCTCCTGATAGGAAATGCTCTGCAGGGGGAGGCAAATAATGGGGGTCAAGAAGAGCCAGTTGGGGGTGGGTAAGAAATGTCCCTATTTTTATCTGAGGAATGTTGGAATGCCAATGTAGCTGATGCAGTCAGTGCAGAGATCCTCTGCCCCCCCCCCTTTATAGGGGTTGTATGAATGCTTTGAAGTAATGTCCTCAAAGAACCGAGAACCTGCTGAAATAGATTTTGCTCAGCTAATCCTAGTTGAGGCCTGTTATTCTGGCAACTAAAGCGCCAGATGTCCACCTTTATCATCAGCTTCATTAGGAGATGATAAGTCATGAAATGGGGCACAGAGTTCTCCGGCTGTTATCTCAGCTCCCATTTGGGAACAGTTTCTGAGAAAGTGCTTCTCGCAGGCTGACACTCCATCGCCCTCCTTGGAGCACCTATTAATTCGTCACCATCTTGTATCGAAATATTCTGCCCCGCCCCAGGGCCAATTATGTGCTGCCTTCATAGACTTGAAGGCAGCTTTTGACAGTATTCCCAGAAATAATCTATGGGTGAAACTAGCTGCTTGGGGCATTGAGAGAAGACTGTTATGGCTCATGATTCAATTGCATGAGGAATCAGTTGCCAGAGTGAGATTTACTCCTTCAGGTGACCTCACGAATACAGTGCCCGTAAATAAGGGAGTCGGACAAGGCTGTATACTGGCTCCCCTCCTTTTTAATTTGTATATAAGTGATATGAGGAAACCCCTAGCTGAATCTTCTACTGATGTTCATGCTCCCCGTCTTGCAGATTATCGCTGCCCGTTACTTCTGTATGCGGACGACACAGTAATTTTTTCTTTCTCACAAGTTGGCTTAAATAGAGCACTGAAAATTTTTGTTTCTTACTGCCAATCCAATCAACTAACAATTAATCACTCCAAAACTAAAATAATGATTTTTTCCAGCAGTCGGAAACAATATACTTGGAAGCTCGATGGAGTATCAGTGGAACAAGTTTCCAAATTCCAATACCTAGGCATACTTTCCCAACAAAATATGAGATGGAATGCTCAGATCCAGCACCTGCTCAATAAGGCTAAAGCCGGGTCCTGTGCCCTCCTTTGCACGTGCCTTCGGGGCTGAAGGTGTTCAAAGCGAGAGTATTAGCTATACTTGCTTATGCTGCACCACTTTGGGCTGCCTTGGCTAATTTTTCCTCCCTTGAAACCCTCCAAAATCAATTTTTACACCGCCTTCTGAAACTCCCCACACGTGTGAGCAATGCAACTATACGTGTAGAACTGAAGATCCCCTCTGGAAACGAGTTTTTAGTTACTGGCTAACACTCTGGCCCAGACTACCTAGTTATTACCTAGCCCGTTGTCTGTGGCATGACGATACCTAGAGAGAACCTGTTGCAAGACAGAGCCCAAAAAAGAAAATAACAGAACACTTTCAGCCAGTATTTTATATTCTGCTGCAATTGCACAAATCTTTTTTCTGTTTCCTTGTCAACTGGTGCATATATATTTTATTACATACAGACATGCCATCAACAGGCTCCCCCCCAAAAAAAAAATCAGTTACCTTCCTTTATCTTCTTCTCTTTCAAAGTTAATGAATTTCCAGTGGGATAGCCCCATCAGTCTTCTGTAGGAAAAACAAGGAAGAATATTGTGGCTCCTTAAAGTGTGCATCTGCTGAAACATAATGCTGTTGCTAATTTATGTTTTAAATGGTTAAAGTAAACTTTATTTTGTGTTTGACAGCCTGAATCCTCAGACTTTAACTGAGAAAAAATCAACAAGGAAGAAAATAGACTCTTTCTATATGAAAAGAACCAGTGCTTTTTTCTGGGGGTATGTAGGGGTATGCATACCCCTAAACATTTTGTGAACCTAAATGCAACTGGGAAGGAGGTGGAGGAAGCAGCAGCGGCGGCGGCGGCGACAGGAGCAGAGAGGCAAGAAGGAGCCCTGCGAGCTCCACGGTCCTCTGATCCCAGCGCTGCGTCCGGCCTGGAGAGGGTTGGGGGGGGGCGGCAGCAGCTGCACAGCCACGAGACCCGCCTGGCCAGGGGGGCCCTATGGGAGCCTCCCTCCCCTTGCAGATGTGCCCTGCGCCCCTTCCCCAGCCTGATCCTTCATTGATTCCCGAGGTCCAAGGTTTCCTCGTGCTTGCAGACCCGGCACATCTCTCCCTATCCCTCTTTCCCTCCTTCCCTTTCTCGCCTGTTTTTGTGTCTCTCTCTCCCTCTCTCTCTCTCTCTCTCTCTCTCTCCCTCTCTCTCTCTCTCACACACACACACACACACACACACAGAGAGAGAGAGAGAGATCTGTGTGTGAACAAGAATGTCTTGATCCGAGATTCTTTTTATTACAGCAGGGATCCTTGATATAAACCTTTTAGCCATCTGCAGCACAATGTAGAAATGGGGGGGGGGGTAGCAGCATAGCTTACATTACAGATTTAGCCTCACTTCCCAGCAAAATAAATAAATGCTTCACCAAAGTTACCATCGAGTGATTGTGGTTGCAATCCTAAACTAGCATACCTTGGAGGAAGCCCCTCTGAAGTCACTAAGATGCACTTTTGAAGAAGGATGCATCAGATTGCACTCTTAGTTAATTAGATTACTTGATTAAAACATTCTGATTGATTAAAAAACCATTTTAAAAATTAGTTTTATTACTAATTACAAGTTTCATGTTAATATATATTCTGTGTGAGAGACTGGGAAGTTTTCCAATATATTTTCTGACTGCAACACTTACATGTTTCATCTAAAAATAAAAGGTGACATTCAGCTAAGTAGTACTGAGAGTAGACCTGCTGAAATTGATGAGCATGACTAAGCATGCAATGAAGAGATGTACATAAATGGAGAAATGTGTGTGTGCACTGTCACCTTTGAATATAAACATGATCAGAAGAAAATGCTGTTAATGAGTGAAACATTGCTGTTTACACAATGTCTGTGTATCAAATGTAGCACTGCACTGTTGTTGCCTTTGGGTAAGATTTCTAGATACACTTGTTGAAGGACGGTGTGGATAATGTATCAAGAACTGTGATCAACTAGTCTTATGCACCTTGAAAGACTAGCACACTTTTTGTGAAATCAGCCTTCATGGGCCACTTCATTGGATACATCAGCCTTATGAGCTCTCCTGTAGAGAACAGGTGGCTTAATGATCTTTGTCCTTGCTGCATACCAATAGATTGCTAATACAATGAGTTTGACATCAAAATACTGGTAGTCTTCAGCAAGATGGCCCACGCTCAGGCGGACTAGAAGCAGTGTGTTACAACAAGGCTGGCTGCATGTTAGTTCCCTTGAGGTGATGTTTTGTATTCAAGGCAACTAACTTGCAATTTGGATTCAAAACAGAATAGGACTTAGAATTTGAAAGGCACACAGAACAACACCTTTACTTCTGAAGCACATCTGGAGACCTGCAATCAGCAGATTATCTAAAATAAATCAGGACACAGATAGGGTTTAGTTAATCTTGGGCAGGATGTGTTTCTTGAGACTTTAGAATCCAGATTTAAGGAAATAGGGGGAAATAACCAAGGGAAAATATCCTTACAGCCATGAAGGATATATAACGTCTTCTAGGAGATGTGGGAACCTTAGTTACATTTTACTGCCTGATCGACAAAACACATTGAACGACTGCTTCCATAACATGTTGGAAGGGACATGATGTTGGTAATGGCTTGTTTCTGTCATAAACTGTTGGGAGTTATTGACATCTTGGCCTTTATGTTTTAAGAGATCTTCTGAAATCAGAGGCCAATCTCCTGGCCAAATTATTTGCGTATTTATGAATAATTTCCCATAAGCCATGGGGCATCTCAAAGAAATTTGCAATATAATATCATTTGTAGAACAATTGCATATATGTGATATATATAAAATGGATATACATTTTAAAACAACTGTACATACACAACATCAATTCAGATCCAACAATGGCTTGTTGAAAGAAGAGCATTGTTAGCAGGCTCTTTTTGGGTGACAGAGAGAAGGCTTTGCCTCTGTCTTCACCCAAAAGGAAAGCAGTGCCCAACCTGATGATAACAGAATAAATGACGTAAGGAGGGAGCTGCAGCCCAAGATATAGGCTACTTTAAATGAATTCAAATCTCCAGGGCCTGTTGACCCTTGCAATGTCAGAGCCTTTTTCTATAATCTTGAGAATTCTTTGAAAACAGGTGAAGTCCCTGCAGATTGGAGGTGGGCAAATGTGGTCCCCATTTTTAAAAGCAGTGTGTGGGGAGAAGATCCAGGCAACTACCTACTGGTGAGCTTGATATCTGAAGAAGTGTGCATGCACACAAAAGCTCATACCAGTAACAAACTTAGTTGGTCTCTAAGGTGCTACTGGAAGGAATTTTTTTATTTTGTTTCGAATACCAGGAAAGGTCCTAGAACAGATAAGCAGATGGTCACAAGGGGGCATTTAGAAAAGGATCCTGTGATTCCTGAGACCCAGCAGGGGTTTCTCAAAAACAAGCAATGTCAGACAAATCTCATTTGTTTCTTTTCCTTTCCTTTTATTTTTCTGATAGAGTTACAAGCCTGGTGTATCTGGGGGATGCTGTGGACACAGTGTATCTTGATTTCAGTAAGGCTTTTGACAAAGTCCCGCATGATATTCTTGTGGAAAAGCTGGTAAAATGTAGGCCGGATGAGGTAACTGGGTTTTTTTTTTGCAAATGATAAGTTGTTATCATATTGCAGATTGGACCTCTAACTATGCCGTCCCCTATCTAATTCTTCCAGTGATGTCATTCAGGACTACTAGTAATAGCAGAATGGTGCACCTATGAGATATTCTCTCATCACTAGACCTATATTGGGCTCAAAATTATATACACTAAGCAATAAGTAAAAGATGAGAGCAGGCAGACTTAGGTTGATACTGTTTATTAAACTATACCCTGTGTGGCTCATCCTGGAGGCTACTAAGTTGAAGGCAAACTTATTTCTGTTTTTCGACAGGGAAATTTACATTGGGATCTTGCTGAAGATACAGGCAACAGAAAGGAAGAATACCCCATAACAATACGAGGTCATTAATTAATAGATTGGGGGAAAGGAAAGTCTGTTATGAGTCTTTGGTTTACCATGGGTAGGTCTATGGCATAGTTAGAGTAAAACAGCCTCTGGAGAAATTCATTAGCTATTAAGAGACTTTGGATGTGTACATTATTTGGGCTCATTCCTTTTTAACATTCATTTGCATTTTCATATGGTATTTTCCATTGTGCTGCAATTGGTTTATTTTGCACAAGCCTTCCAATTTCCCCCTCCACTGATACAAAAACATATATATTTTTTAAAACTACCTCATACTGCACAATATACATGGATATCTCAACCATCAACAAATCTATCAGCTTCCCTTTCAGAGTTAATGTCTTTCCAGTCTTCTGCAGCAAAAACAGCAGAGTCTTGTGGCCCCTTACAGACAAGGCGAATGAAGGGGCTGATGGCCCATCACAAAAGTGTCTCTGGTTCCAGGTCTAACCATGTCTACTCAGATGTGAGTCTTGTTGAATTCAGTAGGGCTTACTCCCACATAAATGGGGTTAGAGGTTAGGATTGCAGCCTATCCTGCTAGCTGTCACTTAGAGACACACACACAGAGAGAGAGAGAGAGAGAGAGAGAGAGAAGAGAGAAGAGAGAATATGAGAGGAAACATGTTTTTCTAGTATCTCCTCTTTAAATTATGGGATATGCCTCCTGTCTCTGATCTCAATAATGACTAATAATAGTCCAAGAATGAACTGAGTATTTTTGTTCTATGGTAGAGGATGGACATATTTGACACATTATTCTAAAGATGGACCATTCTCTGTGTATGCAATTAGGAAAAAAGCAGCCCCTTGCAATAGTTATTAAAAGGCTTGTCTGCAGGCATGAGGGCAATAATCTGACTGGAGCCAGCCAGTCCATGACCTTACATGCACTGCAGGGGGGGGGGAGAACCACACCCCAAATCTTACCCTCAATCTTACTCCACTCTCTGTAAAACAAATCACACAACTCTAGTTTCATAAATTTAAAGATATATTGCCCATTTTTGTAATAAAGCTGTCACCGATAGGGATGACCATGGAATTGGGTAAAGTGTTTTAGATTTTAGGGGAAAGTTTTTCAGTGCTCATCTATAAATTTATAAACAAATTTAACTTGGAAGAACTTACTTTCATATAAGTGTATATATGATTTCAGTCAAAGCTAAAATAATCTTTTGTAAAAAAGAAATAAATTCAATGAATTTTCAAAATATGCAACTTAAATTTTGATTTTGAAATCAAAACTTTACACCAGATGTTGCAATTCCTCAGTCTGCAGGTTTTTTTTTTTTAAAAAAAGTTAGGTTAATAGGAATTGTACTGTTTTCATTTGTGAATCACATACTTCAAATGTTTAAACATACTGTTTGCAAGCTCTGAAAAACTGTCAAAGGTTGACTGCTACTGCGGAAATCTTCACATGTCAAATGCTGATACCAAGCAGTCAAATATTTATTTCAACATAAAAAAGTTGCAGAGGAGAACTCTGAGGAGCATATTTGTTTTCAACTCTAATTTTCACCCCATTCCTTGATCAAACACCCTTCTGCACCATATATTATTTATTATTGATCTGAGCTTTTATTCAAAATGCACACTGTGACTTTTAGCATTAAAATCAGCTTTTGCAGTGGCTTAAATCATCAAAAGATGGAGACAAATTAATGGTAGACAGTTAAATTTAGTAACAAAAATAATACAGTTCCAAAATGTTTTAAAAACACATGGAAAACACCAAACCCACATTGTCCTCAAAACAGCAGAAAAGCATTGCAATCAATTTTATACAACCAATTATACATACTTTATACATAAGTATGTATTCACAAGGCTTCAGAAACTAGAGAAGTAACCTAGGCCCGAAAGATCTCTTCCCCTCTAGAAATCATTGGTTCCGCTTCCCCACCTGACTTAAAATGCCCGGGGGGTTAATACCGGGGGGGGGGCTTCTTTCTCCTCCTTTCCTTGTAGCCACTTGCCTAATGGAGACTTTCATAGAAGAGCCTCTGCAGCTGCCCTTGGAGGGTTGCACTGATACGCCCGAGTTATCTGACATAATCAAATATGGTGATAAAGTGCCAAAATAAAACCTATAAAAATTGGGTTATATTTGTACTAGAATCATAGAATTGTGGATTTGGAATGGACTATGAAGGTCATTGATTTCAACTCCCTGCAATGCAGGAATCTTTTGCCCAACATGGGGCTCAAGCCCGCAACCCTCTCATGCTCTACCATTTGTGCGAATGCAATATTATATGTTATTGCTTGTTTAGACAATTTCTAGAATTGCAATACAGTATATCTCTTGCACAAACACCTGTAAAAAGGTAAAAGTACACCTGACTGTAAGGTCCAGTCGCAAGCTGGTCATGTGGCCAGCATGACAAAGCCACTTCTGGCAAACCAGAGCAGCACACGGAAATGCCGTTTACCTTCCCGCCGGAGCGGTACCTATTTATCTACTTGCATTTTGATGTGCTTTTGAACTGCTAAGTAGATAGGAGCTGGGACAGAGCAACGGGAGCTCACCCCATTGCAGGGATTTGAACTGCCGACCTTCTGATCGGCAAGCCCTAGGCTCTGTGGTTTAGACCACAGTGCCACCCACATCCCAAACACCTGTATAAATGCATTTAATGAAGATTTTTTAAAGTGTGGACTTATTTTCTTGCAGATTTTGAAATTGAAATAGGGAGCTAAATTGTCATTTGATACTCCTCTGAGTATTGTAGGTATACAAATCTAAGAGAAACTGACAGAAAGCAAGACATCATATTTGATTTTCAAAAGTGTCATTCCTCCCTGAAGGTCAGCACTTCCTTTTTCTGGTCCTACTCCTGTGTCCTACAAACACAAACAAAACAGCAGGTGAAACTTTTACTGGGAATAAAATAAAGGCCAGTGCGGGGGGGGGGGGACAAGTGTATAATTCATGTCAGGCTGTTGTAAAATGCAATGGAGCAGATCAGATAAACGTGTCAACTGGAATTTTCTCGGATCAGGGCCAAGCCATCCATGAGATAGCCACCTCAGGTGGCAGAATCCAAGGGGCACTGCCATGGGCACACCTGCCACTGCTGCCGGAGAAGTGAGGTGAAGTGGTAGTGGCAGCTTCTGGGTTCCAGGAAGATCTCACGAGAGTTGAGCTGAGAAATCTCACCAGAGGCCACAGCCGCATGACCCTGTTAGTCAGTAGGTTTGAATGCTGGATGTGTCCAAATTTTTGGTAAAAGCAAAATCAGCACAATAGTCATATGTATGGATGCTGTGGTGACTACGGTACTTCAGCGAGTTCCTTAAGTCGTTCCACTTTCGGACAATCTAGATCAATCAAAAATTTACATCTATTATTACCCCTCACCCCACTCCCACCCTGTCCCAGCCTACCCCCCATTCTTCCTTGATCACCCCCTGCTGCCTCCCCAGTTCTCTAAATACTGTAGTACAAAACCATCCAGTTATATTTCCACTTTCCAGCCCTATCTCAATTCCCCCCCCCCTTTAAGTTCTGGCCCTAGTATGGATCCTGCCCTCCCTCTCTCACTGGGATGACATTATTCCATGCTGGTTCTTCTTTGGAGACTCCTTGGATCAGACACATGTTCTGTCCCCCCCTCACTGGGGGAACAATATTCCATGCATCTTCCTCATCTTCTTTAAAGTCAAGTACATTGTCCAAGACTGATGAATGTTCTTCTTGCTTCTCGTCATTCTCGATTGAAATTAATCCTTTTTCACTGTCCACACAATTCTGATTCCTTTCACGCATTTCGTGCAACTGTATATTACTTTCACGCAACAATATATTATTTTGCCACAATTCATTTCTCAAGTCCAAAAGAAATTCCAAAAGTTCCTTCTGAAAGTCCAGGCCATCAGGTGATGTTGTGGCTACAAACATCCTGCTCATCTCAGATTTCATGAGAACAGAACAGAGCAGGAAGTGGCGCAGATCTTATTTCCAAAAACAGGGACCAAGTTTATATCCAAACTGGTTATACTCTCATTTTTAATTCTCCTTCATATCTTAAAAATCTTGTGACCATTTGTGAAAAGAACATTTATCAAACTTCTTATTCTTTGCGCTCTCTTCAAAATTGACAGTTCTCAACTTCAAAGAGGTAAACAAATTCCTTTCTATTCATAGAATCATAGAGTTGGAAGAGACCACAAGGGCCATCCAGTCCAACCCCCTGCCAAGCAGAAACACCATCAAAGCATTCTTGACATATGCCTGTCGAGCCTCTGCTTAAAGACCTCCAAAGAAGGAGACTCCACCACACTCCTTGGCAGCAAATTCCACTGCTGAACAGCTCTTACAGTCAGGAAGTTCTTCCTAATGTGTAGGTGGAATCTTCTTTCTTGTACTTTGAATCCATTACTCCGTGTCCACTTCTCTGGAGCAGCAGAAAACAAACTTTCTCCCTCCTCTATATGACATCCTTTTCTATATTTGAACATGGCTAGATCAAGGGAAGTAATAGTACCACTGTATTCTGCTCTGGCCTTGCTGAAATCAAGATAGGCTACATCCACAGCGTTCCCTTCATCTACGAGGCTTGTAATTCTGTCAAAAAATGAGATCAGATTAGTCTGACATGACTTATTTTTCAGGAACCCATGCTGACTTTTAGTGATCACAGAGTTTCTTTCTAGGTGCTCACAGACTGTTTGCTTAATGATCTGCTCTAGAATCTTTCCTGGTATTGATGTCAGGCTGACTGGGCGGTAATTGTTTGGGTCCTCTCTTTTCCCCTTTTTGAAAATAGGGACAACATTTGCCCTCCTCCAGTCTGCTGGAACTTCGCCTGTTCTCCAGGAATTTTCAAAGATTATTGCCAGTGGTTCTGAAATCACCTCTGCCAGTTCTTTTAATACTCTTGGATGTAGTTCATCTGGCCCTGGAGACTTGAATACATCTAAACTAGCCAAGTATTCTTGTACTACCTCCTTACTTATTCTGGGCTGTGTTTCCCCTGCTGAATCATCTGCTCCATATTCTTCAGGTCGGGCGTTGTTTTCTTTCTTGGAGAAGACTGAGGCAAAGAAGGCATTGAGGAGTTCTGCCCTTTCTCTGTCCCCTGTTTGCATTTCACCATCTTCTCCTCTGAGTGACCCCACTGTTTCCTTGTTTTTCCTTTTGCTACGGACATACCCATAAAAGCCCTTTTTGTTGCTTTTAACCTCTCTAGCGAGCCTGAGTTCATTCTGTGCTTTAGCTTTTCTGACTTTGTCTCTACACGTGCTGGCTATATGTTTGAATTCCTCTCTGGAGATTTCCCCCCTTTTCCATTTTTTGTACATATCCCTTTTAAATCTTAACTCAGTCAAAAGTTCTTTAGATAGCCAGCCTGGCTTCTTTAGGCACCTTCCATGTTTCCGTCTCATTGGTATTGCCTGAAGTTGTGCTTTTAATATCTCCCTTTTAACAAACTCCCAACCATCATAAACTCCCTTCCCTTTTAGTATTACTGTCCATGGGATTTCACTCAGCGTTTCCCTAAGTTTTCTGAAGTTGGCTTTCTTAAAGTCTAGAATTTGGACCTTAGTATGCTTGGTTGCTCCTTTCCGCTGGATAATAAACTCCAGAAGAGCATGGTCACTCCCACCTAATGATCCTGCCACTTCTACCCCACTAACCAAGTCATCACTATTGGTTAGGACCAGATCTAAAATGGCTGATCCTCTTGTTGCTTCTCCCACTTTCTGGACAATGAAGTTGTCTGCAAGGCCAGTGAGGAATCTGTTCGACCTTATGCTCTTGGCTGAGTTTGACATCCAACAAATATCAGGATAGTTGAAATCCCCCATTACTACTATCTCACTTCCTTTGGAATGCTTGGCCATCTGTTCCAGGAAGGCATCATCTGTGTCCTCAGTTTGGCTTGGGGATCTATAGTAAACTCCCACAATGAGATCACTGTTGTTTTTCTCTCCCTTAATTTTGACCCAGATACTCTCAATTTGGCTTTGAAGTTTTAAATCCTGGATCTCTTCACAGGTATACATATCCCTAACATATAAAGCTACTCCTCCTCCTTTCCTGTTTGGTCTATTTCTCTTAAATAGATTGTATCCCTCTATTACTACATTCCAGTCATGAGACTCATCCCACCAGGTTTCAGTGATGCCTATTATGTCATATTTAGTTTGCTGTACCAAGAGCTCAAGTTCATCTTGTTTATTTCCCATGCTCTGTGCATTAGTATACAGACACTGAAGACCGTTGATCATTCCCCCATGTCTCTTATTTAAGGATATTTTCGTCCCACCACTAGGTCTGCATGCTGCTTGCTCCATTTGGTCCTTGACATTTGGATGATCATCTTCAGAACTTGATAGACTCCTACCTTCAGGACCACTGTCTCCCTCCCCCACATAAGTCAGTTTAAAGCCCTCCTGGTGAGGTTTTTGAGTTTTGTGGCAAAAACATTCCTCCCAACTTTTGTGAGGTGCAGTCCATCACTTGCCAGAAGTCCATCTTCAAGAAACTGCAGACCGTGATCTAGGAATCCAAACCGTTCCTGTTTGCACCATTTGCGAAGCCAGTTGTTCACTTCCCCTATTTTTCCCTCTCTCCCTGGGCCATGTCGTTCAACTGGGAGGACAGAAGAGATGACAATTTGTGCATCTAATTGCTTCAACTTCCTGCCCAGAGCCTCATAATCATTTTTGATCTTCTGTAAGCTATGGCTTGCAGTGTCATTGGTTCCCACATGCACCAAAAGGAAGGGGTATTTGTCGGTGGGTTTTATGATTCCTTGCAGCCGTTCTGTTACATCTTTGATCTTGGCCCCAGGTAGACAGCACACCTCTCGAGACATCTTGTCAGGCCCACAGATCACTGCTTCTGTACCCCTCAGTAGGGAATCCCCTATCACCACTACACGCCTCTTCATAGGCTTGGTTGGGATTCTTCCATGTGCTGTCCCTTCCAAGGTTACCTGCATATTCCCGGAGGACTGACTTTGCTGCTCGTCTTCATATTCCTCATCAACTGTGATGAGGGAGAGATCCTCAGGTGGAGTCTGTTCCTCGTCTTCCATGAGCACTTCAAAACGGTTGTGCAATTCTAAGCACTCAGAGCGATCCCTGGGCCTTCTACTTCTATGAGTCACGTTCCTCCATACATCTGGCTGCTGTGTTGGGGAACTGACCTCCTCCTCAGGGAGATCCCCTGTCTCCTCCTTGGTGCAGACAGTGTGCTCTGCTGCATCCAAGAAAAGCTCCAGCTCTTTAATTCTCTGGAGCGTAGATACACGCCCCTGAAGCTGCTGCACCTTCTCTTCCAGAAGGGCAACCTTGTTTTCTAGTAGGGCAACCAACTTGCAATTGTTGCACGTGTAGCTACCCACATCCTTTGGCAAGAAAACAAACATTGCACAGGAATGGCAGGTGACAACGGTTGTTCCCTCCACCTCCATCTTGAAAACCTTGAAGTCAAGGGGGAAAGAGGAAGAGGCCTAGGTCCCCCCCTAACAAACGTGTGAGACTTGCTGCCCTAGATCAAAAAGATGGGTCAAACTGCGCGCGCTGCTAGCTCCGCCCACAGCTAATCACCTGACCCTCCTGACTCACACTTCTAGGTGAAAGGTCACAGCCAGAAACAAACACCCACACAAGCCTGGACAGTCACCCAAATCCAAGAGGCAGCAGCCCTAGAAAACCAGCACAAGCACACAAACAAGTAAGAAAACAAATAAGCACACAAACTTACTAACACACAGCCCCAAAAGACAAAGCCACAAAACCTACAGAGTGTCTCCCAAGCTCAGCTCACTTTCTGCTCCTTCCTCAGTCGCTGCACTCCAAGCTCTGACTAGCTCCGCCCACAGCTAATCACCTGACCCTCCTGACTCACACTTCTAGGTGAAAGGTCACAGCCAGAAACAAACAAGGTCACAGCCAGAAACAAACACCCACACAAGCCTGGACAGTCACCCAAATCCAAGAGGCAGCAGCCCTAGAAAACCAGCACAAGCACACAAACAAGTAAGAAAACAAATAAGCACACAAACTTACTAACACACAGCCCCAAAAGACAAAGCCACAAAACCTACAGAGTGTCTCCCAGGCTCAGCTCACTTTCTGCTCCTTCCTCAGTCGCTGCACTCCAAGCTCTGACTAGCTCCGCCCACAGCTAATCACCTGACCCTCCTGACTCACACTTCTAGGTGAAAGGTCACAGCCAGAAACAAACAAGGTCACAGCCAGAAACAAACACCCACACAAGCCTGGACAGTCACCCAAATCCAAGAGGCAGCAGCCCTAGAAAACCAGCACAAGCACACAAACAAGTAAGAAAACAAATAAGCACACAAACTTACTAACACACAGCCCCAAAAGACAAAGCCACAAAACCTACAGAGTGTCTCCCAAGCTCAGCTCACTTTCTGCTCCTTCCTCAGTCGCTGCACTCCAAGCTCCTTCTAGGTTAGTTTGCCCACCTTTGGTCCTCACCCTGCACTCAGCTATCACTGTGGCTCCTAGAACCTGTCAGCAGGTGACAGTGACCACACCCTGGGAACAGTTTTGACTGGCCAGCTAAAGCAGGTGAGGGTAACTGATGGATCTCAAACGCTGGGTGAGTTAGGGACTTCCCCTGGTGGTGGGTGGCAGCTGTGGCTGTGGCAGGCAGGGGGCAGCACAGAGATCGGGCGTGGGGAGAGTGTGGATATTGGGCAAGCGAGGTGGCGGTGGGTGGTCTGCTTTGCTCTTCTGAAATGTTGGAGCCTCTGTCCCTGCAATGCAGGCGCCACAACTAAAGCAATCCCTGACATTGGTGCTGGTAGTTCCTTTGGCCAATGGATGACAGAGCGTCTTTCCCAGGGCAACTGGCAGTTTCAGGGAGGGGGGAGACAATGCACTGCAGCTGCTGCTTCTCTGGCTGATGGATGGAGCCATGTTGGTTGCCTCCTTGTTCTGATGTCCTTCCTAGAAGGCCAAGCATGCTGCATTCCTCGGCCGGTGGCAGAGGGCAGAGTGTGCTTCCCCCTTTCCCTTTATTTTGAAGCAGCTGAAGCACATACCTGTGGCCATATGAGTGAGTCCTGCATAGCTGCCATCGTTTCTGGGTACTCTGGCAGCTACACTGGAGAGCAAAGAGGGAGGTGCTGTACCACCTTCTGCTATAAAAACAAAAGCAACTGTTTGGCCAGCTGAAGCTGACACAACTGCCATTCACACTGAATTGGAAGTTGGTTTCTTATTGGATGGATCATTGGGCATTTTAGTCATTTCAGTTTCCACGCTGCATTTAGCATCTTCCTACATGGCTCTTCCATCTTCTACCTGGCTCTTTACATAAACTAAATTAAAATAATTCCATTAACTCAAAACTAAATATGGGTTGTCATGTGAAAGAACGCAGAGAGTTCAGTTTCCTATTAAACAGCAAGAAAAGGGTTTTGTGACTCTGAAATGGGTCCTCCTAAGTCAGGCATCCCCAAACTGTGGCCCTTCAGATGTTTTGGCCTACAACTCCCATGATCCCTAGCTAACAGGACCAGTGGTTGGGGAAGATGGGAATTGTAGTCGAAAACATTTGGAGGGCCGAAGTTTGGGGACGCCTGTCCTAAGTGTTCATGGATATTGAGACTTTATAGGGTTCCTCCTAGTCATGGTTACCAGGTGCAAAGAAAGGAGGGCTTCTGTATCTTTATTAGCCGTTTAGAGAATCTGCAGGGGCAGATTTTGTACCTTTAGCGAATTTCAGCAAGTGCAGTTTTTCTTGCTGTTGTTTGAAAAGCTAAACCTGCCAGTTAGAAGAGTATTCCAAGCCTCCCCTTGAAGGTTTCATTGATTTTTAATCAAAAGGCAGAAATGCCAGCAACACAGGACAAAACTACGTGTGGTGCTTGGTAGCCTGAGAGAATGAAGAGAGAAGGATAAGGAACGCAAGCAAGCTGTTTAAAAATAAATGGCCCCCTAATTGTTTTATGGTACCATTAACTCCAAACTTTTCAGCATCATTAACTATGGAATGGAAATGCTACCAGTGTTCAGGACTATAAATTAAGCTAAGGAAACCCTTCTGCTTACTGAAACACTAAGGAAGGCTGCCAAGAAAGACTTTTAAGAAAGCAAGACAGACTGCATGCAGCAAAAGTTTGGAAGTTACACTTCCCTCTGGCCAGAGCAAACCAGATGCTGCTAGGCAAATAAAATGCATTTGCTTTGTTGAAAAGATTGTATGTAAAAAAGCACAGATAAAAATATTATTTAAAAAAAGATTAGAAATGATTGTATTAAATATGTTTCCCAGTTGTCTGATCAGCCTAGAAATTGCAGTACAGGGGTGGGGAAACCTCAGGCCTGCAGGCCAAATATCTGACCAATTCTAGGCATCCATCCTTGGTCCACAGGACTCTCTCCAGGCCACCCACCACACAGACCAAGAATTGCCATGCTTCATACACTCTCCGAGTGCTTTTATTTCCTTTTTTGCCTGGAGAATGGAGAGATATGAATGGGTTGGCGAGTGGTGGTGGTGAGATTCTGGCCTATAGGGATGTATCACTGGAGTCAATTTGTTGCTCCTGCCCGTGAGTTCACCTCAGCCCCATCCAGATGAGCTGCAGTAATGCTAGTGGGGGGGGGGGTTGGGGGTCAGTTGTTCCAACACACTACAGGGCGGAGGGGATGTGAAGAACTCTCTCCTTTTACATGGCTGAAATGTAAATATGTTTAGGCAGAATGTTGGATGTTATGTTAACTTAATTGTATATAAAAAAGAGTCACATCCATGGTTCCACCCACCATTGACATACTGCTCCCTGGAAGATTGGCAGTGATAAAATGAATGCAACTGTCAAGATGAATCACCAAATGATCTGTTAGAATCATAGAGTTGGAAGAGACCACAAGGGCCATCCAGTCCAACCCCCTGCCAAGCAGGAAACACCATCAAAGCGTTCCTGACAGATGGCTGTCTAACCTCCACTTAAAGACCTCCAAAGAAGGAGATTCCACTACACTCCTTGGCAGCAAATTCCACTGCCAAACAGCTCTTACTGTCAGGAAGTTCTTCCTAATGTTTAGGTGGAATCTTCTTTCTTGTACTTTGAATCCATTGCTCCATGTCTGCTTCTCTGGAGCAGCAGAAAACAACCTTTCTCCCTCCTCTATATGACATCCTTTTATATATTTGAAGGCTGGTAGGAGGTAAAGATGCTGGTGTCATTTGTCTCCATTGAGGTCTTCAACACCTCTGCTGGATGGATATATGTGAGTGGTGGATCTCGTGGTGGAGGCAGGGTTTCTGGGTGTGGTGTATATTTCAGAGGAAGGGAGGGGGTGTACTGTGGGAGGAATTCCAATTGAGGGCGCTGTTTGTGGAAAAACAGGTTTTTAACCTGCGGAGGTGTGAGATGTGAGGGATTTTTTTTTTCAAACAACACTCGGGGAGTGGCCTGGATCGTTGTGTCAAAATTTCAGGACGATCGGTCAAGCGGTTACGGAGAAAAGTGGAGCCTGCACTTTCACAATTTTTACACTTATATAGATATAGATATAGATATAGTATTCTTATTTTCCGTCTGAGGAAACTGCTAATCGCAGTGAAACGAGGTAGTAGCCGGCATCCCGTTAAGGCTTTGATTATTTTTGTTTATTATTTCTATATCAGCTGTTATCCTTAGCTCCTTAAATATTTTTGTTCCTCTGATTACCTCTCGTTTCAGGGAATTGCACGGTATATTTGTTGTAGTTATATTGGGTTCTATTTGCGTACGAGATGGAGCTGGTAGACAGCTGCCCTGGACACGGAATTGATCTGTGCCTTGATGGATAGCTGTGAGTCCAGAATGACTCCCAGACTGTGCACCTCGTCCTTTAGGGGCACAGTTACCCCATTCAGGACTAGGGAGTCCTCCACACCCACCCGCCCCCTGTCCCTCCAAAACAGTACTTCTTGTCTTGTCGGGATTCAATCTCAATCTGTTAGCCGCCATCCAACCTCCAACCGCCTCCAGACACTCACACAGGACCTTCGCCGCCTTCACTGGTTCTGATTTGAAAGAGAGGTAGAGCTGGGTATCATCCGCATACTGATGAACACCCAGCCCAAACCCCCTGATGATCTCTCCCAGCGGCTGCATGTAGATGTTAAAAAGCATGGGGGAGAAGATGGAACCCTGAGGCACCCCACAAGTGAGAGCCCAGGGGTCTGAACACTCATCCCCCCCACCACTTTCTGGACATGGCCCAGGAGGAAGGAGTGGAACCACTGTGTAACAGTGCCCCCAGCTCCCAGCCCTTCTAGTCAGTCCAGAAGTATATTGTGGTCGATGGTATCAAATAATAATAACTTATTGTTTATACCCTGTCCATCTGGCTGGGTTTCCCCAGCCACTCTGGGTGGCTCCTAACAGAGTATTAAAAACACTTGTGGTCCACAAGCAGAGATGCTGGCATGAAAGCACTTTTCACAGCTGACAAGATTACCTTGTTGCTATGCCAACAACAGCCACCTTTGGAGAAGGTGGTTACAGTAGAGCCACATGCATGCAACTTACAGCCTCATGTAAAGCCATGTGTGAAAAAGTGTAGTGGTGCTTGAAACTAAGAGAAAACAATGCTGCTCACTTTTACTAAAATTCTGGTGTTACCAAGCAAGCAAGCAAGCAAGCAATAAAAAGTCCTACAATTAACTTAAAGGTAATACAGCTCTGCTGTTGGTTTTGCTCACTAATTTTCCTATTAGGTTACTTCTGTATTTTCTGCATATGATATTTCTTTTTTAAAAAATTATAAATACAAACCTGAGGGCTTATGTTTTATTTCAGCATGGCTGAAAAGCATTCTTGGTCTCCTTATTTGGAAAATGCTGCTGCCAAATCGGATATATAAAACCGCAGAAGAGGGAAATTGCTCCTTAAAAAAATGAAGTTCATATCAGGCAAATGTATGAATTTATTGTCTGGCACTATATCCTGTACTTTGAGTGAGCCACGTGCCGTGGGGGTGTTCAAGTGGGGGGGGGAACCACTGTGTTGCTTTTGGATAGTCTCTGCTTATATAGATGTGTTTTTGGCCTGTGTGGGCCGGAAGGGAAAGCAATGACCTGAAGGGCTGAGCACAGATCCCAGTTAAAACATTAACAAAGCTGAAACCAAGCATCTCTCCAGCAAATAGAAAAAACAGATGAAACTGTGAAGCTCTGCTAAGCAGGCACTGCCAAAGGAGGTTGGAGAATGAAGACAAGGCTTTCTTTTTTATACCTGGCTGGTATAGAATGTTGTCTGACTGTCTTTCTAAACTTGCTTCTTGAATAGCAGTTAGTACCCTGACCCCTGGGCTAAATCCAGTCACTGGCCTCCTAGTTACTATTCCAGAGATGAAAAGAGAAACCTCTGCCACAGTAGGATTTACCAGTGTGCTACTTTGGAAGTGTTTGGAAGAGAATAATAGTCTCTTCTCAAAGTAGCCCTCTAGTTGCTAACCAGGGAACAAAGAGGGGGCATAGTGCAAAAAGTCAAATCGTGGCAGGAGTGGGATTGAAGTTGATTGAAGTTCTGAGGCAGATCAGCAATAAAGTTGATCCAGATGTAGTCAAGTACAGAGACATGAACTTTCCCCAAAACTGAGCTGCAGTCCATGAAGAAAGTGATAAATAATCATGACATAACTAGGAAGCAACATCAGGGTGTGACTATTGCCCAGGCCTAGCACAGAAAGCTTTAAGCCCAGACTAGGGACTCAGTTATACAGCTGCAAATACAGACGCACCTTGGATCCCGAATGCCCTGGAACTCGGATGTTTTGGTGCCCAAATGCCATGATTGTTCCAGTTTGCAAACCTCACAATGACCAGCAGGTTTTTCCTTGGTTCTCAGCCTCAGTGGGTTCCATTACTGTTGCATTGGCTTGGTTGGTTGGTTTGCTTGCTTTTTTTATCTTTTAAGGGCTAAATAAAATATTTTAAGTATGAATTCTAACATACAATTAAAGCACAGTAAAAACAACCCCCCAGTAAAGCAGTATTTATTAAACACAGCCATTTTAAAAGCAGATTAGCAGATAAAATCTGTTGTGTATTGAGTCAAAGGATTTTATATCTGTATTACTATTGTCTGTATTTGCATTAGGGTAAAGTAACTGCCTCTTGGTTCCAGAGGGTACAGCTACTATTGGTTCATTTAAGCTGCTGTATTTGGATCCTCTGTCTTATTGGTTTCCTCCAAAAGGCAGCACTGTGATTGCCTGATATTGTTCCCTCCAAAATGTATCCCTTTCTAGCTAGTCCCCCTTTCCTCTCCTCAGAGCTCAGTCTTGTTTGCTTTAATAAAGAAGTGTTACTAGAGAACTGTCTCCAGCATATTATATGTCAAGAGAGCTGAAATCACGAACCCCACATCACAACAAAATCGATTTCAGCTAATGTTAAAAAGAAGTCAGGGCGGAAATGAAAAGGTCTTTGCCTAGCATGGAAAAGACATTAGAGTCTGCACCAGGTGAACCTCCCTTGGAAGAGCAATGCCTATTAGCACCACGACTTATGCCCTTTTCGGAGATTGCTCTTGGATGCATGGCACACATGGCAGGGGAAATCCATCCCAGAAGTAGGTTCATTGGAAGGCATGTAGAGAGCCCCTTTAATGCATGCAGCACCTCTCTATGTGCATTAAAGGCCTAAGAAGAGCCAGTGGCCCACCAGCCAGATGCCCCAAGGAGAAACCCACAAGCAGGATTCAAGCACAAGAGCCCTCGCCTCCCCCGTGGTTTCCAGCAACTGGTATTCAGAAGCATGGCTGCCTCCAGCTGTGGAGGCAGAGCCGAACCATCCTGGCCAGGAGCCATTGATAGTCCTCTTCTCCATGAAGCACATAGTTCAAGAGAAAGCCTATTACCACAATACCACACATTCATTTAGGCCTAATGTAACAACTGAAAAAAAGCTTTAGACTGGCTGAGATTTGTATAAATTTTAGATATGCAGTGGTCAGAACATCAGAAGATCAGCCCAAAGGCCTCCCTAGTCCAGAATCCTGTTGATGAAGAGCATCATCGGCTGGGATGGTCCTGTGCCTGAAATCCTGTCCAGCTGCATTGGGAGACTTTAAATATGGCATAGATCAGGCCAGCAAGCAGTAATGGCAGTGGGCAGCATACAGCACCTGCATCTGGTTGCCAGGCTCGCTTTTGGAGGCAATTCTTGGCTTGCATGCATTTATACCTGCACACTATCAGCAGGAGAACAGGGCAACTCAGCAGCCCATTACCCATCCCATGTGCAGTGGGCAGAGGAGAGATTAGTGCAACATCCTGCTCAGAGAAGTAGTGGATCAGGCTTTCAGAAAGCAGGGTATGGGTTTGTTTTTCTCACTGTGCAGTTTTTTTACTTTTGTGCCTGGTAAAAACTAGAAACACAGGCTGTTTCCTTTGCTACTCCAGTTTCTTTGAAACAAGATGTTTGGCAAAGTGAGATTTTGCTCAGCTAAATATAGAATTTTTGTTGACTTGGAAAACCCTTTACGTCACTCCAGTGACAAGGATGTGGTTGCATGTATAATTGAGAGATGGCATTTCTTTCCAAGCAATACACTCCCTCCTCGCATGAGAACTGAATGCATGGGGCAGTTGTCCAGCTGATGAGGAGGAAGGTCAGTTCTGACCAAACCAAGAAAGCTGTGCTGTAAAATCCAGCAGAAATAACATATCATCAGATGCTGTGGTGTCTGTCACTTGCGGCAAACAGTTTCTGAGGACTAAAGTCAGAGCTTTTCAGAAATACTCAGGATGAAATGATGAGACTGACAGTATGAAAACCAATAATTTTACAACTGTCTTATGTAATCTTGTACTGCTCTTTAAAAAAAAAACCTGACCTGAAAGAGTTTCCATTAATGACTCATTTTAGAAACTCCAGTGAGCTGCTGGAAGAGCTTTCAAAAATATCCATTCAATAGCAGCACTGAAGGTTATCCCCAAATAACCTCCAGTGGAAGCCTATGTGCTGTGCTAAAACCATTTTAAAATCTTCATTAAATTAATTCAAAATCTTCCACAAAGTAAAACTGGATTTGAGGACTGTATATTCTTCTGGATTTGCCAGGCCTTGAGAAGAGGAAGAAGAAGTGGTGCAGAGCCTTAAGTCCCGTTGCTGGTCACTAGGAATGATGCCAGTGCTCACACACTTCAGGCATATTTTGAAGATGGAAGCTGAGATCAGGCCACCATCAAGACCTGCTGGTGGGACCTGCAGTTGGCCAACACCTCACCTGAATACCTCTGTGCTTCCCCCAGTGCTGCCAGTCCACAACCCCCTGTGCCAGCGCTGCCATGCCCTGACTCTGGCATCAGCGCCAACAGCAGCAGGGGAGTCACCAGCAGGTAAAGCAGGAGGAGATCACTGGCAGCACCATAAAGGGAAACATCCGTGGTGCTTTACTGATGGCCCCCTCAGACCTGGAAACCACCCCAAGAATTTGAATTGTGTGTTCTTTGGGAACTGCTGTAAGGAATATCTAAATCAGTCAGTCTTCATTTCTTAATCTCTCCCTAGAGAAATGAACAAATGGCTATAAACAGTATTCCTTTTGACTAAATTTAATAAAATATGCAGTCATGGTAGCCTCTTTGAGTGCATAAAGCCTTCCAAATTTCAGACAGATAAGTGCCAGGCTTCCTGTCCTCATTGCCTTTAAGCTTTGAGGTTTTTTAAAGGGAGGGATAGGAGATAAAACAATTATAAACGGCCTGTAATTCAGAGAGAGATTGTAGGCATGGTTGGATTGTAATGAGCTCAGGGTTTCTAAATATTGGTTTATTTCCACCAAGACACGCAGCCGAGACTTCAGTGTCTCTGCTAGTGGTATCAAAGGCTCATTCACAGATATCCGAGTGAAAATATGTTTTGTGGCTGAGCGTTCTTCCATAACACTCCTTTGCATTGCATTGCCTTTGATTTTCCTTTGCATATTTAGGGTAAGATCTAAGAGTGGACATTCACTGGCAGAAGACAGAGAACCACTGATGGATTTGTTCTAGCTGTTTTCCTCACAGCAGAAGAAATGGGCTTGTTTTTAAACGGAGTCCTGGGTTGTTTCTTCAACAGTGGGAATTGCTGTGAGCAAAATGGCTAGAAAAACTCAAGGACATAGACAATTCTTTCTTGCATGCACAGGGACCTTCTTTGGGTCTTGGCCATAGGGCAGGCTTTGTGTTGTAATGTGATAGCATTGGATTACTGTCCAACTAACACAGTACCCAAAAGCTGAAGGTATTTAAAGATAATATTGGTAATTAAAATTCCTATCATAGAGAAGGACTTTTCTTTTGCTTTATTGTACAGAGTAACTGATGCTACGGAACAGTGCCAGCCCTATTGGATTGTTCTGATAAGCTCTTGGAAGGTTGATTAAAGGGGCCAAGGCCATTTCAGACATAAAGGCAAGTCTAATCATGTTTTTTAAAGTCAGCCTTAGTTTGCACAATTCATTATTAACCCAATAAGCTTCTATTATCCCATTTCTTGAGTTCTATTCAAGCCTCTATTTGAGGTTAAAAGTGCCCCACATCTGTTAATTAAGGCGCATAATGACAGAGGAAAATGCTGCATCTTTGTGCACTTGGATAATTAGCTAATGCTTGGCTATGGACACAAACGAAGTCTGAATCTTAGCCTGGCATGTGTTTGCACTGTAATTGCTCTGTGCAATTTCTCCCTCTCTCACTGGGGGATTGTTCTAAAGATTATTTCATGACAATGAAAAATGAGTACCAGGTTCTCAAACTGGGAACGTCAAGGCCTTCACCGAGGAGCCATTGTGCTCACAGTCCCTCGAGTCATAGAAGGGAATAGGCCTCTGAATCAGTCTTTGCATCCCAGCCATTCACAATGGGCCTTCAGCAGAGGAATTCAGAATATACTTAAAAGTAACATAAATATGAATCTGACACAGCTAGGTATACCAAGTCAGCATAAAGAGAGTTTACATGTGGTTTCCTGCTTAGCTTCAGCATTGCAGCGGCTTGGACTATTTGGGCCCTTGCCATTTCTTCTGCCTGTACAATCCTGTTTCAGCAAGGTGCCTCTAGGAATTTTAAACGATGGAGGTCAGAGGAAAATATAACACAGAAAGTACAAAAAGTAGCCATTCACAAAGCAGTTATTGGTAACAACACAGACATCATGACATACTGTATAGTGTGGTTAAAAACAAAAACAAAAAACAATTCAAGCCACAGTTTTAATCTGGTCCTGAGAAATGTATCTTTTCTGACTGATGGTCGAATAAAGAATAATGATGAATTCAAGCCACAGCTGATAACATTGAACTTTATGATGAATTGTAATTCTTTTTTCCTCAATAATATTTATTAGTTTTTATTAGTACAAAAAAACCCACATTTCTTATCTTCAAATATATTCTGACTCTCTCGAGTCAACTCCTTCCCCCCTCCTAGTTAGCTTTCTAATTACATTTCCTATCTTCTTCACATTTGTATTTCCTCTTATTTACTTTATCCTGCTTAATTCAATATACTTTGTTGTTGTTGTTTAGTCATTTAGTCGTGTCCGACTCTGGTTTAACAGCACAAGCAAATTCTGTTTTCTAGAGAGGGACCTGGACCAGCAACTTGCTGCTCAGAAAATTGTTAGTTCTGCTCTAACCCTGCTTCTACTTGGCTCCAGAAATTCTCACAAAATATCAATATAGATACAGAAAAATGTTGTTCTTAGTTGTTTAGTCATGTCCGACTCTTCGTGACCCCATGGACCAGAGTACGCCAGGCACTCCTGTCTTCCACTGCCTCCCGTAGTTTGGTCAAACTCATGTTCGTAGCTTCGAGAACACTGTCCAAGCATCTCATCCTCTGTCGTCCCCTTCTCCTAGTGCCCTCAATCTTTCCCAACATCAGGGTCTTTTCCAGGGAGTCTTCTCTTCTCATGAGGTGGCCAAAGTATTGGAGCCTCAGCTTCACGATCTGTCCTTCCAGTGAGCACTCAGGGCTGATTTCCTTCAGAATGGATAGGTTTGATCTTCTTGCAGTCCATGGGACTCTCAAGAGTCTCCTCCAGCACCATAATTCAAAAGCATCAATTCTTCGGCGATCAGCCTTCTTTATGGTCCAGCTCTCACTTCCATACATCACTACTGGGAAAACCATAGCTTTAACTATACAGACCTTTGTCGGCAAGGTGATTTCTCTGCTTAACAGATTAGACAACTGGGCCAAAGCAAACAAGATGAATTTTAACACTTGGGCAAAAAAAAAAAAAATGAAAGGCACAAATACAGGATGGGTGACACCTGGCTTGAGAGCAGTACATGTGAAAAGGATCTAGGAGTCTTGGTAGACCACAAACTTGACATGAGTCAACAGTGTGATGCAGCAGCTAAACAAGCCAATGCAATTCTGGGCTGCATCAATAGGAGTATAGCATCTAGATCAAGGGAAGTAATAGTACCACTGTATTCTGCTCTGGTCAGACCTCACCTGGAGTACCGTGTCCAGTTCTGGACACCACAGTTCAAGAAGGATACCGACAAGCTGGAACGTGTCCAGAGGAGGGCAACCAAAATGGTCAAAGGAAATGATGCCTTATGAGGAACAGCTTAGGGAACTGGGTAAGTTTAGCCTGGAGAAGAGAAGGTTAAGGGGTGATATGATAGCCATGTTCAAATATATGAAAGGATGTCATATAGAGGAGGGAGAAATGTTGTTTTCTGCTGCTCCAGAGAAGCGGACACGGAGCAATGGATTCAAACTACCGTACAAGAAAGAAGATTCTACCTAAACATTAGGAAGAACTTCCTGACAGTAAGAGCTGTTCAGCAGTGGAATTTGCTACCAAGGAGTGTGGTGGAGTCTCCTTCTTTGGAGGTCTTTAAGCAGAGGCTTCATGGGCGTACCCAGTGCGGGGCAGGGGGCAGCTGCTCCCCCTAGAAGCAAGGGGGGATGGTATAAAACAGCTCGCAGCGTGCGCTGTTGTCAAGGCAGTTCACCTTCTCGGTCGGGTACACGATCTTGCCGCAGCGGGCAGGGCCGTCTTAACTATACCAGCCGCCATGGTCCGGTGCCCTGCCAGGCAGGGCCAGGCACAACGGGCAGCTGGAGAGCACGGCACGACAGGCAGGGGCGCTGCCAGCTGTGCTCCACCTCAGCCTGCTCGGCTGAAGCGAAACGGCAGCAGAAGCTGCCTCCGTCGCGGGAAAGTGCTGCCCCACAATGCTCCACGGCCAAATGAAGTGGGACAGCATTGTGGGACAGCACTTTCTGTGCTGTGCTGCTGTGACTTGAAGGAGTGTGGGCTGAAGTTAGCCCAGGTCCAGGTCCAGGTTTCCCTCGACGGAGGCAGCTTCGCTGCTGCTGCCTTGTTTTAGTCACCGCTGCCGGAAAAGGAGCGGGCGAGGCAGAAGCGCAAGCGCAGGTGGCTCCGTGTGCCGCCTCAGCAACGGCTGGAAATGGCCCCCTCCTCTCTGGGGGCGTGGCCATTGACCACGCCTCCTGGGGGATCCCGGCCACGTCATCGCCAGCCAGCCAATTGGGTGGCTGGGGGTGGAGGGCATGGGTGGCGTGCCCCCCCCCCTAGTTTTGATCCTGGGTACGCCCATGAGAGGCTTGACAGCCATCTGTCAGGAATGCTTTGATGGTGTTTCCTGCTAGGCAGGGGGTTGTACTGAATGGCCCTCGTGGTCTCTTCCAAATCTTAATGTATTTTGGTATTTGTTGGAAGCCGCCCAGAGTGGCTGGGGAAACCCAGCCAGATGGGCGGGGTATAAATAATAAAGAAATAATAATAATAATAATCTATGATTCTATGACTTCTAGTATTTTCTTCTCTCTTCCTGGATCCCAACCTTCAAGAGGAAGGAGTGATGAAAAGACTACTTATGCCCCAATGACTTTCAACTCCCTACCCAGACTCCTTTGCTATACATTGAAGGCTGTGTCTGGCACTATTGTTTGTACCCACATGAATCACATGGCTATAGATTTACATGTTTAAATGGTTTTAACTGGGGTCTACAAGTGAAAAGTGGTGTTTGGTCATTTTCTCTTCTAGATCGGTCCTGTAATAGATAGTTATTGGTTTGATCAATGGCTCAATGGCTGAGTATTGTCGTTTGAAGAATGCCTGATGTAAATTCTGAAGCTGTGAGTCTTTATCCAATGAGTCTGAAAATTGGTGATGGCATCCTATAGCTTGGTTGGAGACCAGGGATGGGGAATCTGTGCTCCCTCAGCTGTTCTGAGAGCCCAGTTCCCATCAACTGCAGCCAGCATAGCCAATATTCAGGAAGGATAAGAGTCCAATTTATCTTAGGTAGGGAATGAGCTTTTGGGGAAAAGAGCTGAGAAGGCATTGCTCTACACCAGCCATGAAGATGTTGGCATATTGTGGTGCTACACATGTGGACAGTGGGAAGAGCTCTGGGCTGGGTCAGAGGGAGTAGTGGGCCCTTGGTCCAGCCTTGAAGCCCTGGCCAGTACCTTAACCCCATACTCTCTAAAACTTGCCCTGAAAACAGCAATAACTATTTTACAATGTGTAGATTCCTTTCTCATTTCATAGTATTCAATTAATGGCAATAATGTTTTACAGGTGCTTCCTTAAACTCTGTGATTATACCCTGAGGTTGTTGTTTTTTAAAAAAATCCACTATGAGATTTTGCTCCATTTATCATATTTAAATTATAACTTAAAGGTGTATCCTGTTTACCAAGTCATAATTATATCCTGGACTAAACAAGCTATTTTGGATACTTTCCAGTCTATTGTAGTCTGTCAAAATGGAGTGCGACATATTAGGAAGTTCAACAGCAGCCAGTAGTAAAAGTTAAAAGCTCACACTTTAGCACTCTTCTACAAAACCGTAAAGAAAGTTTTATCCATTTTGGGGGAAACAATTTTTAAAAATGCAATTTGTATCCAGAATAAAAGATTTGAGAATATTAATAATCTGCTGATCAGTCGAAACAAAACAAATTTGTCCCGATTCTTTAGGAGGTTATGCTTTGTTTGGGTGAAATGCTAACTTCTGTATATGAGCTTTCATGGGTGTGTGAGAAGTTTGAAAGTAGTGTCGTGTCGTGTCGTGTCGTGTCACCAAGAGTTGTGAAATCTGTCCCCAGGTTTCACCTCTGCTATGAGCTCCCAAGCTGATATTTTGCAGGCTACTTTTTGCACCATACGTTTGAAGAGGTATGATTCCACTTTAAACAGTCATGGCTGCAGTTAAGGGTGCTTAGAGGCACCAGAAAATATCCCTGGCAAATAGGGACATTTGTACTAATCCATCTGAATTGATGATCTTGGGACTAGTTTTACACAGACCTCTGCATCCCCCCCCCCCCCGGGTATTCATTCACTCCTCCAAACACTTCTTTTCTGAGAATCCATTAATCCTGCACTTGTCACACAGAAATGGCAGGAGCATGCACCACCTCAGAGACTGTGGTGACACTTCTATTCCAGAGCAAGGATGGACAACTGGCAGGTGTGGGGGCTACATCCAGCCCCCAAGGCAACTCCATTCGTGTGTGTGTGTGTGTGTGTGTGTGTGTGTGTCCGTTTCTGTTTCCAAATGAGGCCCTAGAAGGGTACATAAAAATTCATGGCTTTGCAGTTGGCATTAAATGTTTACTGTGTTATTTCTTGAAGGACAAAAGAACCCCACTAAACATGAAGCTATATACTGCACAGTATGAGTTAGTCAAGCAGAATAAAGGCAAGCTTGATAGAAAATTCTTTTCTAAGTGGATACTAAACTTACAGCTCTCCAGTAGAAGTATGGAGCAGAGAAAATAGTGGCAGCAACATTTCTTATAAGCTAGGGTTGCCATACGTCCAGAATTTCCTGGCCATAGCTGGAATACTGCAGTCAGAAGCAGTTGGGCGTATGGCAACCCATGTCGGAAGTCTAGATTTTGACAAATTTCTTTTCTTTTATTTATTGGATCTGAAACCTGTTTCTTAATTCAATACATCTACACACTGATACAAATATATGGTTTTTATTTCAGAAATTGAAAGTGTCACATAGCCATTAATCTCTGCACATTCCACATTAGAAACGAATTTATAGGATTGATCTAAATCACATTCCTTGTCTGTTTCGTGCAGGAACATTTGTTAACATTACAGTGGAAGGATGATGTGGATTTTGAAATTCCACAGTATTGTGGGCATAGAAGGATGGTGGGCCCCTGAATCCACCCCCAATGCACTGTAGAATGTAAGTAACATGGGCACAGATACACAATTTTTACCATTAAAAAAATAAAAGAACCTGCAAGAGTTTGCTGTGAATCGCTGTGAACTTCTGCAAATATAGACATATGGGCGTGTGCCTACATCACAGGCTGTGCATAAGATTCTGTTTCTGTACAATGCAATTAGACTCTTCGTAAGGTCTTAATCTTAATTGACCCTGGTCCTCTATTAAAAGTTGCTGGTATGTGGCCCAGTTCTCCTGTCATATTTTTCTTTTTAATGGATATTGGTCGCACTGGTTGATGATCTCTGGCAGGCTAGGGACAAAGGTGAGAGCTGTTTCCTAGTTCTGCTGGATCTCTCAGCGGCCTTTGATACAATCGACCATAACATCCTTCTGGAGTTGGGAGCTGGGGGCAGTGTTATACACTGGTTCCGCTCCTTCCTCCTGGGCCGTGTCCAGAAAGTGGTGTGTGTGGGGGTGAGTGTTCAGACCCCTGGGCTCTCACTTGTGGGGTGCCTCAGGGCTCTGTCCTCTCCCCCATGCTTTTTAACATCTACATGCAGCCGCTGGGAGAGATCATCAGGGGGTTTGGGCTGGGTGTTCATCAGTATGCGGATGATACCCAGCTCTACCTCTCTTTTAAATCAGAACCAGTGAAGGCAGTGAAGGTCCTGTGTGACTGCCTGGAGGCGGTTGGAGGATGGATGGCGGCTAACAGATTGAGGTTGAATCCTGACAAGACAAGAAGTACTGTTTTGGAGGGACAGGGGGCGGGTGGGTGTGGAGGACTCCCTAGTCCTGAATGGGGTAACTGTGCCCCTAAAGGACGAGGTGCACAGTCTGGGAGTCATTTTGGACTCACAGCTATCCATCAAGGCACAGATAAATTCTGTGTCCAGGGCAGCTGTCTACCAGCTCCATCTCGTACGCAAATAGAACCCAATATAACTACAACAAATATACCGTGCAATTCCCTGAAACGAGAGGTAATCAGAGGAACAAAAATATTTAAGGAGCTAAGGATAACAGCTGATATAGAAATAATAAACAAAAATAATCAAAGCCTTAACGGGATGCCGGCTACTACCTCGTTTCAGTTGGAGACAGTTGAAGGATGGATGGCGGCTAATGGATTGAGGTTGAATCCTGACAAGACAGAAATACTGTTCGTGGGGGACAGGGGGCGGGCAGGTGTGAAGGACTCCCTGGTCCTGAATGCGGTAACTGTGCCCCTGAATGACCAGATGTGCAGCCTGGGAGTCATTTTGGACTCACAGCTGTCCATGGAGACGCACGTCAATTCTGTGTCCAGGGCAGCTGTTTACCAGCTCCATCTGGTACGCAGGCTGAGACCCTACCTGCCCGCAGACTGTCTCACCAGAGTGGTGCATGCTCTGGTTATCTCCTGCTTGGACTACTGCAATGCGCTCTACATCGGGCTACCTTTGAAGGTGACTTGGAAACTACTACTAATCTAGAATGTGGCAGCTGAACTGGTGATTAGGAGCAGCCACCGAGACCATATAACACCAGACCTGTAAAAACTGCATTGGCTCCCAGTACGTTTCCGAGCACAATTCAAAGTGTTGGTGCTGACCTTTAAAGCCTCGGTCCAGTATACCTGAAGGAGCGTCTCCACCCCCAACAGTGGAGACTCCCAACAGTGCCCCTCAGCTCTCTATATTGGACAAACAGGCCAATCCCTACGCCAAAGGATAAATGGACATAAATCTGACATCAGGCATTACAAGACAGAGAAACCAGTAAGAGAACAGTTCAATCTCCCAGGACATTTTATACAAGCTCTCAAAGTAGCTGTCTTACTTCAAAAGAATTTCAGAAATAGACTGGAAAGAGAAGTTGCTGAATTGCAACTTATCACCAAGCTCAAAACCATGGAGAGACCTGGTTTGAACAGAGACATTGGATTCTTATCTCATTATACATGATAAAGCGATCTTCAGCCATCTCACCCCTTGCTTTTTCATGCAAGACCATTTGCAGTCGTTTACAGTCATCAACAGCTATCAGTCAGTCAATCACCCATTTCCACCACCCTCCTGAGTGATACCCCTCCCACCCTTTATCTATATATAAGCGTCTGGGTACTTCTATTTCAGTGTATCTGAAGAAGTGTGCATGCACACAAAAGCTCATACCAAAATAAAAACTTAGTTGGGCTTTAGGGTGCTGCTGAAAGGCGGGGGAAAATTATTTTGTTTTGTCCACCCCCATCGTTCTGCCCGGACACTGAGATCCAATACCGTGGGCCTTCTGGCGGTTCCCTTGTTGCAAGAAGCCAAGTTGCACGGAACCAGGCAGAGGACCTTCTCGGTAGTGGCACCCGCCCTGTGGAACGCCCTCCCATCAGATGTCAAAGAGAAAAACAGCTACCAGACTTTTAAAAGACATCTGAAGGCAGCCCTGTTTAATAAGGCTTTTAATGTTTAATAGATTATTTTATTTTAATGTTTTGTTAGAAGCTGCCCAGAGTGGCTGGGGGAACCCAGCCAGATGGCCGGGGTATTATTATTATTATTATTATTATTATTATTATTATTATTATTATTATTTTACTTCCAATGGCGATACCCACCATGGAGTTTTCAGTTCTACTATTCTCTGATGCCTCATCCAGACCTAATTCAATGAATTCCTAATTACAGTGGTACCTCGGGTTAAGAACTTAATTCGTTCTGAACTTAATTCGTTCTTAATTCGGGTTAAGAACTTAATTCGTTCTGAAACTGTTCTTAACCTGAGGTACCACTTTAGCTAATGGGGCCTCGTGCTGCCGCCGCACGATTTCTGTTCTCATCCTGAAGCAAAGTTCTTATCCCGAGGTACTACTTCTGGGTTAGCAAAGTCTGTAACCTGAAGTGTCTATAACCTGAGGTACCACTGTATATGATTTAGGAATTATCTGTGCACCATTATTTTGTTATAAATTAGATAGGCATGCCAGCCTATCTATTATTCCAGCCCTCCAAATCTAAAATATCTGTGTTTTCTAACACAATCCTTGATCCAGCAAAAGCACGCAGCATCATAATAAGTTCTTAGAATCATAGAGTTGGAAGAGACCACAAGGGCCATCCAGTCCAACCCCCTGCCAAGCAGGAAACACCATCAAAGCATTATTGACATATGCCTGTCAAGCCTCTGCTTAAAGACCTCCAAAGAAGGAGACTCCACCACACTCCTTGGCAGCAAATTCCACTGTTGAACGGCTCTTACTGTCAGGAAGTTCTTCCTAATGTTTAGGTGGAATCTTATTTCTTGTAGTTTGAATCCATTGCTCCATGTCTGCTTCTCTGGAGCAGCAGAAAACAACCTTTCTCCCTCCTCCATATGACATCCTTTCATATATTTGAACATGGTTATCATATCACCCCTTAACCTTCTCTTCTCCAGGCTAAACATACCCAGCTCCCTAAGCTGTTCCTCATAAGGGATCCTTTCCAAGCCTTTGACCATTTTGGCTGCCCTCCTCTGGACACGTTCCAGCTTGTCAGTATCCTTCTTGAACTGTGGTGCCCAGAACTGGACACAGTACTCCAGGTGAGGTATTACCAGAGCAGAATACAGTGGTACTATTACTTCCCTTGATCTAGATGCTATACTCCTATTGATGCAGCCCAGAATTGCATTGGCTTTTTTAGCTGCTGCATCACACTGCTGACTCATGTCAAGTTTGTGGTCAACCAAAACTCCTAGATCCTTTTCACTTGTACTGCTCTCAAGCCAGATGTCTCCCATCCTGTATTTGTGCCTGTCATTTTTTTGCCCAAGTGTAGTTCTTTACATTTCTCCCTGTTAAAATTCATCTTGTTTGCTTTGGCCCAGTTGTCTAATCTGTTAAGGTCATTTTGAAGTCTGATCCTGTCCTCTGGGGTATTAGCCACCCCTCCCAATTTGGTGTCGTCTGCAAACTTGCTCAGGCTGCCCTCAAGCCCATCATCCAAGTCATTGATAAAGATGTTGAATAAGACTGGGCCCAAGACAGAACCCTGTGGCACCCCCACTTGCTGGTCTGCCATACTTGGCTGGTAGGCTGTTTTTCAGGTCCATGAAACATACATTGTGCAGGCCTATTGGAGGCTGATCTTCCACTGCAGGCATTGCATGGGGGTGGGGATGCATAAATTCGTGTAGGCGTTTGTGTTGACTCTTACCAAATTTGAGCCAGGAGCTGCTGATATCCGACTGTCTGATGTTCATCTTAATGATTTCCTTCAGGTTTTCTTCATTACATATTGACTTTTTAAAATGGCAGTTCACTGGTTAAAGCATTTTAATTGATTGATTGTTTGCCTTTTAATAGTTCTAATTTAAGTGAACCTACACATTACATAACCTAGTGCATGAAAGTGTCTTTTTAATGTACAAAAGGATACATGAGAACCTAACATTTCATTCCATATTACTGGGACTGTATTAAATTCCTGTGAGCTTTGTTGTTGTTTTAAGCATGAAATAACATTTTTGGGGGACAGAAAATGCTACCTGAAGACCAGGACTAGCTAAAATCCAGGTTTCTTTTCACACAATGCTTTTCTTCTGGTTTGTGGGGTCAGGGGAGAGGGCTCTCACGTCTTTAATGCTTTATTTTGTGCTCCCACTAATCCCCCCTCTCTCTCCCCTTGTCTCACTCTCTCACAAAAACACACCCATAACCAGGGCTTTTTTCAGCTGGAACTTGCTAGCCCTCAGTTTGGGCCCCCTCTCAGGTGGGCTCCAGTGCCATTATGAGAGAACAAAGAAGGTGTTCAGGGTGAGTTCTGGCACCTCTTGTTCTCTAGACAAATAGCACTGCCCATTACACTTATTGGAAGGCTGGCATTCTTTTCTTTTTTTAAAAAAGTTCAGGGATCTGCACATCACTGCTGCAATTCAAAAGTTACAAAACCAATACTAAAAGAGTCAGGGTTTGTTTTATGCCTCTTCATCTGCCCTGCCCTCCTTTCCTTGTCCTTTTCCACCTGTTGAGATGTTTTGACAGTGGGATAGCAAGCAGTCCCTTGGGAGCAGCCCCAGCTGCTGGGAATGGAAAACAAAGCCAAAGTTTGCAAAGAGGCGAATGTGTGCATGTGTGCATTTGCTTTTAGATCAGTGAAATAAGTGACCACAGTGAGTGACCACATGCCCACCAGTTTCTCTGTACACAGACCCAAAAGACAGGTGGTTGGTGGGCAACATATTGGTCCCATTGATCCTACGTTCTTCAAACCAGCAACCTGCTTTTTTCTCTAGAAGACAAATAATTTGACCTTGTCTGGCTTCATGTCACTTGGACTTTCCTCACACAGTAGTGTACCTAGAGTGAGCCAACAGTGACTCCTCCCTTGCCCATAAGCTGGACAGGGTGACAAAGTGGGTAAAGGTCATCTATAAACAACAATTAAAATGTGGTTCTCTTGCTTAGAGGCTTTCAGTTGGAGCCAAAGAACTCTGAGCAGAAAGAAAATTGCCGACTAGTATTGCTCTGTAATGCAGATTGTTGTGCAACCTAATTTGAGTTTATTAATTGTATTTCACATATTCCCACCCCTTCAACAGACTTCCAAGGGAGCTTGCAAAAAGATTACAAAGAAACAGATATGAGCAAGAACTTTAGAACATGATAAAGGCAGTCACTGCAATTAAGACAAATACCAAGCAGTGCAAAAACAATGTATAAAGGTAAAGGGACCCCTGGCCATTAGGTCCAGTTGCGGACGACTCTGGGGTTGTGGCGCTCATCTCGCTTTACTGGCCAAGGGAGCTGGCGTTTGTCCGCAGTTTTTCCAGGTCATGTGGCCAGCATGACTAAGCCGCTTCTGGCGAACCAGAGCAGCACACGGAAATGCCGTTTACCTTCCCGCTGTAGCAGTACCTATTTATCTACTTGCACTTTGACGTGCTTTCCAGTTACTAGGTTGGCAGGAGCTGGGACCAAACCAGGAGCTCACCCTATTTTGGGGATTCAAACTGCTGACCTTCTGATCGGCAAGCCCTAGGAAATGATCTTGTGTTGTGCCTCCCTGGGACGGCACTCTGCAGTCAGGGCATGGCCACTGGGGAGGCCCTTTGCCTGTAGCCCAAAGACAAAGACAGTTGGTAAGGGATCCTTCTCATGCTGCTTCCTGCTCCAAAGCAGGGATCCCCAGACTACGGCTCAAAGGCCTCATTTATCTGGCTCCGCCGCCTGCTGCTGCCACCCACTCTTACCAGCGCAGCACGGCATGGCTGCCCACTTCCAAGTCAAAGGTGGATCGGAAATAGCCTGCGCGCATGCACAAGCGTCATTTCCGGCGCACTTTCAGGTTGGAGGAGGCCTGTGCGCATGTGCACAAGCTATTTCC
Source organism: Zootoca vivipara (assembly GCF_963506605.1). NCBI lineage: Eukaryota > Metazoa > Chordata > Lepidosauria > Squamata > Lacertidae > Zootoca > Zootoca vivipara. Next base: position 94,472,261 of record NC_083280.1, on the reverse strand, counting down.
GGTGCTCCTGCAACCCAGAAGTGCACCAGAAATAGCGTGTGCACACGTGTATGGGCGCATGCTCCTGTGCGCTCCCCTGCCCTCTGGCCCGCCATGCGATCGGCATTTTGGGCACTGAGCAGACTGGTTTGCCTGCACTGGGCACCGAGCTGAGATGGCGTACATGGTGTGTGCAACAAAGATGAGGGGGGAGCTGAATGTTGGTGTCACCCAGGGCACTGCTGAAATTTTAAAGCCCAAAGTGCACCACTGGACTGAATCTGGAGTATTGTGTCCAGTTCTGGGTGCTGTATTTAAAGAAAGACATTGATGCACTGGAGCACGTCTGGAGACAGGTGACCAAGATGCTAGGAGATCTGGAAACTATCTTGTGAGGAATGGTTAAAGAAATGGGTATGTTTAGCCTGAATAAAAGAACATTAAGTGGAGACATCATGGCTGTCTTCAAACATCTGGAGGGCTGGCACAGAGAAAATGAAGCAGTGATTATTATTATTTTATCGGTGAATTTGCTAAACAAGAATCATGAACCTCAAATGAAGTTTCTTCTCAAATGAGGTTATTCAGAGGGCAGGACTAGAGCCAATGGCTGGAAATGGCTGGGAAACAGATTTCAGATAAACCCAATGGTAGGAATGGAATAGGCAGCCTTAGGATGTGGTGGGCTCCTCTTTTCTGGAGGTGCTTAAGCAGAGGCTGGATGGCCATCTGTCAAGGACGCTGTAGTTGCATCCTGCATTCCAGGTCCTGCATTGAGGGCTGGAGGACCTCCAAGGTCACTTCCAACTTTAGGAATTCTTTTTGAGGAAGAAGAAAATTATTATAGATAATAAAGTGATGAAAGATAAGGGAAGGGGGGAAGTGCAAAAAATACATTAAGAAAAATGTGGTATATATCAGATACATTTTCCATTCCTTTTTATATAGATGTATAAATAATATTATTGTTCTAATCTATGTATGATTATTAATAACCTACTATATTCTGTATAAGCTCATTCGAAATGTCAATATATTTGTCCAAACAAAGTCTGTGTCTATAAGCAATCCATTCATATGTTGTGAGTGTTGCCGTCATCAATCTATTGATTTAAGGCAATCATATATTTATTATTCCAGATCATCAATACCAGTCTTTTGCCACTGTTAGGGCACATAGAACCCACTTTCATTGTCCAGTTTGTCAGTTTCCAAACAATAGGTATATAATTCAACATAATATTTCCCTCTGAAAAATTTTTCCTCACAGTTACATTTATACAGTCCATTTATACACATTTATTCACTGAAGGATGATCAATAATAATAATAATAATTTTTAATTTATACCCCACCCTTCCTGGTTCAGAAACCTGGGCTCAGGGCGGCTAACAACAAATTTAAAACACTTAATTGTAATACAACATAAAATACAGCATAAAATACAGTATAAAAGCATGAATAACAATGAAATTCAAGTTCAAGAATCAATTAGGGAGCTGGGTATGTTTAGCCTGGAGAAGAGAAGGTTAAGGGGTGATATGATAGCCATGTTCAAATATATAAAAGCATGTCATATAGAGGAGGGAGAAGGGTTGTTTTCTGCTGCTCCAGAGAAGCGGACACGGAGCAATGGATTCAAACTACAAGAAAGAAGCTTCCACCTAAACATTAGGAAGAACTTCCTGAGAGTAAGAGCTGTTCAACAGTGGAACTTGCTGCCAAGGAGTGTGGTGGAGTCTCCTTCTTTGGAGGTCTTTAAGCAGAGGCTTGACGGGCATATGTCAAGAATGCTTTGATGGTGTTTCCTGCTTGGCAGGGGGTTGGACTGGATGGCCCTTGTGGTCTCTTCCAACTCTATGATTCTATGACACCAAATTGGGAGGGGTGGCTAATACCCCAGAGGACAGGATCACACTTCAAAATGACCTTAACAGATTAGACAACTGGGCGAAAGCAAACAAGATGAATTTTAACAAGGAGAAATGTAAGGTACTACACTTGGGCAAAAAAAATGAAAGGCACACATACAGGATGGGTGACACCTGGCTTGAGAGCAGTACATGTGAAAAGGATCTAGGAGTCCTGGTAGACCACAAACTTGACATGAGTCAGCAGCGTGATGCAGCAGCTAAAAAAGCCAATGCAATTCTGGGCTGCATCAATAGGAGTATAGCATCTAGATGAAGGGAAGTAATAGTACCACTGTATTCTGCTCTGGTCAGACCTCACCTGCAATACTGTGTCCAGTTCTGGGCACCGCAGTTCAAGAAGGATACCGACAAGCTGGAACATGTCCAGAGGAGGGCAACCAAAATGGTCAAAGGCCTGGAAACAATGCCTTATGAAGAACGGCTTAGGGAACTGGGTATGTTTAGCCTGGAGAAGAGAAAGTTAAGGGGTGATATGATAGCCATGTTCAAATATATGAAAGGATGCCATATAGAGGAGGGAGAAAGGTTGTTTTTGCTGCTCTAGAGAAGCGGACACGGAGCAATGGATTCAAACTACAGGAAAGAAGATTCCACCTAAGCATTAGGAAGAACTTCCTGACAGTAAGAGCTGTTCGGCAGTGAAATTTGCTGCCAAGGAATGTGGTGGAGTCTCCTTCTTTGGAGGTCTTTAAGCGGAGGCTTGACAGGCATATGTCAAGAATGCTTTGATGGTGTTTCCTGCTTGGGAGGGGGTTGGACTGGATGGCCTTTGTGGTCTCTTCCAGCTCTATGATTCTATGATTCTAAACTGAAGCGCTCATAAACTGAAGCGAACTTTCCCATTGAAAGTAATGGAAAGTGGATTAATCCGTTCCAGATGGGTCCGCGGAGTACTTAAACTGAAGCGTTCATAAACTGAAGCGAACTTTCCCATTGAAAATAATGGAAAGTGGATTAATCCGTTCCAGATGGGTCCGCGGAGTACTTAAACTGAAGCGTTCATAAACTGAAGCATGGTTGTAATTGGTTCCGGATGTCTGTTCATAAACTGAAGCGTTCATAAACTGAAGCGATCTTTCCCATTGAAAGTAATGGAAAGTGATTTAATCCGTTCCAGATGGGTCCGCGGCGTTCGTAAACCGAAAATTCGTAAACTGAGGTGTTTGTAAACCGAGGTTCCACTGTACAACTCATCCTCCTCATCTATCAGTTGGTCCAAAGTCAATGCACCTGCTTCCATCCCATTTTTCCATATTGCCATTTCCCCCCATTTTTTAAAAATAGGATTTTCTCACCAAGTTAGTTTAGCATGAGAAAGTGGATCCAATTTGTATTTTATTATACCTAAAGGCCCACAACAATTCTTTAGCCGTTTTATTCCTTTGACTGATTCCTTTGACTGAGGTGCAGAGTTCGCATTCTGCAACAGTCACAGAAACTGGCGCTTTAACGGCACTGCTTCCATGTGTTGATCTCTTTTTAAAAACAGATTAATCTGTTCAGTGGCAATTTTAATCTGAAGGTTGCAACTGTGTCTTCTCTTTCTTTTGGATTTGGCTTTTGCAAAAAGCAAAACACCCCAAAACAGGCTTCTGAGAAACTGATATCATCAGGGAATATGTTCCTAGATGGATGGTACGTGCTTTAGGCATACCTAAGAACTGACCCAGTTGCTGTTTGTAGCAAAAGGTTTTGGAGCAGCCTTCAAATGTCTGGGGTCTGGTTGATGGTATGTGGAACATGTGCACTATTGACAGTCGTCCTCTGTTACTAAATTGCTTATTGCAGGTACAAATGTGCTTTGTAACACTGAAGAAAACAAAAAAGTGATGGCAAGATTTTTTGTATGTGATATCATGCCTTATACACAGCTGTCATTCCAAATGCACCTAAGGATGGAGCCATGTCCTATAATGATGCTGAGCTGAGTAGAGTCATTCTAAGTTTCTTCGAGGCAGACTTGGGACATGAGATAGGAAACCCAAATTAATTTTTTGGCTGTACTCTATAGAGATAATGCTGAGCCCTGCACAAATACTGCCAAGTCCTGACACTCTTCTTCCCTCTATTAAGTTGCTCTTTTTTTCTTTTCCTCCAAGCATGAAAAGTATTAGTGCTATTCTGAGAAGAATTTCCTTATCCTCCACATACACACGATCCCTTTGGACTCTGGATTACATCTTCAACAAACACCTTGGCAGCTGTGAATATATAAGTCGTATCAAAAGCCCTTAGACTTCTGACAGTGATTTTCTGCAACATTTTAAGGGCAGGTTTTCATGAATGTAAAAAATAAAAATGGGGCTGGTTTGAGAAAATATTTCTAAAAAATAGTTACATTCCTTTAATTTGCTTTATGGTTGTGATGTGTGACTGGAGTGCATAGAATTGGAACATCAACAAATCAGTAATCTGATGCAAATTACTGGATTTTTTTGACCGATTCCACTCAAATTTGGACACAGCATTCCTTGCCAATACGAGACTGTTTGCAGAACCTTAGATTGTTAAGATCCCACCCCTAATACACCTAAAAATGTGACATTCTCTTTAAAAAAGGCAAAATATACCGCCTTCAAGTGGACATCAAAGGAACAAATGGCAAATGTTGCCATAATCCCACCCACTCCTCCTCTTCCTCCTCCTCCTCCTAGGCTGAAGCCTTTACAGTCTAGGCCGAATGGAGGTACTGACTCGCCTGGGTGGGGGTTGGGGGGGGGAAAGGGAGTTGGGGGATTCACAGGGATGAACCACGGGGGGGGGGGGACGGGGACAGAATAGGTCATGGATCAGGACAGGGTGGGGGCAGTCACAGGGATTAGCTACTGCAACGTGTGGCAGGGCCAGCTAGTTCAATTCATAAAGTAAATGTGCCTCAGCTCTCAGAAGGCACTGTTTTGTGATTATGAAATGTTTTTGGCTCTGGTAGTGTTTCAAATCCTTGAGACATAGTTTGTCCTGATTCTAATGGTGATGGATTATGTTTTGTATCTGCATTGAGGGAAATGCTGGTACAGATCCAGCTTAGCTACCATAGAATTGTGAGTTTACAAGGCTGAACGCAGCTCAAATAAATGTGGGCCTAATTTTTTTAATGATATTTCAAGTTAGGAAAGCGAACATCAAGACCAGATGTTTGCACTGTGTTTTTGCTGGAAGGTACACAGCTAGCTGCACAAGCTATCACCATGAATACAGAAGCTGTGCATGTCCTCCCCCAACATTTTGTAAATTCTCTAGCTCTGCTGCTATAGACATAGTATTTATTTTAGGTTGGATTTTTGTAAAATAAATATATCTGTCTATGGTAAGATTGAAAAAGGATGTCAGGCCTCAGGAAGCTCTTCCTTCAAGCTGTCAGACATTGGTTCAGAGACGGGGGAGGGGGCAGGAGAGCGGTCCAAGATGGGCAGTAAACGTGACTTGCCAGGTTTGCTAGGGAAACAGTATGCCAGAGGCACCTCTGCTTGGCTAGTGGAAGACATGGCTCAAGAGACATACACACAGCTTACAAAGGCATCTGTGTTGTTACAGTTTTAGGGTACACCATGGAAATTAATAAATTCTAGGATTGTGGTTATTTGGGGTGGGAAGGGAGAAATATAAGCTGCAGAGGAATTCCTGGGTAGTCTGGGCAAGCTAGGGCCCTTAAGGGAACAATACAGAGCCATTGAGGGGAGTTGCCAATGCAAGAGATCTCCCCCCACCTTCCCTGAGGTGTGAACAGAGGCGGGTTTGAAAGGTTATCAAGGAAATGGGGTGTGCATTTTTTAAAATATATTTTTATTAAAGATTTCATTGTTTACAAAAATACATGCATTGTCTCTTTTTTCAAACTGTGTTTTCTACAGATCAGTTTCGTTTGTTGTGAGACATTAGTGTTGCATACAGCATTAGTTTAGGGGGGAAAGGGGGGAGTGGGGAGGGGTGTGTTGGTTGTGCTTCTCTTCTTCTACTTAGTGTGTGGGGAGGGTTGTGTTGTACTTGTATGGATACTCTTATTATTCACTTGTTGTATTTCCTTGGTAGTGAGAGAGGTTGGGGGTGGCCTAGGGTGTGGTTGGTTGTCTTAGATTGGCTGTAGTAAAGTTTGTCTTGTTTTGTGTGTGAGAGAGTGGGATGTACGTCTGTGTATTTTTGGATCAGGTTAGCCAGATTGATTTGTATGCTGTTGGCGGGTTGTTGTTGTTGTCTTTTGGGGCTGTGTATTTGGTAAAGGGTAACCATACCAGGGTGAAGGCGTCTTCTTCTATTTGTCCCCATGTCAGTTTCAGTTTATTGGTTAGTTTTTCTAATAAGGCTGTTTCCCGTACTCTTTGATACCGTTGATCTATGCTTACTCCTGACAGGTCTCTCCAATGTTCTGGCTGCTGAGAGTAGGTGGGCTATGAGCTCTTTGTGATATGAGTGGGCATTATTGTGTTGGAAGAGGTTTAGTAGTTCCAGTTCTGGGGTAATGTCTAATACTTGCTTAGCTATTTTGCATATTTCTTGTATGATTGTCATCCCGAAGAGTTGGATTTGGGGGCATTTCCACCACATGTGGGGGTAAGTGCCTATGGAGGTGCATCCTCTCCAGCATTTTGGTGAGGTTCCTGGGCGTATTAGCGCTAGTTTCCATGGTGTTAGGTACCACCTGTAAGTGACAGGAAAAGGGTTTTCTGAGAGGAAGAAACAGGAAGAAGGGCTGGAATTCATCTTGGCTACAGGCAGCTTATGCTGCTGCCTCTGGGAATGACCATGCCGTAAGATCTGGACTCCCTCCATGCAGACTGAAGGTGTCTGCATGGAGGTGAATAAACCATATTTCTTAAAACACGACAGTCTCCGCTGTGTCTCTCTATTCTCCAAAGGGACACTGACCTTGTGTGTGTGCCTGGGGCCCCATGGGCTCTTGCCACCACTCAGCAGAGAGAGGGGCAGGCATTGGGCTTTTGTAACACTATAATATAAGGCTGTCATACATCTGGGGGGGGGGAAATCTTATTTGTTTGAAATTTTGCAACAACTTTGCCCCCTCCCCTCAAAAAGCTTTTATGTCTGGATTTTCACTTTTTGAAATATGACAACCCTACTATAATAGAGGAGCCAGTTTCCAACGTTCTGTCTCTTTGTCAGTATCTAGCATGGTCACCATAGAGCATCAATGAGAAAATCTGTCCGGAGGCTGGCTTTGGAAGAGAAGAGGAAAAAGAATTGCTTTCCTAGTTTTGGAGGAAAAGGCATAGGTCGGCAGAGCTGCCCGGGTGTGTCCTTCCTTCCCCCTCATGCTAGGGAGAAGGAAGAAATGCCACTCTAGGATATTTGGAAGGGGAGGGGTGGGCAAGGGGTACAAGACTGCAAGGGTCCTTCCCTTCCCTTCCCTTCACCCTGGGGCAATTACCTCATTTTAGATGATGGCCTACTGTAATGTTAACACTACTGTTACAGACACTACTGTCTCAGCTCTGAAATGGGAGGGGGGAACAGAGACAAATAACTGTATTGCATTTTCTGAGGTGAGTGGCAAAACCTATATTTATGTTTGCAGGAAAGAAAGTTGCTGGGCAGTGAAACCTGTTCCATCAATATGTGTCAGTTTGCAAGATGCGCCATTAATGTCAGTTGGGAGCCAAGAGTTGACAGCAATAACTTGTCATAATGAGGCAAGCAAATAGTTTAATCATGGCAAATATTTGTTTAAGCCTGAAAGCCTGAAGAAATACCTAGGCCTGTGTCAGGAGGACTGCTATTTGCTTAGTGTTACTGTGATTTAGGATTACCAAATTAAAGCTGGTTACAGGTAGGTAGCCGTGTTGGTCTGACGCAGTCAAAACAAGCCCCTTAGAGACCAACTAAGTTTGTCATAGGTATGAGCTTTCGTACAAAAGCTCATACCTATGACAAATTAAAGCTGGTAACTGTTAAATGTATCTCTAGGGTTCATAGGTGAAGAATTTGAGTATGGTATTCCCAAATAAAAGAGAGACAAAGGATCATAGCAGCTGGGGCTAGTTTTGCAAAGAGGCATGTGGATTTAATAGTTGCAAGTTGCCCTTGCATGGGCGCACCAAGAATAACTGCAGCAGCAGCAAGGCACAAAGTACAACAAGGATCGCTGCAGGACGTGTAACCAACAGGATGGAAACGGCACCACTTCTGGGGAATGGTTGTCAGCTTCAAGCTCCAAGCATCACTGCTTCAAGCTCCAAGCAACACTGCTATGAGTTTGCAGTGTAGATAAAGTCTTCTGGGAACCAATCTGAGTTTCTTTTCTGGACCTGTCCAAATTACTGTGCGGGGACAAAGAGGAGTAATGCAAGAAGTATTGCAGCAGAGGAATGCTGGAGGGGGGGCAGGATAGGCGTACAACAGTAATAATTTTTGGGATTCTGTCTTACAACTGCTTTGGGTTGTCTAGTTCCACATTTGGTAGGATGTTCTCAGGACAGCCTTTTAGAGGATCTGTTTCCTTATTACTGGAGAGGAGACTTCTGGTGCTTTAGTTTTATGTTTTATTACATATATACAGATTGAACAAGTGGGCAGTTTTACATTCTGTCCCCCATTCAAAAGCACAGTCAGCAGCAAAGTTTATAAAAAAATTCCTTCAGTAGCACCTTAAAGACCAACTAAGTTTTTATTTTTGTATGAGCTTTCGTGTGCATGCACACTTCTTCAGATACACTGGAAACGGAAGTGTCAGACCCTTATATATATACAGAGGGTGGTGGGGGTGGGTGGGAATGGGTGATGGCTACCTACCTGTAAGCAAAGTTTATGCAATTCATCATGGATTTGAAAATCTCAACAAACCTACTTGTTATTAGAACCCTTATCTGCAAGAAGTGGCCATAAAAGGGGGCAAAACAGGGTGGGGGAGGGGCAGAATGGGCTTCAATGCGCTCCATTGATGCACACAGTGGTCAGGAACATAACCCCCACCTGTAGTTTTATAAATCTTCATTAGGTTCCCCCCCCAAAAAAAAACACCCCTTTATTTTCTGTACTAAAAAGCCCCATTTTCTAGAACCTTTCCTCATATGGAATTTGCTCTTGATAATTTTGTTGCCCTTTTATGCACCTTTTCCACCTCTACAATATCATTTTTGAGGTTCTGTGGCTGGAGCTGTAACCTTGGGCCAGTCCCTGCCTCTCGACCTAACCTACTTCACAGAGTTGTTGTGGGAGTTAAATGGGGAGAAAGAGAACCATGGGCACCACCTTAAGCTCCTTGGAGAAAATGGTAGGATATAAATACAATACAATACAATACAATACAATACAATACATAATAGATTATTTAAAAAAATTAATGGAATAGTTGGAGCTCTCAGTGTTACTGCCCAAATTTGTAAAATCACATGTGGAAACAACATGTTTCCATTGAGCTCATGGACTTGTGTCTTGTCAGTTCCAATAAAAAGATGCTTTTATTACCTCCTGTTTAATAATGCAAAGAAAGAAAGAAAGAAAGAAAGAAAGAAAGAAAGAAAGAAAGAAAGAAAGAAAGAAAGAAAGAAAGAAAGAAAGCCCAGAGGAAATTAAACCACAAACAACAATATTTTAAAAACAAACGTTTGGCAGAAAGTCAAGAAAGAAAGGAAATTCAAAGATATTTCACCCTGTTGTATCTGTCTATATATATAAAAATGTAGGCATTGCGCACACGGATGAAACAGCCTTCTCCATAACCGCTGAACTGTAATGTAACAAATTTGGCCACAATGTTCCATGCCCATCAGTGAGGGATCTGGCATTAAAAAAATTCCAAAAAAGCACAGCTTACACATCTGAAATAGTGAATAAACACCCCCCCCAAAAAAAAAGTGGTGCCCAAATTAGACGTCACCAGCAAAAGCTCTGAAGACTCCAGCAAGATCCAATAGAAAGGCAGATTGCACGCTGTCACCAGCAAAAGCTCTGACGGGTGGTGCCAAATAATGACATCATCAACCAAGCAACTGAAACCACCAAAGCGGCCATTACCAGCCCCCTAGGCCCCTGCCAGGCTGCTAGGCCCCCACTAGGCCCGGGGGGGCGAGCACCCGGATTGCAGGCCGCAGCATGGCCTTTGTTTTATTATTCAGCGAATGATCCTGTTGCAGCCCAGAGCTTCTGGGTGCCGCGGCAGGCTCTCTCCTGCCTGCCTGCAGCCCCGGCGGCGTGTTGTCGCGCTCTTGCTCGCCGTGCTGGCGGAGAGGGAAGGCGCTGTCGGAGCCCTCGCTCTCCCTTCTGGGCACGGCGGGTGGGCGGGCGGCGGGGGGCAGGCTGGCCAGCGCCCCCTCCATTTTGCCGCCCTAGGCAGCCGCCTAGTCTGCCTTAATGGACGCGCCGGCCCTGCGTCTCACACTTGCTTTCAAACCTGCTGCCATGCCTTGTTCTTTTCTCTGCTCTTTTATCCTATGGGGGCAGTGCATTCTCAGATTTTGCTCACTGCTGTTCATGCCTTTCTCATTGTCACTGCCATGCCTGTACCTTATTAATCTGCAGAAGCTGTAGCCTGATATTGTTCTACTTGGATCAGATATGAGTAAATTAGGCATCTGGCTTGTTGAAATTGTTACTAGAGCAGTCAAAACTGGAAATGTACAAAAGAGCTCCCTCGCCAAAACAAAAAATAACAATGGGAATCTAGTTTAAGTTTGTTCTTGTTGTTCTTGTTGTTCTTCTTGTTTAGCCGTTTAGTCGTGTCCGACTCTTCATGACCCCATGAACCATAGCACGCCAGGCACTCCTGTCTTCCACTGCCTCCTGCAGTTTGGTCATAGTCATGTTCGTAGCTTCAAGAACACTGTCCAACCATCTCGTCCTCTGTCGTCCCCTTCTCCTTGTGCCCTCCATCTTTCCCAACACCAGGGTCTTTTCCAGGGAGTCTTCTTTTCTCATGAGGTGGCCAAAGTATTGGAGCCTCAGCTTCACGATCTGTCCTTCCAGGGCTGATTTCCTTCAGAATGGATAGGTTTGATCTTCTTGCAGTCCATGGGACTCTCAAGAGTCTCCTCCAGCACCATAATTCAAAAGCATCAATTCTTCGGCGATCAGCCTTCTTTATGGTCCAGCTCTCACTTCCATACATCACTACTGGGAAAACCATAGCTTTAACTATAACGGACCTTTGTCAGCAAGGTGATGTCTCTGCTTTTTAAGATGCTGTCTAGGTTTGTCATTGCTTTTCTCTTTTAACTGGAGTTGAATAGGAAAAAATAGAGTAGTGGGGGATTAGGGAGGACAGTCTAGGGTAGGGAGGGTAGACTTTAAAGTCAGGAGGCTTTGCTCCTTCTCCATCTCTCTGTGCAATGCAAGTGGTGATAAATTCAGCACAGTATTTGAAGAGTGCAAAAGCCATTTGCATGTTGCTCAAAGGCTGAAGAGAAGGCTGCCTTGAATCCAAAGGGTGAAGGGGGTCAATGCAGGAGGGAGGAAGCAGAAAGAGTGAAATGCAGGGGGGTGTTGTTATTCACAGCCAGGATTAACCCTGCCTCCTCCAGTTCCTGGCAGTGATAAATGACTGGGCTGACAGATCCTGTCAGGTCCTGCACAGAGTGCCCCCCTACTCAATTAAACTTCCCTCATTTCTGCTCTCCCCCCCCCCCACTCTTCAGCAAACCCCTCAGGGGCAGCACTTGGGTCTGCAGGGGGTAATTGGAGATTCTGGGCAGTGATCCATTTTAAAGCAATTGTTGGGGGAAGGGGAGTGAAAAGGAGAAATGCTTTCCCTTTCCAGTCTTTTCAGTATACAGATTCACATACACTAGTTCAGTTTCAAATAGGCATTTCTATTGTTTATCCTTCTCACTTTGGGGGAAGGTGAAGAAGAAACCTCATAGAAACGGAGGCCTTTTCTGAGAGGCTTCTCCAACATATGATAGCTTACATTTGTACACATTGACAAGAAGGTATCAGGGGAGAACAGAAAGGGGAGGTGTGGAACCAATGGCAATATCTGTAATGCACAACCTGGAAACAAAGCCAGAAAGAATGAGGCTCTGTTGAAAATTCCCTCTATGCCATAGATAAGAAGCAAACCATTTGCTACATCTGTTTGCTCTGAGGTCCATATCACACCCACACTGAGGGTTGCTATTGGTCTCCCAGTTGCCCAGCTTTGATGGAGAGGAAGATGGGAGGAAGCAGTAGCTGAAGGAATGAGACTTCAGACGCCTCCCTCCTTTAGACCTTTCCTGCTCAACATGGGAAGGTCAGGGGGGGGGGGCAGAAGGGGCGGAGCTGGCTTGCACAGTCGCATAATCTCTCCACTGATACAGATTCCAAATGCTTGAAGGATTCAATGTCAATGGCTTCAAATTTACAAGAAAGGAGCTCCCCACCCCCTTGAATTTTAAAGGTGCGGCATATTTGCACGTGCGGCTTATATTCAGGCCAATAAAGTATATAAAAGAGCAAGACCCTTAGTAGTATTTACGGATGGTCACATTTATGTCATGCCGTTTCTGATGAAACTTATTTTATCCTCAAAACAACCCTGTGGGTACACGAGTTTAGAGAGGGCAGGAGTTGGCCAGCCATGAAGAAGGGTGAGGCAGGTGGCAACTCTCAGTTATTTCAATTGCTCTTGTTGTTGGGTTGTTGGTTTTGTTTACAACTTGTCTGTAAAACATTATCTTGTGTAATATCTATACACTTAGTCCTGTAAAATGTAAGAGTTTAGGATTCAGAAGTAGATTCCTCCTGTGTTGTTTCTTGTGTATGCACAAAACAGCCCAAGCATACACTAGTTTCTTCAATGCATAAGCATTTAAGGAAGAACACTGGCTGAGTTGTTTACCACAAGAATCAACACAGGGCTGGCATTTCAGGTTGCAAAACGTGGCCCATGGAAAGTCAACTTGGATGGCCATGCAAGATGAGTTTAAGCCAGTGCTTTTTTCTTTAAAAAATGTTTAGGGATACTCTCATTTTCCTACTCATATTGAAATACTGCCCTTAATGAGGCCAAACTTAGATTCACAAAATGTTTAGGGGTATGTGTACCCCTGCGTCCCCCCAGAAAAAAAAGGCACTGGTTTAAATTGATTGGCACAGAGAAGTGGGCAGCTTGAGCCAGGCTGCTGTTTTGTTTAGTGTCTGGAGAGCTCGTTTTCATAATTAAGCCAGCTTTCAACTCCCCCGTCCCCTCCCCCTTGTTTTGTTTTTTCAAACGAGGCTGAGGAAATGAGGAACTCAAAGGGATTCCTCTCCACTGTGTGTCCACTGCTGTAGCAACTTTTACATTGCTTTTGTGTGATCCCTTGGATGTTGACTGGTTTAAAAAGAAACTTCTGTGTGTCAATACATTGGATACTAGGGATGTGATTTTTGTTTTTTATAGGAAAGTAGGAAGCAATGAGAAGGAGTTTATATATTTTCCACCAACTATGAAAACAAGATTGTTATGCAGTCAAAGAACTGGATGAAGGATCATGGAGTCATTCTATGCAGAAGTTGTTACTGACAAGCAATAGTCTTGAGCTTTCTTCTTTCCCTCATTTTTTCCGTCTTAAATTCTTAATATTTTAATTGAGTGGTGAAGGGTCTTCTCATTGTAGGTTATGAGATACAAAAGCTTGAAGGTCCACTGTAACCAGTTTCATGTCCTGGATTGATTGTATGAACCTTACTTGCGTGGACGGTTGTGAATTTTATGGGAATGCATACCGTATCTTTCTTGTTTGTTCATTGGGAATTATAGGGTTCACCAGCTACACCCTGAGGCACAAATGAGAAGGCAGTAGATTGCTGTTCTGTATGTGAGAGATGGCACATCTCTTACCTGAGGGCAGGAAAATGAAAGACTCAAAACTTCATGGAACCTGTAACCTGTTGGCACAAAGCAGGTAGGCCTAATCCAGGGGTCAGCAAACTTTTTCAGCTGGGGGCCGGTCCACTGTCCCTCAGACCTTGTGGGGTGCAGGACTATTTTTTTGGGGGGGGTGAATGAATTCCTATGCCCCACAAATAACCCAGAGATGCATTTTAAATAAAAGCACATATTCTACTCATGTAAAAACATGCTGGTTCCTGGACTGTCTGCGGGCCGAATGGAGAAGGCGATTGGACCAGATCCGGCCCCCGAGCCTTAGTTTGCCTACCCATGGCCTAATCTATAGCTAGGCTATAGCTAATCTGGAGGTGGACACTCAGTGTGATAAGGAAAAGCTTTGCATGCTTGGGAGAGAGGCAAACCCAGAAGACTGAAGAGGAGGTCTCTCCTGAGGGCTGTTTAAGTTCAGGAAAAGTGGGTGGTCTTTAAAACTATTTTGCTCTTTTGCTCAGTTGGGGATTATACTGGCTTTCTGTGACTTTTACATACAATATGCATTTCTTAAAATTCTTCATTTTTTGATTGGTAAACTTTCTATTTCTTAAACCTGCTTATTTTAAACACCCACGTGCTCAGAAGCCACAAAACCACAATACTCAGAGAGGCTTCTAGAGACCCAAAGAAGGTTATTGCATACTCTCCTACATTTCTCTGATGGAAGCAGGGATGTCCTATTCAATGATGGTGATGGTGATGGTGACTGGGTTGCCCCAGCCACTCTGTGAGGCTTCCAACATATATAAAAACACAAATAAACATTTAAAAACTTCCCTATGCAAGGCTGCCTTCAGATGTCTTTTAAAGGTTGTATAGTTACTTACCTCCTTTGCTCAGGGGTCACATAACTCCATACCCTCAAACATTTCTCCAATGAAAATAGGGACATCCTAAGGAAAAGTGGGACATTCTGGGATCAAATCAGAAACTAGAACGGCTTCTGTAAATCTGGGACTGTCCCTGGAAATATTATTTAGACTGATTTGCAGAAATAATTTCCCTATCAAGTTCTAAAGTGGAGAAAGGAGGGTGCAGACAGATGGGCCCACTGCTGTTCCCAGGTCACACAGTAGACATCATCTGCTCCTGAGGACAAGGACCTCCCTTTTTTTTTGCTGATGGTTATATGATGATGAACATTATTACCGTTAGTTATAATGAGTCTGACACATTAAGGCAGAACATTTCTCCCTTGACTCTTTTTTCTAATAGCAGTATTATATTATTTGCGGAATATCTTCTTTAAAATCCCAACAAATATTCATTATTAACTAAGTTTTTTTTAAAAAAAAGGAATTTTATGCATGACTAGAAATAATATATCAATGGACAATTATTTGTGAAGCCTTTGTTACCAAAAAAGAAGTTCAAGATTGAAAGCAAATCATCTTAGTGCAACAGACAGCAAATCCTGTCTTCAGAACTAGTGACTTAACAACTTGAAAGGGGGAAAAACCATGATGTTAGTAAATCATTCTGATGCTGTTTGACATCATTTATGAGTTCAGTTTTGCTGGAATAATTGGACTGAGCTATTAATGAACCGGGACAATCCATCTGCATGTCCATCTAGAGGAGATGAATGAGTTGCAGGGAGGATCTATAATAGAAAAAGGGGATTCCTAGGAGCAGACCGCTTTAGCTTCTATCTATGCCATATAAGGTTTCCTGCACATTTGATTTTCCCTATGTCTGTCTTGTATGCCTACAAATAGCCCTGAAATTTATTTTGTCTTATGGAAATGCATTTAAATAACAAACAAGCAGTAACCACTGGAATTTTATAGTGCTAAAGCTGCACAACCTCCTTTTGCTTAGAAGGAATAGAAAGGGCAAATGAATAACTGATTAAATAGGTCTGATCATTTCATGCAACCCAAAGTTGTATCACTGCATTTTGTTACCCTATCCTTGTGTTTTGATTTGTTAATGATTAATTCAGCAGTGCACATGATGGAAAATCTGTTCCTTGGCACACTGGCCAAGATATCCTAATGGGTAAAGGTAAAGGTAAAGGGACCCCTGACCATTAGGTCCAGTCGTGACCGACTCTGGGGTTGCACGCTCATCTCGCATTATTGGCCGAGGGAGCCGGCGTATAGCTTCCAGGTCATGTGGCCAGCATGACAAAGCCGCTTCTGGCAAACCAGAGCAGCACACGGAAACGCCGTTTACCTTCCCGCTGTAGCGGTTCCTATTTATCTACTTGCATTTTGACGTGCTTTCGAACTGCTAGGTTGGCAGGAGCTGGGACCGAGCAACAGGAGCTCACCCCGTCACAGGGATTCGAACCGCCGACCTTCTGATCAGCAAGCCCTAGGCTCAGTGTTTTAACCACAGCGCCACCTGGGTCCCTATAATCCTAATGGATATATGTATGTAAATTGATAAAGATCTTCTGTGAAAGCAAACTGAAATATCTGGAATCTTATACTAACCGCGTCAAACTGATATGTAACACTATTATTCTTGGTAGTAGTAATATTATCCTAAACCACTGATTGCAAGTCCTCTTTCTTGGTTAAATCTCCTGCCCACTCAGTCATTTTTCCAAAACAAGCATTCTGTGAAGAAAAGGGAATGACTGTTGTTAGTTTGCAGTATAGGCATGACCTTAGTGCAGTGGTTTTTGAAATGCTCAACCTTGAAGAAACTATTTCCACATCAGCTAGTCAGCCACAGAATTCTTCACCTTGGGATCTCAACTTTCAGCGGTGCCCTGTGCAACACCAAAATTCAGCACCCCCTGCCTCTCACGCTCCATGCAAGATAGCAAGAGCATTCTGGGAAATGCTTTATAATGAGTGGGGGGGGATGATAAATTTTGTGAAAAAACAGAAGCTTTTCTTTTAGGTATAATTGGTGGAGAAGTACCTAGTGAACAGAAAAAAACAGTTCTGACAAAGGAAGATTGACAATTAAAACTAATGGAATATGCAGAAATGGCAAAACTTTCTGGAAAAATAAGAAACCAATATTAAATACTTTTTAAAACAGAGTGGGGGAAATTTATTACTTATTTGAAAGTACATTGTAAACAAATTAAAACATTAACAGGACTGATACATGCAGTAAGTTAACTAGGAAGAACATAAGGGGAAATTAGTAAATAGACTTTAATTCGATATGCAGTAATAAAAAGATATAAAATAAATAACCGTGGAAAGAAGGGGAGGGAAGTCAAAGGGAAAGGACATTGGATTTGTAAAGATTATGTTTTTGTTTAAGATATTTGTAAAATGTGAAAGTGAAAAATAAAATTATATTTAAAAAAATGTAATTGAAGGAACTACTCAGACTAATAAGGGCACAGCAAGAGCATTGTGTGCTAGGAACCGAATCCTATAATTTATATATCGGTATATATATTTGAACTAGCATATGCAAATTTCAGTCATATTTCGGTAATGTTTCATCTTTTTACCATTCTGTTCATAGCAATTGATCTACAAGGGCTACTAGAGAATTTTCTAAAATGAAAGTTCAGAGTCTGGTGGGCCCCCACTGGTTCTGGGCAGAATATCAGCTCCTCCTCTAGCCACTGCCGCCCCCCTCCTGCCATGGCAGACCTGAAAGAGTTGCATATACATGTGAAAGAGCTGGTGCTGTGTGTTTCATGAGTGTATCTGAGAGATGCCACATGTGTGTGTTTGCTTACATGTGTGAGATTTCCCATGCATGCATTAATTCTCCACACAAAAAACATCTGAAATCGTCTGAGCTGTTGGTAATTCTAAATCTTTGATTCTGACAAACAACCTCTCACAAAGCTGATTTTAAGTTCTTGAGTGCATTGTTTAAGTAAAGATAAAATCAGCCAATGAACTATTTAATTATAAAGAAAGGCTTTGGGGGAAAGAGGCAGATGCAGCTGCAAAATGAGTTGTTACGCCAATCTCTAAAAGCACCTCTGCCCCCAAGGTCCTGTAGGTACTAAGCAAACAGTAGTGTTTTGTAACAACTGCATTTTTAAAACATCATGTAATAATTTTTGATGACTGAAACACTTCACACCTCAGTATAATTTTCATCTCAGGTCCCTTCACAAACTTTTCAAGTATTAATCAAATCTGCCACCATCTTATTGTAATAAAGCATTTTCTACCCCCACTTTACTGAGCCAAGAGGACAAGCTGGTCATCACTTAAGAGTCAAACAGGATGTGGCTGCTGCTGAGTGGTCATTGCCTACTCTAGCACAGTTTTTTCCAAACCAATAGCTGACGCTATTTTTTTCTGAAATGAAAAGAAAGGGAAAATTGCTGTTTCTTTCTGCCTCTGACCTTTCCTGCTTTCCAGAAGGCATTCTAGATTCTTGAGCACCTCCCACTGAGAAAGAAGGTTCTTGAATGACCTCTTTAAGCAGAACTGCTTCCCAGATCCCAAACAGCCCTACCCATGGCAAAGAAGGAAGATCACTGATGAGCTCCTTGTAGGATTGGTTTTTTAGAATAGGCATTCCCCATTATTATTACACAGAAAGGAATGCCTCTTCCAGGAAGGTGTCTTCTGTGATACACACATCTGGCCATGTAAAACTGAAGAAAGGTCACTGGCATTGCAGGAGAACTTGGAAAAGCAAACATATTTATTAGGCACCACATTTTCCTGTGGTCACTTTGGCCTGTCCAAGAGAAGTGAGAGGAATGAGATATCCCTCGCTTTCCAATGCCCAAATAAAAATTTAAAATCCTTCCAGGAGCACCTTAGGTATGAGCTTTCGTGTGCATGCACACTTCTTCAGATACACTGAAACAGAAGTCACCAGACCCTATGTATATTCAGAGGGGGGTGATGGGAATGGGTGATGGGCTGATAGGAGTGGTAAACCTGTTGATGACTGTTAACAACTGTTAATGACTGCAATTGGTCTTGCAGGAAAAAGCAAGGGCTGAGGTGCTAAAGAAAGCTTGATCATGTATAATGAGATAAGAATCCTATGTCTCTGTTCATACCAGGTCTCTCCATGGTTTTAAGCTTGGTAATGAGTTGCAATTCAGCAACTTCTCTTTCCAGTCTGTTTCTGAAATTTCTCTGTAATAAAACAGCTACTTTGAGATCTTGTATAGAATGTCCTGGGAGATTGAAGTGTTCTCCTACTGGTTTCTCTGTCTTGTGATTCCTGATGTCAGATGTATGTCCATTTATCCTTTGGCATAGGGTTTGGCCTGTTTGTCCAATATAGAGAGCTGAAGGGCACTGTTGGCATTTGATGGCATACACAATGTTAGACTTTCCAATGCCCACTTGCTGTTTGGATGCTGCTACAGACGCCTAATGAATAGGGCAAGAAAGAAGATGGGAGGAGTTTGGGGGTGGATGATATGTTTCTGAATCTGGATTGCCTCAGAGGTAAACCACGTTATTTCCCAACTAATCTGACACAAGCTCAGAGGACGTTGCCCATCTTCTGCCTCCATGGAGATATCACAAATTGAAGACAATACAGACAACCAATTTACCAAGGCTATTTGTTTTATCTGTGTGTAAAGATATGTGAGTCCCATTAGTTATTTTGTCAACTAAAGCATAAAGGTAAAGGTAAAGGGACCCCTGACCAATAGGTCCAGTCATGACCATTAGGTCCAGTCGTGTCTGACTCTGGGGTTGCACGCTCATCTCGCTCTATTGGCCGAGGGAGCCAGCGTACAGCTTCCAGGTCATGTAGCCAGCATGACAAAGCCGCTTCTGGCAAACCAGAGCAGCACATGGAAACGCCATTTACCTTCCCGCTGTAGCGGTTCCTATTTATCTACTTGCATTTTGATGTGCTTTCAAACTGCTAGGTTGGCAGGAGCTGGGACCAAGCAATGGGAGCTCACCCTGTCACAGGGATTCGAACCGCCGACCTTCTGATCGGCAAGCCCTAGGCTCAGTGGTTTAACCCACAGCGCCACCTGGGTCCCCCACAAACAAACACCCTGTGAGGTAGGTGGGGCTGAGAGACTTCAGAGAAGTGTGACTAGCCCAAGGTGACCCAGCAGCTGCATGTGGAGGAGCGGAGACACGAACCCGGTTCCCCAGATTAGGAATCTACCTCTCTTAACTAAAGCATATAGGATTGATAAACTAAGGCTTCTTTATTCACGTAACAACCGTACTTTTATTGAAATGTTGGGAACATGCTACAAACCCTTGACTCTGGGAATCCTTCTATAATTGAGCACAACCAATGCATTTGTAATTCCGAAACCTACAAGTGCATGCATTAATTTATCATGATAAATTATCATTTAGACCCAGGCAGAGTTCTATCTTCTCTCTCTTCCCTACTCCATTTACCCCCTAATAATAAATAGTAAAATATGAGGAGAGGAAACAGGATTTTTGTTAATTTAAACAGGAAAGGTGGATGGAAACCAAAACAAATGAAACTGTTTCCAAAGTAAAAGTTTGTATTTTCCAGGTCACAAAGTTTCTAACACCTAACCTAAGAATGGGTGGGTATGTTTGGAATAAAGGAAGGGAGGACATGGAAATGATGGAGTTTCATAGATAAGTTAGGTGGAATGAAAATAAACAAAAATGAATGGGAAACCAAAACAAGATAATCACATGGATTGCTGGTTTGTTCCCTCCCTATATGGAAATGAATTGTGTGTTTTTAGAGTTCAATATAATTTTAAAAGAACTCTCTATTGAAATTCCCCTTCATTTTAATCATTGTTGGTTCCAATAACATTGCCAATTATGTTGTTATGTTAATTATGTGACATAGTTGAACCAGTGTAAAATGCCACAGTCGAAATCTAGGGCCGGGTTTGAACAGTTAGACAGTTTAAACCTGTCTAACTCTCAATAAAATAAATAAAATAAAACTATCCATAATCGCCATGACAATTTGTCAGGGGACAGCCTGTTTTCTGCTGTTTCAGCACCACAAATACAAATGACAAGAGGAACATTATTGCAGCTACAACTTCAGAAATGTCAGTGTGGTTCCACTTGGCTCTATAAAACATCTTCACCCTGGCCTAGCTCCCTGCCTTAAATCTTGACCTGGCCAATTCCTATTTCTTCTCCAGATCACCAACCCTAACAACCAGCTTTCTAACATTGTGTATGCCATCAAATGCCAACAGTGCCCTTCAGCTCTCTATATTGGACAAACAGGCCAAACCCTACGCCAAAGGATAAATGGACATAAATCTGACATCAGGAACCATAAGACAGAGAAACCAGTAGGAGAACACTTCAATCTCCCAGGACATTCGATACAAGATCTCAAAGCAGCTGTTTTATTACAGAGAAATTTCAGGAACAGACTTGAAAGAGAAGTTGCTGAATTGGAACTCATTACCATGCTTAAAACCATGGAACCACCTGGGATGAATAAAGACATCGGATTCTTATCTCATTATGCATGATCAAGCTTTCTTTAGCGCCCTTGCTCCCCCCCCCAGGACTAATTGCAGCCATCAGCAGTCGTTAACAGCCATCTACAGGTTTACCACTCCCATCAGCCCATCACCCATTCCCACCCACCCCACCACCCTCTGTATATATATAAGGGTCTGACACTGTTTCAAGTGTATCTGAAGAAGTGTGCATGCACACAAAAGCTCATACCAAAATAAAAACTTAGTTGGTCTTTAAGGTGCTACTGAAGGAATTTTTTTCTAACCAGCTTCTTAGGTACTGTGGCAGGTAACATTTCTTTAATTTCATGTGCCCAGTCAACAAAAACTTTATAGATGGCCTACAATGTAGACATCACTGCCTTAACTGGCAGCTCAACCTATTTTTCTCTAAATAACTAAAGTATGGGGTACCACATGTATGCCCATATGCTGCCCCACCAGATCCAGAGCCTACCAGTTGCCACTGCCCAGCTAAAAAAAATTGATTTAAATAGGTTTTTGAAAAACTGTTTCCCTTCAGGGGAAAATAACATGCAATTAAATCGTTAGAACACTGAAACATACAATTCAAAGAGAACCCAACTTCACACTTTGAGGGGAATCTCAGGAAAAGTTTCCTGAACCATTTTGGGAGGGCTATGAGCTATTTTCGGTCTGCCTGATCCCATTTCTCCACATTTAGTGCTCTTAATGTTGTGCCATTTGAACAAGTGGCTGTGTTTTAATTTTGGGTCTGTGGGCATAGCCAAGAGGGGGCAGGGAGGCAGTTGCCCCTCCAATCAATACAGATCAATACAAATCTGAAGTTCTGCCCCCCCCCAAACAAAAGCCTGCCCCCCTAACAGAAATCCTGGCTCCACCCAGAGTGTGATCATTTCGTAAATATTGTGTTGAGTCAGTCAGGACTAGTGGAAGCTAAACAAGCTTTTCAAGAAGCTGTGTGGCTTTTTCTAATTTTTTACAGAGAGGAGCAATCCATGTTGCTTAATCCTTTAAATTTTCATTCCAGACTTGCAGTTAGCTTGCTATTCAGCAAAATATGTAATTATCTCTGTCTCCATTCTTTTTTGCATTGTTTCAGTTTTCAGTCCTATCCCAGGAGGACTTAGGTTAAATCTTATCTGACATTGGTCCTTGAACCAAGGGGGTGGGGCAGCTCCCCTGTGAAGAAAAGGTAGCAAACCATGTTTGGGACTTTTTAGTTTAAGAAAAAGGCATGTAAGAGATGACATAATAGAAGTTTGTAAAATTATGCAAGGCGTGGAGAGTGGATAGAGGAAAGTTTTTCTCCCTTTCTCATAACACTAGAACTCATGGACATGCCATGAGGCCGGATGCTGGAAGATTCAGGACAGAGAAAAGAAATTGCATAGTTAAAACTATGGAACTCCCTTCCACAGGAGGCCACCAGCCAAGATGGCTTTAAAAGAGGATTAGACAAATTCATAGAGGAGGAGAGGGCTAGTGAAAGCTCCTGGCCAACAATGGAGGCAGCAATGCTTCTGAATCCCAGTTGCTGGGAAGAGAGACTTCCTCTTGTGCTCAGGTCCTGCTTTCAGCTTTCCAACCAGCATCTGTTTGCTACTGTGAGAACATGGGCTGGATGGGCCCCTGGCCTGATCCAGCAGGTTTATCTGATGCTCTGATGTTCTTTT